>NC_050451.1:100763308-101373467 GCF_903995425.1 Onychomys torridus
GCATCCTGATCTCTAGTAGTTCCTTTACAGGAAGTCAAGTTAGTGTTCTAAACTATTATCAGCATTCATGCAGATGTACATTCTCTATGTGACTCAAGTCACATGATGACTTCTCTATGCCTGTTATTTACCCTCATTGTCATTTGTTATAATACTTAAACAGACTATAAACTTATTCTTAGCATAGACCAAAAAGGCTAAGCCAGGCATTTCTATTTTATCAATGAGGTTAGTATTTTTCTAAAGCTCTATCAGTACCAAACATAATTCTCATTCAAAAGAGGATAAGATAACTTATTATGAGACAGATATGAATAAAACTGCCTCAGAAACATGAACTGAGATTGTCCTAAATGACACATTCTATGATGAAAATAGTTAGATGTACATTTGTAGGTGCAGAAAAAAAGGACATGTAAGTAAGATCATGCATTTATCAAATACATTGGTGAGGAAAACTGAAAGGCAGGTTACAACAAATCAGTGCAAACTGTTGCATTTTTTTAGATACTACTTTTAGACGTTGACTTTTTAAACTTTTGATTTAGTCAAAAACCAATGATCTACTAAAAAATAGAGTAGTTTAGTGTCTAACTTTTCTTCTCACATTGACATAATTTAGAGTCATATTAGAGTACAGAATCCCAGCTGAGAAAATGCTCAGTAAGATTAATTTTAGCTGACAATCTGTAGCATGTCAGCTCTTCACAGTCAGGCAGTCAGTCCTAATCAATCAGTCTTCAGAGTCTTTGACAAAAGGTGCAGCACACAGGTTCTTCGCACAGGTCTAGTTCATGTTTCAGGAAATAATGACCACATTTTCAAAACCATTCATTTACAACCTCATGTTTCATTTCACATGGTCCCTTTGGTCTTAGAATCCTGACATTTTCCTTACTAATGTAGGCTAAGTTCTTCAACATTGATACAAATCTATTTCTTCCTTTAATTGGCTGAAAATATACTTGGTTCACTCTAATTTTGTGGCTTGACCTAAGTCATGAAGCTGGCTGATAATAGGGCTAAAGAAGATTTTGAACAGGGCACATATTGACACTCAGAGCAAAAGCTTAGTCACAGGGGTATGTCTGCATACCCAGAGAGTGCAGGGAATCATGAGTTTCATTCTAAATCCAATGTCTGTCCCTCCCAGCCAGGCCACTGCCCTACTAAAAATTCAACCTTCAGTCTTACTTTCCTATCCATATAATTAATTCCTAGGTCTAAAACTTAGTTTATTTGCATTGCCCTCTAGCTAATTGAGATGAAAATTTCATTAATGTGTCAAAGGAAACTCTCTAACTCTCCCATTTGGCTTTAATTTCGCGATTAATCATGCTCAGACATTTAGTCTTTTCCAGTGAATCAACGGTACTCAGCAACACCAAAAAGCAGCCAAATATTCCACTCTCCTGACATTAAATGATATTTTTTCTGAACCTTGAACATGCTCATATTTCACCTATGGTATCTTCATATTGTGTCAACTTGCAGAACCTGGCCTGTTTTATTATTGTTATTTTTTTTTAATCTTTTTTTTTTTTTAACCAGAAACTTTTTTTTTCCAGGATGCTTCTTCTTAGAATGAGCTAAGACCAAAATAGACTTTTGTTATGACATTTGGAGGTCCATATTGAAAGGAATACATTTAACTGTTTGATAATATATACATCTGTACTTCTATGGTATATGCATATGTATGGTGGTGGATAACTATGTATGTAAGTGGAAGTCAATAGTTAATGTTGAGCTTTCCTGTATCACTCTCTATCTGTTTAGACAGTACCTTTCAATGAAGCTGGGGCTCACCATTTTGACAAGAATTGCCTGTTTCTGTCCATCATCCTTGAACATTATAGATGTGCAATACCATATCTAACTTGCACTTGGTATTAGAGTTCCAAACTCCACCACAGACACTTTCCCAGTAAACACTTTACCCACTGAGCAATCTTCACAGCCCCAGAGATGTTTTTGTCAGCACTTTATTTTTTCTTTCCAAATAGTTTGCATGCATTTGTGGTACATATGTGTCATTTGCAGGCTCTACTAGCACTCTACTGGCATGGAACAAGTGCAAATGCTATAAATGTTCTTGCATGAGCTGCAATTGCATCAGTGTTTTTCCCATCTGAGCCATACATGAATATAGTCTCTTGATAAAGTACTCTATGGGAACTTTTGCTTGTCCTCCAGGCATTTTCATGTGCAATAAGTGATAAGACATTAATAATGGCAAAGAACCTAGGTATTTGCCAACCTTTGAGCTACAAAGTTCATCACCCATAATAATACTACTGCTGAAAGAAGGTATTAGACACTTGAGCAAAGGAAAAACTGTTGTTTGCTAATTCCTTTCTTTCTATCTATCATTATTTATTCATAGTGGGCATTTTGAGCACAAGCTTAATACCAGCTAAAACACAAACCAGTCCCATTGCCATCAAATTCCATGGAAAAACACGCTGGGGAAAGATGGAGTACTAAACTTTACATGCAAGTCGCTGTTATGTGTGATGATGCTTCATTTAAAGAAATCCAAAATGTATACAACAGCAACATATATGACTGCACTTGCTACTAAAAGGAGATTTCATCCCTGTCTTCCAAAGCTTTAAAATCACCTCTTTCCATAAACATTACCCATCTCTTCAGCACACATGAGCTCCATGTAAATCTATCCTTAAAACACAGTTTCTCTACTTGCAAGTTGTATAGAATCAGGCAAGACACCCATGGGAAGCACGCAAAAGCACAGAGTGTTCAGATTTTGAAACAGTCTCTACAGTCTCTGGTAATCAAATACAAACTGTTGGGATTTGTTGTTGTTGTTGCTGCTGTTTAGCATAAGAAAACAAAACATACTTAGCTGTAAGTTATCAGTAAATTGAGTTTATAGTAGCTAGAGTAGCATTGTCTTATCTGTTTAGTAGATTGCCTAAAAGTTAATGTGTGTATTCATATAATTAATACATAGGCTTTAGTGTTTCTCTTGAAAACACAAGATAGAAAACCCTGTTTAAATTATTATTTGATATACAATATGATACTGGAGCTAATCTAAAATTGACTCTTCACATGTTACTGTGATTTGGTTTGTGAACTATTCACCATCTGAACAGCATGCAGTGTGACTAATGTCTCTGCATACAGAAGGCTACAGAGACCACTTTTCTTCTTACATATTTCCAAGTTCATGGACTGACTCACTAAGTGTTCATTTGGTTCCTTTACATCATTACACATAGCTTCTCCACCTGACGTTTATTGTCACGGTTCACATTTCTTCTGAAAAGAGCAGACTTTTATAAGCAACAGCAATGTGCTAAATGAAGAGTTTGGAGGAATGAGAAAATTAGCTGCTCTTTTATTTGGTTTCATTTCTCTGAAGAATGTATAGGGGTAAAATAGATAAAACCCAGGCAGGAGCCATGTTACTAAACAGGCATCTTACTAATTGAATGAGAAGGCACATTATAAGGCATATTCATGATCCTAAATTTAGATAGATAGGTTCTTTTTAAGGGAATTTCTGCTCATGATTCTCTAGGAAAGTCTAGTATCTTCTTCATCTTTCATTTATAAGGCATATAATTATATATTTTAATTTGTCTTTATTATATATAAAACCTGCCTCTATAGCTACTACTATTCTGCAATTTTTTAAACTGCCAAAAGTAAACAAATGCACATATAAATGGATTAATAACACAATTATGTTAACTCATTGTACATCTCATTTGAAAGAAATTTTAATTATTTTTGAAGTAAACTATTGGGTCTTATTATAAGGAAATATTTGATCAACTAAACAGATTCAAATATCTTAATTCCCTGAATAGAGTTATACCAAAAATTTTATTATTAAAGTATTGAAAATACTAAAAGAATTTCTGTTTCAAAAAATAATTTATCTAAGTAAAACATAAAATTAATTTTTTGAAGTATCCTTATCCCAAATAGCCTATGGCCAATAAAATACTTAGGAAGTACAATTTTATTTCATAAGATCAAATACTTTAAATTTAGGCATTGGCTTAATGTCATGTATTCAGAATTTGAAAAATATAAAAATGAAATAGAGGATTTTATTTACATTTCTCTGAGTTAATGTCTATAAGAGTTATGATATAAAAACAACATACTAGTTATTACTAAAATGTGAATTTAATATCTGACATCATTGACATAAGAATGTCTTGAAATTATTAAATATGGCCTATTTGTGAGACAACTCTCCTATTCAGAACATCCTTCTGGGGTTAGAACTGATTGCCTCCTTGAATTTGAGGTATAAAGGAACACTTCCCCCTTGAGGTTTAGTCAATACTCTCAGTAGATCAGGTTCTTTAGGGCATGAAAAAAATTCTACACATTTACTACCTCTACTAATATTATTATTTATTATTATTATTAATTTGTTAGGTTTTTGAGATTATAATATAATTCCATCACTTTCTTCTTCTATTTTATCCCTTCAAACTCTCCCATGTCCCCCTTGTTGTTCTCTTCCCTCTTTAGCACTGTTAGGGATTGTCAAGTAGATGTGTAGCTTTTTCCCTACAAGGGACGGATATGACACAAAGAAGGTAAAAGAGAAAAATAAATGAAAAATTATTAGGGGAGTGCGGGCATACAATAAAGTGACCTGGTCCTTAAGCAACTCGGAAAAAAGTTGACTTGGTTTTAATGTCATTATTATTGTGATGCACTCTGTGTACTTTAAAATAAGAACATTGTCCCGTAAAGAAAGAGATAGCTCATTTATAAGATTTGCCAAGTCTGCAGCCACAACTCAAGTTGATGAAGCAGGTTATCAGCATTGTAGAAGGCATTGTGGCTATGTGAGGGTTTTTTGTTTGTTTGTTTTTGTTTTTGTTTTGTTTTTGTTTTTGTTTATTTTTAAAGGAAAGAATTAAATGAAAAAGGCACAGATTTTTAAAGTGGAGGTTTACTTAGCCAACAAAGAAAACAAGCACTCCAAAGACAGATTGTAGTTGAATACCTCCAAAAGAGGAACAATGAGGTGGATTCTGCATTATCATATTAAAGAAATTTTATGAATATTCATGAGTTATAAAGCACATTCATGATCCTAAATCAAGATAGATAGGTTCTTTTTAAAGGTTATTTCTGCTCATGTTTCTCTAGGAAAGCCCAAAAGTCCATTGTCAAATCAGTGAGTGATGCTGCAGTGACTCTGAGGTCTTTCAAGATGAGGACCCTTTGTTAGTGGACATTTTGGGGAAAGGTATTGACACCTTTGTTTTTTGAGAGTGGAAAGAACTTACTAGCAACCTGAAGGTGTTTTGATATCAGAAGAGTATTCTGACCCTAGGGTATACATCTACCTGGATACAGCCACAGGATTCTTGGTTAAATCATATCTAATACCCTATTACAGACTACCCAATATACCATCTTCTGACATATTCCAGATATTTCAATTTTAAGTTTGAGGATTAGCACACAGGCTGACTGACAGACAAGAAACAAAGGTTAGGTATGGACTCTTTTATCCATGTTCCACCACTCAGGTCTATTTTTAAAGGACATCTGAATGTGGACAGTGACTTTGCTGTAGATCAAGTTGGGATGATAACCATAAAAGTTTGTTAGTCATTTAGGTAGCGCTTGCAGATGAGACAGAAACAGTAAATGGGAAAGAAGGCTGCGAAGTTGCAGGCAATGGCTGTTTGTCTCTATGACAACCAACATGTAAATTATAAAAGTAAAATTGCTGTGGCTTGAAATCAAGGTTCTATGGTGATTTCTTAGGAACTTTCAACTGTTGAGCTAAGGTGGTACATTAAAAGATGAACTTTTTGATGTTCCAAATATAAAAGGCTTTGAAAATGAATATTAAAAGTGGTAAACAAATGTAATAGGAAATTGCTGGGCAACAGAAGAAAGGAAAGAAGTCATTTATTTCTTCAGAAGCATTACTATGGCTACTTAAAAGCCCACTTGAAACATTTAGTACTGGAAAATGTCAAATTATATATCTTTATTTTAATAAACATCACTGTCTCCTTTCCTTTAGGAATCAAAGAAAATAATAAAAATTAGTTGCTTTGACATAAAAGGAGATAATAAAACAATCAAATAATGTTTGTGTTAGGAGAAAGCTAATATTTTAATGTAAAATTATGTTACTTTTTTGAAGCTGCTTTTTAATGATTTGCTTAGTTTTACTTATATGTATGTATCTTTACCTGTATGAGTTTTTGTGCACATAGTGTAGCCCTTAAAAGGCAGGAAAGAATATCAGACCCAGTGGAACTGGAGCTACCAGCAATTTTGAACAACCATGTTGGTATTACAAATGAAATCTAGATCCTCAGCAAGAAAAGTACACACTCTTGACCACTAAACCATCACTCCAGACCATAACATTATGTCTTATAGTAAATCAGCTAAAGACAGAAACAAAAACAAAACTGTAGTTAAAGACAAAGGAAGAAACACAGGGTGGGTCATCATCCTCTTTAATACTAACTATTCTGGCATGAGCTCATTTTGTTCTCCCTTTCACCTTTATGTTTTAAAGTGGCTGCAGGAGTCAGAACTACAAACAGAAGCCATTTATTTGCAATCAAAGTGGAAATAACAAAATGTAAAGAAAAAAAATTCCTCATGAAAAAATATAAAAATATATACATTAACAATGTCTTTATTGTTGTAAAGAAAAACAAAATATCCATCTTGTCTGATGTTTTTGTCAATGACACAAACTTCATTTATCTGAGAATTAGAACATAACATAAATACTGGCCTTCATCATTTGGCCTGTAAGGTATTTTCTTGAAGAATTCTTGATATTGGAGGATACTGCTCTTGGTTATTCTGCACATGTGTACATGGTAACTGGGAGTATGAGAAAGAAAACTGACCAAGACAAGGAAGTAAGTAATGTTCATCTGTATTTCTGCTTCCTAATTCCTGCCTTGAGTTTCTCCTTGGCTTCTCTAAAGGGACTGTGACCAGGCTTATGTTATATAAATCAAATAAACCCCTTCAACATCCCAATGTAGTTTGGGTCTTTTTTTTTTTTTTTTTTTACAGTATTAGAACCTAACTAAGACAATGTATTTTCTATGATGTTCATTAAGCACATTATTGACAAGAGACACTAAGGAAAACATGTACACACACACATACATAAATACACAAAAAAAGCCCCCACACTCACACACACACATAAATATGTGTGTGTGTGTGTGTGTGTGTGTGTGTGTGTGTGTGTGTATGTGTGTGTGTGTGTGTGTGTGTTTGTATGCCTCATGGAAAATAGCAAGAAGAAACATATCCTACCTAAATTTATAAATTTATATTGTTTGAGAATTATAATCAAATTCAAATATACAAAACATAATTGTAGTATCTGTAATATATGCTTTCCCTTGTATAAAAAGAGACTTTTGTAATTTTATCTTGTCTTGCCTTTTAATAATAAAGCTAAATTTATCACATAGAAAGTGTCACCTGAGTACTAAAGAGACAATAAATAGAACACTTGTTCTCTTTAATTACATTTCATGCAATTTCAAATTCATAAAATGGTTTATGATGATAAGGCGTTCCAGTTGAACCCAATCCTTAATGCATGGAGTGAATGTACTTTCTGCTTACGAGCATTAACAACTTTGACAACAGCATGCGACTAAGCAGATATGCCAGGATTCTGGGATACTGTTGTACTTATCAAATATCGATTTTATATCCCATTCTTTCTTAAATTTGTTTTTTTTCAGTTTACATGTAATTATATTTATTTATTATCTTGTTATTTTCAAAAGATAATAAAAATTTAGAGCAAAAATTTCTAAAGATCATTTTAATCAATGATGATTGCTTATTACAGGAGGCATGATTGTAAATGACCAATTAGATAATGTTATAATCTTATATACCATTTCATAATGTTAATATTAACTCTAATCACTGTAATATTGAGAATCTACTTGCTGGGATTATTTATGCTACAGGAAATATGTGAATATGGCATGAAAATGAGGAATATATGAACAAGGTAACAAAAATATCATGAGAGTGAGTGCACTGACTTACATAGCAAACTGTCCGACACTAAACTGTGCCTGCACAATAAGTATAGATTTTTATGTTTCTGTGCACTTCTGAATATGATATAACTATGATAATTATTTGAGAATTTAAAAATTTTAAAGCCTGAAAAAGAAAATCTATCAATCTCTTATATTCTGGTATTCATGCTGAGTTTCCAATATGCAAGGAGCTAACCAGGAGCTCCTCACAAATTAGCAGAATGATATGGAAGCTGTCCTGTGGATGGAAAAATAAAATTATCATCTTAATGTTACATGAGTAAAGAATGAGTTACTCTTTGGATCATGGTTCATGAAACTGCACTACTACTAAAAAGTATGATGTCTATCCTGGTGAATTATCTATAAGAAACTTTAAAGGGATTTTCTCATTCACAGGACAGAAGAACTTTGTGCCCTTTGTTCACAGATCCACCAAAGAGCAGCCATCAAGCTAGAAGATCCAGCTTGCTACCATTAACACTCTAAAGAGATTTTAAAGGAATAAAGTAAACCCTAATGCTGGACTACAGTCTACAAGTATACATCAGACTATGAGAATGTTCCCCAGTCTTTTTCCAGTAATATAGGCTGCACAGTGAACTCCCTAGAGGTAGATTGTCCTAACAAAAATGATGACATTATTCAAGCTGCCTCTTTAAGGTTATCTCAGTCTCTCTTGTGAGGAAAGGGGAAGAAAAATGAGCACTCAGAGTATGCAAATTTGACTCAAATCAAATGGGCTCTCCTAAACAGAAAATGTGTGCTTTGTATTCATATGGTTGTAACATGAATCTTAAAAGATCTTATTAATAAAAACAAACCCAGGAGCCAGCTATTGGGGTGAATGCTGAAAGATCAGAGAAACAGAACAAGCCACAGTAACCTCACATAGCCAATTCCTCAGCTGATCTTGTTTCCTCAAACTGAAAGCCTTTGAGTCCTCATTCAAATGTGTCTCATCTGTACTGCTGCTCAAAAGCCTAAAAGCTTAAAGGGGCTCTAGTTCCTGGTTCTCATGCCTTATATATGTTTCTGCTTCCTGCTATCATTGCCTGGGATTAAAGGCATGTGTGACCTACCATGCCTGGCTGTTTCCAGTGTGGCTTTGAACTCACAGAGATCTGAATGGATCTCTGCTCCAGAATGGTAGGAATAAAGCTGTGTGTGCCACCATTTTCTGGCCTCTATGTCTGACGAGTGGCTGTTCTGTTCTCTGATACAAGATTAGTTTATTAGGAAGCAAAATATATTGGGGAACACAATATCATCACATTTCCCCTTTTTGTCTAAGTAATAAAGGAAGCTTATAATTAATATAAGTATATACAATAAGTATATAAAATATAGTCAAGAATTATATTACAAATGTCCAGTCCATTAACATTTGACAGAGTCAGACAAAAACTCCATCATATAAGTTAACAATTAACAAAATAACAATTAACTCCATTAACATTTGACAAGTTCAGACAAAAATTCATCCTATTTTGGTGAGTCTAATACAAAATTTGTATACAATATAGAAAAATCCAATCCAACATAAAATATTTAAAACAAGTAGTACCTTTATGAAAGTAGAATCAATAATCTACCTTTTTATCTTACTATATCCATATTCTTTTTTCTAGACAACAATCTACCTTTTATTTTTATATTTTCCCTATTTTTCTTTTCAGAGTAGATTCAAAAATCTACCCTTTTATTTTATTATGTCTTTATCTTTTTTTCAGAGTAGATTCACTAATCTACCTCTTATCTATATCCTCTTTTTACTTTTTCTTTTTTTTTCAAATAACCCTGAATATAATTTCCTTTGTTTAGCTTTTTTTCCTGACCATTAACAATTAACAACTTGTAACCAACTCTCCTAAACAATGACAACTATACTAAACTTGAAACCCATTGAAAGATAAAAAACCACCTGCCCTACCTCTTGGGAATATTGGCATCATGTTCTTAAAATTAATTACTGCTGTTTGGGGGCAAAGGCATCTCTAGGGGATCCTGAAAAGAAAATTTTAGGGTTAATTGTCAAGTTCTGGGAGAGGTAGCTAGATCATATGTTGTCCAGTCTCTGCACAATGCAAAAGTTCAGGGCTCATTTCAAGTCCTTGTTTGAGTAGTCTGTGAAGCTGGATCATCTCAGCTAGCCATCTCCAAATTGTTCTGAACAGTTTTTAGTCCAAAGCTGATCTTTGGGTGATGTTTTTCAGCTTAGTGGTATTATTATTGTCCATGTGGAATCAGTGTTGTGGGGCCCCATCATCTTTCTGGAGACTTCAAATTTGATGTTATGCCTAGCCATGATTCCTTGCAGAAAACTTACTGGAAATCAAAAACATGTATAGGCAGCTAAATGAAGCCCTTTTTTTCCAAATTAATTAGTATTCTATAAGACCATTAATAGCATGACAAAAGTTATATATATATATATATATATATTTCAAATTTTGATATAAAATCCATACTTTATGGAGTTTAAAGAATCAAAATAGAACCAAAGAATTGATATTAGTGACAATAGAATAATCCCTTAACTTTTTGTTTTCTTCTGCTTCAATTCAGAAGATGGCTCTTTCTTCTGACATGTTACAGAGAATTTGCATTTTCTTTTAACAAGCATGCTTGGATTTGGACAAGGAGAGACACCTCCTCCAACTCCAAAGCAGCTTTAATTTTAATTGAACTGGGATTACAAAATAACCAACTGTGTTTAGAGTCAGTAGAGAAGTGCAGAAACAAACATTTAGGAAGACTTATGAAATTTTATATGTGATGTACCAATAGACCAATTTACACTTTTTCTTAGGAAATTTTTTCTAGATGATTCTTTTTTTTTTTTCTTCAGATGTCTCATTTATCCAGTGTTCTTCACATTAATTAGCCTTCACTCTCCTGAAAGACAAAACCTAAAACCTTTCCCCAAGTCTAATTTGGGAGGTTCCCTTTTGACAAGTTATATTTGATTAACTGAAAAGCATTTGTTAGTAGTATAAATTAGTTTAAATTGGATGGTCATGCTGTTTGATGAACCATCACCTCTTCTAATGAAGAGGTCTCTCTTGTTCAAATCGAACCTTTATCAATTTTGATGATATCAACAGCTTATTTTCTCCTGTAGAAACAAAAGCAAAACCTTATCCCCAATGTAACAAATATCCTGGTTTCCATTCTGAGGTCAGCACATCTTTACAGTGTATAGGCTGATTTAATTCTGTAGGTTTTTTTTCTATTAGCCACCATCTCTCCACAGCTGTTGTTCCTTTTTCATTAGCATTAGGAAAATTCAAAGTTAATAGAGCATTATATAATTTATTTCTGGTTTTGTTATCCCTTTCTGTTTATTTAGCATATCCTTTCTAGTTTGATTTGATATTTCTATGACTGCTTGGCCTATAGGATTATGTGGTATACCTGTAATATGCTTTATATTTTAATAAGCAAATCAGTAACATCAAAATTCCTACTATTTTATTTTTCACTATATTGATTTCAAGTGTTTTTGTCAAAGTTTCTTAACTTTCTTTTTTTGTTTGCTTTTGTTTTCATTTCAAATGAATGCTAAGTCAGTTAATTTTCCAAATTTTAAACAATTCTGGTTTTGACTTATGTTGTTTTTTTTTTTCGCTTGATGGTAGAAACAGTTAATGACTACTTTTTCTTAATCATGAATGGAATAGGAGCCAGCATATTTGTTTGTCCAATCTTAGTGCTACAAGCTTAGAAGGCATTTGGACTAAATTCAAGATGATTCTTGACAACAATGCAACAAATACTGTGCTGCTGCCTAAGTGGGCTGGAAACCTACTGTTTCTTCCTATTTTCTTCACAATATACATCCCTTGGCTCTTTATAAATACTAAAAGCTATCTTTTCCTTGTTTCTTTCTTCCCTCTTTTCTTCCCTCTTTTCTTCCTTCTTACCTTCCTTTTTTGATGCTTGTCATTTTATTTTATTATGAAAATGTCAGGACATTACAGAGTTAATTTCTAGAGTGTGCTAAGAGTGGAAAACAGGATGATGGAAGCTACTATCAGAAGGCTCACTGGGTTGCTACCATGGCTGAGTGCCATACCCACCCACAATAAATTCCAGTACTAAGTATGAGCTAATTATCTGAGGTAAAATAATTTCATTTAATTTATAATGTTATGAAAAGAGCAAAGTTTTAGGGGGCTCCTCAGGGGGCAAGAATAAGTACTTGCTTTTAAAATTTTAGCTGATATTATTATCCATAGAATAAATTACTTACTAAGATTTGTTAATTAACATGGAGAAACAGTATCACATATGCAAAATGCATACTGTTAATTAGGTATGTCTAATCTATCTCTGCCAAAACAATTGCAAAGCAATCCATAAAAGAAACAGTAGTTACTCTCACTGAAGGAATATAACCTGCTAAACTGATGTGTTTTAATATGTTACGTGTTCCAATTAATGCATCATCATAATTGATATTCCCTTAGCCTAGGAAACAAATTGCATACTTGAATAGAGAGAAATGGGCATATTTACTAAATTTAACAAGACATTTAAAAATCATGCTGGGATTAAGAAAATTGGCCTTGGTGGTTTGTCTTCCTGGAGTTGTAGCCATGCCAGTGGATGCCCACATGCTCTAGAAGAGAATTTGACATCACTGCTGCTATTGTTGCTGTTATAGCAGTGGTGGCCACTGCTGCTACTGTTTCTGGGATTACCATTTCATAATTGGTTACTACAGCTAGCACAGTGGAGTCCCTGGCAGCAAAAGTAACTACCACAGTTAGTTAATCTTTCATTCTATTGGACATAATAAACTTAATTCAATAGTTATATACATTTCAATTGGCTTTGAAAATTATTAATTTGTAAACTCAAGTTCCATTTTCTTTTGGGATACCATCTTACAAGGACTCCAATTTGCAGTAAGGCTCATTAAGGAAGGGAATGGCTCAGTTGCCTTTAGCCTATAGGCTATGGGTGGGTTAGGACTTCTGTTGGTCTTTTCTGTGTTGAACACACAAATTGCAAGCCCAGCGCCACTTTGAGATCTTTGGCAGCAGTTAAATCTGCAGCTCTCACATGATTGAGCCTGTGTGATAATGAGTATTCAGAGATGGGTAATTTCTGGGGGGCACTCACCAACCTAAGACAGAGTACCTGTGTGGCTTAGGCAGGCGTCTCCATGATGGGTAAGGTGGCCTGCTGGTGTCCCATGCAACCTAAGTCAAAAGTTCATTTTTTAATAAAAGGGGGTACCTGTAGGGCCTTGCCCCCCGTTTTGGGTAGCTGTTGCCTTGCTTACTGACCTTGACCTTGATATCCTCCCTATGCTAATTCCCTGCTGGGTTCTACCCTCCTTAAGGGAAGTTCCTTGTCTGTGTATCCTGCATATTGGGCGTTATCAGCTTAGATGCAAGATTGTAAAACATAAATCTTCTGTCCTCCAGCGTTCTCCCATTGTGCTGTAAGACTGTATTTAAGACCTCCTCCCTCCTTCAATCAAAAAGAAAAAGTTTCCTTCCCTTATTTGGCTACAACTGAATTGAGGAATCAGCTGTCAGAGAATGAATTTTACTAGAATTAATGACAAATACGATAAGTGGAATGTGAAGATAGCCATCTGACTCCTGCCTTTCATGCCACAATGGAAAAAGTCAAGGGCATCATATTTTCTGACTGATTCTGCTTATACATGAAAAAACAGAATTGTTCCTGCACAGTGGGCCTTTTGGGAGTGCTATTACTTGAAACCTTGGCTATTATATGCCATGTCATTTAATATCTCTCTGTCCAAAGCCAAAGGCCATCTAATGCATCAATTATTCATATATTAATTGTAGAGACTTTGTAAGATTGAAGGGTTCAGAGTTTCCTCAATCAGAAGAGAAATCCTGCAAGTAATTAGTACGGGCAGACAAAAAAGAACAATGGGTATGAGAAGGACTCTTTTACAAGGAAACCAGGAAATAATAACATTTTGTGTAGCCTTTCTATTCAATATTTATATGCATATTTTTTACACACATCATACTCCATTGTATTTACATGTGCCAATGTTTCCCTTCCCTCTTTCTTAGGTGACATGCTCACACCAAATCAGATGATATGAAGTTGTAAGATGCATTAAATGGTAATACCCAAGTACATAATATTACATGGGAATTCCCTGTACATTAAATAATGTGACAACTAATTAGAGAAAGAGAAGAATGATAATTAGTACAAAGTTAATCTTTTTCATGGAGGAAAATAAAAATGTGTCTTTTTGACTCAGTGTATTGTTGCATCATTTTAGTTAGAGAGTTTGCTTTTTCAGTCAATATTGTATTAATGAAACAAAGAGATTCTAATACTCAACAAATTTGAATGTGCAAAATATCTTTAATAAATAGCATTGACTCTCCTATGTTCTTTCTGGCATAGAATATAAGAAACCATATCATCTCAGATTGTGAAGATAAGTTACCTCATGTTTCGAAATCAATTCATTGATGACAAATATGTGACTCAGAACAAATACACCAACTTCATAGCTAGAGAGTAGGCTAAATTAAGAACACAGAAATGCTAACTCTGTGTGTGTATTTGTGTGTGTGTGTGTGTTTATAGTTTAGTGTTTTCATTTGTGTGATAAAGAAGAACCTCTACCATCTTGTCTATAACTATTTTATAAGAGGCAGTCATGTCTATGTATAATAGATATTGAATAACAGAAATATTCATGAGGAAGTGATAATAATCATAGATGTCAATGACCATTATTCAATTAATAGAAGTTGCTATGATATAAAAAAATATTTTGTTGTCCTACAATAAGTCATAGGTAGTATAGAAGGTGAATAACAGAATTAATTGTAAATTATTAAAGAAATATTTTTGGAAGAGAATATAAAAAAATAAATGAGGAAAGAAAGCTCTTCATTCTTTCCTTTCTCCTTTTGTTTTTTCTGTAGTTAGTCTAACACTGGTTAATATACCAATAAAAAGAGTAGTTGAAAAGTCAGTGGTGATACCTTGATTCTGTAGATGTTTTAAGTGTTGGCACATTGAAGAGATTAGTGCAGATATTTAAGAATTAAATATGTGGTTCCTGATGTTAAAATATATTTTGAAGATTGTTTTTATTTTTATTTTTTGGTTTTTTGAGACAGGGTTTCTCTGTGTAGCTTTGCGCCTTTCCTGGAACTAACTCACTTTTTACACCAGGGTGGCCTCAAACTCACAGAGATCTGCTTGCCTCTGCCTCCCGAGTGCTGGGATTAAAGGTGTGCACCACCATTGCCTGACTGAAGAAAATATTTTGATGGAAGCTTATTATAAATAAATTATGAAAAGGGTGAAATAAGATGCAATCTCTCCAAGCAGTTGACTTGAGTCTTAAAAGAGGTCTCAGACATTAAGAGTACTGCCCTCTCTTATACATTACTTATTAAAAGCTGGTAGACTGGTGGCACACACCTGTAATCCCAGCACTTGGGAGGCAGAGGCAGGTGGATCTCTGTGAGTTCGAGGCCAGCCTGGTCTACAGAGCTAGGCCAGGACAGGCTCCAAAGCTACAGAGAAACCCTGTCTCGAAAAAAAAAAAAAAAAAAAAAAAAAAAAGCTGACCAACCCAGTGTCCACCTCATCTGGGAACTGTTTGAGCATGTGAGGGGAAGAACCTACTGATCCAAAACTGCAGTATTCCTTTGACCCTGGGCAACAACAGGATATACAAAAAGAGCCCCTATGAGAGCCCATTTTTGTTTTGGTAGTTTGTGTTGGGATTTTCTTTTAAGTTTTGGGGTACATGAGTTGCTAGGGCAGAGGTCAGATGAAGGAGGATGGGGAGATGAGTGGAATTGGGATGTATGATGTGAAATTTGCAAATAATCAAAAAAGCAGAACATACACACACACATACACACTCATACATATATCTTTAAAAGTAATTTTTAAAATGAATTTAATTCTAGTTGTAAGAAAATTAAAGTGGAGATGATCATGTAAAACTAAGTCAGACACAGAAAAATAAATATCACAGTTTTTACTTCTCTACAGAACAAAAAAGAAAGAAACTGTTTATGAAGTGTATACTGGCCAGCAGAAAGAGGAGGAGAGAAATGGAAGAATAATGATGGAATAAATATAATAAGAGTATATGATATAACATAATGAAACACACGATTTTATACAATAACAATTAGAAACTTTTTATAATGATATGTAAAAGTAAACATTGCTAGTTGCCAGGCATTAAAGTTTTTGGAAAGAAAATGTAAAATGAAATCACAAAATTCAGAGAGTGGGAAACTTAGGAAGAGAATATAAGTTATAAAACATTGATAATATGCCATATAGAATCCATAGAGAATGACTCCATGGAGGAGAAAGGGATTAACATCTAAATGATACTGATGATCTTTACTATATTGAGAGAAAAATAATATCTCAAATTTATAAGTAATAAATTTAGAGAAGTTAATTTTGACTTTTAATTTTAAATCAAAAGGAGGAATACAAATGTGACAAAGAAGAAATGTGTTTGATGGAAGATTTTACTATGAAGCATATAATAATGGTATGAAATGACTATATATATGTATATATATATAGTCAAGTGAAGTAGTTAAAACAAGAGAAAAAATAGGAGGAATGAGATATGATGTGGGATGATCTTCTGTACACTGTGAATATGTGTTACTCTTAGTGGTTAATAAAAAGCTGACAGGGATGCTGGAGAGATGGCTCAGAGGTTCAGAGCACTGACTGCTCTTCCAGAGGTCCTGAGTTCCATTCCCAGCAACCACATGGTGACTCACAACCATCTGTAATGAGGTCTGGTTCCCTCTTCTGGCCTGCAGTCAAACATGCAGACAGAACACTGTATACACAATAAATAAAAATAAATCTTAAAAAAAAGTCAATAAAAAGCTGACAGACCAGTAGCTGGGCAAGAAGTTAGGCAGGAAAGCCAAATTGAGAATGCTGGGAAGAGAAAGGACAGAGTCAGGAGTTGCCCGCCATACACAGAAGAAGCGAAATGAGAGTGCCCAAATTGACAAAAGGTACCAAGCCATGTTGCTAAACGTAGATAAGAATTACAGGTTAATTTAAGTGTAAGAGCTAGTCAGTAATAAGCCTGAGCTATTTATAAGCATTTATAAGTAATATTAACCCTCCAAGTCAATTATGTAGGAAGCACCTGCTGGGTATTTGGAAACAGGTAGATGGAAAAGAAACTTTGGCCTACAGATTTTATATATATATATATATATATATATATATATATATATATATATGGCTTGAACAATTAGATATCTGAGATTTACAAGTCCTTTAATTATACTTTTCAAGTATCATAGACATTTCTAAGCTCATAAGTATAATGGTTGGGAAATACTAAATATTTTCAGCTGTAATGATGTGTTGTTTGCCTTTTATCTGAGGATGTGTCAGTGGAGAAGTCAGTACCTCTAGTGACTAACAGCTAGCTGTTCATAAACTCTTGGTGGAGTGAATAGGATGGAAGCTAAGAACATAAATATAAGTAAGCTATCAAACAAAAACATATTTAATCAGTAATTTTGCTGTAAGCCGCAATAACTGATAGGGCTTATAAGTAATGTTTTAACAAAAATTATACATTTTTCCCCATAATTGTAGTGTAGGTATATACAATAATTCAATATTTGGTTTGAAAGTCTACAATATCAGTAGTTAATTTTCTAAAGTTTATCAATATTTACTAAATAATAGAAAATGAAACATTTTACTATTTTGTTTCACAATGATGGTATATATATCATAATATACAGTGTGTTTAAAAAGATTAAATATTGGTCTATGCTTTGATCACATAGCAAAGATCTATATTTGAGGTGATTAAGTTTACCCAAATATAAATATTATACTATGTAATTAAATATCAAAATTTTCCATATATTTTTACATATTTGTTCCATAAATTATGAAAACTTACTTATAAAAAATAATACAGGGTTTTGTTTTGGTTTGTTTGTATCTTGAGACATATTCTTTCTACGTAGGCCTGGATGTCCTGGATCTCACCACATAGATGATACTGCCTTTGAATTCAGAGATATATCTGCCTCCCTATGCCAAGTTCTGGGATTAAAAGTATATACAAGCACACAGGCCTAAAAATTGTAAGCATTTTATCTGATTTTATGTCCTAAGTATTTCACTCAGTCTTCATAAGTTTGTCTTTTGCATAGTTTCTCAGAGACTTTAAATTAATTGTGTTCTGTAACTTTGTATTTCTTGCTCCAATAAAGACGGTGAACAGACTAGTCTACTTTGTCTTAATGAAATTTCCAGATAAATATATCATAGAAATGAAAACCCACTTACCTAGTATAATTATTTTAAATGTGAAAGTGTAAGTAATTGAAATAGCAAGGTCAGGGCTAACAAAGTAGAAGGGTGCTGAGTGCCTCTCAGAGGCTTCAATGATCCATAACTTCTATCTTCATGGAGCAGCTCCTCCACCTTCCTCCCAAAAATCTTTAAAAAGAAGATTGAATCCCAGTTCTTTTTCTAAGTGAAGGTTAGATAAATACAATTTTGATAGATTTCTGGTGAGATGTGAGAGCAATGTAAAATTAACATGGAATTGTAAGTGTGAAATGCCTCTTCTATAAACAACTTTACTGTGCACATTTATACTAATGCTGAAAATACAAAAAAAAAGACAATGTGCTGTTACAAATATTTTCCTAAATTATACAAGATAACTCTAAAATACAAAGTGTATTTTATTTCATCTTGAAACAGTCTACATAGGTAATTTATTATTTTCTTGGTTTTAAATTTTTTTGTAAATGGTTTGTTTTATAGTCAGTATTAAATTTCAGTGGTTATTCACTCATTTTTTTTAAAATTTATTTTGTTTGTTATTGTTTATCTAGACAGGCTTTCTCTGGGTATCTCTGGTTGTCCTAGAACTTACTCTTTAGACCAAGCTGGCCACTAAGTCACAGAAATCCTCCTGCTTCTACCTCCTGAGAGCTGGTATTAAAGGCATGTGTTACCACTGCCTGGCTCCACTCAAAAATTTTAATAAGGTTGTTTCCTAGTTCCTTCTAAAGTTCTCAGTAATCAAATATCTATTATTTTTCTTGGTAACTTAATAAATATCAGGAAATTTTCTCTGAGATAGGCTGTCTGCTATGAATAATTCTCTTGTATACTATAAAGATTTGTCACTTGAATTAGTTTAATAAAACACTGATTGGCCAGTAGCCAGGCAGCAAGTATAGGTAGGGTTACCAAACTAAGAATGCTGGGAAGAGGAAGGGCAGAGTCATGAGTTGCCAGCCAGACACAGAGGAAGCAAGATGAGAATAGCATACTAAGTAAAGGTACCAAGCCACATGGCTAGACATAGATAAGAATTATGGGTTAATTTAAATGAAAGAGCTACTTAGTAGTAAAGCCTGAGCGACCAACTGAGCATTTAAAAGTAAAATTAAGTCTGTGCATCAATTATTTGGGAAGCAGCTGCTGGGTATTTGGGAGCTGCTGGCAAGACAGAAACTTCCAACTACAGCTGTCAGTAGTGATTTGATTTTTCTTTTTTTTTTGAGCTGAGGATCAAACCCAGGGCCTTGTGGTTGCTAGGCAAGCGCTCTACCACTGAGCTAAATCTCCAACCCTGTGCTTTGATTATTATTGAGAATAATCATGCATTAAGTTTTGCTTTTTCATTCACAGTTACAAATAGATATATTTGTAATTTACAAATAGTAAATTTCTGGATGAGCTGAAAAGTGTTTACTAGAAAATGCTCATTTTTATATTCAGACAAATCTTAATATAAACAAATGCCCAATATCTGAGATATTTTGTTTCATTATCTTTTGAGCACATGTTTCTTTGATTATGGAAAATGTTCATAATACTATTAAATAAGAGAGTTAGATTTTTCTTGATATAGCGATTCCCATTAAGAGCTCTTGTTGCCATAAACATGGTAATGATAATAAGTTGTTTTTTTAATCTCTATTTCCACAATTAAACATTTACAACATGTCATAATAAAGTAGTTAGATCTCTGTCCTGATTTAGCAATATTCAGCAAGGTGCTAATAATGTCAAATGGTACATATTTGTAACAAAAATATGTTGAGAGGTAGTCAAGATAGAGTTTATGTTTACATAGCAAATTATCATCGTACAAATGACACATTCAATGTGAGTTTTCTTTCCTCAGTTGTTTGGATTGGATTTCATAAGGTAACTACAGGTTCTCCATCATATATTGTAAGAAGATACTTCAGAATGTTCAACTCCTTGACATCAGCAGTATTAAATGCTGCTAACTGCTTCTATTTTCATTTTATGTTATTTTAATAGCAATTTAGTTGAATTCTCATTTCTTACATTTTCAAGTATTTAATACAGTTTTAACTAAAGAAATTATATTATTGGACCTTACCTTCTTTCCACATCTCTTGCAAATGGCCCATGGAGGATGAGTACTCCAAAATCTGTTATTCTTTGTACATTGTCCATTTTTGTGTGATGAAGGTGGATATATACAATGGTTTAGGGAATCGACATATGTCAATTGGAGACATTTTATTACTATGTTCATTTCACAGGAAAATGGTAGTACGTTCTCCTCTGGAGCCCATGGCCTAGCTGGTTTTAGGTTCTTGGAGTCCTTAACAATATCAGTGATGGTACAGCAGGCCTTAAATGCAACCAAGTAGCTGCTTACTCTCTTACCATTTGGGCCCCAATTTCACCAGGGGGCATGTCTCACAGACAAGTCACTGTTGTAGCTAGTAGGGTTCACAGCTTGGTGACATTGATAAATACTTAGTGTAGTATGCATAGTAACTTCTAACAAAATGAATGCTAGTCTGTACAGGTGAAACTTCAATTTGAATACCAGATATATTTCTCTATGTTCCATGCCATAAGTATGTGGTATTGCTGCAGAGAATCTTATTGTAAGGCTGGACATGGTAACTAGTAATTTTGGCCACATCCGATAGAGTTTGGGGGTGTCTATGGGATGGAAGCCCTTTGGACAATGACTCAAAGAGGTGTTACCTGTTCCTGGTACTGGAGGTGTTATTAAGTAGCATAGGATTGCTAGTTTGCATATTTTCTTCCCCATTGTATGGAAACTACATTTAAATGATTAAATGCAATATATTTTAAATAATAAATTACCAAATTAATAAAATAAAATGCCATAACAATTATAAAAATAATCTACTAGCAAAAATAATTTTTCCATGAATTTATATATGCAGTTTCAAGAATTTTAAATCTTAGAGTCCAATGAGGATATAGCTGAGTACAGCTTTAAATAAACAAACATTCAAATGGTATTTTTAATGTCTCCAATTAGAAATTGAACCTTTAAAAATGAAACTTCTCAAGACATAATCATTAAATAAGGTTTTAATTGACTCCAAGGAGTCATGTGGTTAGTGTTTGGTCTTTTCTAACACTAGACTTTCAGGCTCTTCTGGGGAAGAAAGCAGTCACAATCTAATGAAAAGACATAAATACTCTGAAATTGCTGAAAATGTAATTATACATAAACAGCAGGAATTAATTTTAAAAATAAAAAATTATTTATAATTAAATTACAAATTATATTATTATACTGAGACATTTGTAACTTTGGATTATAATAAGAAAGACAAGCTGTTGTGTATCACAGAGTCAAGAAGAATCAATTGAAATTAGGTTGATGCTTGAAAGGGCAGCTCTGTCTAAAATCACTGTTGATTCAAATATCGATGTAAGTTTAAACAATCATCGTTACATATTACCAGTTAACATGCATGACAATAGGCCATGATAAAGATGGTGGAAGCAAACAACAAAATCTTCCAATACTATCATGCTGCTTCACACATGCATGTGAGGAAAAAGGATGGATGCCAGTCAATACAGGAACACTTCATCAACGGTTGTGTGGTCACACATGACTGACTGATGACAACTCTTAATGATAACCTATTCATGCTTGAAAATATGGATTTAAGCCATTTCTTCATCCGTGAAGGCAATACAACTAGTCATCTCTGTTGCAGTACAATGAATTTTCTTTTCAGTCATGTGGATCCTCAGATCCAAGAGCATTTGTAAGATTAATAGTAAGAAAATAATTCCTCTGAACATTTTATAAAATCATCACACACTCTACTCTAGTCCTCTAAAATTGAGAAAAGACTGCAATAGCCTGTGCTTGGAGAAGACAAAGAGAAAACCATGTCTCTGGTACACACCAAGGTCATTATCTCATGAACTTTCAGCTTTTAGGGTTGTTGACACAAGCCCTACACAATATCATGGCAGTCAGTTGTGAAGATACTGTGATTTAGTGATTGCCAAGGTAGGGAAAGTCAATTTTCCTCAGGGTTTGTTTGCTGGTAGCTATCCCATACTCCAGTCAGTGGCCCTTTGCTATACACATGTAGAAAGCACTATTTGAACTCAATGTGTTTAAGGAAAATATGATGTTGGGAGACAGATGTGGTAGAGACTATCTTGGAAGAACTGGTGCGTGAATAGGTGAATTAGCAAATATGTTGTATTCATGTATGAAATAGCAACATTGTTTTCATAATGTGTTGTATCATAAGTTAATTTGATCTAAAGCAACCATTTTAACATTTATAAATTGTTTACATGAATACATATGAGATTTATTTTCTAATTGTAATGTGATTGATAAATTTAAGTAATATTTTTAAAATACGTATTACTTATTGATTCCAAATTCAAACAATGGTTTGTTATGCTAATGTATTTGTATATTCATGATCTTTCTATAAGCAAATAAATAAAATGCTAAAACAATTACATATAGTTCACATTACACCCATATAATCCAATAGGATATTTAAGTTATTATATGGTTATACTTGCCTACAATGAACATGTGCTAATATTTACTGTGCATTTAAGTGTCTTAGCCTACTACATTTTCTTAGTCACTTCTAGATCATGGAGGGCCTATATTTGTGATTTAACGTATAACACTAGGTTCATTTTGCATCAATACTTTCTATGCTTTATCTCATATGAGAGTATGCAAATATTTTAGAATTTGTGTAGAGATATATAGAAGTCATGGCATGAGACAATGAAAAGCCTTGGTTTACACAATGAGTAAATCCAATATTTCATATTAATTTTAGTTTACACATGGAAAAATAACTTCACAGTGCTAGACACATAGATTGTGCCATGACATAAAAAATTTGATGATCATACTTTGTTGGTTTCAAATATTATTTTTAAATATTGATTTTATATAGCTCATATGACATATATGGTGAACATGATGATTTTTTTGGTGCTGCAAGATATAATGTGTAGTTAGACATATGGAAAAGTATGTAAGACGAGTTTAGAATGTTTACTTTAAAAGCAAAACCAGTAATTACAACACAGTTTCATTTATTAAGATAACACAATTGAGACAGAAGATGATTTTATCAATGAGAAATTTGGCGACTAGACATAGAAAAGCATTCAAAGTACTGTTTTCATAAAATATAGATAATACCACAAGGGAAAGTTGATTATTATGATAATAGATCAAATATAGGTAGGTAATGATTAAGTTTAATAAATCACAGCTATGCTGCTTTTGTTAGTTGTAATATACTTATTTTGTATTAGCAAGAATTAGGTAGTCCAGAAAGTTCTGTTGTACTGTCATTTGTGAATATGCTGACAGAATCACTGTGTGCATCATCATTTTAAAATAAAATAAAATGAAAGGTCCAGGTCCCACTGCCTGGGTGCCTCCCAAACAGTTCAAGCTATTCAATTGGCTCACTTATCCAGAGGGCATGGTCCACCTGGACCTGTCCTTAGTGCATGAGCTGGCTGTTTAGAACCTTTGGCTTACACAGGGACACTTTGCTCAGCCTGGGAGGAGGGGACTAGACCTGCCTGTACAGAATCCACCAGGTTGAATTGAATCCCCAGGGGAGTCTTGGCCCTGGAGCAGATGGGACTGGAGGGGAGGGGCTGGGGGGAAGGTGGGGTCGGGGGCAGGAGGGAGGAGGACATGGCTGATGTGTAAAATTAAAACACAAATATAATAAATAAAAAAGAAAAAAATATATAATAAAATGTCTTTTACATGAACCTGTATCTTTCCTTCTATCCTTCCTTCCTTCCTTCCTTCCTTCCTCCCTCCCTCCCTCCCTCCCTCCCTCCCTCCCTCCCTTCTTTCTTTCTTTCTTTCTTTCTTTCTTTCTTTCTTTCTTTCTTTCTTTTTTCCTTTCTTTCCTTCCTTCTTTCTCTTTGTCAACTGATGGATGTAAGGCTCACACATATGCTAGGGACATGTTCTTCTTATGAGTTTTCATTGTATCCCCTGTTGTTGTGCAGTTACCTGAAATGTAATTAATAAGGCATTGCAGTGAAAACTTGATAAGAAATTAATTATTTATATAAATTAGTTCACAGTGGTGAGTTTTTATTTGGTCAAATAGTTATCTAACTTCTGTGAGGAATTAAAATCCCACCTTCTTTTTTTTTTAATTTTTCTTTATTAAGAAATTTTCTACTCACTCCACATACTATCCACAGATGCCCCCTCCTCACTCCTCCCACCCCTATCCCTCTTTCCCAAGCTACCCCACATCCCCACATCCCCCATATCAGGGTCTCCATGGGGAGTCAGCAGAGCCCAGCACACTGAGCCTAGGCAGGTTCAAGCCCCTTCCCACTGCACCAAAGCTGTGCAAGGTGTCACACCACAGGCATCAAATTCCAGAAGCCTGCCCATAGACAAGGGACAGATCCCGATCCCCCTGCCTGGGTGCCCCCCAAACTGTTTGAGCCAAACAACCATCTTCTGTATCCAGAGTGCCTAGTCCAATCCCATGGGGGCTGCACAGCCACCAGTCCACAGTTCATGGGCTTCCACTAGTGTGGCCGGTCATCTCTATATTCCTCCCATCATGATCTCGACATCCCTCACCTGCAGTATCTCTCCTCTCTCTCATCAATTGGATTCTAGACCTCAGCCTGGTGCCTGGCTGTGGATCTCTGTATTTGCCTCCATCAATCACTGGACAAAGGCTCTATGATGACAGCTAGGTATTTTCTAGTCTGGTCACCAGAGTAGACCGGTCCAGGCACCTTCTGGACCACTGACAGCAGACCAAGGTGGGTTCAACCTTGTGAAAATACCACTTTCTTAATAAGACCACTGGAAATTCAAAGTATGAAAGGTAAGGCAGATTATTGTACAGCCTTGTGAAATTAAATGTGAGCCCAGAAGGTCAGACACCTGATTGAATGAAGCAGTTTTTAAAGCATAATCCAAGCAAATCTCTTCCTCTCTTTCTTTTTTAGATGAATGAGCAAGAGGGTACAGCCCTACGTCACCTGTATCTTATCTTTTCCTCCTCAGCATAGATTTGTCTTTCTATTGACAATAACAATAGCAACAATTTCTAAGTATAGGTTCATCTCTATATGCCACGTGGTTTTTTCCTTGAGGTTCATCAGTCACATGACCCGTTTACATCTATAGACTATTAGGCAAGCTTGGCTTTTAGTAACTTTCTGCTAACTTTCTAGTTTGAATAAGGAGATGATTGTGTAACAGTGTTGTGTTTCTGGGGATGTAAGTAGTTACACTATTAGACTCTAGCAGGGGTCCATTGTTTTCTTTGTATATGTAGTTTTACCTAAATTTCTTAAGGTACACTAGAAAACAAAACATTAGATTGTATTTTGTTGAGGAGACATTTTCATTGGATGCAGATGAGGAATAATTTTTTTATTTGGGCATTTTCCTTTTTCTTTATACATGAAACACTATAAAATCTTATTATTCAAGTCCAACACATCTTTTAAACTCAATGGACTCAGATAGTTTAGACTTTTGCCTTATCATCCTTAAAATTATTTTGGATTACTCAAATTAAAAATTCTAATATGGTAACAATTTCACAAAGTTTTACAGTAAGAGAACAATACATGACTCCATGGAGCAAACTGCTCAGCCAATTATTAATACTTGTTAAAGTTCTCAGCGTAGTTTTGAAGAGAAAATGTGTTAGTACAAATGTCAAATATTTCGAAAGTCTCTTCAAGTAACTGCAATTCTATTCAAGTCTCAGTTATGTACTTAATGTTACAATTTAGGCATTAGACAGTAAGAATGTCTATTATTGAAAAAACTACAGACTGAAAAATAAGAAATAGAAGGAAAACATAAAAAGTACAAACCTTTATTACTATTCCAGTGTAAAGTTAAAGAATAATCATGTGCATGATTTTGATACATGGTATTTTGTACTTTTCAGATGCAAAGCCACAACTAGTCCTAAATCCTCTCCATGTTAGCATACCAATCATTAACTATATAAGAAGTTATGTAACAAAATTTAAATTTTTAAGGGAAGTTAGAAGTAACCCACATGGGCCACATAGTAAGTGGTCTGAAAGATTGCGAATTTGGATCCGAGCAGAATGATTGTCTAATTGCTTTGGTGATCTGCTTTAGACTCTATTTTTATTATGTCTTTGTAACAGCTTTCCAGCTCCTTAGCATGTCAGTTTCCTCTACATCCTTTCTCTGTATAATGCCTTCTACAAGTGTTTGTAAAACCTGCAATTTCTTGGAAAAGCCTTCTGGATCCTGCTCAGTAAAGCAGATGACTGACTTCTTTCTTCTGCTAATCCTGGACTTGGAACTGTTTTAAAGTAAGACATGATGAGGCAATAGGAGGTGTGTAGCAGTTCAAAGTTTTCTTCCACACTCTAATTCTATCATGCAAATAGTTTCAATATTGTCTATGTATGACAAATGCAACTTTTTCTCTTATGCATGGGACATTTATTTTTTCTACTTCCCCCATACCTAAGTCATTTCAAAGGAACACCTGATGACAGGTCTATTAGGTAACAGCAAAGTGATCATTCTCTCTGTTTTTGAATCAGAAACATGAAAGTCACTCATCTCATATGTGATAAAATGACTTAATGACAGGATCCTTTGTGATCTTCAGGAGCAATAATTATAATTTTGAACATTCTTTTCACTGCAACCTTATCAAAGGAATAAATACTTTATTTCCTTTGTAGTTATATTAAAAATTCTGCTATAGTGTAGTCTTCACAGATTAGAGTTGTTCTAAACCAAGAGTCAAAATTCATTATTTGCATTCATGTGAATGACCGTTAGGAAAATAGATTAAAATGCTAAGGTTTTTCAAGTTGGCTATGAAAATCTACAACTCTCAGCTAAAAGTTAATTCAATCAAGTGTAACTGATGATGTCCTGGGAACATGTATATATTATCCCAAATTCAATGTCCCAATGTGGTATCAATTTGATAAAGTTTTATAGCAATAGAACAAAGCAAGCTATGATTCAAGTCCACTTGTGAGAACTTCAGGAAGAGAGGTTGAAGTGAATGAGGAAAATTTCTGCTAAAGACTTTAGATGCTGTCCAAATCCTTGCTCTTTTCATTGGTAAAAGCTTCTCAGCTTTTGATCATGACCTTTATTTCTGTTTCTGTTTCAGCTCCTACAATATGAAGGTGGACTATTCTTCATATTTAACCTGTTTTGTTCTTTATATTAAATGATATTATTAAGGAGAGAGGCAGAACTCACAATTGCTGAAATTTGTTGTTTTATGAGTGTCTGTGAGGTGAAAATAGTTTTGAGTCCTAACGCTTTTCCTTGGGAGAGTTCTTCAATGTATTGAATCTCCAAGAAAAAACATGAGCTCCCTCTAACTTAGAATGCTACACTGATATAATGGGTGGAGACACTTGTACTGTGAGGCCAAACTGAGGAAACAATTGCTGTATAGAATTCCTTCCTCCTCCAACTCATTGTCAGAGTTGGGTATAGTGCTTTCTACTTATTGATGGACATTTCACTAAAGTGGAATACTGAACTCCATTTTTCCCTAAGTTTTTCTGTGTGCCTCTTTTTTTTGTTTTGCAATCTTCTCTTTCTCTCTTACACACACACACACACACACACACACACACACACACACACACACACACCAAAGAGCCTCAATGTCAGACTTCCATTTCATAGACTTTCTCAGTATACCCAAATCAATATTGTATCTGCTCTCAAGTTACTTTTCTCCAGTCCACTTTCTCTATATTTACTGACTTGACTCTAGTCCCTGAAATAATGAGGTACATTGTGATTCTTCTCACATTGTTCCTTTTCAACACTGCCTTAATGTTATAAATTTTCAACTTAACAAATTGACTATCATTCTTGTGGATCCCACTTTGAAACTTCAAGATATGAAATCCTAGAATGTATTATTTGGATCTGAAATGAAGGAAATCAGTAGATTTATATCAACTTTATAAAAGTATGCACCACGATGAATTATTTCAAAACTGTATGCCATATTCTCATTTCCTTTGAGAAAACTATGGTCCAATACTAGTATATTAAGGTTCAATTTCCAATTGCACTTATATATTAGCAAGTAAACAACAAGAATGAATTAACCAAGATAAGTTAGTTTTTTTTTTTTTTTAATTTTCTATTGTTTTTCAAGACAGGATTTCTCCATGTAAAAGCTCTTCCTGATATAGATCTTGATTTGTAGACCAGGCTGGCCTCAAACTCACAGAGATCTGCCTGTCTCTGCCTCCTGAGTGCTGGGATTAAAGGCATGGGCCACCACTTCTAGGCCCAAGATAAAACTGTGAAGTCTAAGATCTGGAAGGATATGAGATATGACAAAACTTTGAACAACAAATCTATATGGAAATATTTGAAGCATCTCTCATTGCAGAGTAAATATATAATTGAAACAAGTATTATGCAATTATCATCCCAAAGACAAAGAACTCAGAAAACAAAATGTGTACATAGAAATTTAATATACCTCAAAACTCTTGTTAAAGAACAACTTACAAATATTTAAAGAGACATAAATTAGCTATTACCATATTCTTTCTGAAAATGTAGACAATATATACATTTGTCCAACTATTTTTTATTAACTAATCAGAGGGCCCTTAAAAAAGATAAAAAATATTCATCATATGATTTAGTATATTTTTTATAATAACTGTGGATATATGGATGGTACATTTATCATTGTGTTCTGTTTGTTGCAAACCCCAACGTATTTGGCTAGCAGAATATAAGATAAATTAATTAAGTAATAAACATCATTAGATACTTCAGAAATAGGAATGTCACAAAACAAGTTTTCAACCAAGCATTCAGTGATACCACCTGGTTCTCCAACTATTCCCATCTTCCTTTCCTGTCAGTCCAACACAGCAATGCTTTCTGCTTCCTGATCCTATTTTTTTTTTACAATTTAATGAATAACTGTCATAAAATGATGAACAATCTCAGATGAAGAGAAAGATGTCAAGGAAAAGAAACACTTGTGAATTGCTAAGGGAAAATGTGTGTGCACTCATACGGGGTCTCCAAAGGTACTAAAGAGAATGGTCCTATGGTTGAATAATTTCTACACTGAATATAACAGAAGGGAAATTAAGAGGTTGAAGGGATATCTGAACATCACATCACACTTACTGTAATTGTTATAGCTCCCATAATTTTAATATCAACTCCTCCATTCTGCACTAAAAGATGACTAGATTAAGAAATTTCTAAAAATAAATAAATAAATAAGAAAAAATGTGATGTTTATGTAAAAATATGTATGCAATATAATATAAATGCTAGTTGACATTTTCACACATATACTTATATTACACCAACTATAAAAAGAAGAAAATTCAGTCATTTACCATACTTTTAATGGACTAACAGTGTGTGTAAAGAGATAAATGATCTTACATGTTCGATTTTCAGAGGGTTCACATAGAATAAAAAGAATAATAATCATCATTAGGTCCTAAAGGATGGGAGGGAATTAGGAAAAATATCATATTCTTGAAAATCATCTAGGTAGATTTGGTGTCTTCTCACCATAAAAATAAAATAAGAGATAAAATATATATTAGGTAATTAGAATAAGCCATTCTACTTTGCACACATGTTTGAAAGATCTGTTGTTGGTTGTTTTATTACTCTTTATCCTTTACACTTTGGAGGAACTGCCAGCCAGCTCTCAAATTATTATATACAGAGACTTATTCTTATTTATAAATCCCCGGCCTTAGATTGGCTTATTTCTTTCCAACTTTTCTTAAATTATCCCATCTATCTTTTGCCTCAGGATTTTACCTTTCTGTATTTCTGTATATCTTATCTGTCCTTCTTATTCTGTATCTGGCTGTGTGGCTGTGTGGCTATGTGGCTGTGTGGCTGAGTGGCTGAGTGGCTGGGTAGCTGCATGGCTAGCTCCTGATCTCCTCTCTTCCTTTCTTGCTCCATCCTGATCTTTGCTTTTCCTAAGTTTCTCCTATTTATTTCCTCTGCCTACCAGTTCTGCCTATATTTTCCTGCCAATTCATTGGCCATTCAGCTCTTTATTAGACCAATTGGGTGTTTTAGACAGGCACATTATCATAGCTTCACAGAGTTAAACAATTGCAGCATAAAAGAATGCAACACATCTTTGCATCATTCAAACAAGTGTTCATCAGCACAAAAAAAAATGACACATCTTATAATAATATTCCACAACAAATATCATTATATACAAAATAAACATATCTTTTCTGTTTAAGTCAATAGAGATACAAGTTCTCTTGTCACATGTGTAAGAATATCTTTCACTCTGGAAAGTAGAATTCTGTAAGAAGAATATTTTTATAAAGTAAAGTTTTTAAATAAAAATTAATCATAAAAATATGGTGAGACCAAGTTTGGAAAAGCACAGGGACAAATAGCCAAACAAATGGAAGCACATGAATTATGAACCAAAAGCTGTGGAGCCCCCAACTGGATCAGGCCCTCTGGATAAGTGAGACAATTGATTAGCTTGAACTGTTTGGCAGGCAGCCAGGCTGTGGGACCCAGACCTGTCCTTAGTGCATGTGCTGGCTGTTTGGAGCCTTGGGCTTACACAGGGACACTTTGCTCAGCCTGGAAGGAGCAGACTGGACCTGCCTGTACTGAATCCACCAGGTTGAGCTGAATCCCCAGGGGAGTCTTGGCCCTGGAGGAGATGGGAATGGAGGGGAGGGGAAGGAGGAAAGGTGGGGGTGGGGGCGGGAGGGGGGAGGACAGGTGAACCCATGGCTGATGTGTAAAATTAAAACACAAATATAGTAATAAAAAAGGTTAAAAAATTGGTGAGTTGTCATTTATTACTAACTTTTTAATGAAACCACTGATGTTCACATTAATGCTGTTTATATCTATGCACTAAATTAATTATACAAAAGTTCAAAAAGAAAAAAATATCACACTGAAAATATGAGAAGGGTTGGGTAGTGGTATTGTACACTTTTAATCCCAGCGCTTGGGAGGCAGAGGAAGGTAGATCTCTGTGAGTTCAAGGCTAGCCTGGTCTAAAGAGCTAGTTCCAGGACAGCCAGAGGTATATATAGAGAAACCCTGTATTGAAACAAAAAAGAAAGAAAGAAAATATGAAAAGAGAAATATCACAAATTTCTTCTAAATTTGTAAGAATTTTGGAGAAATATTGAATAATCTTACAATAAAGATATTTTACATATGTTGATGTGAAGACATTTTTGAGATTTAATAATCTTTGTTCCTGTGATTTGATTCAGTGCCTTTTCAGCAAATATGCATAGGTTGCCGTTGGTCCTTCTGCTAGGGAATAAGGTTGCTGAATACATAGAACTTTTACTAAGCAGGTCTATGTGTGCCAGGTATTGATCTAGCAATGCCCTGGCTCAGATCCATTTTAATTTGCTTTTCCATTTTTATCTTCCTATGGGGGGCTGCATTTCTGCCTAGTATGCTAGAAAATAAACTCAGGGCTAATTATAGTGCATGTATTTCTCCGTGTAATGAGAAAGGTGGCACTGACATTGAATTTTATTGTATAAAATATGTCCATATAGAAAATTAATACAATTCAATTTTATGTCCTTTGAACCATATACTTGCCATTTTTTTCATCTCAGAAGAGATAAGAAAATCTATATTCTACATTTCATAATAGGGTAATCCACCTTGTGTTCTGTAAGTGTTTTACATACTATGTCCCACAAGTATGTCTGCCTTTGGTTTTGTAAGTGACAAAATTTGAAATATGTGTTCAGAAATTTTTGCATTTAAACTGAAGAAAACAATCATGCTGGTCAGAAAGTTATTTTTTTAATTTAAAATTGAAAGCAAAGTTTTGAATTAGTCATAACATTCCTCATCATTTTAATTTTCCTATTATAATTAGCACAAGTGTAAGGGTATTCCTTGTGATATTTTCGTATACATTCTGTGATGGTGAGTTCTCCTTCCCTGTACTTGTCCCCTAGTCATTGGTCCCCCTTTTTTAATGAGTCTTCTTCTGCCATCAATATTTTTACCATAGTTAAATCATGTTAAAATCTGAGAGTCACTAAACTGTGAGGATTAGCTCTGGACAAGTCTGAATTGGGAGACATATGTTGACATTTTAAAATGTATTATTATGGAAAATAAAACAATAGACGATATATAACAGTCATTATTATGGCAGTTATATCAACATAAACTTTTAGAATCAAAGTCAATGTACAAATTGCAGTTCAAGAGACAATTGTTAATTTTTGTCAGCTCTTTAATAGTAAAATTTATAAAATAGTATGTGTTCAATGTTTTATGATGCTTAATATTATTGTAATTTTAGGAAGATTACCTTTTATATAAGTAGTTACTTAGAGTTCATGATGATTATAAACAAATTGATTAGTTAAAGTCCTTTGGTTGTTGTAAAATTGAAAATATTTTGTAAACTAGAATTATTTTTGATATAACATAAGTGCAATATAAAATATAGACAATTTTGAGGAGCCAGCTCATGCTGTCTGAGTTACTGGGCACACAGTGGTTTATTCTCAGTTTTCTCTTTAGTTGAAGGGGAATGTGAAGCTAGCCCAAGTTGCCCAATCATGGCATTCTTTATTTCCTCTTTGATGAATATAACCTTTATTTATAGAATTTAATGAGCTACTTCTACCTGTGTAGGAAAAAATTTATTATCAAAGGTTCAAGAGATGTCTCAACAGTTAAAATGCTTGTTCTTGCAGAGAATGTAGGCTCCATTCCCAGTCAGTGGAAGCTCACAACTGGGTGCAACTAATATCCGGGGAATCCTCACAGTCTTCCCCTCCATATGATTGTGTCAGCACAGAGCTACATGTTCCTGCATGTAATCTATTTTTAATGTTGACTTAGCAATACTGGTTGACTTATAAACAATTGGCTATCATCAAGTAGGTACACATACCATATTCCATATTTTTTACTATATTCCTTAGAGTAAATGCCACAAGCATCCTGAAAAATATATTCATACATACTTAAGATTACTATCTATAACATAAAATATCAAGTTTAATGATTCAGTAAATTTTAGACAGAAATATGCATATAGATCAAATATAGTGAAGATGTTCTACCATTTCTTAATTTTATCAAAAGTTACACCAAAATATGATGTTTTTTAGTTATTATTCTTAAGCATTATGATGAGTAGCAATTTGTAGAATGCTAAAATAGTATACTTTATTTGTCCAATTGATATTTAATCATTAATACAATAATAAGTATGAACCATTTTGTAAATATTTAATGCTATCTAATAATTCTTAAAAATACTAATAATCATGACAAAATATTAAAGTGATATTATTTAAATAAACATGTAACTTATTTTGTTTGAATTGTTAAAACTTGCATTCTAGGCCAAGGAAAGTGTACTGGAAGTTATGAGCACGTGTTTCTCTTCAGAGGACCTAGATTTGATTCCCAGTACCCATATGGTGCCAACTAACCATGTATAACTGTAGTCTCATGGAATCTGAAACCCTCTTCTAATATTCATGGGACCACACATGTGGTGCATATTCACACATGCAGGCCTAATACTAACATACATACAATAATTATAACTAAATATCTCTAAGAATAATTTAAATATTTAAAGGTAATACATCAATATGAACATATTATCCTCACCCACTGTCTCTGTTAGGGTTTTTGCTGTTGTGAAGAGACATAATGACCACAGTAATTCTTATAAAGGGAAACATTTAATTCAGGCTGCCTCTCATTATCACCATAGTGGGAAACATGGCATTGTGTATGGTGCTAGAGAATGAGTTCATAGGTTCAACATCTAGATCCAAAGCCAGCAGAAGGAGAGACTGGGTCCGACACTGGAGGTATCTTGAACACATAAGTGTGGTGGTATTGTGTTACCCAAAATATTGTGCACCCTAATAAACTCATCTGGGGTCAGAGAACAGACAGCCACCAGATACTGAGGCTAGAAAATGGTGGCACTCATGCCTTTAATCCTAACATTCCAGAGGTAGAAATTTGTCTGGATCTCTGTGAATTCAAGGCCATAAGGATACAGACAGACACTTATGGTGAATCACGCCTTTAATCCCAGAAAGCCAGCCTTTAATCCCAGGAAGTGATGGCAGAAAGTAGAAAGATATATAAGGTGTGAAGACCAGAAACTAGAAGCATTTGGCTGGTTAAGCTTTTAGGCTTTGGAGCAGCAGTTCAGCTGAGATGCATTTGAATGAGGACTCAGAAGCTTCCAGTCTAAGGAAACAGGATTAGCTGAGGAAATGGCAAGGTGAGGTAGTTGTGGCCCATTCTGTCTCTCTGCTCTTCCAGCATTCACCCCAATAACTGGCCTCAGGTATGATTTTATTAATAAGACCTGTTAAGATTCATGCTACACATAAAATCTCAAAGCCCACTTCCGTAGTGACATACTTCTTCCAACAAGGCTACATCTCCTAATGGTGCCATTCCCTATGGGCCAAACATTGAAACACATGAGTCTATTTTTATCAAATCACCACAGCCATTTTGTATTTATTTAAAAGAAATATTGTATTTATATAACAATTTTAACAAAATTTCCTTAATTAACAAAAGAGAAAAAAATATAGCAGCGACTACATGGCATAAACCAAATCAATGTTTAATGATTTTTATAGATTATGTTTTCTCACATAGTATGTACTGATTACACTTTCCCCTGCTATTCCTTATTCCTCCCCACATCTGGGTCCACTCCCTTTCTGTCTGTCATTAGAAAACAAACATGTTTTATAGAATAATAGTAAAATAAAATACAATTGATAAAATATAGTAGGGTAAACTAAAACTAATATAGGAGAATTGTGTGAAATATTCATTCATTTATTTTCACTTTTTAAGTACAGAAAATATAATAAGAAAAACTAAAAAAAAAAACTATCACATCGAAGTTGGATAAGATAAACCAAAAGAAGAAAAGTCCCTGAGAGAAGGCACAAGCATCAGAGACCCACTCATTTAAAAACTCAAGAACTCAACAAAAACATTAAGCTGGATGCCATATTATAAACAGTGAGGACATGGTAGAAATCTATGCCGGCCCTGTGCTTGTTTCTTCAGTCTCTGAGTTAATATGAGCTTGGCTTGGGTTGATTAAGAAGACCTTGTTTTTCATGGTTCCAGCCAATTCCTCTGGCTCTAATATTCTTTCAGCCTCTTCTGCTGGGTTACCTGTGCTGTGTGCGAAGGAATTTGATAGCATCACCCCATTATGGCTGAGTGTTTAAAGGCTCTCTCTCCCTGCATAATGTCAGGCTGTCTCTGTATTTGTGCCACTCTGCTACAGAAGATGCTTCCTTGATGGTGACTGAACAAGGCACTGAACAAAGAGTGTAGAAGAATATCATTAGGAATCATTTTATTGCTACCTTTATTTAGAAAACCAAATGATTGTATTTGGTTTTCCCCTAGGCCCATGGTCTATCTAGTCTGAGGCTATTTGTCACATACCCAGTGTCAGAAGTGGGTTTCATCTCATGGAGTGACCCTTAAGTTAAATCAGATAATAGTTTGTGACCCCTACAAGCTTTGTGCCACCATTACCCTAGTGTATCTTGCAGGCAGGACAGCATTGTAGATCAATGGTTTTTTGGCTTTTTTAAATTTATTTTTCTTGTTTGATAGTGAATAGACTCTCTCCTGCACCAAAGATGCTATCACACACAGTGATGAAGGTTCTGTGCAGGCACCAGCTTGACTTCTATATGTTCAATGAGTTATGCAAGCGTTGTCTTCAGCAATGGAAACTTGCTGTCAGTTGGTATAGAGCAACCCGTAGTCTTGGCACATAACCTGGATATTTTTGAATTTCCTTGTGACCCCTTTGGTCGACAACTCAGTTAGCTATACCTCAATTCCAGTCCAGGAAGCTTCATATGATGACAAGACATAGGCAGTTGGGTCTCTGTCTCCCCCATTATTTATTGATTGAATTTAGATCACCTCATAAATGTATATATTTTAAGAAGTTTCTACTGTGCTAGTTTTCCATACTACCCCTAACAGCCCTTAATTTTAGAAGTCTCTCCATGTATCCTTCTATAATCTCCCTCCTTTCCCTGTCCCCATTTCATCTTCCCATTCCAGATTTCCTCATCCATCCATAACTATTAACTCTTAAGGGAGGGGACAGTGGCATGTCTCATCCCAAAGGTAGATTCCATTACATTCGTTCAGCTAGGCAGCAGAAACTTTTTAATGGGGTTTGAAACCTACCAAAATATCATTTAATGTTAAATAAAATAGTCACTTCTGATATTTCAAGAAAATCTGGTATTTACAATATCAGTAAAAAAATAGAAAATAAACATCAGATGACTTAAATTGGAAGATTTTCTCTGTGTCCCCAATTATAAGAGATAGAGAATAACAAAAATGGAGACAGAAAATCATTAATTTTAGTTTTTTAACAACCTGTTCACCCTGCAAGTTCTTTATGTCATAACATCTTTCATTGTTAACAATGAAAGTATATTTTTGATCCAGTCTAACCCCAACCTTATTTGGTCCACTCAGCTCTGTCAGAGCACATGTCCAGTAAAGTCTCCAAGGTGTTCTGAGTGTTTGTTACTTTTCAGTTGCTATCATTTCCATCAAGGCTTGCCCTGGCTTCCTGCTTACTCTGACAACAAAGGAATAGTCCAGTGGCTACAGCATTCCTTTACCGTAGCATAAGATTCGAAAATAATGGGATCAAGATAAATATTTATGTCCTTGCTTTTGTTTTTGCCTTGTACAAGGAAATAATTTCAAGCCAAGTGGTGGTGGCACTTGCCTTTAATCACAACTCTCAGGAGGCAGAGGCAGGAGAATCTCTGTAAATTCAAGGCCAGCCTGGTCTATAGAGTAGGTTCCAAGATAGCCAAGACTGTTTGAAAGAGAAACCATGTCTTGAAAACCCATAAACAAACAAACAAACAAACAAACAAATAAATAAATAGTAAATTCAAGTGCCAAAACTGATCAATTCATAAAAAAAAAACAAGTTGAACTGAATTCATTCTAGTGTTCAATAACTGTCTAGCTATTTATACCCTCTCATTCATGTTTAATGTTTTCCATATTTTTTAATCATGAAACAATGGCATTATATTACAAAACTATGTGATCTACTTTCATTGATAATCAGTATTATCTTAAACTTCAGTTTTCTGTATGACAAATAGAACTACTTGAGAACCTTTGAATTGGAAATAACCCCTTTAGAAGATTTTAGGAAAAAAAGTAAATTTTATACTATGTATGGTCTTATAGTACCAATGTAAGAAAATCAACTATCATAAGTTTGTGCTGGGTAAGAAATATGAACAGATCAAATAAGACTATCACTTAAGCTATACGAATAAGAATGGAACCCCTTTAGGACCTTACAGTATGTAAAGCACACCTATCTCTCTTTGACAGAAAGGTAAATGCTTTAGGTCAAATTACCTTTATGTATAGTTGTATACTTCTGTGAATAGATCTTGGTAACAAAATGTAATTTAAAAATAATAAGTGTTTTATTTCTTTTCTTTTACTTTGATTTTAATGGGTAATTTAAGATTTATGGCATGGCTTGCAGGATGTTAAAGGCCTGTCAATGACTCAGCATGAGCTAGTGATAAATAGATACATTCATACTTTCCAGAGTGCTACAGGAAGCATTCACCCTTAGCTTCCTGATGCTGTGTCCTCAAGTTGTTAGTTCTCTGCCCTGGGAACACTGTACCATAAGATATGGAGATCCTGGCGTTCCTTTCTCTTGTTACTAGGCTCCTGCTGTGAACACTGATGCTTTAGTGGGAGCTGCCCACAGAGAAGTTCTCTAGATGATTTTAGATATTAGTTTCTGAAAATAAGAATGCTTGTAGAATAGGTGAGGAGAATATAAAGAAATCAAATTTTTATCTTTTCTCTACCCTCTAGGTATTTTCCAACAGTGGCAAGTTTGTTGTGGGTGCTGATAACAAGGAAATCTATTCCTCTCTGTTTGTCCTGAGCCAGTAAGGGATGAAAGTACTAAAATGAGACACCAACATTCATATCCATATCTAATTTACCAATGACACCTGGCCTGATTCCTCTACTTGCTAGAACCCCATTTATGCAAGTGGAAATTAAAACCTTTTTAGAACTCTACAATCATATTTCTATTATCTCTTTTTTCTTAGGAACATTTGTAGCTGGAGAGCTTTTTTCCAGGTCCCATTAAGCCCCAGCAGTCCAGTAGCCCACTTATAAAACGAACACACAGACACTTATATTATTTAAACTGCTTGGCCATTAGCTCAGGCCTGCCATTGTCTAGCTCTTACTCTTATATTTAGCCCATTTCTAATAATCTATACTTTGCCATGTGCCTCGTGGCTTACCTGTACCTTACATCTTGCATGTCATGGCCACAGCTGGCAGGTCTCTGCCACCCAGCCTTCCACTTCCCACAATTCTCCTCCTCCTTGTCCCACCTACCCTATCATTCCTGCCTGGCTACTGGCGAATCAGCACTTTATTTATAAAGAGTGATATCCACAGCACTTCCCCTTTTTTAAAAAAAAAATCTTTCTCATTTTTATTACACTATTTATTAGATACATATGTATGCATCAATCTATTTTCTAAGTACATCATAATTGGAAAAGTTACGTTGTTTGTTTTTGTTTCATGAATGTCTTCCCAACACCTTAAACAGTACCTAGTGCCCAGCAGTCCTTCATAAATATCTAGCACATTAAGAAATCAGTACTATAAACTTCCTATTGTCTCAAAAATATCCTAGTTTCTCATTTGTCTATCCAAAAATAAGTGTGCGTCAATTTTTTCTTGTGTGTGTGTGTGTGTGTGTGTGTGTGTGTGTCTGTGATTTATCAAAAGAGAAGGGGGCAGGTAAGGGACAGAACAAGGACTTAGAAGAAACCTGTGATCTTGGGAAAGTTGTGTGATCTCTGTGCATTCTTTCCCAATGGGATATGTCAAGATGCAATGTTTATAACTATTTGAGTAAATACCTCTCAAGTTCTATTTACTAGGGTAAATGCTTGTTTTATTTTCTCTATAGGAAGCATAAAATGAGAAGTCACTCCAATAGAGATTGTATATCCTGAAGTTTGTCCTCATGAGAATTAGATTTTGATTTTGGGAACAATCTTGTGGCGGCAAAATTAATCTTGTAGTTAACGGCATTTATTTATTAAATGGCCTCGCTGTTATTAAACTCTAGAAGATGGTGTGAATTTAAATAACAAGTCAGCTAACCATAACTAGATATTTTATCTATTTCTTTTTCCATCATTAGTTTCTACCCCATCCTTTCCCCCCAAGACTATGAAAACTAAATTGGAAGCTGAAGTATCGATGGAGTTCTCAGTACACTCAGTGTTTGTGAATTCCCAATGAAGTTTGGGAATACTAATGTAAGAGGCATTTATAATTAGCTCAAAAACAGCAGAAACTGTTATATTTAGTTCTGACTTTATGCATGCTTTCATACTTACTGAGTGTAAGCATATTATGAAATCATCCAATGCAGTCTATAATTTGCTATGCCATATGAAAGCAAGATACTGGAGAAAGTTGATTTGGAAGTTCTTGTGCTGAAAGATTTTAGAAGTTTGGTAGAAGATCTTGTGTTTTATACTATATAATATGACAGACTGGTAGCATTTAATCCATGCTGCACAAACTACAGAATTCTGGGGTGGGTAAGACATTCAAAAATGGAGATACTATAGATAATTGAAAAATTGCATGTATAAAATTAAATACATATGTATTCATCAATCTCTTTTCTAACAGTACATCATAAAGGGAAAATTCAATTTATTCACATTTATTTTTAGATAAATAGAATATTCAGAAAATCAGTTTAAATACATTTTATTTTCAGAATTATACAATAAGGTTAGGGCCAACAGAAATACTACTATTACCTAGAGCAAGGAGTAGCAGACTCAGGAATGTAGACTAGAATCTTGATTTTTAAATGGATGAGAATAAGTCAAGACTGAATTCTGGGGCCAAAAAGATGACTCAGCAGTGAAGGGCAATGGTAGCTTTTGCAGAGAAATTAGGGCCAGAATCATATGGGATCTCACAACTACATGCAACTCCAGTGCCAAGGCACCAGTGCCTTCTTCTGGATTTTGTGGGCACTGCATGCACCTGATGCACTTAGTTAGCATGAAGGCAAAACACTCAAACACTTAAACAATCAAACTAACAGAAAACAAACAAGTAAATATATATTGTTTAATGTGCATTCTTTAAAATCAAAGTATATTAACAGTAATTTCTTGGTTCAGAATATACAAATTTCAGGGCTAGAGAGGTGGTTGATCATTTAAGAGCCCATACTGCTCTTGCAGAGGACATGTATTCTGTCATCAGAGAGCTCACAACTATATGAGGGGAATTCAAAGTGACTGTTCAGACCATTATGTTCTTGCCTACATACCTGCACAAACACAAATACACATAATTAAAAATAATTTTGCAAAAATGAATATACAAATGTATATAATTTGTAAATATATGTATAATTTGTATATATTATAAATATATATTTCAAGTCACACACACACACACACACACACACACACACACACACACACAGGTATTGGTTCATCCACTAGAGCATGGGCAACTTACCAGAGGTCTCAGCTCTGAGGAAAACTATCCCTCCCACAGCAACCACCAACTGCCAATAGCCCTCCATTAAGGCTGGGTCTCTTGATTCCTTTGCTCTTCCATTATTGAATGTTGACTGGACTGATCCTCTGTAGAACAAATGCTCACAGCTGCAGCCCTGTGAGTTCATAAGGCAACAGCCTTGTTCTGTCTGAAAGACAGTATTTCCCGGACACCTCTGACTCTTACAGTCTGTCCACCCACCTTCCACAACGTTCCCGGACCTTTGTAGGGAAAGCTGATAGCCCATTTCTGGCTCAACACTCAGCAGCCACTTGCCTACACTGTGGCTAGTGATGAGTCTGCAGTGACAGGATTCTCATATAGAGAGCATGAGCCACACCAATCTGTGAACACTGGGATGAGGAATGGTTTCCACCAACACCAGGTCTCAGACCAGTGCTGACCTCTCCATTTCCTGCAACATAGCTCTAGCTTTCATCTTACTGCTGGCACTACAAAGTCCACACAATTCCAGCCCTTGATCCTCTTGCCTCTGGCCACTCTTCTGCCCATTTGTTACATTGTTTTGTCTCAAACTGCTTAACCTTGGGAGTTTTCTCAGTGATGATATCACTGACAGCTTGGGCTACCTTGGGACATATTTTCCTCACTTGACTACTCTACACTGGTAACAGTTGTATTTACACAAGGTCCTTCTTTCTGTACCTTGTAAGGGAGCTCATTAGCTAGCTTTCCTCTTATCATTCACTGTATTTATTAAAGGTCAAAGGCTCATTTCACTTGCAAGTGCTCTCATAGTTTATTTTAATGTTTTTCTGCACAAAGAATTGTTTTAATATTGACTCATTCTAAGAGAGGTTTTACAGCTGTAAGAAATGTATTCTATTGTCCTTGTGTGCTGTGGATATTGCTCTATATAAATAAAATGCTATTTGGCCAGTGGCCAGGCAGGAAGTATAGGCAGGACAAGAGAGAAGGGAATTCTGGGAGGTGAAAGGCTGGGGTGGAGAGACGGCCAGCTGCCACCATGACAAGCAACATGTAAAGACACCAGTAAGCCACAAGCCATGTGGCAAAGTATAGATTAATAGAAATGGGTTAATTTAAGATAGAAGAAGTAGATAACAAGAAGCCTGCCACGGCCATACAGTTGGTAAGCAATATAAGTCTCTGTGTGTTTACTTGGTTGGTTCTGAGCATCTATGGGCCTGGTGGGTGAGAGAGATTTGTCCTGACTGTGGGCCAGGCAGGAAAACTCTAACTACAATTGGGTCTTTAGTTTAATGCTACTGCTTGGTTGGTATATATTATTAAAAAATTTGTATTTATTTTTCCCAAGTTGCCCCCCCAATAACATTGTAATATTATATACTGGCATGTGTTTGTAGTTCTTGTCTCCAAAAGAGAAAGAGAAAGGGGTTAATTATAATAGGAGTATAATGATTCTGGTTTTCCCAGATACCATGTTTCCTCTTTGTAACAGTTTCATGAACTTCTTATAGTTGCAAAACAAAACAAAATCAAATACATTTGTGGAAATATCTGTTATGCAGGTTCAAAAAATTGAGGAAATTACTACTTTAAATTTCAGATGCTAGATGATGCCATTTCTTAGTTTTGGGTTGTTGGAAACTCATAGTCCATCCACACAATATGAAATATGGTTGATGGATATTAAAGAGACTATAATTATCCCAAGATAATTTGTCTCTAGATCTGCAACGTTCTTACTCTTCATACTAACAAAGTCTGCCTAACCAGCCAGTTAGCCTGTGTGTATATTTATACTTTAATTTGCAGAATAAGTAACTGTACTTCAGCGGCAAATTTTAAACTTTAAAGATGATTGAGAATATATACTAGGCAAATTGTGGTGCACTGTTTAGATTTAGAATCTTTAATCTATACATTTAATATTTTTATTAGCATCATAGCATCAACAAAATCTCATTCAGTTTTTGGTAAATTTGTGAAGTATTACAGACAATCCACAAATTATTGGTAAAGAAATTATTTATTATTTATTAAGAAATTATATCAAAAATGAAGACCACGTGAGAACAGGAAGAAGCAAAATGCTAGAGAGTCCCCCAGAAATCCACAATGATACCTCCACTGTAGACTACTGGCAATGGTCAAGAGAAAGCCTGAACTGACCTAGTCTGGTGATCAGATGGCCAAACACCCTAACTGCCTAACTGTTGTGCTGGAACTCTCATCCAATAACTGATGGAAGTGGATGCAGAGATTCTCGGCCAGGCCCCAGGTGGAGCTCCAGGAGTCCAATTGTCGAGAAAGAGGAGGGATTGTATGAGCGAGTATTGTTGAGACCAAGATTGGAAAAAGCACAGGGACAAATAGCCAAACGAATGGAAATGCATGAATTATGAACCAAAAGCTGTGGAACCCCCGACTGGATCAGGCATTCTGGATAAGTGAGACAATTGAATAGATTGAATTGTTTAGGAGACACCCAGGCAGTGGGACCAGGGACCTGTCCTTAGTGTATGAGCTGGCTGTTTGGAACCTGGGGCTTATGTGGGGACACTTTGCTCAGCCTGGAAGGAGGAGACTGGACATGCCTGTACTGAATCCACCAGGTTGAGCTGAATCCCCAGGAGATTCTTTGCCCTGGAGGAGATGGGAATGGGGAAGGGGCTGGGGGAGAAAGTGGGGGCAGGGAGAGGGGAGGACAGGGGAATCCATGGCTGATATGTAAAATTAAAACACAAATATCAGTATTTAAAAGAAAGAAAGAAAGAAAGAAATTATATTGAGAACAACTCACTAAACAAGATAAGGCAAATTGGTGACAGAGTTCTGGAAGAGTGATGGCTGGTCTCATACTGCTTCTGCTGCCTGAGGCAGTCCCCACCATCCAACCCATGAAGGAGAGAAAAGAGGGGCTTCATACCTTCTCCTCAGGTTTCACACTAGCTCAGGGGCCATGCACTAGGGGCTGGCTGGTACCTCAAGGTCATAGATGGAAGTGGTACCCACTACAATAAATTTATCTTGCAATTTATTTTCCAAATTGTATGTTTTGAAATAACATACTGATAATAGATATTGAGGGCTAATAAAAATATTTCATTTGTTTTTAAAAGTATTTAAATCCCTTTAAGATACGCAGTAAAGAATGGTGACATCCATCATTAAAGATATTAGGATCACCAAACCGATGAAACCAAAGATGAACATATAAAATCTGCAGCATATAGATGAGGTGGGGTGCAATAACACTTTTAAAGGTCATATGATGGCTGAATTGATAAACATTCATAAACAATCTTGGGGTCAGTAGGTAATCTTTGAATATCAATGTGTAAGGATGCTACGTGGTTTCCAGGGACTTATGTTTTCTCATAATAATTTTAAAAATTGGCAGGAACTCTAAAAAAAGGGGGGTCAGTCACAGCAGGAACTCCACCTGCTCTGATAATGAGGAGGTTAGCTTGGCTTAGAAAACTCATGGGTCAGAGAACACTTGAAGTAGAATTTGTTGTTAGGCAACCAAAGAGTCTTACAGATTACCAGAGAGTTCAAATGCATGTTATCTCACAGAACTGTATCTTAGCCCATGTACTTTAGAGGAGCTTGTTAGTGGGATGCTTTGGGATTGATTATGAAGCCTCAAGTGATTCCATGAAGGCAACTCAAGTTTTTCAAATGTCTATGCTTGCTTGCTTGTTACTAACTAACTTTTTATTAATATGATAAGACACTGTGAATAAAGCAACTTATGAATAAAGAGTTTTTTGTGCTTATAATTTCAGAGGGTAAATCTATCACCATCATTGCTGGAAGCATGGCAGCAGGCAACTAGGCATGGTGTTGGAGCAGTAGTTGAGATTATGAGGCAGTATCTTGAGATTATGAGGCAGATGAACAGACTGGCATATAGACAAAAAAAAAAGATAACTGAAGCATGATTCTAATTAGTTTTAATAATAAAAACTCAGAGTGAGATTTTAGGGTGAAAACTGAATGATCAAAGAATCAGAGTAGCCAGCACTAGAGACTTCTTACCTTTATGAATCCTCAGACTGAATGTGGTGCTATCCTTTCTATAAATACTCAAAATGAATGGGACAAAAAGCCTGTCTCTACCCATCTTATATTCCTGTCTCCATCTCCCTAGTGCTACAATTAAAAGCATGCACCACTAACATCTGGCTCTGTTTCTCTTTTAGACTGGTTCAATTTCCTGTAGCCCAGGGTGGCCTTGAACTCCTGATCTTCCTGTTTTCTCCTCCCAAGTGCTGGGATTAAAGGTGTGTGTCACCACTGGCCTCTGTGCTTAAATTGTGGCTAGCTCCACCCTCTGATCTCCAGGCAAGCTTTATCTGTCAGAATACAAACAAAATACCACACACCAGATAACATTAAACTCACCCCCAGTGACAAACCTCTTTCAACAAGGACCCCCCCCCTTTCTCATTCTTCATTAACTGTTTCCCCAACTGGTTGCCAAGTATTCAAATATATAAGACTACGGAGGCCATTTGTCATTCAGACTGCCACACCTGAAGATTTCAATGCCCTTTCTACAAGGAATGGTATCAATAAATGATCTCATTTCAGCTGGTTATTCAATTTGGTACGTGTTTAAGTTTGATTAGAGCTAAGGACTCGGTGTATTTCAAAATATTTCTATTTCTTTTTTATTACACAATTAAACCTTAACAGGTATGAACATAGATCCCTCTTTGCCATCTCTTTATTTTATGTACCTCTATGCTATGCTTGTATTTTCAATTTCTTTGATCCAAGGTGTATGTTGGTAAAGAACCTAAGTTCATGTGTTTGCTGAAAGCCAAGGTTGATGTCCTCTTTATTCCTTGAAGCAATGTCACTCAACATTGGAACATGGAGTTTGTGCTTTCGCATAATATAGTTAACCCCTTCACTCTGGGGATTCTCTGTCCCTGCTGGCAGAGTGCTGACATTTCATGTGGTCAACTATTCCAACCCAGCTTTTATGAGAGTTCCAGGAATTAAAAACTCCAGGGCTCATGCTTGCTGTAACCTATAATCTCCTCAGATATGAAATTCAACATCCCTTTTAGAATTAAAGTATCAATGTGTTACATGATTTGTAAAATTTGTGAGAACATCTTCTTCTAATGCTTTATTCAAGTGTTTATGTTTTGAAATAGTATAGTGGTAGTGGATATCAAAAGGCAAATAAAAGGTTTCTTATGAGTTTTAAGACTATTTAAAGCTGATTAAGACATGTCATTAAATTACAATACTAAAATATAGTCTCTAAAAGATAGTATTAAATGGAAATGGTACAACAAAAATAATTTGATTCATTGTCCTTAAAATGATCTATTTCTCCATACCAGGAAAATACTGTCATTTATTTATATGAAATGGAATCTTTGAATGTGATGGGAATGACAGATCTTTGGCCAAAGAGATTATCCTTGGTTATTCTCTAATAAAAGCAAAAAGGTTGGCCTGAAATCAATGCCTGAAGTATATACCTATGGAGAAAGATTCACTACAACTACTTTTGAAATGAAAATGAGGTCACAATCCAAGAATAGAGATGCATTTAACAAGTTTACATAGAGCGACTTGGCTCTGCCAACACTTGGTGCTTAGCCCAGAATGACTGACATTGGGCTTTTGACCTGTACAGTTGCAGCCTATGAGATTTATGGTGTGTAAAGAACATACAATTTTGTTAATTTGTAATGGCAACAATACAACTTTGGTTAAGAGATGGCAGAAATGCTGAGTTTGTCCTTAGAGGTAAATACTATCTGTCAGTTGTTAGGAACAGCAAATTCAGATTATTTTCTATAATTTCACAAAGAATTAAGCAGCTTTCTTTCATCTCATACTGTCTACATTGATGCTTCTTCCTTACTACAGGCCTAAAGAAACAGTGGCATGCCCCATCCAAGGAGGCCTCTGAAAACATGAGATCAATTGTTCTTTTTTAATTGATTTTTTTCTGTTTTGAATTTTTGAAAAAGAAGTTCTACAACATTTTTTTATGTTTGTAACATATGTCACACTTAATTTAGTTGTATGCTTCTTTATCTCTATAGAATTTATTCCTGCATGTTCTCTTTCATGTGGTACTCAAAGCATAACATGCTGTGTTTAGAAATCTTTAACTTTCTCTTAATTGCAGGATAAGGCACTTATGCCAATTAAATGCACCAATGTTTATGTAACTTTTTACTTTTGCACACACACACACACACACACACATACACACACACACACACACACACACAGAGAGAGAGAGAGAGAGAGAGAGAGTGAGAGAACTTTGCAGAACACTGATCAAACTTCATAATCTTTAGAACAGTTTAAGCCAGAGTTTCTAAATAAATGAAGTTCTGGACAAAATTAGACACCAACTAATTTTAGTTGGTGTCTAATTTTGTCCAGAACTTCCTTTATTTAAACAGTCCTCACAAATTTTCTAAAACTCCAAGTGGGCAAAATTTATTTTGTACTAGCTTACCTGTGCTCAGTATCCATCTGGTTGGTTCCATTCCCACAGGCCTTCCTTTCATTGCATACATAGAGATGTCTATTTTCTGCAGCCGAATCTTTACTTTCTTGAGGCAGCACACCTAGGGTTCATTTCCATAGTAAATAGTTATAAGACAAAAATCTATTAGGCAGACACTGTAATTTTGTTACTCAGTGTTTATATACCGAAAGGACCAAGTTTGTACTTAAATTCCAATTTGTAGCAACAAAAAGTAATTTTGTATGAAACTATAGGGGATAACCAGGTTCTCTGAGATTTATACAGGTTGGAAGTAACTGATCTGAGTTAGAAGGTGAATGTAAAAATTTTCCTGGAATCCTGGAGCATAGATAAGATGAAGAAAAAGAAGAAGAAGCAAAGAAGGAAAAGGCCTTGAATGGAAGAGTAGGAAAAGGGATAAAAAGAGGAGGAGGAGGAAAGAGGAAGACATCAAAAGAAAAAGGAAGACTGACTAAAAACCACAGTAAGCAGTTATGATTTTTCCAACTGTCATGACAAGTTAGAGAAGAAAGAAAAGATACTAAAGATTTGGATCTTTAATAATCAGGCTTAATGGTGCTGTGTATCTTTCATTTCTGTACTCAGGGGACAGAGAAGAATGGATCTATGTGAGTTCAAATCCAGAATGGTCTATACATTGCACTACAGGTCAGCCAAAACTTCTTAATAAGACCCTGTCTCAAAACCAAGAACCAAAACAAATACTTAAAAGAGAGTTGATTTCACATAACTCTGGTGCTAGAAACTACAAAAAGTTTATCAGTAGAGGTTTTCTTTTTTGTTACTGAAAAGTGGGATGCAATGGTGTCTTCTGGTAACACCTATATTAAAAAGTACCTAAATTTAGAATCTCAAATGCTATTGAACTAGTGATACTGAATTTTTGGGGATATTGTGATGCTGTATGTATTTGGAAACACACTAATTAGCAATTCTTGTCTACTTAATAAGGGTAAAGTTGTTTCCTGAGAGTAAGAATTTCATTCAAAAAATATATGCAGCAAAATTGACAAAAATACTCTTATTATTACAATTGAATACCAAAACCTTCTGTGATTGCAAATTTATTACAACAGTATTTTGCATCACATCACATTTTCAAGCTTATCTTGAAATGAAATCAAAATTTATCCAGGGAAATCAAAACGGTATGAACATATTACTGACAGAATATACATACTTTAATAAAAAATTTCCTGAGTAAATTTGGGGATAATTTTTTTCTGAGATATGAAAGGATTTTACACTCGTAGCATATAAAAGCATTAAAGTCCCTTTTAAAATGATTATTTATTTTGTTGTACACTAATGCTGACAATTTCTGTTTTGTTGGATGTTAAATGTTTTTATATGAGTGATATTTCAAGACATTGACTTCCATGTTTGAGCAAGTTGAGGTTGTAATTATGCTTACATTCTATCTTGGAAGTTTTATGAAGGACAGTATGATTTGAGTTAATGTTTCATATCCTCAGCTCTATTTTGTCTGTCTTCTCTATATAAGAAAAACGTTTATTTGGTTCTCATTTCTCTTTTGGTCTTTATACTCTATTGTCCACAAAACATAACCTTAAGAACAAAAAGGCCCGACAGAAATGACTCCACAAGGTTTTATAGAATGAATACAAATAAATAAATAACTATAAATATGTATAGGTATACATATTACATACACACACACATATATATATACACACATATATATATATACACACATATATATATATATATATACATATATATATGATTTAGCTGGAACCATTAGATAGAATTTATAGGTTAGTTTAGATATGAGGTTGCTGTAATGTCACTCTTGCATCATATTCAATGTCCTGTGCATGTGGGTATGTAGTTCTGTGCTTGTACGTGTGTATACAGCTATATGTGTACTCTTTAATAGAATGCTATCCCTTAATATTTTCTTTCTTCAATGCCTGCTTCTCACAAGCATCGAGATTTCTTTTAAGTAGCATATAATGTCAAAGCGCTTCTTAAAAATCATCATTGATTGTTTCTTGTATGCCAGGCCTTTTCTTAGTCATCATTTATTCAAAGATTATTTGAATTCCTACTATTCTATTCTAGGTCTTAGGGGAAAATTATACAAATTCCATGTGTGTGTGTGTGTGTGTGTGTGTGTGTGTGTGTGTGTGTGTGTGGTGTGTGTGAGCATATGTGTGGTGTGTGTGTGAGTGTGTTTGTGAGTGTGTGTGTGAGGGGTGTGTGTGTGTGTGTGTGTGTGTGTGTGGTGTGTGTGAGAGAGTGTGTGTTTGTAGTGGTATTGTTTTCCCCTAAATATTGTGCACCACAATAAACTAATCTAGGGTCAGAGACAGAACAGTCACAATTTTAAACATGAGGATAGGCAGTGGTGGCGTACACCTTTAATCCCAGCACTAAGGAGGCAGAGCCAGGCAGATCTCTGTGAGTTCAAGGCCACATTGGAAACAGCCAGGCATGGTGACTCACACCTTTAATCCCAAGAAGTGATGGCAGAAAACAGAAAGATATATAAGGCAAGAAAACCAGGAACAAGGCTAATTAAGCATTTGGCTGCTTAAGCTTTTAGCTGGTTAAGCTTTTAGGTTTTGAGCAGCACACTTCAGCTGAGACCCATTTAGAAGAGGACTCAGAAGCTTGCATTCTGAGGAAACAGGATCAGCTGAGGAACTGGCGTGGTGAGGTAGCTGTGGCTTGTTCTGCTTCTCTGATCTTCCAGCATTCACCCCAATAACTTCAGGTTTGATTTTATTAATAAGAACTTTTAAAGATTCCGGCTACATGTGTGTGTTTGGTGTGTGTATGTGAGTTGTATTTATGTGTGTGTGTGGGGGGGTGGCTAGAGCTGCTGTGGCCTAGCCCAGACCCTGCTGTTGTATGCCTGATGGCGCCCATCATATATTCGCAGTCCCTTTTGGTTTCAATTCCAGGATGGCATTTAAGGACCAGCTGATTATGATTTTTTTATTAATTTTTACATACCAACCTCTCATCCTACTCTCATCCTTCCTCTCGCTCCTTCCCCCATCCCCTCCTCTGACGGAGTAAGTTCTCCCCTGGGGAAACAGCTAAGCCTGGTACATTCAGTTGAGGTAGGACCAAGTCCCTCTCCGCTTTATCACGGGTAAGCCACATGTCCTACCATAGGTAATGGGATCCAGAAAGCTGGCTCATGCACCAGGGATAGATCCTGATCATACTGCCAGGTGCTCTTCAAACAGACCCAACTACACAACTGTCTCCCATATGCAGAGGGTCTAGTCCAGTCCCATGCAGGTCCACAGCTGTCAGTCTAATGTTCCCGACTTCCATCAAACATTCACTATTTGCAGAGGATATGATAATCTATATAAGTGACCCAAAAAATTCTACCAGGGTACTCCTACAACTGAAAAACACCTTCAGTAATGTGGCAGAATACAAGATTAACTCCAAAAATCAGTAGCCCTCCTATACACAAATAATAAACAGGCTCAAAAAGAAATCAGAGAAACATCACCCTTTACAATATCCACAAATAATATACAATACCTTGGGGGTAGCTCTAACAAAACAAGTGAAAAAGACCTGTATCACAAGATCTTTAAGTCCTTGAAGAAAGAAATTGAAGAAGATATCAGAAAATGGAAAGATCACCCATGCTCATGGGTAGGTATGATTAACATAGTAAAAATGGCAATCTTACCAAAAGCAATCTACAGATTCAACACAATCCTCATCAGAATCCCAACAAATTAGTCATAGACCTTGAAAGATTAATACTCAACTTCATATGGAAAAGCAGAAAACCTAGGATATCTAAAACAATCCTTTACATAAAGCAACTTCTGGAGGCATCACATTCCTGACTTCAAGCTCTACTATAGAACTATAGTAATAAAAAGAGTTTGGTAGTGGCATGAAAACCAACATGTGGACCAATGATTATGATTCTTTCTATGGAAGAACACCATCCCAGAATAAGATTACAGTTGTTGGGGTTGGTGTTCTGGGCATGTCTTTTGCCATCACTATCCTAAGGAAGGACTTGGCAGATGAGCTTGCCCTTGTTGATGTCTTGGAAGACAAACTGAGGAGATGATGAATCTTCACCTTTTCCTTAGAAAAACAAAAATTGTCTCTGCTGAAGACTGCATACTCTCTGGCATGACTGCAAATTCCATGCTGGCCATTATCACAACAGAGGCCTGTCCAAAAAAGGAGAAGAGTTGCCTCTGTTTCACTCAGTGAAACGTGAACATTTTCAAGTTCATAATTCACAATGCTTGGAAATGCAGTACAAACTGCAAGTGCCTTGTTTTAAAGCCAGCAGATATTTTGACCTATCTGGCTTGGAAGATAAGTGGCTTTCCCAACAACTGAGTTATCAGAAGTGGTTGCAATCTGGATTCAACTTAGTCCCATTACCTGAGAGAGAAAGACTGGGAGTTCACCAGCTAAGTTGTCATAGATGGGTCTTTGCAAGCATGGAGACTCCAGTGTGCCCATGTGGAGTGGCATAAATATTGTCAGCATCTTTCTGAAGAACCTGAACCCAGAGCTGGACACTGAAGCAAACAAGGAGCAGTGGAAAGAGGTTTGCAAACAGGAGGTTGACAGCACCTATGAGTTGATCAAACTGAAAGATTATAGGTTCTGGGCCATTGGGGTCTTTGTGGTAAACTTGGCTGAAAGCATAATGGAAAACCTTAGGCTTGTGCACCCCATTTCCACCATGAAGAAGAGTCTCTATGGAGTAAAGGATAATGTCTTTGTCAGCATCCCCTGTCCAGGGGCCTAATGGAATCTCAGATGTAGTGAAGGTGACTCTGAATCCTGAGAAGGAGGCCTGCTTAAAGAAAAGTGTAAATACACTTTTGGAGATCCAGCACCAGCTGCACTCTAAAGTCCTCAGATGTCCTAGCAATTCACTGTCCAGGTTGCAGCCGGGTTTCAATGGAGATCACACACCGTTTCCTCATCTGAGTTGTGATTTTTGCAGTTGTATTAAGGTTGCCTCTGGAAAACATCAATTCCCCATAGCTAAACCCTGATGTTAAGTTGTAGTTGTGCAGTGGTAACCTGGCTACTGTGACAATACCACTATCCCTGAGATACACTGCTAGCTATGTTCAGGCTTCAATTACTCTGTGAGCCTTATGGTTGTGCTGTGCACCTCACCAAACATTGTTAGGACAATGAGTTTCCCAGTTAGTCAGACCGTGGCTTCAGTGTATAAATCCAGATGCATGTCCAATGCATAAATGTTCCAAAGGGTCTTATTTTATGTATTATATGTGCCTGTAATTATATCACAATATTAAGTAAAAAGTTAAACATCCAGCTGCCCAAATGTCATGCCAACCAAAACACCAAATAAACATTGGACAATGAAAACATTTTCTTATTACTTGAGTGCATCTTGTGGAAATATTAAAGTATTACACATTTAGGGCAGAATCTTACATTTTAAATTCTACTTGAAATTATCTACTGAATAAGAATAAACTTAAAATATGAGGGGTATTTCACAGGATATTCATTTTAATAATATGCTTGAAAAGTGGGGGGATGTACTTTCATTATTTATTTTCATGTAATCTGAATATAAAAATATTATTTACCAAAGTGGTTGAACTTTGGAATACAGAGTCAACCAAGATTTACAAATGCATTCCAAGTGATATCATTTTCACACTTTAGGAATATTTCATTATATTACAGTTGTGATCCATGATTAAAGAGGAATCAGTGAATCTGAAAGCTATATAAAACACCACAGAGAAATCGGTTAAATTTATAGCATTCAGTACTTTTTTAATATTTCCAGATATGGTGTCTAAAAGCTTGTTGTTAAATAATAATGTGTTCAAAGAGTCCTAGTTCCTTCCTGTTTGAAATCTAAAGATGCATTCTGTATAGGAAAATATCAATAGGAAGGATGTAGTACCTCCATTGTCAATGTCATCATTACATTTGATTAAGACTGATAGGTAGAAATCTGTGAGAACCATGCACCCAATTTATTTATGGAATGAACTGTATTGAACTCTGCTCAGGTCCATGAAGATATCATAGTGAAAACACCATGGACTTTCAAAATTATAGCTATATTTCACCCTAGGTGTCTGTGTGCTTCAATCCAGATTTCTACAAAATAGTGAAGCAATGGCAGTAGGGTTTTATAAAACAAACAAAGAGACTAAGCAAAAACTCAGCATCTCTCGGTCTGGTGACATCATTCTATGTAGGCAATGTCAATAACAGCTGTCTAACACAGCAAGAGATTTGAGAAGCTGAAATTCTGTCCTACATCATGTATACAGACATGGACAAAGCAAAATATATGACATTCATATATTTTTTTGTGAGTTCTTTAATTCTTTATGTAGTTTCTGCCATTCTCTGGGATTGTATGTTTCAGTTCCAGTAGTAATTATGAATATGCTACTATGATAACTATGCTGGGTTTAAAGATAAAAATGCATTATCTCTAATGGTAAATTATAACTGGTTGTTATTTCTGGACATTTTTATGATTTGCAGCTTTTATTTTCTTTTTATCCTTTGAAAGTTTCACAGACATATATAATATATCTTTATCATAACTCCCACTGACTCTCTGTACTTCTTTTTGGCCCTCTCTGTGATATATATCTTGTACCTCAAGTTAAATATATATTAATTAATATATATTATATACTGTACGTAACTACATTTATATATATGTATATGTATACACACACACACACACACACACACACACACACACATATATACTCATATATACTCACTGAGTCCAGCTAATATTGCCCTTACATACATGACTATGGGGTTATCCACTGGCTATAGAATCCATTGACTAATAGAGAACCTGCAGTGGCCATGTCTCTAAGAAAGTGACTTTCCCTCCTTTAGTAGTTATGAACTACCCTTTTCTACTGAGTTAATCCTGGTACCTCAGGAGTCCTTTCTACCTCAGTGTTGGAATGTTTTACTGACTTGAGCATAAGTGTGTCTTGTACAAGTAGTCATCCTTTCTGTTAGTCCATACATGTGACAGCCATGTCTTGTCAAGAGGACGGCACTTCATAGCACTACTCCCCCTCATCTGACTCTCACATTCTTTATGATCTCTTTCAGCAATGTATCCAGCGCATTGTGGTGGGGGACATAGAGGTCCCACCTATAGATATACACGTGCAATGCAATCAATGATACACCGTACTTTCAGTATTTTAAAAGTGCCTGTATTGATGACTGTTCACTACGACAAGAAGCTTCTCAGCCTAAGATTGGAAGAAATCAGAAATTTATTGACACAATCATGAATATTTCTAAGGCAATTTGAAAATGACCATATAGCAATAATCTGTAAGCAAAGTACAGTGAAACCATTAAACTAGACCACTCTTTGGGCAGAAAAAGAAACAGTTGTTGGGGAACAACTCTTGGGAGACCTTGCAGAGTAGAGTACAACCACTTGGGGGGAAAATCCTGGTCAGTCTTATTGGGGAAGCTAGCAATAGGCTCTGAAATACTGGCCAGAATAGCCTTGGAGTTAGTGTAGGGGCTTGGAACTTATGGAGGCTGCTTAGGTTATTCTGAAACTAGATGTCCTTTGTCCAAGGTAATTTGAAAAGAGAACTCTTCTCGAGGGTAGAGAGAGAAATAGTAGCTTTGCTGAAAAAACAGAAAGCATTCCATGAGATTCCTGAGGAATGTTGAGTTTAGGTTTCTTTTTGTCCAATAAAAATTCTTCTGCTTATCTGGAAAGATTAGGCTCAGGCCATCATCTTAGGAGAGCAGCAGCAGCAGCACTGGCATTTGAGGATCTGCTTTGTCGCTTAGCAAAAACAACATCAGAGCTTCTGCTCTTGGCCAAACCTATGAATTTCCTAGCTATGGGTTTTCTCAATATTGACCATATCAGGCAAGAATTCTTTCTTGGAGTAGGTCTCAAATCTAATCAAGACAAGGCTTGGTTACTACCATAAACCATCTTGCTATTATTGGCCCAGTGCCAGTCAATACAAATCAAATGTCCAGAATGAGACAAAACAATGTCTTTTTCTAAAATAGATATGCCAGTGAATTGTGGCTTTTCCACTACAGATAGAAATGCTGCTCCTTTTCATGACAGCATTTCAAGTAATTTAATTACATCTGTTACACATAAGGTTCCCACTTTAGTGTGTATTTCACATTCATTGTTACTAAGCATTGAAATACTAACATGGTATAGATGAATGAAAACGATCTATGACTATAGAAATCATTATTGGTCAACTATTTTTCTGGCTTTTGAGATTATGACTTTCTATTAAAAAATATTGTCAACCACTATTTCACAAAACAGCAATAAATATTAACTTGAGACAGTGTTCTTGATTGCTCTTCTGTAAGCTAATACTTGTTAAAAGTAAATATCCTAGCCAGGCAGTGGTGGTGCACGCCTTTAATCCCAGCACTCAGGAGGCAGAGGCAGGCGGATCTCTGTGAGTTCAAGGCCAGCCTTGTCTCCAAAGCAAGTTCTGATCTGACTACAGCAAGATTATGATTCTGACTTTTAAAAATATGAGTGCACTTCATGATATTTTTGTTTTCTTCTAGACAGATACTGTATCATTGTTTGTCAATTTCAAAAATATTTTCTTTTTTTTTAGGTTTGCATTTTTTTATTATTATATTTGTGTTTTAATTTTATACAGCAGCCATGGGTTCCCCTGTCCTCCCCCAACCCACCCCTACACCTACCTTCCCCAAATCCCCTCCCCTCTATTCCCATCCTCTCCAGGGCCAAGACTCCCCTGGGGATTCATTTAAACCTGGTGGATTCAGTAGAGGCAGGTCCAATGACATCATGAGGTTTACAGGCAAATGGATGGATCTAGAAAATATCATCCTGAGTGAGGTAACCCAGACTCAGAAGGACAAACATGGTATGTACTCACTCATAGGAGGATACTAGATGTAAAGCAAAGATGACTAGACTGCTACACAACTCCAGGGAGGCTACCTAGAAAACGGGACCCTAGGAAAGACCCAAGGATCACCCAATGACAGAGAAATGGATGAGATCTACATGAACAACCTGGACAACAGCGGGAGTAAGGAAGGGCAAGGTTTGAGGGAAAGAAAGCTTAGGGGAGCAGGAGATCCCAGCTAGATCAAGAACAGAAAGGGAGAACAAGGAATAACAGACCATTATAAATGAAGACCACATAAGAACAGGAATAGACAGAGTGCTGGAGAGGTCCCCTTAAATCCACAATGATACATCCTCTGTAGACTACTGGAAATGGTCAAGAGAAAGCCTGATCTGACCTAGTCTGGTGATCAGATGGCTAAACACCCTAACTATCGTGCTGGAACTCTCGTCCAATATCTGATGGAAGTGGATGCAGAGATCTTCAGACAGGCCCCAGGTGGAGCTCCAGGAGAAAGAGGAGGGACTGTAAGAGCGTGAATTGTTGAGCCCAAGATTGGAAAAGCACAGGGACAAATAGCCAAATGAATGGACAAATAGCCAAATGAATGGAAGCACATCAATTATGAACCAAAGGCTGTGGAGCCCCTAGCTGGATGAGGCCCTCTGGATAAGTGAGATAATTGAATAGCTTGAACTGTTTGGGAGGCATCCAGGCTGTGGGACCGGGACCTGTCCTTAGTGCATGAGCTGGCTGTTTGGAACCTTGGGCTTACACAGGGACACTTTGCTCAAAAATATTTTCTTAAACTTAACAAGTTCATTAATATAATATTTTTTACCAAGATGACTTTTTCCAGTGATAGCAAATGTGTTCAGCTTCTACTGTAAAACTGTAGCATTAATTTTAACAGGTCTTTATAGGTGGGCGATGATGGTGCACACCTTTAATCCCAGCACTTGGGAGGCAGAGCCAGACAGATCTCTGTGAGTTCGAGGCCTACCTGGGCTACCAAGTGAGTTCCAGGAAAGGCACAAAGCTACAAAGAGAAACCCCATCTCGAAAAAACAAACAAACAAACAAATAAAAAAAAAAAACAGGTCTTATTAATAAAAATCAAACTTGAGTCCTCATCCAGAATGAATCTCAGCTGAACTGCTGCTCAAAAGCCTAAAAGCTTAACCAGGACAAAAAGCTTCTAGTTTCTGGTCTTCACACCTTATATAACTTTCTGCTTCCTGCCATAACTTCCAGGGATGAAAGGTGTGTGTCACCATGCCTGGCTATTTCCAGTGTGGCTTTGAACTCACAGAGATCTGTCTGGCTTCAGAATGCTAGGATTAAAGGCATGTGTATGTCACCATTTTCTGGCCTCTATATCTAGTGGCTGTTCTGTTCTCTGACCCCAGATAAGTTTATTAGGGTGCACAATATTTTGGGAAACACAATATCACCACATAAGACTGCTTGTATTTTTTTTTTTTACACAATCAGGATGATTTCTGCGTTAATGAGGAAACATACTATAGTTATTGCAAGAATTAAATGTTTACTCTAATTTCACTCTGTTAGACTTGAGAGATTTAGATGATTCATCTATAAATTTCAGGGTTCATCACTGGTTTTCTCTCTGATAAAAGTGAAGTCATAGTTGAAACACTTCCGAGAACTCCTAATCATATTAGTCAATACTTTCATGCACTTTTATTCACTAGTCTGCTTGCTGTATTGCTGGTGGATTTGATGTGTTCTATGCACATACAAGTATCTTCCCTTCTGCCATGTTATGTAAAATAATTTTCACAAAATCAAGTCTTAATTTTCTTTGTAGTACTTTCCAGTCTTAATATGTTGAATGTTAACCTTCCTTGTTGAAATTCTTGTAGCATTTAGTTGGCATAATCCACTATATACAAACAATCAGATGAAAGGTTCAAAGTACTTCTCTCAAAAGCAAAACATTAAATTCATCCATATAAAAATGAATTGTGTTTTGGATTCCATAATTTTGCATTATATAAGATGCTACTAGAATACAAGTTATTTTGTTGGTCTTGGTTTACATATTGTTCTCTAGATAGCTAGTTATATAAATATATTACAACACAGTTCTCCTTCCTGATCTATAAATACTTAGAATCCCTTTAGTTTACATGGATTCATATTTCTTGAGTCTCTCATGTAGTAATCCAAGGGCAGTTATTACATTTCTTGGCATTCCCCGACATAGAGCTGTCTTATTTTATGAACTACTACTATATCACCAAATCCCTGTACATTTTGTCCAAGCTTTGAGAGTTATAATCCACAGCAGCACAAATGTCAATATAATGATGTAACTGTGTATTATTATTCCCCTGCAAGGGTTTCGCTTAATCAATTACAATAAATGTTGAGACTAGCTTAGGAAGTAAAAGACACTTTTATCTTGCATCTTTTTTTGTTTGTTTGTTTTGTTTTGTTTTTCAAGATAAAGTTTCTCTGTGTAGCTTTGGAGTCTGTCCTGGAACTCACTCTGTAGATCAGGCTGGCCTCAAACTCACAGAGATTTGCCTGCTTCTGCCTCTGGAGTGCTGGGATTAAAGGTGTGTGCCACCACCGCCTGGCTTTATCTTGTATCTTAATGTCCAGGATCTGCTACCAAAGGAAAGCAATACCCTGCAGACTTAGAAGATCAAACTCTCATATTTTGCCACTGTTGGTGCCCTCTGCTATGGTATAACACAACTAATTAGTTTAAATGTAAAGAAATTATGTTATCACAGCAGTGCACAACCTTCACTGACACAAACACATGCTGAGGAAATGGGAAATGGGTAACTAGAAAAATGCTCCATTTCAATCAAGGATACATGCTACAAGGGTGTTTGTTGGTAAATGATGTGGATATCGCCCTGTACAAATAAAATGCTGTTTGGCCAGTGGCTAGGCAGGAAGTATAGGCGGGACAAGAGAGAAGAGGATTCTGGGAAGTAGAAGGCTGGGGAGAGACACCTCCAGCCGCCGCCAGGAGAAGCAACATGTAAAGACACTGGTAAGCCACAAGCCATGTGGCAAAGTATAGATTAACAGAAATGGGTTAATTTAAGAGAGAAGAAGCAGATAACAAGAAGCCTGCCACGGCCATACAGTTTCTAAACAATGTAAGTTTCTGTGTGCTTTCTTGGTTGGGTCTGAGCGACTGTGGGACTGGCAGGTAAGAGAGATTTGTCCTGACTGGGCCAGGCAGGAAAACTCTAACTACAGGTAAATAACTGATATTAATTCTGAAAATAAAATTGCCTAGAAACTCTTGCTTTTTCAAGAAATAATCTGTATATTCTCTAAAGCATTGCTAACATGTTTACGTAAAATGAACGTCTATATGTGATAGGTATGTCAAGAAAAAGCAATTCCATCTTGTTTATTTTTTAATTTTATTGGAGACAGTAGCGAGCAGTAAGATTAAACTGATATTGGATAACTTCTAACATAATAAACATTTTTCAAAAAGAATAATTTACAGTAGAACTAAATACAGAGACAAAATGTAGTCTGTTTTTTAGGTGTGAACAGGTGAATTCAAGATCTAAAGTGGTCCTCTAAAAGGACTAGTCACAAAATCTTCCCAAGCAGTAAATGTAAGCACATGCATATCATTAATACATTTATTGATATTTGTTTCATGACAATCATTATTTTCTTACATTTCCTAAAGATTTCTTTGATACTTTAGGCCTTATGTAATATCACATTTTAACAACATGTCATAATTCATTTAATTATCACAGATAATCATTTATTTTCTATTCCAAAAAGAACTGTATATATATATATATATATATATATATATATATATATCTTTATGCAAAAGAACTTTTCAATTTATTTATTTTTTTATTTTTATTTTTTTCTTTATTATTATGAGTTTTAAATTTTATACATCAGCCATGGGTTCACCTGTCCTCCCCCTTCCCGCACCCACCCCCACCAACCCCCCCAGCCCCTCCTCTCCATTCCCATGTCCTCCAGGATCAAGGCACCCCTGGGGATTTATTTAAACCTGGTGGATTTAGTACTGGCAGGTCCTGTCACCTCTTTCCAGACTGAGCAAAGTGTCCCTGTGTAAGCCCAAGGTTTCAAACAGACAGCTCATGCACTAAGGACAGATCCTGGTCCCACAGACTGGGTGCCTCCCAAACAGATCAAGCTATTCAATGGTCTCACTTACCCAGAGGGCCTGATCAACCTGGGGGCTCCACAGCCTTTGGTTCATAATTCATGTGCTTCTATTCGTTTGGCTATTTGTCCCTGTGCTTTTTGCAATCTTGGATTCAGCAATTCACGCTCTTGCAGACCCTCCTCTTTTTCAACAGTTGGACACCTGGAGCTCCACCTGGGGCCTGGCTGAGGATCTCTGTATCCACTTCCATCAGTTATTGGATGAGAGTTCCAAGACGACTGTTAGAGTGTTTAGTCATCTGATCACCAGACTAGGTCAGATCAGGGTTTCTCTCGACCATTGCCAGCAGACTACAGAGGATATATCATTGTTGATTTCAGGGGACCTCCCAAACACTCTGCCTATTCCTATTCTCATGTGGTCTTCAATTATCATGGTCTGTTATTCCTCATTCTCCCTTCTGTTCTTGATCAGATCCCAGCAGCTGGGATCTGCTGCTCCCCTAAGCTTTCTTTCCCTCAAATCTTGCCCTTCGTTACTCCCACTGTCATCCAGGTTGTTCATGTAGATCTCATCCATTTCTCTGTCATTGGGTAATCCTTGGGTCTTTCCTAGGGTCCCGTTTTCTAGGTAGCCTCCCTGGAGTTGTGTAGCAGTCTAGACATCTTTGTTTTACATCTAGTATCCTCCTATGAGTGAGTACATACTGTGTTTGTCCTTGTGAGTCTGGGTTAGCTTACTGAGGAAGATTTTTTTACAGATCCATCCATTTGCATGCAAACCTCATGATGTCATTGTTTTTCTCTGCTGAGTAGTACTCCATTGTGTATATATACCATGTTTTCTTTAGCCATTCTTCAGTTGAAGGGCATCTAGGTTGTTCCCAGTTTCTGGCTATTACAAAAAAAGCTGATATGAACATAGCTGAGCAAATGCCCTTGTGGTATGACTGAGCATTCCTTGGGTATATGCCCAAGAGTGCTATAGCTGGGTCTTGGGGGAGATGGATTCCCAATTTTCTAAGGAAGTGCCATAATGATTTCCAAAGTGGCTTGACAAGCTTGCATTCCCACCAGCAGTGGAGGAGAGTTCCCCTTGCTCCACATCCTCTCCAGCATAAGCTGTCTTCTGTGTTTTTGATCTTAGCCATTCTGACAGGTGTAAGGTGGTATCTCAGAGTCGTTTTGATTTGCATTTCCCAGATAATTAGGGATATTGAGCAATTCCTTAAATGTCTTTCAGCCATTTGAATTTTCTCTGTGGAGAATTATCAACCATGATCAAGTAGGCTTCAACTCAGGGATGCAAGGGTGGTTCAACATACAAAAGTCCATCAATGTAATACACCAATATAAACAAACTCAAAGAGAAAAACCAAATGATCATCTCATTAGATGCAGAAAAGGCATTTGGCAAAATCCTACATCCCTTCATGATAAAGGTCTTGGAGCGATCAGGAATACAGGGAACATACCTAAATATAATAAAGGCAATCTACAGCAAGCCAACAGCCAACATCAAATTAAATGTAGAGAAACTCAAAGCAATACCACTAAAATCAGGAACAAGGCAAGGCTGTCCCCTCTCCCCCTACTAATTCAATATAGTACTTGAAGTTCTAGCCAGAGCTATAAGACAACATAAAGAGATTAAGGGGATACAAATTGGAAAGGAAGAAGTCAAGCTTTCCCTATTTGCAGATGACAAGATAGTATACATGAGTGACCCCAAAAATTCAACCAAGGAACTGATACTGCTAATAAAAACCTTCAGCAACATTGCAGGATACAAGATCAACTAAAAAAAAAAAAAATCATAGCCCTTCTATAAGTAGACAAACAGGCTGAGAAGGAAATCAGAGATACATAACCCTTTACAATAGCCACAAATAATATAAAATACCTTGGGGTTACACTAACTAAGCATTTGAAGGACCTATATGACAAGAACTTTAAGTCCCTGAAAAAAGAAATTGAAGAGGATGTCAGAAAAATGGAAAGATCTCCAATGCTCTTGGATAAGCAGGATTAACATAGTAAAAATGGCAATCTTACCAAAAGCAATCTGCAGATGCAATGCAATTCCCATCAAATTACCAACACAATTCTTCACAGATCTGGAAAGAATAATACTCAACTTTATATGGAAAAACAAAAAACACATGATAGCCAAAAGAATCCTGTACAATAAAACAACCTCTGGAGGCATCACAATCCCCGACCTCAAGTTCTACTATAGAGCTACTGTAATAAAAATCTTGGTACTGGCATAAAAACCGACATGTGGACCAATGGAATCGAATTAAAGACGCTAACATTAACCCGCACAACTATGAACATATAATTTTTGACAAGGAAGTCAAAAATGTACAATGGAAAAAAGAAAGCATCTTCAACAAATGGTGCTGGCATAACTGGATGTCAATGTGTAGAAGGCTGCAAATAGATCCATATCTGTCACCGTCCACAAAATTTAAGTCCAAGTGGATCAAGGACCTCAACATAAATCCAGTTACTCTAAACCTGATAGTAGAGAAAGTAGGAAGTACCCTTGAATGTATTGGCACCAGAGATCACTTTCTAAATATAACACCAGTAGCACAGACAAAGAGAGAAACAATGAATCAATGGGACCTGTTGAAACTGAGAAGCCTTTGTAGAGCAAAGGACATGGTCAACAAGACAAAGCAACAGCCTACAGAATGGAAAAAGCTCTTCACCAACCCCACATCTGACAGAGGGCAGATATCCAGAATATATAAAGAACTCAAGAAATTAGACATCAAAATGCCCAACAGTCCAATTAAGAAATGGGCTATAGAACTAAACAGAGAATTCTCAACAGAGAAAGATCAAATGGCTGAAAGACATTTCAGGAATTGCTCAACATCCCTAATTATGCAGGAAATGCAAATCAGAACAACTCTGAGATACCACCTTACACCTGTCAGAATGGCTAAGATCAAAAACACAGAAGACAGCTTATATATGCTGGAGAGGATGTGGAGCAAGTGGAACACTCCTCCACTGATGGTCAGAATGCAAGCTTATACAGCCACTTTGGAAATAAATATGGCACTTCCTTAGAAAATTGGGAATCCATCTCCCACAAGACCCAGCTGTAGCACTCTTTGGCATATACTCAAGAATGGTCAATCATACCACAAGGGCATTTGCTCAGCTATGTTCATAACAGCATTCTTTGTAATAGCCAAAACCTGGAAAAAACCTAGATGCCCTTCAACTGAAGAATGGATTAAGAAAATATGGTACATATACACAATGGAGTACTACTCAGCAGAGAAAAACAATGACATCATGAGGTTTGCATGCAAATGGATGGATCTAGAAAAAATCATCCTGAGTGAGGTAACCCAGACTCAGAAGGACAAACATGGTATGTACTCACTCATAGGAGGATACTAGATGTAAAACAAAGATGACTAGACTGCTACACAACTCCAGGGATCCTACCTAGAAAAATGGGACCCTAGGAAAGACACAGGGATCACCCAATGACAGAGAGATGGATGAGATCTACATGAACAACCTGGATGACAGTGGGAGTAACGAAGGGCAAGGTTTGAGGGAAAGAAAGCTTAGGGGAGCAGGAGATCCCAGCTAGATCAAGAACAGAAAGGGAGAACAAGGAATAACAGACCATTATAAAAGAAGACCACATAAGAACAGGAATAGACAGAGTGCTGGAGAGGTCCCCTTAAATCCACAATGATACATCCTCTGTAGACTGCTGGTAATGGTCAAGAGAAAGCCTGATCTGACCTAGTCTGGTGATCAGATGGCCAAACACCCTACCAGTTGAGCTGGAACTCTCATCCAATAACTGATGGAAGTGAATGCAGAGATCCTCAGCCAGGCCCCAGGTGGAGCTCCAGGTGTCCAACTGAGGAGAAAGAGTAGGGACTGTAAGAGCATCAATTCTTTAGCCCAAGATTGGAAAAAGCACAGGGACAAATAGCCAAACATTTGGAAGTACATGAATTATGAACCAAAGGCTGTGGAGCCCCTAGATGGATGAGGCCCTTTGGATAAGTGAGACAATTGAATAGCTTGAACTGTTTGGGATGCATCTAGGCTGTGGGACCGGGTTCTGTCCTTAGTGCATGAGCTGGCTGTTTGGAACACATGGACAATTTGCTCAGCCTGGAAGGAAGTGACTGGACCTGCCTGTACTGAATCCACTAGGTTTAAATGAATCCCCAGGGGAGTACTGGCCCTGGAGGAGATGGGAATAGAAGGGAGGAGATGGGGGAAAGGTGGGTGTGGGGCTGAAAAGTGGGAGGACTGGGGAACCCATGGCTGATGTGTAAAATTAAATCACAAATATAATAATTTAAAAAAAATTAAAATAAAGTCTCCCAACCAAAAAAAGCTCAGGATCAGATGGTTTCAAAGCAGATTTCTACCAGAACTTCAAATAAGAGCTAAAACCAATACTCCTGAAATTGTGTCACATAATAGAAACGGAAGGGACATTGTCAAACTCTTTTTATGAGGCTACAGTTACCCTGATACCCAAACCAAACAAAGATATAACAAAGAAAGATAATTACAGACAGATCAATCCCTCTTGTGGATATTAATGTAAAAATTCTCAAAAAAATACTGGCAAACCAAATCCAAGAACACATTAAAAAATTATCCATCATGATCAAGTAGGCTTCCGCTCAGAGATGCAAGGATGGTTCAACATATGAAAATCCGTCAATGTAATCCACTATATAAACAAACTGAAAGAAAAAAAAAAACACATGATCATCGCATTAGCTGCTGAAAAAGCCTTTGACAAAACCCAGTACCCCTTCATGAAAATGTCTTTGAGAAATCAGAATTACAAAGAACATATCTAAACATAGTAAAGGCAATTCATAGCAAGCCAACAGCCAACATCAAATTAAATTGAGAGAAACTCAAAGCAATTCAATCAGGAACAAGACAATTATGAAGAGAAGGAAGAGGGATTATATAAGCAAGGGGCATCATAATCATGATGGGGAAACCTACAGAGACAACCAAACCAAGCTAGGGTGGGAACTCTTGAACTTCAGACCAACAGTTTTGGAGCCTGCATGGGACTGGACTAAGCCCTTTTTATAAGTGAGACAGTTATGTAGCTTGATCTGCTTAAAGAGCTCCCTGCCAGTAGGATTAGGATCCATTCCTAGTGTGTGAGCTGGATTTTTGGAGCCCATTATCTAAGGTGGGACACCTTGTACAGCCTTGTTGTACAGATTTGCCTCAACTGAATGTACCAGGCTCTGCTGAATGCCCATGGGAGTCCTTACCCTGTTGGAGGATGGAATAGAGGATGGGTTGGGAGGAAGACTGGGGGGAGGGGAAGTAGGAAACTGATGGGGGATTTGTCACTGGTATATGAAATAAATAAAAAAATTTCTTAATAAAAAAATACTAGATGCAGCCATGTTATCTTTTTTTTAAATAGATTTATTTATTATGCACACAGCATTCTGTCTGCATGTATCCTTGCATGCCAGAAGAGGGCACCAGATCTCGTTATTGATGGTTGTGAGCCACTATGAGGTTATGGGGAACTGAACTCGGGACCTCTGGAAAAGCAGCCAGTGCCCTTAACCTTTGAGGCATCTCTCCAGTTCTCATGTTGTTTTTCAATGACACTTCCCCATGTCTATATTATAATTATTCAACATTACAGATAGTACAGTTAACACTGAGTGGTACACACTCAGATCATGATTACCACAGGCATTATCAATGAGAACTTAAGCTTTTAATGCAATATTGATGTAAGACATAAATGTCTCCCAGATCTACTTTCTAGATCTGACAATGTTTTTGGCCGGTGCAATTGATGAATCTCTTAAGTGTGACTTGTCTTATGATGTACTACATTGTGTTAACTTGGCTAATAAAATGCCCTAGTTTTTTACATCCTGTGTATTTCCATGACATTTTTCAAAAAATTACTATTAATACATATATAGATATTAGTGTTTTTTATAGACATTGGTACTAAACTCAAGAGTATCTCTGTAAGACTCATTTGTAAGTACAGATTTTTCTCCAAAGAATACTTTTTACTAAGAGATGTGATGTGAACATATTTTTTTAAAAGTGAAGAACTTGGCTTCCACAGTGTTTTTTTTTTTTTTCTTACACTGTGCTTTCTCTAGTGAAGAGTGGGAGATGGAGCAATGAATAGGTGTCTCATGCTTTCCTTTCTAGCTTACATTTTGAAGTTGGACAGAATCTACTTAACACATAGCTCTTGGATATCTATTCTCTTTTTTCTTACAATGTTTCCTTCAGTGTTTGTATAAAAAAAAATCATACAAGTCCTCAAAATTCTTCAGAAATGGAGCCATCCAATTGGGAGCAAGTGGTTCTTCAAATGTCAATACCATTTGAAATCTGTTGACTAACAATGTCTGCTTTGTTTCTACTCTTTCTGAAGCTGTAATTGCTCTACATGTGTGGGTGAATAAGAGTGTGTATACAATTTTTATAAAGCCAAACACTTTATTTCTTGTGCAGTTGCTGTCTATCTCAAATTGACTTTCCTTTGTTTCCAGAATATTTTCTCATGCCATGAATCACCGTTACAAAGTATTCATTTTTATTTAATTAGGTCAATGAGTTTGTAGCTGTTTATTCCCATCATGTAAATATGGGATAGTGATTAAAATTAAATTTTACTCATTATATATCTGCAGCAATCGTAGGTTGACTTTTTATGCTTTTCCAACTGAAATACACTTTTCTTATATAATGAATACTTCAGATAATAATATCTGCACCTAGAAGCCAAGTCTTAGCAACATATTGTTAACATTTTTAATCTTTATTTATCACATGTATTTCTAATATTAAAGGAAACATTTTTGTTCACTGGCTTTCATGTATCATGAGACAGTACCGTATCTCCACATAACAGTAGGAATAACCCAGTAGGGTTCACTTACATTTTCAATCTCAATTACTTACACAGTCAAGAAATTTGTTTATCCTCTTTTTTTTTCTATTAGTTAATGATAAAAAACAAACTACTTAGTATCATTCTAATTTCTTATTTCTATAGGCAACAGTGTCTGTGGGGTATTGTCTGTCTCAGGCAGCCTCTGATCTCCAACAGGATGAGAGACTAAGCTGATTTTAATTTATATTTAAATGTTATTGTTGATGAGAATGCAATACATTCAAAAGTTCATGATATGGTACTTTGCTAAACCCCAGGGTAGAACAATTGATTAGAAGTAACTTTATTTCCCACCCATGCCAATTTTCAGCCAAATATTTCCTGGAAGAGATTTTTTTTTTTAATTCCTTTCTTTTTTCTTGCATTAGCAAGTTTTTTTCATCATGAAATAAAATCTTAAAGAATATTATTTCTGGTAGAACCAGAATATATATCATCCAACTATATGCTTCCCAAATCATTAAGCTACCAGGGACTAGTTATTGTCAAATGACTTAGGTCAATGCTAATGAAAACCATTCTGTATGGAAAATGACTTGTACCTAGAAATATTATATGTCCATGACACTGACAGCTTTAGACACTCTGTGCCATAACTACTCTGTTAGTTCATGTTATGAGTGTAACATCACCATGCTTTGGGTCTTTACAGATTTTTTATATGAATAAATATATCTAATGAATTCCATTGGCATTTACTTTTCATGAAAGTGCTGATTAGAACTCTGAATACACTGAGTAAATAGCCATCTCATACCTTAGAGAGGACACTCCCTTAACCCTTAACTGTGTATCATTGCCATTTCAGTGAGGAAACTTGTCATCAAACCTCTTAAAGATATCTGAATTTTGTCACATGTGCTATCCTGATGATACAAACAGAGTCTAGACACGTTGACCTTATAGACAAGGAATAAAAATATTCTTTCTTAAAATAGAAAAATAAATATTTCTCAATACTTGCTACAGGATTAACTCATAGAAAAATCAGTTTATAGTTTCACTTGATTGCTCCAAGTAAATTCTGTTCGTATAATTGATTCCCACTCTGAAATAAATTCCCTGACTTCTGTTTTGCTGTTCGACTACCACACTTACTTTATTTACAATATTACCAGTACCCCAGTTTCTCCCAATGATTGAAATTTCCATATTTACATGAAGATTTTTTTATTAAGAGGAACTTTCAGGAAACATTCAAAGGATGGTTATCCCCTTTTGTAATGGGGCAACAGTCATATACTTAATTTATCAAATCAGCAATAAAATTCTGTGCTACATCAAAGAACCATTTGAATATGTTTTCTCACCATCAATGGTAGTATCCTTATCATTTCTCCTTTTATGTTGGTACTGTTCTATGTGCATTACGTGTTTCCACACCTCTTGAGTTGTGAAGTTTAGGTAGTCTTTAATCTGAACCAAATTATTATTGAAGTTTTTATACCTGATGAATATTTGATGTTGAAGATAATTTCTTTATTATGGGGTGATGAATAAGTTGTTTAATAACAAAATCAGAACAATGTTCTTTGGAGGAAACATTTACCTTCCAGTAACTAAAATAAAATTTGGGTTTCCAAATTTGAACTCCATCTCCTAAAACTCTGTCTACTATTATGCTTTCATTATACATGTGAATGGGTCCCAGATAATATTGTTATAATGCTCGTCATTTGAAATATGAAAAATAACCCATGCTACAACATTAGTATTAATATTTTCTTCATTTGGCTATAGAAAAGCAGTCAGTTAAATCATTAGTTGAGTTCTGAATTAAACATTTCAATTCATTAGAAGTTCCCTATGTAAGTCACCTTTCTTGAGTACAGACATATGTAAAACCCAGCCAAATATCACTTCAAAGTAATAATAAATACTTTCTGAAACACTTTCTGAAAGTATATTTGATTGTTTCTATTTTCTGAAAAAACTTTTATTCTCTTATCTTTATATAAAGGACAATGTGGCTTTATTGTATTCAATTCAGTGTTAGGGTACATTAATTTCACTATTTAATTTTAAGTGCATAAGCTTTTTTTGAGTTTTGAGACATGGTTTTTCTGCTTTACTACTCTGGCTGTCCTGAAACTTGATCTGTAGAACAAAGTGGCCTTAAAGTCACAGAGATCTGCCTGCCTCTACCTCCTGAACGTTGGGATTAAATGCATGGACCACCATTGCCTGATGTGCATAAGCTTTTAAATGTTTTAAATTTATTGTAGTTTCTGTAGATACTCTCTGTCTCTTCTTTTCTCTTATTCTGTCTGTCTGCCTTGCTTTCTCTGTTTGTATATGTGTGTGTTTATCTTTCTGTCTCTGTCTCTCTCTGTCTATATTTTTCTTTCTCCTTCTATCATGAGTGTGTGTGTGTGTGTGTGTGTGTGTGTGTGTGAGTGTGTGTGTGTGTAAGAGATTGAGATTACATGTGTCAGTGTCATATCTTGACATGAAGAAGAAAATAGACTCCTGCAGGTCTGTTCTTTTCTTTCACTTTAAGTTCTGGGAATTGAACTCAGTTCATCAGGCTTGGGCAGCAAGTGGTTGTTACTCAAGAACCATCTTGCCAGCCACCAATTCCAACATATTTTCCCATCTATTTTAAGTACTACATATTCTGTCGACAATTTTGATTTTCAGTGGCACTCTAGTTCTGCTGTTCTTAGAAACATATTAAGCTTGTGCAGCCTCCTTACATTTTCTGATGTAGTTTTCTGTGGGATTCAGCGGTTCTACTCTAAACGCAAGCCCAAAGGACAAAAGATTGAAGTGAAGCCCTTAAAGGTGACTAGACCATAAGATTGGACCTTTCATCTATGCAATTAGTGCCCTTAATAAAGATGGCTGGAGAATCTTGTCTGCCTTTTTTAACCTGAATATACCTGAATATAAAGACCAGAGAATGAGTCCTCATGAGACATCAGTGCACTTATTTCTAGATTATAGAATTCTCATGCTCTTTTATGGACATGAACGTGGTTCTGCTGTATACAAACCAAACAGTTTATGGGAATTTTTATAATAAGATACCAGAATGAGATGAGTTACATTTTACTTAATTTCTTGACAACTTTAAAATACATATAATGCATTTTGATTATTTTCACCCCTACCATCTTTTCTCCATCCTATATTGTCAATTTTCCATCTTAGATCCTAGTGTCTTTCTCATGTCCACAACTTTCTATTGTATTACATTACTCAACTTTTTGTGTATTTGTAGCATAGCAAAATGTTCCATGGTCTGAAATATCAATTAAGAATTGACTAATTTATTGATGTATCCAATCAGTTCTCTATTTCTTCAAGTGTGAATATGAACAATACCCCCAATCTGTTCATGTGTTAGAAAATTTGGTCCCCAGAGGTGGCAATGTTTTGGGAGGTTGTGGCATCATGAAGATTATTCAGTGTGGATAAGCCTTAAAATTACAATCTGCTTTTGTTTCCTTCTAGTGTCTGTTCCCTCTTCTGGAGTGATTTGAGCAATAAGTAGCTACTAAAATTCAGGAAGCCGCAGAGTCAAATATGGCAATGACTTGTCCCTAGAATGGAATAGATTCTCTCAGACTGTGGGTCAAAAATAGATGTCTTTTCCATGTAATTTATTCTTGTCAATTTTTTTTTTTTACCACAATGATGTTAAAAGTAACTAATACAGTAGGTCTGATTATGAAATAAAGGCACCATTTTTTGACCCAACTAACCACTGTAACTGTCATTAAACAATAAAACATAAACAATTTAGTGTCTAGCACCTTTGAATAATTTATTACTGGAAAGAACTGCTGCTTCAGAGTTTTGAATATGAATAAAGAGATAGAACAATAAGTGTGGGTCTTAGCCATCTTTCAAAGAAAGTATATAAGAATCAAACAGGAAACTTATTGGAAGATGGACACTACTTTTCTTCACAATAGAATAATGTCTCTCTTAGAGGCAAGTATCAACTGTGTTTATTTTCCATTGCAAATGTTTCAGACTACAATATGACATACGCACACATTTTATACTGACAAGTTCAAATACTTCAGTGATTCAAGAAATGTGCAAAACTGTTTAATAGATGGCTGGTATGAATATGGTGAAATTGATATTTATTTTGTCTCCAACAAAAAGTCACATGTTTTCTGAGAATAACCAAAATCATCTGTGGCAAGCTATTGTCCAGTTTTTAAGTGAGTTAAAAATGTTTGAGCCTTTGAAATTCTCAATACAAGTCTGTCGTCCTCTTATAGAATCTTTATGTTAATCTTCTGACTGCTTATGGGTACTGGGAACTGGTGTTGTTAGAACAATTTCTTTATGTATACCACATTTATTCCTAGACATGTTCAATCAAAGCAGGATTAGTGAACATGCACTTTATTCAATAACTAATTTATAAAAGGTACTGACTGATGCATTTTAGGAAAATAGTAATAGATCACAACTCTAAAAGTTCTATTGTAGACATGAAACTGATAAACATATGAACAAAAATCAGTTACTATGACTAAACTTCTAAACATCTAGAAATATGTACAGTGTTTGCTTTGTAAAACCTTATAAATTTTATATTATCATGAACACCATTTAGTAAAGTTTTTAAATAAAATATCAATTTTTACATGCTTAAAAGCTGGTAAACAGTGTAGACTTGATTTGAACAAGGAGAGTTCGCATTCCAAAACACATGCTCCAAATGCAAGGTTGCTTACTTATACACCCTTTTCCCCAATTAGATTTTTTTCACTGTATGGAAACTATAAGACATTCTTCACTTGAATTATGGAACTTTAAACATTTACCCTAAATGGGACTTAGTTGAAAACTTAAGTTGAGCTGCATAACAAACACCTTGTAAGAAGCCCAGTAATATGGAATGTTTTAAAATGCACTAAATTCCTTACTGTTCTCTCAGTCCATATTCATAATGCAATTTTTATTCATGGATAATGTTACAGTTTACATATATCAATTTTCAAGAATAAATCTTTCAGAGTAGGAGGTACAAAAGTAACAGAATACTTCAAATTCAGGCATAGAAGACCTGAAGGCAAGCCTGTTGAGCCTGGAAGGTAACTTGTCCTGGTTCATGGGGCCTACCCATTGTGGATTTCAGAAACACTTCAGTAAATCAGCAAGAAAGAACATAGTTTGCTGAATAAACTATTTCAAGCTCTTTTTCTTGCGGTGACAATTAAGAAAACAGTGGGTTTAAGAATGGAGGCATTATGCTTTGTTATCTAAAAGCTTTGGTGGGTCTAAGGCCAGTCCTGATTAAAACATGGAGGAAACAGAAAATACCTACTCAGTACATTAAGTCCAGTGCTTTTAAAAGAGGGAAACTTAATTTCAAGTGGAAACTATATCAATGCAGTAAACAAAGAGCACAGGAAATAGACTAGAAGTAGGCAGAAGAATCATAATTTACAGTTTCTAGATTAGTCTAAACATTTTTAAAACCTTCTTTCAACTTTTTTTTAATTTGCTGTCAAACTCACATGCTTATATTGATGTTGACAATGTATTCTGTAGTCAAATATAACTATACATAGGGGTGGTTTTATAATCAAAGATATTATTAATGTTTATGCTAAGAGCTATAAGTTAAACTGACATACTACATATAGCACTCATATAATTCATATTGTGTTGTTAATATTCATATATATATGAATATTAACATTTCATCACATACATTTATAAAATGTTAAAAATTGTTTTCTGAGATGAAGAATTGCTTTGAAATACTCTAGTAAATTGTAAACATCAGTAGGAAAGTTCAAATTTTAGCATGATCAGATATTAGCAAAACTTAAGAATTCCTTTAAATCCTCTTGAATTGTTTCTCCATATTTCTTCTTTCATAGATGTTAACCAACACTGGTTTTATTAAAAGCTTAAGCTATTGGCCTACATTCGAACTTTCATATAACTGATGCCAAAATTAGCATTTCCAAATGTCTCCTTTTAAGAAGAATAACATTGTTAAAATCATATTTTAAATCATCTCTCCATTTTATTAAACAATCATTACCCTTTATCATTCATTACTCTTTATAAACCTATACTCATATACATGAATGTTTGTGGTAGCATTATATATACTTGTGTCAATGATTGGTACCTTACATTGACACAAGTATATATAATGCTACTATAAACATTCATGTGTATGAGTATAGGTTTGGATCCTATAGAAAGGGAAGTTGAAATTTTTTAAGAGTTGCCAGATGGTTCTTGAAGCTGTCTATATTCCAAACATCCTCTTCTGGCCTCTTTAGGCACAAGTTTCACATGTGGTGCATATATCCAGAACACTAATAAGAGAAAATAATTAAAATGTTGTGGTTTATTGTATACTATTTGCATAAGAGCTAGTATCTATTTTCCTTAAGCTGTTCTCTCTAAATAGAAATGTATTTTTCCAAATACATACAGTTCAGACAGTATTTATCTGATAATAATTCTGAAAGAGGCCAAATAAATGAAAATATGTAAGCCATTATACTTGATAAACACAGACACAAGACTGCCCCCCAAAATAAAACAACTCCAAACAGTGTACTGTGTAAACTATTAACTAAAGTCAAGTATAGTTCATGCCAGGTAAGCAAGAATAGTACAATATTTACAAATTAGTAAACCAAATGCATCATATATAAAGAAATAACAAAAAATATCTAGTACTCAACTCATAAAAGTTCTTCAATAAAATTCAATGTCTCATTATGATAGAAATGCTAAAATATTAGTCTCATGAGAAATATACCTAAACATAGCACAGGGCATCTAAAAGGAAACCATAACTAATAATGGAAGGCATCAACAATGAATCCATAATGAACATTGTGCAGAATGAGCAGAAGCTGAGTGTGTTTCCCCTAAGGTTTGCAGCAAGACAAAGATATCATATAACCTGATCATAGAAGTTTGGATAATTTGCTTTATTCTTATTTGTTGCATTGAAAAGCAGATGTTAATATTTAATTCTACCATTGCAGTAGAGCTTTGCCTGCAACCTAATGATTTTCTCACTTACGAACTCTATTTCAATGAATTGTTGATATACATATTTTTAAGATACATAATTCTTTGATAGCAATGCAGTTAAAGAGAGGAAACAGACAAAAGAGACATTCATTTCCAGAACTATCTTCTGAAGTAGATGATATTCATTTTTCAGAATGAAAAGCCCAAAGTCAGGCATCTTCTCATATGTATTCCATAGTGGGAATTTGTGAAACAGTTGAAGCTGTTTGAATACACTAGATGTTTTGTTCCTATGTCTTTTGTTTGTTTGCTTTCTGTTAATTGATAATTTTCATTTAGTTTTTTTCTGAGATTTCCACCCAAGGAATGTATTTACATCATTTTCATACTTTCTTTTTCCACATCCAACTCTATCTGTGTCCCTCCCATTCTATCTCAATTAATAATATCTTTTTAAATTATTGCTATATCTATCTCCATATACAAATTTTTATATACTTATATATGATATTCTGAGTCCATTGAGTGTATTTTTGTTTTGAGACCAAGTCTCATGTAGCCTAGGTTAGTCTCAAACTCACTGTGTAGCACAGAATCACCTTGGACTCTTGATGCAGCTGTCTGCACAAATGCTGGGCTTGCAGGACTGAGCCACCTGCTGGACTTTCTTGAGTTATACAATCTAATGTTTAAAACATTTAATTATTATATTTTCCTATAAATGCTATCACAGGCATCACAGCTAAGAAATAATCCTTCAGTATTCCTATAATTGAACTTTACTTTGTACTTTTGTTTCTGGAAAAGTGCTATCTCCTAATGTGTTAAGTACATTTCTTATAAACATATAGAATACATATTTAAATAATTAATATCTTATACATTCAGGAAGAAATTTGTTACTGAAATTTTACATATGTAAATTGTTTAAAAATATATGGTAAAGCAATGACACAGCATAATATTTAAAAGTGTACATTCCAAACAAACATTATAGAGAAGTACATTTATATAAAAGTATAACATTAATATACAGGTGCACTCATATTAATACATTCTGACAATTGTTATCTTAGTATCTTTTCTAGACATTTTTGCTTTTGATATGTTAATATTAAATTTAATTTGCCTCCAAAAGAGGTTTTCTTTAAAAAGATTACTTTCTTATATACCTATTTGAATAACAACCTCTTTGATTCTAAACATTTTAATATGCTGTAGCTTTAGGCAAACATGAATAAAATGTAACTAATTTTAAGAAATGCTGCCCTGAAAATATGGTCACATTCAGAAGTTAGATAAGGTGTTCTAGTCTTGATTTGAGTTCAGCCTCTCCTGTTGATAGGTATAAGGTATACTTATACATAGTTGAATCTGCAGATTAGTTCCCTTTAGCTACCTCACTGTGAACACAAAATCAATTGTAAATGAACTAGCAGATGCTGTCAAAATGTGGTCACAAAACTTGTAATCGACCTAAATGTATCTTCTCAGTACAATTCTGGTGTGATTTGCCTCATATTTACACTTCCATTTTAATACAATGATATGAATAAAGGTTTATGTATAAAGTCTACAGTTAAGCACATTAAACCAACTGGCACAGGCATGATGCTTTTATTAATGAAATCAGTGTTGGAAATCACTTAACTGTGATCACTAATGGAATGAACATATTTTTTAAAAAATCTTGCTAAATTGATCATTAAAATCACTCATGTTTTATACATGGACTTATATAACACACCACAGAGAACTTTTCAGAATTAAAAAGAGTACACCCAAATAATTTCAATATTATAAATGTATATGGAAATTTCAAAATAATATTTCAAATATATGTCTAGATATATATCACTACAACTACAAAGCAATACCTAAACAAGTTATATTATTATATCATTAAATAATATATTTTTCATTTTATCAAGAAGATAATATTACCTTTAACTTGAAAATAAAATTTTACTGAGTTGGTTAAACTTCATAGGTATAGTATATGTACTACATGTGTGGGTATATTTGGGTATTATTACATGTTGTATTTATATTATTTCTATATTACTCATATACCTTCCAAGTAAACACACACACACACACACACACACACACACACACACACACACACATACCTCATTACCAAATTTTATGTCAAAAAACAATTAGGGAGTCTCTCTATGTCTTAGTTTCAACATATACCTAATTTGAGACAGATAAGAGGGCATTACTAAGACAACATACATTAGCTTTGATTTTGGGGGTGGGGGACAAGGAGCACTTGTAGTTCTTTTTATTGTTATTTATTTTATCTATCTATCTATCTATCTATCTATATCTATCTATCTATCTATTATTTATTTGCTTATTTATTTGTTTATTGATTATTTATTGATTGATTGATACAGGGTTTCACTGTGTAGCCCTGGCTGTCCTGGAATTTACTCTCTAGTCCAGGCTACCCTTGAACTCAGAGATCTGCCTAACTTGTCTCCTAAGTCTTGACCTTAATGGTGTGTGTCACCACTATCCCCTGGGCTTGTAGTTCTTGAAAATTTTATAATTCTGGTTATTTAGAATGGACTTCTTTCATGCTTAATTTTTGTGGCGGTGTAATTAATTCCCTGCACCCATATGTTTTCTGAAGTGAAAAATAGGTATTGAAAGCAAGGAAATATCATCCCTCTCCAAATATCAAAGCTAGTGCTTTCTCAACTCTGCCTTCTCTCCCTGCATGTCCCTCGAAGTGCATGTGTCATCTGCCCTGGTGAAACTCAAAATACGGGACTTTGGCTCAGACCTTTGCCATGAACAGCTGCTTTCTCTGATTAATTACTTGCTCCAGACGTCTTAATAATGCAGCTGACTTCCACTTTCTCTCTTTAAGAATATTCTCATTCATGCTCACATAAATTCTTTGAAAATGTACTTCAGAGTGGTTCAGTACTTTGCTGAAGGTTTTTCTCTCTCTCTTCCTCTCACATTCATATTAAAATCTACAGTTAATTGCCTGACCTAGAGACTTTGAATGGATTTACTCCTTTCAACCCCTCTCATCTCATTTCCCACCAATTATTTCCCACTCCCCTTCTATTGCAGCTGCAAAACCTCATTTCTCTTTGCGAGACACATAAGGCCCAGTCTCGTACTTCCTTCTTTCATACCTTAGATGTTATTTCTCCCAATAACCTCATGGCTTCCTGTCTCTTTAATTCTTTGCTTCCCAGATTCCATCTCCTATGGGGGGTCAACTTTAGAAATCCTGAATAAACCAGATTCTTTCTATGCACACAATGTTCTTCTATATAATACTTGAAAAGACCTGGTTCATATCAGTTACTGCCTTATTGTATAAATCCCCTAATGATAATATTACAGAGAGATTAATTTTTTGTACCTTACTCTTTAGACATTAGTACGAATTGACTTTAGTCAAGGAATGACTGAATGACCAAGTGAAAAACTAGGCTAGAGTTTTTACAGGATCCTTCTCATCTTTCAATATTATTACATAACTCTGGGTCATGGGACCTCACTTGTCTATCACTGTGCAAGTGTTGTGATGCTTTGGAGATGCCTCATATCTTTGGAAAGCAACATTTTGTTCCCCTTCCAGAACATTCCTCATATGTAGCATTTGGTGGTACTTCACCTCCATCTTCTATAAATAAGTTATATCAGTTTAAAATTGCATTCTAGTATTTCTCATTTAAAACAGAAAAACATGTAACCCGGATTCCATAACAAGTCAGGACCCCATACATATAAAACTGTTTTGCCTTTGCTCAGGCTTGTAACTAACTAGATCTTATGGTTAAATTAACCTACAATTCTTCTCTATGTTTAGCCATGTTGTTCTCAGTCCAGCATTCTCTTAAGTTCTCTCTATCTGGCTGGAGACCCCCTCTGCCTTTCTTCTTCCCAGAATTCTCATCTAGTAACCCTAGATGAGAAACATCTAAAACAGTTTGGTTCTTATATTCCCCTTTCCAGGAACACAAGTTTGTCATTGTTAGCAGCATGTGACCAATTGTCTTCCTAAAAAGAGTCTTAACTTTTCACTACTCAGGATAATCCTGTGATAACTACCTCCCACTTTTTTTCAGCTTCTTCTTTGATTTTACTACTAAATGTTACAGAAAGTGATGCTTAATCACACACTGTAGCCTTTCCTCAATTCAAATCCCTCAAAGTTATCCCACTCCATCATATTAGATTAAAAAATATTTTTATTTGCTACAGTCATCACTTCTTTTAAATCTCCATCACTGATCTCTTCTGTTGTTTCTAGATATAATACCCAGTAGCCTACTTTTTACATCCATCTGCACAGACATCTGCTTTAGTTTGTTTTGAATGTGACAGCAAAATATTGCCAACTGTGAGGTGCATACGTAATAGACATTATTTCTCACAGCTTTGAAGAATGGTGAGTCAAAGATCAATGATGTGACAGATGAGGTGTTTGTGGGGTGCTCCTGACATGCCTGCACTCTAACCCCTGGGAGTGGAAGGGTTGGTGTCACTTTGGTCCTTATTTTAGAACACTCAATAGTCTTTTCCCTGAGCATTCTACGTTTATGACCTGAATAGTGGTGATGGCCCATCATTGTATCAGTGTATGATGATTCTAGCCTAGGAACTGAGGAAACAAATGACATCCCTAACACATTAACTTAACAAACATAAACCAGGATAAGTCATTTCCACTGGACTTCATCTTTGCAAATAATTGCTTGTTCATATTCTAACACCAATATCTCTTGACTAGCTGTGAAAAACATCAACACAGTCATTGTGCTTCACCAGAAGTAGTATGTGAATCTAAAGATGTTTTAATATCTAATACATCATTGTATTTTTATGTATTTTAGCAAAGATCAAAAAATATATATGTCTACACTGGAGTCTATTTTTCTTAAGTATTCCAATGAAATGATATATATATATTTCTCTGTCTCAACATCAGTTACAGATTTTTCTAACAATTGCTCATTGAGCTTGATCAAAAGAGACCTGTGCCTCCCACCAGGACAGATAACCTGAGTCCACTCCATATTTTGGAAGGAGAGAACTAAGGGCTTCCTCCATTAGTGGTCCTCTCACCTAAACCCATGTCCCACTGTGTGCAAGCCCACACACTTCTGCACAACACACACATAAAATCAGATAAATTAAAAAATTAACCAATAAATAAACAGATAAACAAATAAATAAAATTAATTTGTTTAATTAATGAACAAAGCTTTCAAAAATGTATCTTTAGAAAGATATTTCAAATGTTAAGATACACACTTTCAATTTAATTTGTTTTTTACGTTTCTTAACCTAGTTATTCATTTGGATAATACTTACTAGGAATCAGGACCTGATATCTTCCACTGGGAGGACAGTTGGACCCCTAACATCAGGCAAGTCAAGTAACTGTAGTGGTATTGTGTTCCCCAAAATATTATGCATGCTAATAAACTTATCTGGGTTCAGAGACAGAACAGGCATAATATTAAACATAGAGGTTAGGCAGTGGTAGCACAGGCCTTTAATCCTAGCATTTCAGAGGCAGAAATCTCTCTGGATCTCTGTGAGTTCAACGCCACATTGGAAACAGCCAGGCATGGTGACTCACACCTTTAATCCCAGGGAGAGATGGTAGAAAGTAGAAAGGTATGTATGGCATGAAAACCAGAAACTTAGAAGCATTTTGCTGGTTAAGCTTTTAGGCTTTGGAGCAGCAGTTCAGCTGAGATTCATTTGGATAAGACTCAAAGGCTTCCAGTCTGAGGAAACAGGATCAACTGAGGGATTGGCAAGGTGAGGTAGTTGTAGCTTGTTCTGCTTCTCTGATATTCCAGTGTTCACCCCAATAACTGGCTCAGGTTTTATTTTATTAATAAGTACCTTTAAGATTCATGCTACAAGTAACTACTTATTTTTCACTTATCATCTTTGAAAATATCTATTTTAATAAAACACATACATACACTGCTATAATTATTTTATTATTATATGCTATAAATTTGGATTTTGTTCTGCAGGTTTTTCATTAATACCCATTTTACCAACACAAAAGAGAGAAATATATTACTTTCCTTTTGTTGAATGATAATATAAGAAGTATAAAGTAAATGATTATACAGATAATAAAAATACTAATTATGCTATTTGTGTTATAATACAGACAATAAGAATGCTATCCCTACTTGATATAGGATCTGAGAATAATAACACTAGAATTATGATCTGCTTGTAGAACTGAAAAAGCCTTTAGTCTTATTTCTTTTAATTTCCCATCTAAATCATAATCTTGCCTTTTTAATAAATAGTCATTTTGCAATATCCCTTTGGTTCATTCCCAAGTAGAGCTGAAGCAAGAAAAGAAGACATTGTTGCCATTATTTTCCTATTGTAATTTCCCCCCTGCATGGAGAGTTGAAATGAGAGTTTTTTATGTCCAACTTTCATGTTTATTGTTAGGAAACTGAATTACAGTAGAAAATTGACTGAAGAATAATAATGAAAATCTGTTAGTAGTTTGAAAACTAATCTATATTTTGCATTACCTTTTTCATTATCAAAAATTATAATATTTTAATGTCATACTCTGAGAGATGGGAATTATCTGCTCTCACAGATATGTATTTGATCCATATTGATTCTAATAACTATAACCTTGACAATATTTTAAGTTTAGTTTTCTTGGATAAGGGTCACTGTGAATAAACATTAAGACAATGATTACTAAGTTAAATATTTATTCATATAAAGAAAAGACAAAGTACAAAATAATATAATAATCAGGCACATATGAATTACTAATATGCCTTAGCACTATTATATAGTCATTAGTAATCAAGGTCCTTTAGTTAAATACATTATCTATGCCACGTGTTTACAAAAACAATTCAGAGCATGAAACACAAAATAAACTTAACATGTCAAATAAAACTAAAGATAAATTTCATTAATATTTGTTCAGTATCAATGGATTCAGTAACTTAAGTTAATTTGCAAAAGAACTCACAGCATGATTTGGAGTTACAACTAATAAAATGATATTTTTATTAATTGAACCTTTTTCCTAAGGTCATATCATGTTCAAGTTTGATATCTGTCACTGTAATTTTTAAATACTCAGACAAAAAGCAACTAGTAGAGTGCCTGGGGTTATAGTCAGAGAAGCAACTGCCCCTGTGTCCTACCCCTGGACACAGGCCATCCCGGGAGGACCTGCCCAACTTTGCCCCAGTTCCTGACCAATTGGCGGGCCCTATGGGAAGGCTCCCCTTTTCCAAGAATAAAAACAGACCCTGTAGTCTCCACACCATTTGCCGGAGACCCCAGCCACTTCCTGAGAATCAGAGACTAGCCTCCAGCTTCCATCCTGCCCTGGAACTCCCACCTGGACCAGAAGTGAGTGCCTGGGGTCACACCCAAAGAGGCCCTCACCTGGGTCACAGCCAGGGGCACCAGCTACTCCAGGCAAGACCTGCCCAACTGGGCTCCAGGTTCTGACCATAGGGCATGACCCCCATCCCTACCAGGAAGGTTCCCCCTGTCCAAGACCCTCTGGTGAAGCCTACAACCTCCATGGAGACCCCAGCCCCTCAGCCACTTCCTGAGAATCATAGACCAGCCCCCAGCTTCCATCCTGCCATGGAACACCCATCTGGACCAGAGGGAAATGCCTGGGGTTGTAGTCAGAGAGGCACCAGCCATCCTGGGAGGACCTGCCCAACTTGGCCCCAGTTTCCAGCCATTCCTCAGGCCCTGCTGGAAGGCTCCCCTTATGCAAGACTGAAGGCTGACCCTGCAGTCTCTACACCCTGCCCCAATACCCATTTGCCTAAGACCCCAGCCACTTCCTGAGACTCAGAGAGCAGCCCCCAGTTCCCATCCTGCCCCGGAACTACCATCTGAACTAGAGAGCCCCGGCTACCATCTGCCCTGGAACTTCCATCTGGACCAGAGCTTCCATCTTGTCCCAGAACTCCCATCTGGACAAGAGGAGCTCCCATCTGGACAAGATAAGGAGACCCCAGGGACTTCCTGAGACTCAGAGTCCAGACCCCCTGCTCCTATCCAGCCAGCACTCTCATCTAGACCAGAGTTCCCATCTGGACCAGAGAGAGGCACCTAAATCTGTCAGCTCTATCTACACCACGTACACTGATAAGACCAAGAAGGAACACATGAGGAGATAGGCAGACATCAAATCAGAAGTACATACAACAAAATAAAGAACAATGCAGCATCACCAGAACCTAGCCCCTCTCCAACAGCTAGACCTAAAAATCACGGAATGGAAGAAGAAGAAGAAACAACATGAGGAGGCTAGAGCCTTATATAGAAGAAATCAAAAATAAAGTGGAGGAACCGACAAACCAAAAACGGGAAAAATGCTATAAAAAAAAAAAAAAAGAAGAAAGGACAATCAAAGCAGAAGAAAACAATAAGTCCCTGAAAGAAAATCGTGAAAAAACAAGGGAAACAGTCCAAGACCTGAAGAGGAAAATAGAAAAAATGAAGAAGACACTAGCAGAAGGAATGCTGGAAATAGAAAATCTGAATAAACAAACAGGAACTTCAGAGGCAAGTATAACCAACAGAATGCAAGGGATGGAAGACAGGATCTCTGGTGTTGAAGATACGGTAGAAGAAATAGATTCATCAGTCAAAGAAAACACTAAAACCAACAAAGTCATGACACAAAATGTCCAAGAAATTTGGGACACCATGAAAAGACCAAACCTACAAATAATAGGGATAGAGGAAGGAGAAAAATAACAACTCAAAGGCACAGAAAATATATTTAACAAGATCATAGAAGAAAACTTTCCCACCTTAAAGAACAAAATGCCTATGAAGATACAAGAAGGTTATAGAAGACAAAACAGAATAGACCCCACAAAAAGTTCCCTTGCCACATAATAATTAAACAACTAAGCAAACAGAATGAAGAAAAATATTCAGAGCAGCAAAGGAAAAAGCCAAGTGACTTATAAAGGCAAACCCATCAGAATAACACCTGATTTCACAATGGAGACTTTGAAAGCCAGAAGGACCTGGACAGATATAATGCAGACACTAAGAGACCATGGATGCCAGCCTAGACTAATATACCCAGCTAAACTTTCAATCATCATAGATGGAGTGAACAAGACCTTCCAAGACAAAACCAGATTTAAACAATACTTATCCACAAACCCAGCCCTACAGAAAGCACTAGAAGGAAAATTCCAACCTAAGGAAGGCAGATACACCCATGAAAACACAGGCAATAGATAACACCACAGCAGTAAACCCCAAGGAAGAGAAGTACACACACACTGCCACAAAAAAATAAAAATAATAACAGGAACGAACAATCACTGGTCATTAATATACCTTAATATCAATGGACTTAATTCACCTATAAAAAGACACAGACTAACAGAATGGATATGAAAACAGGACACATCTTTCTGCTGCATAGAAGAAAAACACCTCAAATTCAAAGATAGACACCTCCTAAGAATAAAAGGCTGGGAAAAGACGTTCCAATCAAATGGACTTAAGAAGCAAGCTGGTGTAGACATCCTAATATCCAGCAAAATAGACTTCAAACTAAAATCAATCAAAAGAGATGATGAAGAACATTACATACTCATCACAGGCAAGATCCACCAAGATGAAGCCTCAATCCTGAACATTTATGCCCCAAACACAAGGGCACCCACATATGTAAAAGAAACATTGCTAAAGCTTAAATCACATACAAAACCCCACACATTAATAGTGGGAGATTTCAAGACCCAACTTTCACCTCTGGACAGATCAGCCAAACTGAAACTTAACAGAAACATAATGGTCTTAACTAATATTATGGCTCAAATAGACTTAATCGATATCTACAGAACATTCCACCCAAACAAAAAAGAATATGCCTTCTTCTCAGCACTCCATGGAAACTTCTCTAAAATCGACCATATACTTGGCCACAAAGCAAATCTCAACAGGTACAAAACAATTGGAATAATATCCTGTGCTCTATCAGACTACCATGGTTTAAAGTTAGATTTCAACAACAACAACAACAAAAAAAAAAACTACAGAAATCCTACAATCTCTTGGAAACTGAATAATGCTCAACTGAATCACCAATGGGTTAAGCAAGAAATAAAGAAAGAAATTAAAGACTTCCTAGATATCAATGAAAATGAATATTCCACACACTCAAACTGATAGGACACTATGAAAGCTGTGCTAAGAGGGAAATTCATAGCACTAAATGCCCACAAAAAGAAGCTGGAGAAATCTCATGCTAGTGACTTGACAGCATACCTAAAAGCCCTTGAACAGGAAGAAGCAAAGTCTCCAGGAGGAACAGATGCCAGGAAATTATCAAATTGAGAGCTGAAATCTATACAATAGAGATAAAGAGAACAATACAAAGGATTATTGAAACAAAGATTTGGTTCTTTGAGAAGACAGACAAGCACTTATCCAAACTAATCAAAAGACAGAGAGAGAGCATCCAAATGAAAAAAATCAGAAATGAATAGGGGGACATAACAACAGACAATGAGGAAATCCAGAGAATCATCAGGTCATACTTCAAAAACCTCTACTCCACAAAATTGGAAAATCTAAAAGACATGGATAATTTTCTGGATAGGTACTACATACCTAAGTTAAATCATGACCAGATAAACCATTTAAATAGTCCATTAACCCCCAAGGAAATAGAATCAGTCATTAAAAGTCTCCCAACCAAAAAAAGCCCAGGACCAGATGGTTTCACTGCAGAATTCTACCAGATTTTCAAAGAATACTTAATACCAATACTCTTTAAATTGTTCCACAAAATAGAAGCAGAAGGTAAATTACCAAACTACTTCTATGAGGCAACAACTACCCTGATTCCAAAACCAAACAAAGATGCAACAAAGAAAGAGAACTACAGACTGATCTCCCTCTTGAACATTGATGCAAAAATACTCAATAAAATACTGGCAAAAAGACTCCAAGAATACATCAAAATAATTATCCACCATGATCAAGTAGGCTTCATCCCAGGGATGCAAGGGTGGTTCAACATACAAAAGTCCATCAATGTAATACACCATATAAACAAACTCAACGAAAAAAATCACATGATAATCTCACTAGATGCAGAAAAGGCATTTGACAAAATCTAACACCCCTTTCATGATAAAGGTCTTGGAGCGATCAGGAATATAGAGAACATACCTAAACATAATAAAGGCAATCTACAGCAAGCCAACAGCCAACATCAAATTAAATGGAGAGAAACTCAAAGCAATACCACTAAAATCAGGAACAAGGCAAGGCTGTCCCCTCTCCCCATACTTATTCAATATAGTACTTGAAGATCTAGCCAGAGCAATAAGACAACATAAGGAGATTAAGGGGATACAAATTGGAAAGGAAGAAGTCAAGCTTTCCCTATTTGCAGATGACATGATAGTATACATGCGTGACCCCAAAAATTCAACCAAGGAACTGATATAGCTAATAAAAACCTTCAGCAACATAGCAGGATACAAGATCAACTAAAAACAAAAAACAACAACAACAACAACAACAAAAAAAAAAAACTTCAGTAGCCCTCCTATATACAATAGACAAACAGACTGAGAAGGAAATCAGAGATACATCACCATTTATAATAGCCACAAATGATATAAAATACCTTGGGGTTACTCTAACTAAGCATGTGAAGGACCTATATGAGAAGAACTTTAAGTCCTTGAAAAAAGAAGTCAAAGAAGATGTCAGAAAATGGAAAGACCTCCCATGCTCATGGATAGGCAGGATTAACATAGAAAAAAATGGCGATCTTACCAAATCAATCTACAGATTCACCGCAATCCCCATCAAATTACCAACACAATTCTTCACAGATCTGGAAAGAATAATACTCAACTTCAAATGAAAAACAAAAATCCCAGGATAGCCAAAAGAATCCTGTACAATAAAACAACCTCTGGAGGCATCATAATCCCCGACCTCAAGCTCTACTATAGAGCTACTGTAATAAAAATAGCTTGGTACTGGCATAAAAACCAACATGTGGACCAATGGAATCAAATTGAAGACCCTGACATTAACCTGCATACCTATTAACATATAATTTTTGACAAAGAAGCCAAAACTGTACAATGGAGAAAAGAAAGCATCTTCAACAAATGGTGCTGGCGTAACTGGATTTCAATGTGTTGAAGGCTGCAAATAGATCTATATCTGCCACTGTGCACAAAACTTAAGTCCAAGTAGATCAAAGACCTCAACATAAATCCAGTTACTCTGTACCTGATAGAAGAGAAATTAGGAAGTACTTTTGAACACATTGGCATCAGAGATCACTTTCTAAATATAACACCAGTAGCACAGACACTGAGAGAAAAAATGAATCAATGGGACCTATTGAAACTGAGAAGCTTTTGTAGAGCAAAGGACATGGTCAAAAAGACAAAGGACAGCCTACAGAATGGGAAAAGGTCTTCACCAACCCCACATCTGACAGAGGGCTGGTATCCAGAATATATAAAGAACTCAAGAAATTAGACATCAATATGCCCAACAGTCCAATTAAGAAATGGGCTATAGAACTAAACAGAGAATTCTCCACAGAGGAAATTCAAATGGCTGATAGATATTTAAGGAATTGCTCAACATCCTAATTATCTGGGAAATGCAAATCAAAATGACTCTGAGATACCACCTTACACTTGTCAGAATGGCTAAGATCAAAAACACAGAAGACAGCTTATGCTGGAGAGGATGTGGAGCAAGGGAAACTCTCCTCCACTGCTGGTGGGAATGCAAGCTTTTACAGTCACATTGGAAATCAATATGGCACTTCCTTAGAAATTTGGGCATCCATCTCCCCCAAGACCCAGCTGTAGCACTCTTGGGCATATATCCAAGGAATGCTCAATCATACCACAAGGGCATTTGTTCAGCTATGTTCATATCAGCATTGTTTGTAATAGCCAGAACCTGGAAACAACCTAGATTCCCTTCAACTGTAGAATGGATGAAGAAAATATGGTACATATACACAATGGAGTACTACTCAGCAGAGAAAACAATGACATCATGAGGTTTGCAGGCAAATGGATGGATCTAGAAAATATCATCCTGAGTGAGGTAACCCAGACTCAGAAGAACAAACATGGTATGTACTCACTCATAGGAAGATACTAGATGTAAAACAAAGATGACTAGACTGCTACACAACTCCAGGGAGTCTACCTGGAAAACGAGACCCTAGGAAAGACACAGGGATCACACAATGACAGAGAAATGGATGAGATCTACATGATCAACCTGGATGACAGTGGGAGTAATGAAGGGCAAGATTTGAGGGAAAGAAAGCTTAGGGGACCAGCAGATCCCAGCTGGATCAAGAACAGAAAGGGAGAACAAGGAATAACAGACCATGATAAATGAAGACCACATGAGAACAGGAATAGGCAGAGTGCTGGAGAGGTCCCCTTAAACCACCAATGATACATCCTCTGTAGACTGCTGGCAATGGTTGAGAGAAAGCCTGATCTGACCTAGTCTGATGATCAGATGGCTAAACACCCTAACAGTCGTGCTGGACCTCTTGTGCACTAACTTATGGAAGTGGTTGCAGAGATCCTCAGCCAGGCCCCAGGTGGAGCTCCAGGTATCCAACTGTCGAGAAAGAGGAGGGACTGTAAGAGTGTGTGTTGTTGAGCCCAAGTTTGGAAAAAACACAGGAACAAATAGCCAAATGAATGGAAGCACATGAATTATGAACCAAAGACTGTGGAGCCCCCAGATGGATCAGGCCCTCTCGATAAATGATACAATAGAGTAGCTTGAACTGTTTTTGAGGTACCCAGGCTGTTGGACCCAGACCTGCTCTCAGTGCATTTGCTGGGCTCACACAGGGACAGTTTGCTCAGCCTGGAAGGAAGGGACTGGACCTGCCTGTACTTAATCCACCAGGTTTAAATGAATCTCCAGGGGATTCTTGGCCCTGGAGGACATAGAAAAGGAAGGGAGTGGATGGGAGGGGGAGGTAGGTGTGGGGGCATGAAGGGAGAGGACAGGTGAACCCATGGCTGATGTGTAAATTTAATACACAAATATAATAATAATTTTAAATAAAATGGAAAAAAAAGCAACTTGCAGAGGAAAATGTTAATTTAGCTTTTGTGTCCTGATTACAGTTATCATTGATAGAAGTTAAAGTAGGATCTTAAGCAGAAGCAGAGACAAGGACTGTGGCAGGAAGCTGCTTACTACTTGTTCCCTCAGATCATTCAGTTTGTGTTCTTATACAATCCTAGTTTCTCTGCCTAGGAGTGGTACTATTCATAATGACCTGCATCCTCCAATGTCAGTCATTAATTGAGAAAATCCCCACACACCTTCTCACAGGAAAATAGAATGAAGTGAAATCTTAAGATGAGGTTCCTTCTTACCCTGTGATGGGAATTTGCATCAAGTTAACAAAGACAGATAGACAGATAGTTAGATAGATAGATAGATAGATAGATAGATAGATAGATAGATAGATAGAGATAAATAGAATAAGTAGTCCACAGCAGATACAGGAAATTTAACATAGTGAGTCTAAATATAAGTAAAAGAAGTCTACAAAACAGAGTCCTTGAGTACTGTTTCTTTTTTTCATTTTATTATACCTTCATATTATTTAAGACAATTTTACATTTAACTGTATTTTAATCATATTTTTCTCCTACTATGATTTCTTCCAGATTACTTCTCCCTACCCACCCAACTTTAAATGGTTTTTCATAAAACAAACAAAAATAAATAAACAATATTCCTCCCCAAACAAAGAAAAAATAAAACAACCTCTCCCTAGAAAAACCCTCCAAACTTGTTGTAGCATTCTTTTATGTAGCATTTATTTACCTCTGTGAAGCTGTGCTATGGTGCATGTCTGTAATAGCTGGTGGGTCCAATAAAAAGTTAAATGGCCAATAGGGAGGCAGTTGGTGGGACTGGCTGGCAGAGAGAATAAATAGAAGGAGAAATCTGGGAGGCAAAATCAAGGAGCAAGTAAAGGAGAGCTGACCCTAGGGGTGGACCACTCAGCTGCACAGCCAGCTGTGGAGTAGGAGTGAAAGCAAGATTATCGAAGTAGAAAATGAAAAAATCCCAGAGGCAAAAGTTAGACGGGACAATTTAAGAACAGCTGGCTAGAAATAAGCCAAGCTAAGGTCAAGCATTTATAAATAAGAATAAGCCTCCATGTATATTTAATTGGGAACTGAGTGGCTGGCAAGCTCCCCAAAAGAGTAAAGTGTCAAGAAGTAGAAAACAACTAACAACACAAACTGTAGCAAAACAAAAGCACCAATAAAAAAAGGTGAAGTCCATTGTATGTTGGTCTACTGCTCTTGTCCTGGAGTGATTGACATACTCAGTATCATTCAGTGGATAAAATAGATTTTCCTTCTCCCAGAAAGTATATATACCAGCTCAGTTGTTAACTTTTATACCAATGGCTAAGTTTTCATCCATTTATTCACTCATTTTTTAAAATATAACAAAACAAAATATAATATGATAAAATATAAACTATCACATAAAAGTTGGAAAAGGCAAACCAACAGAAGAAAAAGAGCCCAAGAGAAGAAGAAAGAATCAGAGATCCACTAGTTCACATACTCAGGAATCTCATGAAAACAATGAATTGGAAACCATAATGTACATGCAAAGGACTTGGTACAGACCCAGGTATGCCCAGTGCATGCCCCTTCAGTCTCTGTGAGTTCATACAAGCTTTGCTCATGTTGGTTTAGAGGCTCTTGTTTTCATATCAACCATCCCCTCTGGATCTTCTTCCTCTAGTTTCCTAAACTCTGACAGAAGGAATTCGATGGAGACATCCCATTTGGGGCTGATTATTTCAAGTTCTCTTACTCTCTGCTTAATGTCTGATTGTTGGTCTCTATATTTGTTCCCAACTGCTGCAGGGAAAAAAAAAAAAAAAAAAAAAAAAAAACCTTCTCTGATGATAGCTGAACACTGCACTGATGTATGAGTAAAGCAGAATATTTTAGGGGTTATTTTATCACTACCATTATTTTGAACTAGTATTATTACGTTTTACCCTAGGTCCTTGGGATCATCTAGTCTCAGGTTCTTGGTCACCTAATCAATGTCAGATTATGAGTTCCTTCTCATCGGGTGAGCCACACATCAAATCAGTTACTGGTTAGTATGTTAAACAAGCTTTGTACCACCATTGCACTAGCATATCTTAGAGGGAATACACCATTGTAGATACAGGTTTTGTGACTGGCTTGATGTTTACATTTTCCTTTTGGTAGTATGCAGAGTATCTTCCTGTACCAGAACACTGGAACATAGAGGAGAAGGCTCTACGGTAATACCACCTTGTAAGTTGTGTAAGTGTTGCCATCAGAAAGAGGGCCTTGCTGTCAATTTGTAAAAAGCAACCTATAATCTTGGCAGTAGCTTAAATTGTTTGAATATTTCCTTGGGACCCTTTTGTAGCTGGAGTTTTCCTCTCCATCTCCTGCCAAGCCCCCGCAGGCCCAGAGCCCACTTATAAAATAATCACTCAGATGATTATGTTACTTATAAACTGTATGTCCATGGCATGCTTGTTATCTACTTCTTCTATCTTAAATTAACCCATTTCTACTAGTCTATAAGTTGCCACGAGGCTCATGACTTACTGGTACCTTATATCTCGCTTGTCATGGCAGTGTCTGGCAGTGTCTCTCTGCCTCAGCCTTCCACTTCCCAGAATTTTCTTCTCTGCTTGTCCCGCCTATACTTCCTGCCTGGCTACTGGACAATCAGTGTTTTATTTACTAACCAAGCAAAGCAACACATTTGACATACAGAACATCCCACAGTACCCTTTGGCCAACAATTCAATTATATGTAATCCAATCCTGGTCTTGGAAGCTTTGCTTGGTGACAAGAGATGGCTAATTGGAACTCTGTCATTTGTATTATTTGGCGACTACATTTTACAAATTTATATATATATATATATATATATATATATAATGCATATATATTTTATAGTTTCTACTGTATAATTTATCAAAGAGAGACACATTTTTCATTTTAGCAACTCAGGAAGTTAGAGGCTCATTCTGATATATGCCACACCCATTACATGAATGCTAATTATAGTTTTTAAACCTTCATTAAATTATGAAGTATAGTTTCAGGGTTAATTATCTGAAGAGATAAAACATAGAAGCTTTTAACCAAGGACCTGATGATTACAGGAGATTTGTGGAAATAGAATTAAAGTTGTTTAGTTAAGTAATGACAATGGAAAATGTATCAAAATAAAATTTTAATTATTTTAATTAAATAAATTTTAATTACATAAATTTTCATCAAGCATAAGTCACAATGATGATACATTTCTAGACATATAGGTAGCTATCAAATATAATTTTAGCAAACTTAAGGAAATATGGAATGTCTTTATGTTTAAAGCCAAGAAGCAAAAAATTATGATACTTTGGTAAAATATTATCTTTCAGTAAATTTAAGGTGATATTGTACATTTTGAAGTAGAAGTGATGTCTGAAAGCAAGGTCCATCATTAAACCTTGTCCAAAAATAGCTCAAAAGAATTCTGCTTTTTATGAAATAAATGCATACTGTATTATGAGTCACATTTTATTTATTAATGCCCAATATTCTATTTGCCAACTGACACAGACTGAAAAGTTTATATGATGTTACATTTTTAAAAGTATAAATTTATATTGTATGAATTATAATTTGTGGTGCTGGGTGGTGGTGGTGCATGCCTTTAATCCCAGCACTTGTGAGGCAGAGGCAGGTGAATCTCTGTGAGTTTGAGGCCAGCCTGGTCTACAAAGTGAGTTCCAGGAAAGGCACAAAGCTACACAGAGAAACCCTGTTTCAAAAAATTAAAAAATATATTATAACTTATGACCTTGACATCCTTCTTTGGAAAGTATATTTACTTTACTATTAAGGTATGAGAGTTCATGGAATTCACATCAAAGTGATTGTCATTAAAATTTCTTGGAAGTGAGGTTTGGAAAGATGGCTCAGAGGTTAAGATTATTGGCTCTTCTTACAGAAGTCTTGAGTTCAATTCCTAGTGACCACATGGTCTCACAACCATCTGTAATAAGATCTCGTTCCCTCTTCTTGTGTGCAAGCATACATGCAGGCAGAACATTGTATATATAATAAATAAATATTTAAAAAAAAATTCATTTGATAGCAAAATATGCTGAGCACCGACCAATACAGAGAAGCTTGATGACAGTCAAGAAGATGATTCTAAGAGAAAAAATAAGTTACATTGGTTGATGAAACAATGGGATCATTGACATCAATTTTAATTTGCTCAGAGTCAACCTGCCAAAATAACAAGATATTTAGTGGGCAGATTTAATGACAGTTTAAAGGTCAATCTCAAGTCTTCCCTTTTGATAATTTCCAAAAATAAAGAGAGATAAGATCTATATCAATATAATCAGAGATTTTAAATACACTACAACAGATAAAGAGAGTATTTGGGGGAAACCAAACTTTAAAAAATTTATATTTCATTAAATGGAAAAGTCTAAAACAAATGGATGAATTTATACTTGTACATAACCTACCAAAGCTAAATCAGTGTGAAGTAAATAATTTCAACAGCTCCATAACAACAAATGATACATGCTGTGGGATGTTCTGTATGCTGTGAATATGTGTTGGTCTGATTAATTGAGAAATAAACCACTGATTGGCCAGTAGCCAGGCAGGATAAGCAGACAAGGAGAATTCTGCGAAGACGAAGGCTGAATCAGGAGATATCAGGCCAGCATCCAGGGATCAGCATGTAATAGCACACAGGTAAAGCCATGGAACACATGGCAACATACAGATTAACAGCAATGGGCTGAGTTTAACTGTAGGAACTAGTCAGTGTTAGGCCTGAGCTAATGGTGAGCAGAATTAATTAATGTAAACCTCTGTGTGTTTACTTGGGTCTGAGTGGCTGCTGACCAGGTGGGATTCTGGAAAACCTCAGCTACAGAAGTAGTAGTTTAACATCTCCCAAGTAAACAAGCTCAGAAGAAGATGGATTCAATAAAGAAACACATCAGAAATTCAAAGGGAAAAAAGGGCACCCAAAACCCTAAAATTATCATATATAGTATAAAAAAGGAATATTCATAAATTATTTCATGAAACTAATATTACCTCAATTCAAAATTGTCAGATAGAGACAAAACACTAATTACAAAGATACTTTTAGCTCAACCTCTATGATGAGCATAGACACAAAATTCCTCATAAAATACTTGTAAATCACATTCAAGAACACACTAAAAATACCACCCACCCACTATAAGTAAGTCAGATTCAAAAGATTATTCAACATATGTAATTTGATAAGAATAATTCATGACATAAATTAACTCAAAGACAAAAAAAAAAAAAAACATTGCCATATAATTAGGTACAGTAAAAATCTTTGACAAAGTTCTGCATTCTTTCATGGTAAATGACTTGAATGATCTAGAGATAAGAAGGACATATCTAAAATAATAAAAGTTCAATTAGCTCAAAGCAACATATGAAAGAATTTAAAAAATACTTAAGTTCCAAGAAATAAACAATTCAATCATGATTTCTGTCATGCTATTAATAGTTAATCAAAGAAACAATTACAATGACTGAGAGATATTTCTTCTAAGTGTTCAACAACCTTAGCCATTAGAGAAATGTAGAACACCCCTGAGATTTCCTCTTCACCTACTCAGAATAGCTAAGATTTTTTAAAATGACAAGTGATGAATCTAACAATATTGATAAATGGAAACATTTAAGTATTGTTGATGGGAGTGCCAACTGGTGAACCACTATGGAAATCAGTGTAGATGTTGCTCCAAAAGCCAGAACTAGGCCTATCTTATGGTCCATCTGGGCCCATCCCCAAAGTGTACTATATAATTCTGTGGAGATCCTTGTTTATTGATGTTCAGTGTTACTCTATTCATAATAGGAAGGGATTAATCAATTTACATATCCATCAACTAATTATTTGATAATTAAAATATAGAACATTCCTGTCATGGAAAACTAAGTTATTAAATTTGAAGGTAAATAAGTAGAAAGCATACTGAGTAAAGGAACCTAGACAAAGAAAGGTAAACATTGGAAGTTCTTTGTCTTTGGTTTTGAGACAGGGTCTGTCTGTATAATCCTGGCTGCCCTAGAGCTTGCTTTATAGATCAGGCTGGCTTCAAACTCTCAGAAATCTACCTGTCTCTATTTTCCAAGTGCTGAGATTAGACTGCATGACTACACCTTTGTCATTTGTGATGGCCATCTTTAAATCTATACAAATGTATGTCTGAATTGAAGTGCCCATAGAACTTGAAAATTATTAAAGGGGTGTATGAGAGTATTTCAAGGGAAGGACCATAGAATGAGATTGGTTGTTGTTGTTGTTGTTGTAAGTGTGTATGTGCATGCGTGCGTGTTTGTGTGTGTGTGTGTGTGTGTGTGTGTGTGTGTGTGTGTGTGTGTGTGTGTGTGTGTGTAGTTTAAATGGAGTTAATCTAAACACGATGGCACAGTGCTTCTCCAGGACATCATAGACTAGTACATGAAAATCCCAATGCTAGGTGTATATTACCTCTTTCAAAACTGTTGATTAGTGAGGTAACATAGAGGAATCAATCTTGACATGAAAATGGTAAGCTGGAACTAACATGGAAGTTTCATTCCTACTAGTTTCATAGTGCTGGGAAGTTCTGCGTATGCTACAAGGGGAGAAAAGTAATCAACAGCATTACTCAGTTGTGAATTCTGTGAGCTACAATAGTAACTCTCCTGGAAATGTATGCCTACTCTTGAAATAGTGGCATTACTATTATGAGAGTAACTAAGTAGTTGCTGATTATAATTAAAAGTTTGGTATTTATGCCTAGTATCATTAACCTGATCCCAAACATTTGAATGACCAGTTCATAGGCAGCCCTTGGGAAGAACTTGACACTGTTATTCTGTATTACTATTGGCATAGTGCTATACTACTCATTCAACCCTCATTAGAAAAACTTTTTTTAGGATTAGAAAACAATAGACAGAGAGACCAATGATTTGTCAATGTACAGAGAATATGAGATTGTAAAGGGCACAGTTCTAAATGGGACCTCTATTACTCACTTCCAAACCAGAAGCCTTAGGGATCCTTATGTAAGAGGTGGCAGAAAGATTAGAAGAGGCTGGGGTAGTGGGCATCTGCATTAACATTGTATGTGCCAGACATGACAGGGCTGTTGCAAACAAACTCACAGCAGCTGTGATTGGATGAACATAACTGTGTGACCTGCACAAAATTAAGCAATGCTGGATGTGAAAGTTGGTCATTAAATCCCACCTCTAGGTATAAAGCTATTCTCATCTGATGGGTGCTGCATGGTGGGTTCTTTTACATGAAATACAGATATTTTGCCTGTCAGAGAATCCATTAAATTATGCAGTACCCTAATGATAGCAATTATTCTTTCAGGCTATTTAATTCATATTTTAAAGGCCAAGTAATGTAACTTGAAAAAGTAATGATAAACACATACGTGTTCTCTTTTATGGAACACTATTTGGGATTAATATGGTGTTAGACATTTTAAAGTTCTTAATAATATTGGTATATCTACTTGTCTTTGGTATATAAATGCATATTTTAAAACTTTAGTTTCATTAAATTTTCTGTCTTTAGCAATTATATTAACTGAAAAAAAACACATGCTCAAGAGTAATATTTATAACATATTAATATGTTTACCACTGTGTCAGCATGAAACACAAAATAAAGAAATTGTAGTTTTATTGCATTAGTTCAAAAAAATTCAGTAGGAGGCTACAACAGATAATAGGAACTGTGGTTTCCTAAGACAATAAAGTCAGTTTCAACATTTTCACAAATATTCTTGGATACTTATACTTGCTGATTTATATGAATTATACAGTTTACATTAGCTACAAATCACTGCACTTTGTTTTTAACATAATGTTATTTGAAGTTCTGTAATAGCATTTTTCTCACTCTTATCTCTGGGCCAGTAATATATTTTAAATAGAATAACAGCATAATGTCCCAAAACCATAATACGGTTTAATAAACACAAGCATCAGTACATAGGAAGACTTTACTTGGCTTATACTGTTGTTCAAGACAAACTGATCAACCACTTCATGTGTTTGCAAGCCAATGTCTCTCTTTGATTCCTTCTCTCACTGCATAGTCTCTGTATTCTCTCTCTCTCTGTCTCTGTCTCTCTCTCCTTTCTGTCCTCATCACATTCAAGCTCTATTTATTTAATGAAGTTAATAGTATAATCATTTATGTCAGCATAGGAAAACCCTGTTAAATACGCGAGTAAAAGAAAGAAATTCAAATTGCCTTATGGCTTGCAGTATTATTACATCATTTTCTTATTTCCTTTATATTTTAGAGTAAAGTGTGAAAATATTAAGAAAGTATGTTAGCATTCATATTATTTTTTATTTTTATGAAAAATAGATTCTTCTTTCATATAATACATCCTGATCATAGTTTCCTCCCCCTCCACTCTGCGTGGTTCCTGCTCAACCTCCCATCTTCCCCAGATCCACTCTCCTCTTTTTCCTCTTCAGAAGGGATAAGGACTTCAAGAGACAACAGCCAAACAGGACAAAGCAAGTTAGGTAATTTGATTTCAATTTAGATTTAGATTTTTTTAAGTGAATTCTAAGGAAAAACATTAACATTCATTTTAAAAACTAATCCATAAGCTATATCAGCTAACAGTTGTTCCCCCAAATAATAATAAGCTGCACAGAGTGCAAATATTTGAGTGTAGATGTAGTAATTCATTAATGTGTTTCGATATTGCTCTAGTAGAAACACTACAGAATGCCACAATGTAGCCCTCATTTCATTGCTTAGCGTTTGCAGAACTGATAGACCTATTTGGTTTATATCCAGATGAAATGAACAGACAATCTTCTTAAATAATGAAAAGGGAACAACGGAATGACTGTGCACTTTTACAAATTTCTTATTAACTCTTTCATGTCTATGATGCTGCTTGGCCTGCACATATTTTTGTACCCCATGTATGTGCCTGCTACCTGAGAAGTGGAGAAGTGGGTATCAGATTCCCCAGTGGAATTATACAGAGTTGAGCCACCGTGGATGTTCTGAGGCTTGAATGTGGATTTTTAGGAGGAATGGTTAGTGCTCATAACTGCTGAGCCATTGCTCCAGATCATGCCTGTGTACTTTTAAATGAAACAAAGCACTGATAAAATCTTAGCATCCTTAGGAAGATGAAGACCGGACTTAGAAAAGTGACACTTTCCCGTGGGAGTCTAGAAGATTAGACTGCAAGAAGCACAGGAAAGGTCATACAGACAAACTAACTGACAGACAAATCAACTGGTGCACACAGCACATCTGTCACTGTGGTGTAAAAATTCTCAGGACCTCGGGCATAGTTTCAGTCTCTCAGTTTCCAAAACATGGACTGTTAGGATGACTGGGTGAGCCTGCATCATCTCCACATCCATCAACGATACTTTTTGTCTGTTTTAGAAACAATGATACACAAGTCCTATGAGACAGCACATTTGGAGAATTTCTTTAATAGGAATGTTTAAAACATAAGGAGACACAAGATCAAAGGAAGAGAGACAATGGCATATTTAATGTCAGAGGTACATTCGTGGCTTCACAAAATCAGGCATTTGGCCTCCTTTCCCTTATCAGCTACAAACAGACAGAGACATGTTGAAAACACCTAACTTCAGCTTTTGATGTCTGGAGCACAGGCAAAGAATACTTTATAGCAATAGAATTAATAACACCATATTAAACACAGTGAAATTGTTAATAATTATAACACTACTAATACACAAAGATATGATATTAAATAAAATTAGGAGATATCATCATGTAATCTGCTAATGAATTTCTTCAATGTATCAATGGTTCTCTGAATATTTGATCTTGTTATTTTTACAATTATTGGGTTTATTTTCTTTTCTTATAAAAGAGGTAAAAGAGTAAATCAAGCTTCAGATATATCAAGGGACTTATTAACACAATTTGAAGCAATATTTTTTTAAAATGTATTTATGTATGTCTATGTATAGATAAATGAACTTAAGTGTGGGTGCTAATGGAGGCTAAAAAAAGGGCCCTGATTCCAGTAGAGAGGAAATTATAGGCACTTTAAAGCTTTTTTGCATGGGTAGAGGGAACAAAACGTGTAAGAGCACCAAGCCCTATTCAGTGCTCAGCATTCTCTCCAGCTCTTGAAGTACCATAGTTTTAAAGATATGATGAGTCATACAACAAATTCATGTTATTTCTAACTTGTTTCTATATTAAATATATCTCTGTCATTAAATAAAATGACCATAAAAATAATAGTATTTTAATTAAAAAAAAACATTTAATTTTAGTTATACTAAAATTGTATGAATATTTAATCACTATACATTTAGCAAAATATAGTGATATTTTAATTGTATTGAAATGTGATTTTATTTGTATGTCAATACAGTTGCCTTGAGGTCAGAGCAAGCCAGAGCAGAAGCCAAGCAGTAGTGGGGCACGCCTTTAATCCCAGCACTTGGGAGGCACAGCTAGGCAGATCTCTGTGTTCAAGGACACAGCCAGCATGGCAGACACACGCCTTTAATCTCAATACCAACCATAGAGGGCCTGGAGGTCTGTACAAACAGGCAGTGACAAGGAGGTCATGTGGCTGGGTTTACAACCAATGAGAAAACAGAACAGAAAGTCTTTAAATAGACAGGACACACAGAAGTAGGTCTCTGGCGGAGAGGAGGAACCGCAGAAGCAGTGAAGGGTAAGGTTTTCCGCTCTTGCTCTGACCTCGTGGTTTTTAACTCTGCAATCGGTTCTGTGTTTCTTATTTAACAAGCTGGATACATCTACACTTGGCGCCCAACGTGGCAAGAATTCATTAAAACACCGCTTGCCTTGGCAGTGGGTCCAGCTTCCCGCCTGTTCGGGCCTGGCTCCCTAGCTCTGGCCTAGCCCCGGCCTAACCCAGGCCTAGATCAGCTTAGGACTCAGGTTCAACCTACCTTAGCTACTAGCAGTTACTGCCGCAGCTGGAGTTACTTGCTTAAAAAGCCGGTGCTACAAACAACTCAAGCCTGCTGGAGCTACCGCTAATTGCAGGAGCTACACGCAACTGCAGATAGGCTGCTTTTGGCTGAAACACCATCTCCGTCAGAGCTTAAGGAAGCCAGAGCTCGACTCGGCTCTTACCGGAACATTGAAGCAGTTGGATTCAAGCTTTTAGCCAGAATGTGGAGAAGCTTTCTCTCCCCTCCCCCCTCTCTCTCTGGATTCCCACCTCGGATGCTAGGTAGCTGTTTGGAAATTCCCTCAGATTTCTACTGTTCTATGCAGAATTGGTAAGTCATTTATATCAGATATTTTAAAGGAAACTATTTAAAAGAGATTTTTTTCCACATTAAAAAAAATGGGTTTTATGTGTACATTGGAAGAAAATTGGGCTTTGTTTGAAATTTTAGGCAGTATGGTAATGGAACAACTATATGAGAAGATTAATGTTGATCGAATTATGTACATTATTAATCTTCTTATCCTTATTTTACTATTTAAAAAGATGGTCAATTTAAGTGCCAGGATAAAAATTTCAGAAAAACCTGTTAAACCTGTTAAAATGAATTATAGAGAAATTCAGATTCAGACAGAAGAAATTAACAGTGAAGTTGTTTCAGGATTGGATTATAAGGTTACAGAAAGAAAGCCTGTTTTCACACAATCACCCTTAATTTATCCAGTAACCATACAACAGCAACCTGGTCAAATGACTACACGAAATATTTGGACTCCAGTTGAAATGTTAGACTTAAGAAGGTTTAAGGAGGCAATAGTATCTTATGGCATGCATTCTCCATATGTAAAACAAATGTTAAACTCCTGGTCAACTTATAATAGAATTATACCACAGGACTGGCGGGAGCTGGCACAGGCAGTTCTGGAACCCGGACAGCAGCTCCAGTGGCAAATGTGGTTCAAACAGGAAGCTAAAACCATAGCAAAACAATGTAGTGATAGAGGTATACAAATCTTCCAGGATCAGCTTGTTGGAGAAGGCCAATATGCTGCAGTACAAACACAATGTTTATATGATATGCAAACTCTAATTCTATGTCGAATGGCAGCCTTGAATGCATGGGACAGAGTTGAGGAACCAGGGAAGAAAATTGAGTCATTTACAAAGGTTATACAGGGCCCAAAAGAATCTTTCACAGATTTCTTACAAAGACTAACTTCAGCAGTAAAGAGAATGGTCCCAAATTCAGAAGCTAGCCAGATAATAATTGAATCTTTGGATTTGAGAATGCAAATGAAGCATGCAAGAGAATAATCAGGCCATTAAAGGCGAGATCTGCACCCTTGGAAGATTGGATTAGAGACACGGTTAATGTTGAGGCTCATGATCATGATAATATGTGGGTAGGAGAAGCAATTTCAAGAGGTTTGAGGAATGTTAGATGATTTGGATGTGGAAAGCAAGGACATTTGAAAAGGGACTGTAAACAGGGCACTTCTAGAAACAATGTTTCTTCAAGGAAACAATGGCAACAGAATGCCCCTTCCTTCAGGAGTATGTAGAAGGTGTGGTAAGGGAAGACATTGGACCAATAAATGTAGATCAACAAGGGACAGACAAGGTAATACTTTGCCTCAGTCTTTGGGAAACTCCCAGAGGGGCCTCAGGCAGGCCCCTACAGTGAATCCAGTTCAGACTTTTCCTGCAATCGTAGAGGAGACCCCTACTCAGAGCAGTTAAATGACCAAATGCCTATTGGAATAAACCAGGCTACTCAGAGTAATGGAACAACTGAGACAGAGAGAACAGAAAATTCAGGAGAGACCATAAAGAAAATTTTTTGGCAAACTTCTATAAATGAACAAAGACCAAAATTAACAATAAAAATAAATGGTGTTTTGTTGTCTGGTCTGGTAGACACAGGTGCTGATGTTACCATAATTGCACCAGAATTTTGGCATCCATCTTGGCCTCTTCAGGAGGTAAATGTTCAACTGTTAGGAATTGGAACATTATCTCAAGTTAAACAGAGTGCAAGATGGCTCGAATATATAGGCCCAGAAGTACAGAGAGGCAGATTAAAACCATGTGTGGCTAACATAGCCATGAACCTGTGGGGTCGAGACCTGTTACAACAATGGAATACTCAGATTAACATCCCTCCAACCTCAGAAATAAATAATAAACTAGCACATGTTTCTGAGAGAAATATTAGAAGGTATTATTCTAATGAGTGGTCACCAGCCATCCATATTATACAAGAACAGGGCAGAAAAACTGATGATCTTCCAAAGGCACCAACAGCTCTACCTTTAAAATGGTTAACAGACAAGCCTGTATGGGTTCATCAATGGCCTTTAACACCAGAGAAACTCCAGGCTTTAGAAGAGCTGGTAGAAGAACAGTTACATGCTCAGCATATTGAAGAATCTACTAGCCCATGGAATTCTCCTGTATTTGTTATTAAAAAGAAATCTGGTAAATGGAGAATGGTAACAGACCTTAGAGCAATTAACAAAGTAATTCAGCCAATGGGCTCTCTACAATCTGGAATTCCTTTGCCTACTCTGTTACCTAAAGGATGGCCTCTCATAGTTATCAATTTAAAAGAATACCCCTAAAAGAAAAAGACAGAGAAAGATTTGCTTTCACGGTGCCTACTTACAATAATTCTCAACCGGTTAGAAGATTTCAATGGAGAGTCCTCCCACAGGGAATGTTGAATAGTCCAACCCTGTGCCAATATTTTGTACAACAGCCCTTGGAAGTGATACGTAAAAAATTTCCTAAATCTATAATTTATCATTATATGGATGATATTTTACTAGCTGACTCAAGTGCAGATACTTTAGAAAGAATGTTTGAAGAAGTAAAGGAAATATTGCCTTGCTGGGGATTACAAATTGCTCCTGAAAAGATACAAAGAGGGGATTCTACAGATGCCAACAAACAAGGAAAGGCAGGTTACAAATCAGAAAATTTAAGTAAAGTGGTTCAAAGTCCTTATAATTCAGTTCAAAAATCGGAATTGTATGCTATTCTGTTGGTATTAATGGATTTTTCAGAACCTCTCAATATAGTTACTGACTCTCTGTATGCTGAAAGAGTGGTATTACATATTGAGACTGCAGAATTTATCCCTGATGCTTCAGAATTAACTTCACTATTTATTCAATTACAAGATACAATCAGGGAAAGGAGTCATCCTTTATATATAACTCACATGTGATCTCATACTGGTCTGCCAGGCCCTCTAGCACAAGGTAATGATGAGATTGATAAATTATTGATAGGAAATGTGCTGGAGGACTCAGAATTTCATAAGAAACATCATGTCAATAGTAAAGGTTTAAAAAAGGATTTTTCCATAACCTGGCAACAAGCCAAGGAAATTGTAAAGAAATGTCCTACTTGTTCCTTCTACAATCAGACACCATTACCAGCAGGATGTAACCCAAAGGGTACTCAGAGGAATGAAATCTGGCAGATGGATGTGTTTCACTTTGCAGAATTTGGAAAATTGAAATATGTACACCATACTATCGATACTTATTCAGGATTTCAATGGGCAACTGCTTTGAGTTCTGAAAAAGCTGATTCTGTAATCACTCATTTGCTAGAAGTTATGACCATCATGGGTATACCTGCACAAATTAAAACTGACAATGCTCCAGCATATGTCTCTATTAAAATGAAACAGTTTTTTGCTTATTATAATATAAAGCATATTACAGGTGTACCACATAATCCTACAGGCCAAGCAGTTATAGAAAGATCCAACAGAACTCTAAAGGACATGATAAATAAACAAAAAGGGGTAACACAAACCCCCAGAAATAGACTACACAATGCACTATTAACTTTGAATTTTCTCAGTGCTAATGAGAAAGGAACAACAGCTGCAGAGAGACATTGGTTAATAGAAAAAACAACAGAATTAAATCAGCCTATATACTTGAAGGATGTGCTGACCTCAGAATGGAAACCAGGGCATGTGTTACATTGGGGACGAGGTTTTGCTTTTGTTTCTGCAGGAGAAGATAAGCTGTGGGTACCATCAAAACTGATAAAGGTTCGATTTGAACAAGAGAGACCTCTTAATTAGAGGAGGTGATAGTTCATCAACCAACATGACCATCTAGTTTAAACTCACTTAAAACATTAATACATGCCTTTTCATTTAATCAGACGTAACTTACCAAAAGGGGACCTCCCCAAAATTAGTCTTGGGGAAGGGTTTTTGTTTTTGTCTTTTAGGAGAATGAAGGCTAAGGAATCTGAAGAACACTGGACAAATGAGACAAATGAAGAAAAAGGACAAATCATCTGTCCCAGGAAAAAGAGTAAAATGGCCTATTGGTATATCATCTACAAAATTTCATAAATCTTTCTAAATGTTTGTTTCTGCTCTTCTCTAAAAAATTAGTACTCTTAGTCTTCTTGTAGTCCCAGTTCAATTAAAGCTTCAAGTTGATTTTGGAGTTGGAGAATGGCTCTCTCCTCCTTTAAACTCAAGCATGTTGTTAAAAGGAAAATGAAAACTCCCTGTATCATACCAGAAGAAAGAGCCATCTTCTGACATGGGTCAGGAGAAAAACCAAATTAATTAAGGGACTATTCTATTACTAATCTCAATTCTTTGACTCTATTCTGATTCTTTAAACTTTTCTTAAAGTATGAATTTTATATCAAAATTCACAAGATATATATATATATATATTAAACTTTGTTAAGATAATAATGGTCATATGAGTACTAATTAATTTAGAGAAAAGGCTTCGATTAGCTGCCTATACATGTCTTTGTGTTCGAGTCTCTTTTCAGTTTTCTGCAGGAAATCACGGCCAGGCCTAACATCAAATGAAATCTCCAGGAAGAAGATGGGGCCCCACAACGATAATTTCACATGGAAAATAATATCACTAAGCTGACAAACATCATCTACAGATCAGCTTTGGACTACAAAGTGCTTAGAGCAATTCTGAGATAGCTAGCTGAGATCATCCAGTTTCAAAGACTGCTTGAATAAGGACTTGAGATAAACCCTGAACTTTGGCATTATGGATAACAAAGAATATAGTTATCTTTCCTAGAATTTGTCAATTAACCCAATTTTGTTCTTTTCAGAATAAAGATAACTTCACCCATACCCAGCAGGAAGCAATTTTAAGAATTCGATGCCCACATTCCCAAAGGGGTGGTGTGGGGTGGGTGATTTTTTGGTCTTTTTATGGGTATTGGGTCTGGGATAGTTTTCATTGTTTAGGAGGGTTGGTTACAAGTTGTTGTTAAGGGGTAGGAAAAGGGCTAAGCAAAAGGTGCTTGTTAAAAAAAAAAAAGAAGAAGAAGAAAAAAGAAAAAGACAATTACTAGTTTTAAATATTTTACATTCAATTTGATTGTTTTATATTGTATACAAATTATTATTATTGAGATTGAGATTGTTAGAATATACCATATACGTATTTCTAATCTTGTTCAAGATATTGTATTTATACCATTCATTTAACAATGTAATGCAATTTGCTAATCCTTGAATGTTAGTATTACCAACTATTAGGATATATAGAAATGAAAATTAGTGGTTAGACATTACAATTGAACTTGTAGTCATATTAGGTGTGTTTTCAAGGTCAAACAGATATATTTTAGATAGACAGGTCATCTTCAAACCCTTCAGAGATCTACAGAATATGGCATTTAAAATGTTTTAATAACTTAAGAATTTTTCTTTTTTGCTATGACTATGAGACATGACAGCTCCTGGCAGTACCAATCTACTTCAGAGAAAATATGGGCATTGAAGAAACTGCATATGGAGCTAACTTTCATTGTGGCAAAAGTCAGCCACTGGACAACAAAGTATCCTCGAATCAACTGCTGACAAACAGGACAGACAGGACATGAAACCAAGGACTACCAATTCTTGCCAAAATAAGTGTGGTTGTGGCTTTAACAAAAGGCATCTTCTGAAGCCAGGACAATATGGCACCATCCCTGAAGTGAGTGACGTTTGCAATCTGTAAAAGGTACAGTGCCCTTTTCTTCGAAGGCAGCTGAACAGGGAGTGGGCCAATGGCTTCTGATGTGCAATGGAACAGCAGATGAAACAGTTATTCTTGAAGAATAACTAAGCTCACCTCTCTCAATAGTAGACTGGCATTTAATAGAGAGATGTGGAAAAGAATGGGATGCCAAGATGAGGCCACATATACACAGCCAAGAAAAATGGACAGCTGAATTGAAAAGACATCAATAATTTCCAGAATTTAAAATCCTGAATCATGACATGACACTAATGGAATTCAGGTGTTTCTGGTACATGGACTGCTCTCACCAAATGTGAGGTCAAACTGTTGACCTTGTATACATCCTAGTTCACAAAAGAGTCTGTCAGATATGCTAAGCCTGTAGGCTGAAGATGATGCCCCAACACTGTGGAGAAACCTCAGGTGACTGTCCAGGCAGCTGGCTGTTTCTGTCAACTCACATTTTTTTTTGAAGCTGCTTGAATGCACTTCTTGTTTTTATTTTTTATTAGGTAGTATTATTTCCTTCTTGGGTCTCTGAGAGAGTTGAAGATCAGTTAGTTATAGTTATAATTATCTTTGTTAAGGATTTCAGAAAAACTCACTAAGAGCTGTAAGTGTATAAATTTGAAAGATGTTATAAGACAGTTCCATGAGCAATATAAGTTAGGATAAAAAGTGAATCAGGTACATTCTGGACTTATCAAAATAGGATAGATAATGGAATTATTTTCTCTGAATTTGTCAAATACAAATGGACTAGACATTGTTTAGGTATTTATTGTTTGTATATATGGTGTATATAGTTATTGTACTTTTGTATATAGTTTTTCTTTTATTAGTTATAACTTTTTCCTTTTTTTCTTTTTATTAAAATAGAAAAGGGGAAATATAGTGATATTTTAATTGTATTGAAATGTGATTTTATTTGTATGTCAATACAGTTGCCTTGAGTCCAGAGCAAGCCAGAGCAGAAGCCAAGCAGTAGTGGGACACGCCTTTAATCCCAGCACTTGGGAGGCAGAGCTAGGCAGATCTCTGTGTGTTCAAGGACACAGCCAGCATGGCAGACACACGCCTTTAATCTCAATACCAACCATAGAGGACCTGGAGGTCTGTACAAACAGGCAGTGACAAGGAGGTCATGTGGCTGGGTTTACAACCAATGAGAAAACAGAACAGAAAGTCTTTAAATAGACAGGACACACAGAAGTAGGTCTCTGGCGGAGAGGAGGAACCGCAGAAGCAGTGAAGGGTAAGGTTTTCCGCTCTTGCTCTGACCTCGTGGTTTAACTCTGCAATCGGTTCTGTGTTTCTTATTTAACAAGCCGGATACATCTACAGCAAAATGTTTAGTATATATTAACAAAATACTTCCAAAACAAAGCTCTAAGTTCACAAAATTAAACCAATAATGAGTCTTCCTCTTTTGTGTGTTTTCCAGTCCTCCTTGCCATGGGGGAATATACTGAGATGTGTTATTGCAAGGAACACTTTGCATGGAGTGGCTGAATTTGATCATCTCTATACAGTCTTTCTCTGATTAAAGATTCTGAAACAGAAATTTTTATGGTTTGGATTGTGTTTCAGTAGACAAACAAATACTAATGAATTTTATAGCCAGATTGTTTTCTACAAGATAATTACTCCCGATTCTCAACACCACAGATAAGGGAGGACATGAGTGCTTCTTCTACCCCCATTAGTAATATGGGAGTTTTTCTTATATGAAACATCTGACTTGGGGTTTCTTCTTTCATTTTTATTTATGAGAAACAACAGGCAAAACCAAAAAATAACAAAGCTTGAGAGAGTTTACAACTGGTTACTCTACACATATTCTTATACCTCATGTAATCCTCATTAGCTTTTACTGCTCTTGATATGGTTGGGATATAGAAATAGCCTGATGGTTTAACCAAGGGGGAAGTTGTGGTTGGGAATGATAAAAGAGTGAAAATAGAAGTTCAGCAGAGGAGAGTGTCTAAGACACAATGGAAAGGAAGAACCTCGGATCTTTAGGATGTATCTCAATACTTAGCCTGCTTGGGGGGGCAGGTAACAGATGTTGTTTCCAAGAGAATCACAGGCCACCCACTGGGACACAGGTGGTGGAGAAAAGGTAACTAATACATGTTAACAGGAGCATTGGATATAGAGGTGCTGGTAGACACAGTGACTTTCTGAGCAAACAGGCTCTGAGTGTGCTTGAAGAAGAGGCAGCTTGATGGGTGATTAGGCTGGAGTGTGTAAGCAGACTTCAGAATGCTGTAGAATGACTCCAGGCTCCTGAGTGTCACACTGTCGCCTCATTGATTAGACTGTACAAGGCCTTCCTGCTCACTCATCAGGCAGAAAGCCTCATACTCTTCATGGTTCTGTAGGAAGGTTGTTCTCAAGTCTCATACACCATAATTAACAGAACAATCCTTTCATCTTGTCCAAAGAGAGTAGTTTGAATCTCTCCACTGAGAAAGCTTAATAGCCTACCATATCAAAAAAGAAATATTTAGAGCAATTACATTCATCCCAGAGCAATTATTGAAAGGTACATTCAGAACAGGGAGACAAAATGGGAATAACTAATAACTTAGCGAAAATTAGGAAATGCATTTTTTGGTTCCTCAACTTCCACTAGAAAATTATTTATGTATCTTTTAACATCACACCACAACAAAACACCTCTTCCTAACTGCTCACATCTATCTGCCCAACTGGAGAAGTTTTCTGCAAAGTGAGATGTGTGATCTTAGCCCTTGTAATGTATTGACTGTCCTTTGCTAAAATCCACTTACTTGACTTCACTAATCTACTTGACTGCATATATTCTTACTTAATGATTTCTCTGTTACATTAACTCCTAAAATGAGTAAGTAAAGCACACCAAAAAGAAAGATTAGAGGAGCTGGATGTAGAGACTGATTAGGATATGAAAATAAACACACATCGTTATAAGTAAAACCTCTCCATTCTCTACTTCTGAAATTGGTCCTAAGTTATAACTGAGATAGAAGGCCTCATTCCTCATCTACCTGTCACACATTTTCTTTGATGTTGGCTAAAACATTAAGCTTCTATGCATTTTTTAACTAGATGAAGTGAAATGACTCTCATTTTCAGAGTACTTAAGTATTCGTGTGTGTGAAAAATATTGATAGAAAGAAATATAGTGAGAGAAGAGAATTCATTAATATTTGCCAGCAATCAGTATGTTAAACTGTTAGTTAAGCAGTTGGCAATAATAAAACAAATATAATTAGCAGCTGTGGAGCCTGCATGGGACTAGACTATGTCCATGTAAAATGAGACGGTTGTATAGTTTGGTCTGCTTGAGGGGCCCCTTGGCAGTAGGATCAGAATCCATCCCTGGTATATCAGCAGGCTTTTTGGAGCCAACTACCTAGGATAGGACACCTCACACAGCCTTGATATAGGGGGAGGGGCTTGGCCCTGCCTCTACTGAATGTACTTCCCCATGGGAGGCCTTACTTTCTTGTAGTAGGGAATGGGGTATGGGTTGTGACTGGGGGGCTGGAGGGGCTGGAGGAGGGATGAGGGTGATCTTTGATTGGTATGTAAAATGAATCATTTTTTCCTTGATAAAAAAATAAAAAACAAAAAGTAAAAAGATAAAATAAATAAAATAAAATAGCTGTGCCTGGTAGATGTGCAGTGCCTGGAATCCAAGCCCACGCTGAGGAGGGAACTGTGAGGAGTGTTCTGACTGCAACAGGAAGTAGAAAAGAGTCAGAACAAAACAGCAACACCAAACTGAATTCTTTAAATACTGGCCTGTACCTTCAGTGAAAGTGTTTCTGGATTCTACTTGCATTCAACTTGGTTAACATTCTGGTCTTAATTTCTGACCATCACTTTCTGCCCTAAGACAATATGGTTGAGTGGAGAGATATAGAAATTTTGCAACATTTTACAAACATTCTTTTGAAACATTCTATTGCATTAAGTATTCAAGTCTGGGTACATTTTGTTTTGTACTAGCTAAAACATTAGCAAGGATCAGCCTCCCCCTGGAAAAAATTATGAAGTTGATAGGTCTTACGTTTTTTCCCCATTTACTACCTAGATGTTGACAGCTGTGAGAGCTCCTTATGAACTAGCTGTTCTGATATTTGATATGCTATGAAAATGAGTGTGGGTCAGAACTATTAAGATAACTTTTAAAGTCATTTAAGACAGCTTTTCACTTTATTTCTTTATTACTTCAAACACAGTAAAAAAATAATAAAGCCATCATAATATCCTTGGGAAAAAGTAGAATTTATATTATTCAAGGCTTATTGCTTGGAAATAGTTTTAGAAAAGGCAAAATCCTTCTGTGTACCCCTCTGGGAACTTATGCTTCTTAGCTATGGTCTGATTTTGAGCAGTGCTGGTCTACTGAGACAAAGGGGAAAAGGCAAGAGTTGCCATTTCATTTCTAAAACTGTAAAAACCAATGTTTGAAACTGAAATTCAAATGCATAAATTATGTTTAGAAGTATACTTTTAAATAAAATATAAAAATATGTTTATTAAATCACTCTGATCTTTATAAAATAATTTGTAAATTAAATCCTATAAATAATATGTTATGCAATTATTCAGTTAAAATAAATACTTGTCCTAGGTATTGAGAAATAGTTTTAAAATGAAATCAAGCTTAAATTTAAACATAAAAAATTAAATCAACCTCAAAACTAAATATGAAAAATTGAATATTACTATTATAATCTTTAGCATAAGCATTCCAACTATACTCAGAAAAAATAACTACAGAAGCTGGGATAATGGCACAGGCCTATAATCTCAGCACTGGAATGCAAGGTCTAGTCAGGAAAATCATAAGTCCAAGGTTGTCCTCCAGGGCAAGCTCAGTGTGGGTCTAGGTTCTGTTAGAGATTATACCCTCGAGAAAGGGATAAAAGAACAAAGTAAATAAGTTGTTTTGAAAAGATGAAAAAGAAATATAGATATTTATTATCATGTATGGCATTCTAAGCCTTTTCTTTTCTTTTTTTGTTTTTTTTTTGTTTTGTTTTGTTTTTTGTTTGTTTGTGTTTCGAGACGGGGTTCCTCTGTGTAGCTTTGGAGACTGTCCTGGAACTCACTCTGTAGCCGAGCTGGCCCTGAACTCACAGAAATATGCCTGCCTCTGCCTTCAGAGTGCTGGGATTAAAGGCGTGCGCCGCCGCCGCCTCTGCCACCACCACCACCACCCAGCTCCATGATATCTTAAATACATATTATATATTTCTCATACCTTCTAAATGTCAGAAAGTAAAGTGTTGGCCTTCAGTTTGGCACTCTGGAAAGGCTAGTTTGAGAGGATGGGCTGAGGTTTTGGTCTTGTGGTTGTAGGGCAAGTCCTCCAAAGACGGAGGCCATTATTTTCTTTACCTCTCTTGTTAACCAGTCATGATGTGTGTGGTTTTACCTTAACATCTTCTTATTCCTTGACATTGATATACAGTATCCTTTAAAAAAACCTGCCCTCTGGTCTCACTGAAATCCCTATGTTCATAGTTTGGAAGTATGAATTTCTTTCTTTTCAAAATTGATATTAAATTGTTTAGAAATTGAAAAAATATCCCAGTACAAAGTCATAACATATATGGACCATATTGTAAATAAAAGCAAGAAAAATAAACTAACTCTTAATGATAGCATATTGGTTCAACTGAGAGAAATAAATAGATTCAAGAGGGAATAAAACCAGACCATACCTTAATTTTCTTATTAGGAAATAGATAAATATGGAGCATTTGGTGTCTGTGTAAAGTATGTGTATATGTCTGGGTGTGTGTATTTGTGTGCTTGCCTATGTGCATGTGTGCATATGTGTTTTGATATACAGGTGGAAGAAACTGAGTCCCAAGCTCCACATTATATAAAATTTTACATATGACTATCCTCAATATAATCCATTCTGAAACCTGTAAAATCTCACTGTTTAAAATGATAATACACCATGATATGGGATAACCAGAGTTATTCATCATTTAGTAAACTATATTTGCACCATTATACATGGCTCTGCTTTCAGAAATAGAGATCATTGAGTGCATTCCTCCAAACTTTCATCAAATGCATAGCAACTTCAGCATATAAAGGTTTATACATTAGGGCTTCTTCCATTTTTAACAGTTTTCTAAAACTTCAAATATAGTTACATAATTCCCTCCTTCCTCTCTTTCCTCTAAGTCCTCTTACGGGCCCCAAATTTATTCCGTATTATTCCATAACCCTTATTGTTACCTACAAATACATAAATACAAACATCTGAATCCATTTAGTGTTGGGAAATTACCTTTAAAGAGGCTCATCCTATTCTGTAGGCTGCCACTTTGTCTTATTTTGGTTGGGAGAGAAACAGAGAGGGAAAACAATAAAAGTGATGTCTTGAGAGAGGGAGCCATTATGGAGTTAGGGAAAAACCTGGTGCTAGAGAAATTCCCAGGATTCCAAAAAAGATGACCCCAGCTATGACTCCTAGCAATAGTGGAGAGAGAGTGCCTGAGTTGGCCTCCTCCTGTAATCAGATTGGTGACTACTCTAATTGTCATCATAGAACCTTCATCTAGTGACTGATGGAAGCAGATGCAGAGATCCACAATCAAGCACTGGGCTGAGCACCTGGAGTCCAGTTGAAGAGAGGGAGGAGGGATTATATGAGCAAGAAGGGGTCAAGATCATGATGGGGAAACCCACAGAGACAGCTGACCTGAGGTAGTGTGAACTGAAAGCTGGGGAGCCTGCATGAGAACAAACTAGGCTCTCAGAATGTGAGTGACAGTTGTGTGGCCTGGTCTGTTTGTGGGGCCCCTGGCAGTGGGACTAGGATTTATCCCTTGTGTATGAATTGGCTTTTTGGAGCCCATTTCCCATGGTAGGAGACCTTGCTCAGCCTGGATGCACAGGGGTGGGCCTTGATCCTGCCCCAACTTGATAAGCCAGGCTTTGCTGACTCCCTATGGGAGGCCTTACCCTGTCTGAGGAGTGTATGGTGGGTGGAGATGGGATGGTGGGTGAGTATGAGGAGGGGAGGGATGGAGAACTGTGGTTGGTATGTAAAATGAAAAAAATAAAATAAAATAAAGGAAAAAGGGGGGGCAAGTCTTTGAAAGACTTGAATACAAAATCTCTCTCTCAGCATTTGTTAATTGCATGTAGCTCTTCATCAGAGGTTGAAGTCAAGTAAGACTTGCCCAATTCCTGTTTTCAATTCAATTGGTATCATTGTTCAGGTTTTGTTTAGTCAGCCATATTGACTCCTTGCAACTAATGTTACTCTGCTAGCAGAAGTCAGCAGTTATTTGTGAAGGAGGTCTTATGTGCAGCAGCTTGGCCTGAACTCCTGTCTGCCTCCTTATACTGTCTCTGTGCCATGCAGGTGCATTTCTCTGGTCTCTTCTGCCTTATCGCCTCTGCCTTGAAGTACTAAAAGTGTGGACTAGAGCATCTTTATCACTCAAATTACTTTTTTCTAGGTATTTGGTCACCATGATGAAAGACTAACTAAGAAAATGAGTCATCTTTTTACTTGAAGAAGTGTATGTGGAATTGGCACGGCAGAGTAAACCATCAGAGCAGAGGAGATCACACTCCACACTTTCCCAAGTATGTCTATGGTGATGTAGGACTGTTCTCTGCTCTCTACGTTCTCTTGGAACGGGAAGTATTCTGAATCTCTCCCAGAACTTAGTTCACTGTCATGCACCATGGCTGTCATCTGCAAACACTGCTCATGGGACACATGATGTGCTGCCACTGCAGAAAAATCCATTTGACTTTGAGGAGATCAGTGTGCCTGTGTGGGTCTTTTATTTTGCTACTTCTGGAACCACTGAAGATACAAGTTGACTTGAAACTGTTAAGTGACTGTGACTGTCCTATCTTCCCCTAGGCTTTTTAAAATGTCATTGACATACAGCACCTTGATTTGTTTACATTTTGTATTAGAGTAGTTATGGAAGTTGCTTAGTTGTTTTGTTTTGGTTTTGTTTTGGCAGTTGTATGTGGTTCTATCCTAGGTCCCTTGGCTTTCCAGTCTCTGGTTACTGGCAATCCAGGCATTATATGGTATGGGTTCCCTCTGGTTGGGTGTGTCTCAAATTAAACCAGTCATTGGTGACCCATTTGCACATGTTCTGCACCACCACTGCCCCAGAACATCTGGCAGGCAGGACAGATTGTATGTTGAGATTTTTGTGGCATGGTTGGTGTTCACATTTCTTTTGCCTTAGCCAACAGAGTACCTTCTCATGCCAAAGAGACTAACAACTGTTTCAATACTTCATTTCATTTATTGTGTAGTAGAAAATATGCCATTCTGTTATCAGAGGAAATTTGTCATTTTTCATTTTTTTAAATATATTCTTTTGTTTTATAAATCTTCCTGGTGGTTCATCTTTCCAGGCCTTTAACATATTTTATCTCTCAAGTACTAAAACATTGTAAGAAAATCACGGACATTGACTGTTTTTCCTGTTATTTGGAAACTCTTTGATTAAGATTTGGAACATCTTAATTATGATTTTCCTGAAAAGACCATGCATATACTATATATTTTCCAATAGTAGATAGTTATAGTCTATGGCATTATTAGATTCTGCTATGAATAAAAGTGCTGTATTGTAAGTTGTATGGCAGCCAGGCATCACAGTTCACAGAACACTAAAACTGTACCCTTTATGCTGTCACAGACACTTGTTATGAGCATCCTTGTTGCCAATTACTAGACTCATTCTATCCCGTCAGCATCTACCCCTGTCTCCCTTTGTTTTGGCAGAATTTGGGCGTCAATTAAATGGCTTATATAAAATTTCTGGCACACAATGATACCTTTAAAAAGAGTAATTTTGTGAGTGTGCTATTCATCAAATACAGGCTATAAAATCTATTTTACATACAGAAGCTTTGTTCAAAGGCTATTATCTATATGGAGTTCAGAATCTCACAGAGAGAAAAGTGTAGAAAATCTGCAATTCAGAGTTGCCCCAGAGGCACTTTATATAACAGTAAGAGCTCGGCTTAAACACTGTGCTTAATCACTGCGCAACATAATGAATCTAAAACTGGCAAAGTCATAGAATTCCAATTTTCTGAGCATTTATGAAGAGCTAAAGTCAAGTCTCTCCACCTCAACCAATTTCACCTTCTCTTTTTCCTGTTAGTGCCCCACCTAAATTATCCTGCACCTTGGCCTAAGTCATAGGCTAGAACTCTTAAGAGTGTCAAAATGAGTATGATTGCTGCAAATAGATCAAGGGAATGTTTCCTTAGCAGACCAATTCAGAACAAGACAACCCAATTAGCTGGAAGGAGGCAACGAGGCAGGCAAAACAGAGAGCATAGGTCTGCACCTAACTGAGGAAGCTCTCGGCCCTAATTTTGACTTCTTACAAGCTTCTTTTGTTCAATGTATCTGAGCAGAAATTCCTGTTTATATAGAAAAAAACTGCTGTTTTGAAATGAACTGGCTTGCTCATAAAGAAAAACTTCATGAAATAATTTTATATTAATTTCAGAAAACACTGACTACAGATTCTGCTAAGTAGGTGCATATTGAATGAATCAAATTTTGAGGGGCCATTTAGAGTAGCCCAGTTCTATATTTTATATCTTCTCAGTGCTTACTCTAAGGGTTTTAATTGATAGTAAATATGCCACTTTATTTTTCTAGACTGATCCAACTCACATTGTATTCCAGGTAAAAAGAAAATTCAGATAAAAAAGAATATTGGGTAAAATTATCAAAACAAAATTCGAATGTCTCCTTGACTGTAGATTGCAATTTCTCATTCCATTATAGTTACCTCTTCCAATTTTCAGGTTAAGGACATTTAAATGTCTTGTTTTCTATAAGCTGATAAGATAATAACCATTTGAGATTCATTTTTAATACAAAATACCATACAGAAAATTTTATCAGCAAGTCTGAGTGACACGTAAGGGTAGAAAATGCTGCAGAGTTCTAGGAAGAATGAACATGTGTGTGAGGCAAGCCAGGGCTACACCCCCATGATCTCAGTTATGAAAACTACTCATACATACAAAGTGATGCATTTGTATATTTAGCCCTAGTAGAAACATAATTAGTTTTAAGTATTTTTCGACAAGTTGAATAAGGAATATATCTTATCAGAGGCTATAAATATTATTTTATCATGTGTGAATACCATTTCCCCCCTCAATAATCTTCCCCTTTATTATTCTGCTCCCAAAAAGAAAAAAAAAATATTTTCTAATATGAGTTAATTGTTCATCTGCCTTATCCACAGCCTTATTTCATATGTGTCCATAAACAATGCAAATTTTCTTTTAAGAATCTTCTCTAAATAGTGCTTTATAGCCAGGTGGAGGTGGCACATGCCTTCAAACCCAGCACTCGGTAGGCCGAGCCAGGCAGATCTCTGTGAGTTTGAGGCCAGCATGGACTACAGAGTGAGTTCCAGAAAAGAGAAATCCTGTCTCAAAAAAAAAAAGAAAAAGAAAAAGAAAAAAGAAAAAAGAAAAAGAAAAAAGAAAAAAAAAGTGCTTTGTAAAGGTTCCAAAACACACCCAGCTAGCTGAAATAAAGTCATCTTTATTTATCAGATGAATGTAACAGATTCCACTCAAATAGGCTACTTTTTCTTTTCTACCAAAAGATTCTCATTGGAATTGTATTTTCTGTAAATTGTCAAATGTTTTACTTTATTGCATGAAAATGATTAGAAATGATGTGGCTTCATTGTAGCTGTACAAATTATTTAAAGTATTTCTTCCAATTTATACTTTTGTGTGTAGTTGATAAGCTGATCAGCTTGCTATATACCACCATCAGAGCTGGTGTTATCCGATCTTGTTTAATGTAGTTTTTGTTTTTTGGTTTTTTTTTTTTTGGTAATATACTGAAACAAAACTACATAAATGTCTTCCTTCTTATCCTTTCCCTAGCCCCTTCAATGCCCACCTACTCTCATGTTACTGGCCTCTTTTTGTTTATTATTGTTATGTAATATGTGTAAACATTTGAATGCACAAATACATAAATATGACCGGATGAGTTTGTGTATGTGTGTGTGTGTCTATGTGTGTGGTTTCAGGGATGACTATTCTACACTGGATGACCAATAAAAGATCTCATCCATGAGAGAGTCTTCCAGCATCCATTTCTTACCTATAGTCCTTTGTTTAAAAGTGAGATCCTGTGAAATATTTTATCAAATGATTGGTTTTCATACATTTTTATGGCTATGGACTGCATATCACTACTTTGTGGATTTATTATTCATCTGTTTGACTATTTTTAACAGTAGGATATCTCACAAGTTCAAAGGTTATGAGCATGTACACAAATATGTGTATGTGTCCTGTGGAAATAAATCACAAGTATTATAGTCTGTCTTTCTATGTACTAATGGAAGTTTTCTAAATTATATGTTACTGATTTTTTACTCTGACAAATATGTTTTTCCATTATGAATTTCCTTGCTTTAAATAAATTTCCTTTAACGAAAGTTTAAACTTCCTTTCTGTTATTTTATAATTTTGAATGTTTCTCTTACAGTATCAAATTCATAATATACTCAGGAACCATTTGTATAAAGAGTTAAAAGCAATTATTCAGTTCCTCTAAACAGTAATTTTCCTGAGAACTGTTATTCAGTATTTCCCTATCATCTCGCAGTCTTACACATCTTTAAAACTGTCTGTGCATCTCCTTAGGGAGCTTTGTTTGTGGTCCACTGATTCTTTTTTCTGCCTTATGTCAAGATTTGATATTCTATTAATACAGATTTATATTGACTTGTGATAGATTAGCCACAATACATATTTTCTTTTTCTTCATGGTATTTCTTTTATATTGATTTTCTTCTTTTAAAAAATTTGTTGTCAATTGATAATTTTGTACATGTGTAATTCATTTTTATCATATTTTACACCTGTTCATCTCCCTTATCCCGCTCTGTTTCTCTTGTTTTAAATGTTCTATGCTATGCTAAATAATTAATATTTACAACTACTTGCAGCATACTCTAAATGTACAGTCATGTTCCATGAGTCACATCTTTGGGATACTTATGGTTTAAAATAAGAAGAGGGCTTGTGTTTGGCCAGAGTATATCTCTTTTCTTAGTGGAATACACTGTTATTGTTTTAAATGTCTCCTCAGAGACACACACATGCTTTATTTCACATGGGGGTTGCTGGTTTCTTATGGTTTTTCACACTAGACTGCTTAATAACAAACATAGGAAAGTTGTGATTGTTGAGCAATGTCTTCCTACTTGCAGAAACACTCAACAAGAGTGCAAACCTTCCTTTCGGCTCTTTCCTTTCTCTCCTTTAACACAATTTATGTATTAGTTCCAAAGACTTTTCAAGTGCTACAGGCACTGGATCATGGTATTTTGTAGTGTGGCTTCCAGTCTGTGGGATGCAACATTCTCTGTAAAGATTTTATTATTGCTAAAGGCAAGAAATACTTTATTTCCTACATCAAAAGTGAGATGCTACTCATCTTAGGAGTTCAGGAATATATAATGGGAGGAGGATTACCTCAGGAGATAGAAGTTAACGTTTGTGAACTCCGAAGAGTTGGAAACTGTTTTTCTTCCTGCCAACAGTGCATAACTTCCTCCAAAACAATATTCTAACTTTTAATCCCTTCAACTGCACAGCTGTGCATGGACTGCTGGAACGAAAAGTGAAAAGCCAGGATCAACAACAGCTGCTAGCAGAGATTCTTGGATGAAGACAGAAGCTTCTGTTCCAGAGGGATTACAATCCAAGACTGGAGAAAACACGAGAGAAAGTGATAAGTACATTATTTCATAAATAGATGGAACATAGTTGAAAAATGTGTTTCATTATTCCTTCTAGGATTTGTTTTTTAAAGAATATTATACCAGCTTCAGTGAAGAAAAATGAGAAATTAAAGAGAGATATTATATATTTGTACTTCAAAGGGAGAAATTTGTAGGAATTTAAAACAAGAAGGAGAGGGATGTAGTTAGAGTTTTCCTGCCTGGCCCAGTCAGGACAAATCTCTCTCACCCACCAGTCCCACATTCGCTCAGACCCAACCAAGAAAGCACACAGAGACTTACATTGTTTAGAAACTGTATGGCCGTGGCAGGCTGCTTGTTATCTACTTCTTCTCTCTTAAATTAACCCATTTCTGTTAGTCTATACTTTGCCACATGGCTTGTGGCTTACCAGTGTCTTTACATGTTGCTTTTCATGGCGGCGGCTGGCGGTGTCCCCCTCCCCTCTTCTACTTCCCAGAATTCCCTTCTCTCTTGTCCCGCCTATACTTCCTGCCTGGCCACTGGCCAATCAGAACTTTATTTACACAGAGCGATATCCACAGCACTTCCCCTTTTCTTTTTTTTTAAGGAAGGTTTTAACTTTTACATAGTATAATTACATATAACAAAACAATTATCAAGCAAGAATTACAGTTACAATATTAAAGAAGATATCCTATCTATCTTATATTTGTGAGTCTAAGGTTTTATATCTAACTTATCTTTTATCATAACTGAGGAAATTGTAACTATCTAGTCTTCAACTACATCAAAGACCTCAGAAGGAGGTCTGAGAACTGGGAGAAGGATATAAGCATTTTTCAGGAGTCTTGCAAGAGTAGACAGAGACAGCTGGCAGCCTAGACAGTCACCTAATGTTCCTTTGTAAAGTTGGGGCATTTGTCTTCAGCCCACAGGGCTAGAGTCTCTTGGTCACTTCTTTCAGTGTCCTGTAGAATGTCTGGCAGTTTCCTCTGTGAAGCAGGAACCTGAAGGACCATTTTGTCAAGCAAAGTTTAGTGGTCACCTTTCTATGGGTCTTGCATGTCCAGTCGATCAAGCAGTCCAGGCAAGAACAGTTTCTTGTCCAAATGGCTATTTTTGCCAAAGTGAAGATAAACTCCGTATGAAGTGTCTTTAATGCCCATCCTCCTCTCTGAAGTAAATCAGTGCTGCCAGGAGCAGACATATCTCACTGTCCAGAAAGTCTAAATTTTAAAAATATTTTAAATGCCATATTCTGAAGGTCTTTGAAGTATTTGAAGATTACCTATCTATCTGAAATATCTCTTTGTATACCTAGAAGACTTAACTAACATGGCTATGAGTATGATTATCATAGATGATTAATTATTAATCTATTTTTAATTATCCATTACAATTTTAAATGAGCTATACAAACACAATACCTTAAACACGAGTAGAAATATATACATAGTATAACAAAATTAACTTTAACTTTGTATCAATAGACTAAAATCTATACCAATGTAAAACATTTTAAACAAGTTGTTGCTCTTTAGAAATAAGTTCCTTCCTTAATCTACCCTTTCATCCTATTATATCTATATCATATCCCCTTTTCTTCTTTAGAAAGAGATCGCATTTATAATCAACCTGCTTTAAAGAAAAATATTGTTTTTTCTTGTCCCACACCAGAGGGCTCTTCTGATTTGGGACATAAGAATCTCTTAACCTTTTCTTTTAACAATACGTCTGGGTTTAGAGAAGGAGTGAGCCAATTCCATCTCCAAAGCCAGCTTGATAATTTTGGGAATGTGGGCGTAGTTTCTCTTACTACTTCCTGCTGGAGGGGGGCGCTGTATCTTATGGGGACACAAAGAAAATTTTAGGATTATGGAGTAGTCCATGAGGGTAAACCTCTGAGCCAGTTGCCTTGAAACCATTCTGGATGTCGGATCATCTGGGCCATGGTGTCATCGGAGACCTTTCAGGTGGTCTTGGCTGATCAAACCTGATGTATCTTAATCTGGAACAAATCCATAGCCTCTGGCTTTCTGTGGAAACAAAAGCAGAGACTCTTTTCCAAAGCAACATATCCTTATATCCAAATTTTGAAGTCAAGGTACCTTTAAAATTTACATATTTGTTTAACTCAACAGCTTTTATGATCAAATCTTTTTCTGTAGTTAAAAATCACAAAGACAACATAAACCAGATTCTCTGTGTAATATCCATCTTTGTAAGACTGAAATGCCTCTGTGGCTGCTGGCTCCGCCCACCTCAGCTTCCCAACATGGCGGTGGTACAGTTTACGGCCAGCTTTGGGTCTGGAGCTATGTGTACCATCAACTATCAGAAGCAGTTCTATCAAAGCAGTGCATAGCCCAGAAACTTTTTTTTTTTTTTTTAACTAGCAAAGGCTAAATCCACCATGCAGCAGAGTACAGTGTCTCTTGTAGACTCCTCATTCCTGCCACACTGCAGGTCAGACGCACACGCCAGGAACCCGTCATAGTAGCTCAAACCTGTAGGCTGCCACTAACTTGAGAGAGACAACTAGGAAGATGTTTTTAGCTCTGTTTTAGAATCTTTTTTCTCAGGTTTTAGGTGGAAATTCTTGCCAACACATTGGGCGCCATTTGTAGTTAGAGTTTTCCTGCCTGGCCCAGTCAGGACAAATCTCTCTCACCCACCAGTCCCACAGTCGCTCAGACCCAACCAAGAAAGCACACAGAGACTTACATTGTTTGGAAACTGTATGGCCGTGGCAGGCTGCTTGTTATCTACTTCTTCTATCTTAAATTAACCCATTTCTGTTAGTCTATACTTTGCCACATGGCTTGTGGCTTACCAGTGTCTTTACATGTTGCTTCTCATGGCGGCGGCTGGCGGTGTCCCCCTCCCCTCTTCTACTTCCCAGAATTCCCTTCTCTCTTGTCCCGCCTATACTTCCTGCCTGGCCACTGGCCAATCAGAACTTTATTTACACAGAGCGATATCCACAGCAGAGGGATAAATAGGAGAGATAAATAAGTAAATGGATATTGGCCATATTTATGTTTATGGGTCAAAATTTCATATGAATGAGGCATGCAGATCCTCATTCAATAAAATAATTTTGTCTTTGAACATTAGTGTTTCAGTCTATTTCCTAATTATATCGTAGATATTTTGAAGCTGGTTTCTCAACTAAAGTATTATTAATTGATATAAGTTCCTATTGTAATTTCATTCTACACTTAACTATCAGATAACATTTTTATAATAAAATTTTATAAAGCTGTTAATATGTTTATAGATTTATTATTATTTATATTTGAGATTACAATATAATTACATTTCTCTATTCCTTGTCCTTCCTCCAAAGCTATCCACATACTTTTCCCCATTCTTCTTCAAATTCATAGCCTCCATTTTCATTAATTGTTACTGAATGCATATATCTAGGTGTGTATAAATATGTATTCAAAAGTATAACCTCCTCAGTCTGTGAAATGTTACTCATATGTATGTTTTCAGAGCTGTCTGTTTGGAATGGACAATCAGTTGGTGTGCTCTTTTGTGAGGAAGACCACCTCTCCTCATCCAGCTTTCCTCAGTTGCCTGTACTTCCTCTTGTATAGTTGATGGCTCATGGGCTTTTGCCCATACAGTTTGGTATCTCTACTGGTGTCATCCTTACTCAGGTCTTCACCATTCATCAAGGGAAATTCTCTTTGCAATGGATGGAGTCCCTACAGAAAAACACAACCAATCAAAATGCAGAGCTGTGGAGCCAGTGGATACAGGTACAAAACACTTCCACACTAAGGCTCAGAGAACATTGTAGAAGAAGGGCTGCAAAGATATAGGAACCAGAGGATCAGGGAGTTTTTTCTGAGATTTTCTTCTAGAAAAGTCAGAAGCTACACCCATAGTCTCACCAACATGACAAACGAAATGTCAGCCTATAAAATTTTAATGATTAAATTATTTCATATGTTGTTGAACAGTATATATTTATTTATATTTGGATTAAATGTATATAAGACAATAGTACCGCATGACTGGCCTCAGTGGTTGTCCTAAAGTGCAAAGGTAACTTCAATAACACATTTCTTCTATCCTTAACTCTAAGGTAAGAATCAAGTGCCCAAAACTGTCAAGTTCTACTGTTTACTGGGAATAGAATATGGCCCCCTTGTTTAATAACTTCATCAACTTCATGTTTTCTTTCACTGACTAAGCTTAGCTCTCCTTACACTTGATCTTTAGACCAGGCTAGCGTTAAACTCAGAGATCAGTCAGCCCCTGAATTCTCTGAGTTGTGATTAAAGATGTGCACCATCACACTGAGCTCAAAACATTTCTTTAATTCCTTTCCACAAACTGAAAACTTAGCTATGTGGGATCTTGTCCTGAGGTGACCCCATTTATTCCATTTCTTAATCTGTTTATCTATTTGAACCAAGAATTCAGCTCCATTCTACTTTCTGGCACTCTTCCTCTCAAATCGTTTGCTCCTTGCCCAGTGTGCTCCTTTCACTGTGTATCTTCATCAGGTTTACCACTAATGCCCACACTACAAAGTCTATGGTAGGCTGTTTTGAGATTTCTTTGGACAACTGAATTAATCCAAAACACTTCACTTTAGCCTCAGACAAACTCTCGGGATAAGGGCAGAAGGCAACCTCTTCCTTCACCAAAATATCACAAGAGTGATTTCTGGGCAACATACTAAAATTTTCTCTGAAACCTCTTGAATCAACTCCTGACATTTCAAACCTTCTCAGCACCGTTTTTCATGCTCCTGCTCTTATTCCTCATTAAGCAGTACTACTTACAACATTCCACTACTCTCCTAACCCAAAGTACTAAAGTCCACACTACTCCAAACAAAAGCATGGTCAGGCCTATCACAGCAATGCTCCAGTCCAGGTAGAAACTTCTGTCTTAGTTAGGGTTTTTTCTTTTGTTTTATATATTTCTGTGAAGAGACAGCATGACCATGGCAACTCTTAAATAAAACCATTTAATTGATGTAGCTACCTTACAGTTTCAGAGATTCAGTGCATTATCATCATGACAGGGAATCTGGCAGTATGCCAGCAGTCATGATGCTGGAGCTGAGAGAGATGAAGTCAGACCTGGCCCACTTTTTCACTTAGCTTTTACCTCTTGTTAGTCTCTGTACTTCAAGTAGCATATTTTATCTTAGGGTACATGAACAGAAGATGTGAAAGCTTGTGCTGGTTCTCAATGATTGACTAGCCAGTATGGTAGCTTCACAGGAAGGAGGAAACTATATGAGTGTGCCTGAAATCATGACAACATGCAAGGAGAAGCCGGCCAAGAGTGAAACTTGATGCTACCAAATTAGTTGTTGGAACAAATCAGAGAAAAAAGAATGTGTTTGTCTGCTTTTTTTTTTTTTTTTTTTAATCATGGGGTTTTATCTAGCCCAAGCTGCCATCCAACTTTCTGTGGAGACAAGGATGGCATTGTATTCCCAATCTTCAGGTGTCTATCCCTAGAATTCTGGGATTATTATCTGTCACTACAATTGCACCATTTTTTCTATTGTTTCATTTTTATGCAGCACTGGGAATGGAGCAGAGACCTTCCTGTGTTGTCAGTGAGCCCTCTACCACTTGAACCACAATCACACCCTTGTCTTGGTTTTCTTGAGACAAGGCTTCATGTAGTCCAGGCTGGCTTCAAAAATAATCTTGGGTTTCAAATTGTTCTGGTCTTACTGGCCAGCATGGTTAATCTTGGCAAATTAACAGGATTTAGAATGACCCTAGGAGATGCCAGAAAGGCTGTTTTCAGAGAGGTTTAGATGAGAAGATCTACTCTGGAAGGGTGGCACCATTCTATGGGTTAGGGCCCTTGGTTAAATAAAGAGAGCAAATGGACCACCAGCATTGCCTCTCTCTTCTTCCTTTGCGGGGGGGGAGGGGGTGCAATGTGACAGGCTATTGCTTTCATACCTTCCCTGTTCTGATGGACTGACTGTACCATTAGACAGCCAGCAAAATAATCTCTTCCTCCACTGAAAAAAAATAAAAAAGACTTGTCCTGTCCTCTACATAAAGAATCTTGTCAGACACAGCTACTTAAGAACATTTAAGATTGGCCATGTTATCAAGTATATAATAATGGTACCTACAAAATAATCTTTCATTTCTATTACATTTCTTAAACTCTGTCTTGGGAGTTTGGAGATACAGTATCTACTGTTTTGTTGCTAGAATACTTTTGAAGCTGAAGGAGTGGGAAACATATGAATATTTCTATCATATTAGGGCAATTTTTATTTGATAGAAAATTAAATTGAGAATAAATATATGTAATTAATTTGATGATAGACTACCTAATTTTTTTGTTTATGGGTGCAGTGAACTTTGTTGATGGTATTCAAGAGAGTAGGACTGCCTAAGCCCCTCCTGTCATTCTGGGGGTCTGGGATGGAAACTAAGGGAGATGCTCAGTGTCAGGGGCTGAGTTAGGAAAGGAACTGCTCAGCAGCCAAGGGTCTCTCTTGCTCTGTCCTTGCAGGGGTGGGTGGTTCAGGGTGAGCTTCTTACTCCTTTGAAGCCATGGAGGTCATAAGGTCCACCACCCTGTTGCTGTAGCTGAATTCATTGTCATACCAGGAAACAAGCTTCACAAAGTTGTCATTGAGAACAATGCCAGCCCCAGCATCAAAGGTTGAACAGTGGGGGGTCATTGTTAAAGTCGTAGGAGACAACCTGGTCCTCAGTGTAGCCCAGGATGCCCTTCAGTGGGCCCTCTGATGCCTGCTTCACCACCTTCTTGATGTCATCATAGTGGGCAGGTTTCTGCGGATGGCATGTCAGATCCACAACAGACACATTGGGGGTAGTAACACAGAAAGCCATGCCCATGAGCTTCCTGTTCAGCTATAGGATGACCTTGCCCACAGCCTTGGCAGTACCTGTGGATGCAGGGATGATGTTCTAGGTAGCCCCACAGGGGCCATCCACAGTCTTTTGGGTGGCAGTGATGGCGTAGACTGTGGTCATGAGTCCTTCCACAATGCCAAAGTTGTAATGGATGACCTTGGCCAGAGGAGCTAAGCAGTTGGTGGTGCAGGAAGCATTGCTGACAATTTTGAATGAATTGTACTTCTCATGGTTCACACCCATCACAAACATGGGAGCATCAGCTGAAGGGGCGGAGATGATGACCCTTTGGTCCCCACCTTTCAAGTGAGCCCCAGCCTTCTCCATGGTGGTGACGATACCAGTAGATTCTACAATATACTTGGCACCAGCCTCAACCTACTTGATATTGGAGGGATCTAGCTCCTAGAAATGGTGATGGCCTTCCCATTGACAACAAGCTTCCCACTTTCAGCCTTGACTGTGCCATTGAGCATGCCATGGATAGAATCATACTGGAACATGTAGACCATGTAGTTGAGGTCAATGAAGGGATCATTGATGGCAACAATTTCAACTTTGCCAGACTGGAAGGCAGCCCTGGTAACCAAGTGTACAGTTCTGCCAAATCCATTCATTCCAATCTTTCCCATCGTGTCTCAGGAAGAAGGCTGGCCCTGCACATAAAGATAAGGCTGTCTCTGGAACAGGGAGGAGCAGAGAGATTCTAGACTATCTAATCTTAATAGTAGTGACAGAGTTGGGATATGATGACAGAATCAGACAGAATGGTATTAGATGAATCTGAAACAAAACATATCTAATTTAAAAAGATAAACATTCCCTGAAAAATCTAATTGGTAAGAATAATAGTTAACTTTTTTCTAGATTTTAAATCAAAGTTAACCTGCTCTTCTGTAAATAACACATGTAACTTGGATTTTTTCCTTTATATATTATTGCTTTCTAGATCAGAGGCAACTGATAGAGTAGTTATTCTTTTCCTACAGAATACCTTCTTACTTATTTCTCATGCCTCATTTCTTACTGAGATCTATGTGGCTATGGGATGAGGGCAGACTCACAGGTCCTGAAGAGCTCCAGGAAAAAGTATAAGTGAAAACATTATTATTGTCTGATCATACAAAAGGACCTTAGGCAACCATTCTTCCCTCTTATTGGAGAGGGTCCAGAAAAGACTGTCACTTTCTCGTAGAAACATATCTTTTCTGGAAAAAGGCATAGACTTTCTCCCCCAGTACAGGGCAAAGGCTCTGTAGGTGATGACCCTGTGAATCTCTGGAAATGTCTATATTCCACATTTCTTTGTCAGTATTTAGTCTTTTATCCACATTGCTAGTCAGTGTTGTTTGTTTATTATTCTTAGAAAGGTTTCAGAAAACAGCAACTTGATATTTTTATGCAGAATTGATGTGCTACACAGAGAAAACTAATAATATTTTTAAATATTTGTTTACAAATTTGATTTTTTGTGTACCTTCATGTACAGTAAAGCCATTACAAGAGTTCTTTCAAAGACAGTATGAAACTCCTACAAACCATTCAAACAAGAATAGCATTGTATTTTTCTTCACTTTCAAAAATGTTTGATGGAATTTATGAGATTTAAATCTCAAGCTATGTGAGACTAATACTTCCAGGGAAATTGCAAGCTCTTGAGTACTAAACTAGAAACCATACTTAGAAGGAAAACAAGAACTCATCTTTAGATGTAATATTACTCAGTACTCAAAAATGCATGAAGAAAAAAAGGTAAAATCTGAAAATTAAGACTTAGAAAGCCATAAGTAAAGTGTGAAGCAGTGTATATGTGTAAGGTATATTATTTATTCTGCACAGCAATTAATTTATTCAACACTCCATGTCCTATGTGACAACTCAATGAAAACTTTGAAGCTTATTTAACTCAATAAAAATATTAAGAAATGATAGCAAATTGTAGATGAAGTTTATTAAATTTCTTCTGCTTTCTGTTTCCACAAAAAATAAGATGGTGAGGAATGGTCTGATCAACTTTCCTCTTGGTCTGGTAGATAACTTTGATGTCCAGCCTTCATAAAAGCATTTACAAGTGTTTATCTTTTTTACTAGATAGACATACAGGTTATTCAGTATTTTTGATATTACACAATGGTACTCTTCTTTATATTTCTAAGTTGGTTGTAGAATGCATCTTGAGGATGGAATCTGAAGAAAAAAAAAACAGGTAAAAACTAGTCTGAATTCATTAAACATTTGTTTAAAAACAGCTTATTTAGGAGCATCTTCAAATATTGTTCAATTTCTATGTGTTCTAATAAAAATCCTCTATTAAATTAAAGCATTTGTTTGACATAATTTTAATATAGACATCGCCATCTCTTGAGACTGCAACACACAGAGCAGTAGTGACAACAATGATCTAATGACTGAGTGTGAAGGCTATGTAATAAATGTTCATAACCAGATCCCAGCTCCAACACCTCCTGGCAGTATAAATTTTCTTCAACAACTTGATTTTTACCTTTTTCTACCTCACACTTTTCACTCTTGAGTCTTCATTCTCTCACAGAGTGGAGGCAGCAACAGTGAATCATTGTAGAATCACTTGATTAATAATAAAGATGTCTCATATTTTCTGAGGCTATTGCAAACCAAACTTTAGTGACAGTTGAAATCATTTTGTCATCTGATTTTATACCTTTTTAAAAAATTTCACCTGTAGAAAAAAAATGTGGATTGTGCCATATTCATTCATTGCTAAAGGTTATACTCTATATTTTATTATTACTTATTAAATGTGTTTCTTTGCACTCAATTTTCACATTCATGTTGATGATGTTTCTGCAAAGTCTTTACTATTGGCTAATGCACTATTAGTTTTATTCATCAGGTGGCTAGAAACTAGAGATGCTGGATGCTTAATAAAGCCTGTCTGTGTGGTCTAGAAGTTATTGTATGGGTGTAATTAATATAAATAATTAGTGAAGTACAAGCAATGTGCATTATCCTAGATTTTCTTACAACCTTATTTCAATGAAGAGAAAACTGAGTCATCCAGAAGAACAATTTACGCTGAAGTGGAGGATGCTAACCCTGTGTCTGAGTTCTACTGTCTGTGTGGGTGGTGCATTATGTTGACTGCATATCTCCTATCCAGTCCAAACAACAGCATATGCCTATTCCTTGGAACATATGCATGAATCACTGTATCTTACTGGGTCTTCCTCTGTTTGCACCAAGACTGATACACAGTCATAATGTGACTCAGCTTTTGTTGAAATGGGAACACTTTGATTATTGGTGGATTCCTCCTGTCCATTTCTACTTCATCTGCTGCTTTCCAGGATTATAGCTATGCTCAAACTGTCCCACTTAGCAGTTGACATTAACTCTACAATCATCACCTTTTGCCAACTAGTGAAACTGATGGTGAGACTTCTAATGGGCAAATATTGTAATGGGGGGGGAACAATGAGAGCCTCAGTCACACCTTATGAATTTCACCTTTTATTGTTGACCTAAATATTGGTAGGAACTGGGAGATTTCCCTTTTAAAATTAGAGAGTAAATGTTTATGTAATTCTTGTGTCTAAGAAAGTTTGTTCTCTGAATTGTATTACTATTTTCTTAAATATAAAAAATAAATTATTGAAATACTAATATAAAATTTACTGAAAATGTAATACATTATTAGCAATGGGAATAACAATATTTTAAATGTTAGGCTTGCTAAACAGTGAATATAAAATCCACACGTGAAAAAAATGCATTTATTAATTCAATATACATATGTAGCAAAAATAATACATAAAATATAAATTTTACTTTCAGATGAGCTATTGTAAATGAGTAAATTATATATTGAGAAGATTTAATTAAAAATATTAAAGTCTTCTCTATCTTTTAATTTATTATCATCTGTATTTGTGTGTATATGTTGCATGCATATGACTATGTAGGTCACACACAGTACATGCCCATTCAGAGGCCAGAGAAGTATACTAGGAATATTCCTCTATTTTTTGAGACAGGGTTTCTCTGTGTAGCTTTGCAATGTTCCTGAAGCTCACTCTGTAGCCCAGGCAGACCTCGAACTCACAGAGATCTGCCTGGCTCTGCCTCCTGAGTTCTGGGATTAAAGGCGTGAGCCACCACCGCCCAGCATCATCTATCTTTCTTCAACTTACTACCTTGAACTGGAAACTCATTTTTTTAGTTAGCATAGCAGGGCAATAATCTCTCAGGATACACTAGTCCCTATCCCTCAATTTTGGGGTTACAGGAACAGTTGACATGCCAGTCTTTCATGTAGAGATTCCAACTCTGATCTTCATGTGTATAGAACAAGGACTCTTGCCTGCTGAGTCACATCCCCATAACCTCCTCCAATACTGTATCATTGCCTCAATATTGTGTATTTAGTTATATGACTCTATATTGCTTGAGGCTTTTGAAATGCAATAATGTGTATTTCTATAAATAATAAGAAAAGCAATAGCATATGGGTGCTTACAAAAGTGTCAGTACCTGCACACTTGTAAAATTTTTGTTGGAAGGCCTTGTTGGGGGATCAGAAGTTGCAGTCTATCGTGGTCTGGCAGCTTTTTCCAAGAGCTCGACAACATGGAGACTCCTTTCCTGCAGCAGAACTTCCTGCTCCATAACTTCCCTTATCTGGAGAATGTCCCTGGGCCCAGAGGAATGACCTTATCTGAAAGCTGTCTCTAAGCGAGATGTGTCTTCAGCTTGACCCTCGGCACAGATTCCTGCTGGAAGACTTGTGCCAGGAGCTCTGCTAGGACCCACTGCTTCCTAAGAATCCCTGTGATAGAACCACATTATTTAACACAAATTATGGTTTTCTGCAGCCTCCCCAACCCTAGGTATTCCCTATAGTCTGGAATAAAGTTGAGCTGATTCCCTAAATCTGTCTTCCAAAGAGCTGTCTCCATTGTACCCACAGAGGTCCTAACCCTATTACCCATTTCTTCTCCCTCCCCTTGTAGACTAATGTAGTCAAGGATCCCCAGGAAGAAGCAGAACCACGATTTTAACCTTTATAAGGAAGTGCTTCACATATTTATTTTTACATAATAAAGTAACTGACAAAATGAACTTCACAGGATTTGATTTAAACTTATAATTTATACTGTATCTCAGGGAACAATGATTTGTGTATTTCTTGGTTTTACTATTTGTTATAAACTTCAATTTTTAATATCTTCAAAACTCACTTGACTAAGATAAGCATTATATACAGCTTGCATTATCCTTATTTTTTCAATAAGTGTAACAATATTAGAGAACAGTAAATTATGCATTTATTAATAATCAACCAACAGAGATCAGTAATGAAAAAGTGAAGTAGTTCTAAGAAATATTGTTGATATTTATTCTGGTATGTAGAGAAATTGAGGGCCAGACTAGTTATAAAAATAATAAAAGAAAATTACATCACAGGAAACACACTGACAAATAAAAAAATAAATACATCAAAAGTTGCTGAAATTAATTATTGGTATTTTGTAACCATGATAATATGAACATTATATTGGAGCATACTTTTCCCTTCAGATAACATACTTTCAAAACAAGAAAAAAAAAATAATGAAGTGCAAATATAAGGGAACAACACTTAAAATTAGCTACATGCCCTTGAAAAGAATGTGTGCTTGCAAGGTTGCAAACTGGGAAATCAATATAAGTTTACTAAGTTCTAAAACATAGGGAGGTATCCAAAAATAACAGTATGTGTCTGCTAAGATCAATTGATGAACTATTTTATTTCCTGAAAATGATACAATATAAGGAAAAATTATAAAATTTCAAGAGAAAAAAAATCAAGTCATTGCTAAAAATCATAAACACATATCTACACATGTACCCACAATCTCCCAACTTGTGGCAGACATCTTCATTTTCTACTATTTTTTAAATGAGAGCAGATTTGAATGCTACTCACAACATTCATGAGACAATGTAATGAGTGATATACTACTAACACTATGATGATTTCTGTCCTAAAGGATGTGAAGGATGCGCAGGAAGAACAGTCTTTATGTTATGAAGAAGGGAAGGAAGCTCATCTTGGAAGACTGCTAGCAACGCCTTCCTTTAACCTCTTCCTGGTATTATATTGCAGGATATGTTGTAATAAGAAATAGTCACACATACCAACCTAGAGAATTCTTGTAGGAATCCCGTGTTTCTTCTCCATGAATCTTCACAGTACGGTTAACAAAATGACCCCATGAAAAGACAAAAACAGAGACAAGCGGCAATAAAAAAATAACAAAATGTAGAATATAACTCTCTTTATTACTGTTGTTCGAAAATAGTGTTGAAGTCTATCCTAGTATCAAAACTGAATTACAAAAAAAGGAGAATTAAAAAACATGAAAGACTAAATAATAGGTGAAGAAATAGGAAAGGTTTCAAATAACTATATCCAGTGTTGGCAAGCAGCCAAGATGATATCAGAGCAAAATTTTTCAATTTTCATGGCATAGAAAACCATCTGGCTATTTTAGAAAACAAATATTGATGGGAACTTGCTGATTTCTTAGAGTGACATTATCAAAGCTTAATATAAAATACTGACAAAGAGATAAAAAAGAAAAAAATTAGATTGCAAATGTGATTCTAATAAAAATACCAAAAGTAACAAACATACCATTAAAATGTACACTTTAAGTACCTCATTACTTAGTTTATAAGCAAATCTTACCAATAAGAACAATGAGGCAAAGTATAAAATTCTTAAAGCAGACTAAAATATTTCAAACAAACAAATATTTTAGGCCGAATCCCACCTAAGGTACTCAAAGTAGATTTATGATTTAGAATGGATCTTAGCACACTGTGTATGTTTTTGAAATAAAAGCATACTACACTGAGTTAGCTGTGAAATGTCATTTCAGTTATTATAAAAACCTAAAAGATAAAACTTTCAAAAAGCTATGCGCCATCCTTGCATATTTATAGCTATTCATGCATTTTCAAGTTAATTCTCTGGAAATCGAGTGTATTATTTTAAAGGAGCTCAATTGTACAAGTGCTTGTGACTTGAGATAATCTTTGGTTTCAACTTTGATTGATTCTTTGTGGGTTTCACATCATGCATGCCAATCCCATTTATCTCAGTGTCCCCTCGCCCTTGCAACACCCATCTCCCCAACTCCCCAAAAACACAAGTTTAAAAGAAAACAAAACAAACAAACAACAAAAATGAAGAAACAAAACAAAACACAGAGAGAACTCTTATCACAGAAGCTGTAGTGTGGCCTGTTGAGGCCCACGGTTCACCCTTTAGTCCATTCATCTTTACTTGCAAGTGTTCATCCCCTGGAGTCATTGACCTGCCTCAAAGCCTCTGGCTTCTGCTCTGCCACTGATACTGGGCGCTAACTGGGGCTCCCCTTGGATAGCCTGTTGTTGTCCTGTGTTGTGGAGATCCTGCTGTTTTGGATCAGTAGGTTTGTCCTCTTCACCTGGACTTGAGATAATCTTATATATTTATGAGCATATTTTTTCAGAAAATGTAAAGCAAAAATGTTGGAAATTTTAAGTAATATATTTTTCTAAATCTGTATCAATACTTAAAGATTAAATACTACAAACTGCAGTTTGATTTTAAAAGAAATTGGAAAACCATTCTCCAGAATACATATATTTTCAAACTATAAAATTTTAAATGCATTGGAAAGTGTAGGTCTATTAGTCTTCAACATTTTATTATCGTAATATCATGAAACATAACTCCCCTCATTCCTATTAGATAATATTTCTGCTATATAATATAAATGTGGACCTTGACACAAGATCAGAGATTGTCATAATGCTGTGATTTACTATAATTTGTGTCATAGGCACACCATTTAGAATTGAGAACAGAAAAACAAACAAGGCTTTAAGCAATATTTTTACTATTTTATGTGTATGTGAGTATGATTATGTGAATATATATTCAATATATGTAAACTTTTATGGGGACCTTGGAGACCAGAAGAGGACATCAGATTCCCCTGGAGTTGATAGAGTTGCTATTATATGAAGGCATAAACCACTCAGGGGAAATGCTGACATCTGAACTCTGTTCCTTGGCAAGAGCTAAGGGTACTTTTAACTGCTAAGCCATCTATCTAGATAGACCCATAATACAATGCTTTAAATAGGTTGTGTCTTTTCCATATTTCAAATCTCTTTTCTTAGTCTGTAGTAAGGTCAGAGTTCTTATAAGATTTGTATCTGGATGTCATATTGCTTTAAGTATTCAAAAGTTTATGTTATTTGTATTTTTGAGTGTTTGTCGGTGTACCTTGTGTGAGCAGAGGCCCTTAGAGACAAGAAGAGGCCATTGGATATTTTGGAGCTAAATTTACAGGCAGTTGTGAACCACACAGTATGGGTACTGAGAACAAAACTCTGGTCTTTTAAAAAAGTAGTCAATGCCCTTAACCACTGAGCAGTCTCTCCAGGCCTGTTATGTAATACTAATTATTATCATCAAAAATAATAATAAATGTTAAAAATTTGAAAGAGTTGTAGTATTAATATGTATAAAAAACTTATTGACAGGTCCAAGTCCCACTGCCTGGGGGCCTCCCAAACAGTTCAAGCTATTCAATTGTCTCACTTATCCAGAGAGCCTGATCCAGCTGGGGGCTCCACAGCCTTTGGTTCATAATTCATGTGCTTCCATTCGTTTGGCTATTTGTCCCTGTGCTTTTCCAATCTTTGTCTCAACAATTCACACTCTTACAGTCCCTCCTCTTTCTCGACAATTGGGCTCCTGGAGCATGAGCTGGCTGTTTGGAACCTTGGGCTTACACAGGGACACTTTGCTCAGCCTGGAAGGAGGGGACTGGACCTGCCTGTACTGAATACACCAGGTTTAAATGAATCCCCAGGGGAGTCTTGGCCCTGGAGGAGATGGGAATGGAGGGGAGGGGATGGGGGGAAGGTGGGGGTGGGGGCGGGAGGGGGCAGGACAGGGGAACCCATGGCTGATGTGTAAAATTAAAACACAAATATAATAAATAAAAAAGAAACTTATTGAATTAAACTGATGTCATTGACTTGCAAATTTGATTACTTGACAATAATTAAGGAACAGCTTAAAAAGCCCACAAAAACTGGCAAATTTACATATTTCATAAATGTTGGCAATGGTTAAGCTCAAAAAGACATTAAAACATTTCAAAATCTAATTTTATTTGTGACTGTATATGCAAAGATTTTAATAACAAAAATTAAAAATCAAAAAGTATGTGTGCCACAGCTGGGTGGCCTTGGTGAATTTCCTTCTGCAGCAATTTGTGTGGCACCAGTGGGTGAAACCAGGGGAGAACTTCCAAGCTGAGTGTCAGTTTGATTTCTGTGTGTCTTACAACCAAAATGCATAGCATTTTCAGCAATGGGGAGCTATTATCTAGTTCTGGCAGGCAGCCAATTGACAACATATTCCAACCTCACTTCTCTGTATTATCTACGTCCAAAAATGAGTTATAATTTAAAGCATTCTTTTGTTATATATTATTTATTTATTCTTGCTGTTGTTATTGTTTCTACATTCTGACAGCTGTTTCCCCTCCCTCTTATTTTCCCAGTCCCTCCTCTCCCCTCCCCCTATTTCAATCGCACCCACTCCTCCAATTCTCTTCAGAAAAGGGCTGGCCTCCCATGGATATGTTCTGCTATACTCACAGATTTGTGCCTAGCCCAATTGCCATCTGAGAGTTATTATATATTCTTAAGAAAGAGGCTACAGGGGCTGCAATCACTGATCGATACTCAAGAGCACTGCAGTTCTTCCAAAGGACTCAGGTTGATTCAAAACATCTACATGGAGGCTCACAACTATCTATAACTCCAGTTTCAGGGGATCCAATGGCCTCCATGTGGCTTCCATAAGCATCTGGAATACATATGTGTACAGACACATAAAGGAATTCATAAAAGAAAAGGAATTCAGAATTCATAAAACAGTATTTTTATTTGTTTGTTTGTTTGTTTGTTTGTTTGTTTATTTATTTATTTATTGGTTTTTCGAGACAGGGTTTCTCAGTGTAGCTTTGCGCCTTTCCTGGAACTCGCTTTGGAGACCAGGCTGGCCTTGAACTCACAGAGATCCACCTGGCTCTGCTTCCCGAGTGCTGGGATTAAAGACGTGTGCCACTACCGCCAATATTTCCTTCTTGCCATTATATTTTTGATAAGAGCTGAAATTACAGATTTGAGTAGCTTGGGTACTGGAAACAGAACTCAAGTCATCTGTAAGACAATTATGTGCCCTTAACTGCTGAGTCATCTCTGTACCTCACATTTAATAATTTTAATCCAAATGTAATAGTATTACTGTTTCAGAGATATTTTGTTCAGTAATAGCATTTTTCCTAAAATCACCTATTTTTCAGTTATAGTTTATAACTGTTTTTGAACTTTGCATCAGTCCGTCAATTCCTTAGTAGGAAATGAGCACATAGTATGAGAAAATATGAAATCATCAATTTGATGTAAATAAATTGGCCAAGCAAAGATTCTGTGTTTATTTCTAGAACTATTAATTATTAGTTTTGCTCAGATACCATTATTCCTAACTATAAGGTATCTCTAATGATATATATCCAAACTTCTAATCTGTTTTTTTTTTTTTTACCCTCTAGTATTGAGAAATCCACATACTTCACTTGTGCTTATATAACTTCCAAACAAAACATCCTGGACATTGTTCCAGACTGGGCCATTCCACAGTGTATGAGTGACACTTGTGAAATTAATATTTGGTAAATTCTGCATGAAATACACATTAAATGATATTAATAAGCATAAATAATTTAATTTTCAAATATGGGAGAATAAACATAAAATCTATTTTCATTCAACTGTTGCATTTTATATTGTTTATTAATGAATAGAATTATATAAAGTAAAGAATTATAGAACTGTGAAATATTCCAGCATAGTGGTATACGTTGTATGTAATCTCTGCACTAAGAAGTCTGCAGTGAAAGTTTCCCTTAAGCTCAGTTGTTCCTGATCAGCCTCAGCAATATACATACAACCCATACCAAACAAAGCAAATTTTGAAATCAAAACATGAATATAACTTTATAAAAATAAACAAGGATTAACAATATGAAAATCAACCTTTTATAACAGTTTCCCATATGCTAGGATAAAAATTAAACACATTCTCAAAACATAGAAATTTTAATGGTTATTTGTGAATTTATAATTTTACTTAATGTGGAATTATAATATCTTCTTTTGAATAATGTTAATAAGGGCAAATACTTAACCCAAGCATCGCAAAAATCTTCTTTCATTTTGTCAAATATAGCAGTACCAATGTTTTTAGAGCAATAGAATTTTAGGGTTTTTTTTTATAAAAACAAGTAAAATTAATTGATATGTCATCATGTTGCAATATTAAATAAAGTAGAAGCAGCTTTTCAATTTTGTAGAGCTGGCCTGCAACAGTGGTTTGGATAAATGAACATTTTGAAGAAAGACAACACTCCCTTTCTAAAGATACATTAAAAGCGTCTTAGATACTGCTTGTATTCAAAGTAAAGTGTCTGATGAGGCTTGCCTATAATTAGGGAACATTGAATAAAATCTTCCCTTTGCAGAAACAGATTGGAACAACCATTTCATAGTAAATCACAATTGCACTATCAAGTTATATGATAAGCTCCTCTGTATTGCTCAGTAAATCATGAAGTGTGACAATAGGGACACTCAATAAGCTTCTAAAAATTGCATAATAAATCAGGAAACCCCACAATAAGTTGCACAGTAAGCTCTGCTGTGTTTGCTTAGATAGTGGATTTTACAAAGAAGTCTTATGCATCCTCTTTCCCTTGTATGCTGTGTCCACTGTTACAGTGGGGCATCTCTCAATTAAGGGTAGAACTTGCTAAAGAACTAAAGTCATCCCCACATTAGCAACCAACACATTGTGGGGGAAACCTGATCTTTGTCTGTGTAGAACAAAAGCATTGAAGACCAGCAAGTGCTTAAATGTTGAACCATTACTCCGGCCCCTTCTTTTTGGTTTTGTTTGTGATAATCAGAAATTCTGAGCAACATCTTTTTAAAAGATATTTTTATTCTCATCTTTAGAACAGCCAAGACAACTAAAGAAGAGCCCTAAAAACATATACATGTGTAGCTAGAGTTTTCTCTCCAGGTCCCACCAATCCCTGGCAGTCCAACAGCCCACTTATAAAATAAACACACAGATGCTTATATTATTTAAACTGTTTGGCTTAATGGCTCAGGCTTCTAACTATCTAGCTCTTATATCTTAAATTAACTCATTTCTATTAGTCTATAAGTTGTCATGTGGCTCATGGCTTACCAGTACCTTACATCTTGCTTGTCATGGCAGTGGCTGGCAGTGTCTCTCTGCCTCAGCCTTCCACTTCCCAGAATTCTCTTCTCTGCTTGTCCTGCCTATACTTCCTGCCTCGCTACTGGCCAATCAGTGTTTTATTTATTAACCAATCATACAAACACATTTAACATACATATATGAATAACACAATATAGACTGAGTAGGTGATAATATATAGTATATATATCCTACATAATGCAACAATTAATGAAAAATAGGTCATGAATTTGAAAGAGAACAAGTAGGGGTATATGAGATGGTTTGAAGAGATGAAAGAAAGGGAGAAATTCTGTAATTATAATCACAAAAAGAAAACTGCAAAATATTTTCTAACATGAAATGCATGCAATTCAGGACAATAAATGATAACTGTACATGGCCTAAACTTTTTAAGCTCACAAATGTGATGCTTAATCCAGAAAACTGATCAGAGAACTTAATAGAGTTGATGTAGAGAATATTAATGAAGAAAATGACGTAATTAATATTCTCTTAGTCCCACATGTAATATTTCTATTTAGGCAGAGGTCTCCAGATGACAAGCATTGCATTTTTATTTCATTTTTTTTAATGCACAAAATATCCTTTCATTTTAAGGTAGTATAATAAAACCAAATCATTTATTCAAAATATTTTATTAAAGCTCACTACCTATAATGAATGAAACATTAAAATTAAGCCCATTCACATACAGCCACAGCCATAGCAGGTGAGCTCAGGCCTTCTGAGCTTATCCCTCTCATAGTAAAAACCACTTAACAAAACTTCAAAACAGTAAGTCTAAGTGGACTAGAAAATTGGTAAAGTAGAAGGTAGTTGTCCTAAGTACATAAGACTTGGGGCACAGCATAGGAATCAATGCTAAGCTTCTATTTTCCCTTCTACATATTCTTCTTGTCATTATAGAACCATGATTCTTTTTGCAGGAACAAAGCATTTTCTTAATAGCCAAAGTAGGGAAAAAGTGTCTTTGTTACTTTTCTATTGCTATGATAATATACTACTGCCAAGGAAATTTATAAAACATAGATTTTAATTGGGCTTAAGATTTTAGAGTATTAGAGTCCATGATAGTAGAACAGCACATGGTGGAAGAAATAGATGAGAGGTCCCATCTTGATCCAAAAGTAGGAGGCAAAGAGGATCAATGGAAATGGTATATTAGACTTTTGTAATTTCACAGCCTGCCCATCTCATAATGACACACTTTCTCCAATAAGGTTAATATTGTCACAATATTTATATGACTGGATTGTAAGCCATGTGTTCTGAAGCCTGTTTTTATCTAGTTATGACTGAATGTTCATCCTCCCTTCTGCACTTCTATACAGTTTCAAAACAGAATAAAGATAGAAAGAGTGGAAAAGAGTATTTCATTTAATCGACTTCTTATCTTTGTAACTCATGAGGCAGCTGAACTCTTCCCTCTAGCCTACACAACGAAAGAACTGCATAACAAGAAGACTCTGTCTTACTCAGAACATGTCACCCAACTACAGCATACTACATGTTTCAATTCATGTTAGTACCCATGAAACACTTAGAATAAAATAAGAGAGTGACTATGTATGGTATATTTCAAAGAAGAGTGTTTTGTATATTTTTTACAATTAGTGAATTATAAATGTTTGCAGGGTAAATAAAATTAAAAGATCATATAATGTATACATGGGCTGAAACATCATATGTTACCCCATTAATATGTAGTTTCAACATACCAGTTCATATATTTAATGAAAGGAGGTTATATATTCTGTTGTACAATGTATATAAAATTATTGAAGTGGCACAAATATACGGGCCAGGGACTTTTTTATTATTTCAATGGAGTAGAAAAAAGCAGGTGGGGCTGTCTGAGGCCACAAAATGGAAAGAAAAAATAATAGAATTGTCCTTTATGTTGACTCCCACACATGTAATAATGCACCTATATATTTTTAAAGTATAAATTAGGTCAGTAGATTAGAATAGTGTTCATCTCTTAGTTTTCTTGGTACAACTATAAAAAACTGGAATTTTCTGGAATTTTTTCTATGAACTAAAACTATATCAAAATCTACAAGATCAAATTAGTTCATGTCAATGGTCATAGGTATGCCACATATTAATAAACTATGAAATTTAATATTTGATATGACATTTTTTAATTGTAATGAGGTTATGATTATTTAGTTTATGTCAGCCTCAAGTATTGAAGAGAATTATTTCCATTCTTCTGTGTTGTGTTATACCTCTGTTATCAACTCATGAAAAATTTTGGAAATGATTCAAACAGATGTGCAACTTGTAACAAAGCAGAAGAGAGATAATTGAAAATCAAATGGAACTAACAAAAATATAGACAGAATCTTGCAGAGACACTTTTCCATATTTGGACTGAGTCTACAGACTGAGCTTATATAGTGCTGCAAATTTTAATATTACATACTTACTTTGTTCATAGAATAAGTCAAATAATATATTTCAATTACTTTAAAATAATCTTTTCTGAATTTCTTCCTGTACATATTCAAGAATTTCAATTTATTCTGTGTCAGGCTATCATACTTCACGTATCAACTGAATTCTTATTTTCTTAATGGATGACTAAACTTAACATGCATTAAACACTTATTAAATTTATCAAATACAAACACATGTACATGACTTTTCTAGCTCATGAAAATATTAACACAGCACCTTTTATAGCATTATTTGCTGTGTTGTTCTTGTTTCCCTCTAGTAACTGTGTTGCCTTTACCATTTCTTATAACTGTCTTTTAACAATGCCATTGGTCAATGTGATTGAAACAATCCACCCTAAATTGCTGTGTGTAACAGATAAAGAAGTATTCTTAATTGATCTAGAGAAGTTTGTTTCTTCAAAAACCTAAACAATTTTGTGATGAATTTTGCATTAAAAATAAAATGTAGAGTTGTAGATACTGTTTCTACTGCTATATCTACAGTATAACCCTCACACCCAAGGGGCAGGGATCATAGAAGAAGATGGGGTAGAAAGATAGCAAGAGTCAAATGACCTGGGTAGTTTCTGTGAGAGTGGGCTCCTAGGAATGGAAGAGCTAAGCCCAACATGACTATCTCAACTTGAACTGAATAAGGACAATAGTCTTGCTAATATGGACTTTTACTTCAACCCTACACAAAGAACTACGAGTGACTAAGGAATGCTGAGAGCACAGGTAGCCTTCCCCAGAGAAGACAACACTGATAATGTGCACACAACTACCATACATACTGAGCATGACTTATTTATGTATTTTGGAATATATTGTAAAATATATATGGAATATAATTATAATAACAATTAATGAAAAAGATCATGAATTTAAAAGAAAGCAATGAGGAGTGTAGGGAGGGAACTGGAGGGAGGAATGGGAAATGATGAAATGATGTAATTGTATTATAATTTCAGAAAATGGCAATAAAAATACAGTGAGATTTTCTATATGCCACATATAAAAGAAAATAAAACTTTGTGCAGGATTTATGTTTATTTCTCAAGCTTGTGATGTAAAAGTACAGTTATTGATATTTTCACTGTTTTATGATTAAAAATGTAATCCACATAGTATAATATGTACATGGAGGTATCTTCATGAAACAATGCAAATGAAAGTTACATCCAAAGATAATTTGACAATAATTTTTGCACTAATCACTCAAATGCATTCACACCATTAAATCTGTTGTTCATTTTCATTTTCTTTTTATTCCCTTCAACATGTACACTTGAAATCATTCTTCAAGTTTAAGAAGTCCATGACATTTTATAAATGGTGAAAATACTAGCCACTCACTTTGACAATCACACTGATGTAAATTTCACCAATGGATAAAGACAAAATTATTGTGATTCAGATTTTATGAATTAGCTGAAATTAGTTCCCAATAGAAAAGTACCATGACTAGAGAGTAAAATAACAAAAAGAATGACATCTGACAGAGAGAATGTAAATGTGATTGACTTTAAACTTTAACAAATACATAGCTCATACATATGTACCACTCTCTGTGTTCTGCTGGCACTTGTATTCATAGTGGTTAATCAAAAGTTCTGAATCTCTTCTGTGAATGTAGGCATAATCATGAAGAGGGACCATGGGCTATGTCTTTATTTTGCCTCCCTTGCATTTATTATGGAATTAAATACCTCCTTGGGAACATAGAAAGGGAAAATTGCCACCTAAAATTATTGTTTTTGGCAATTTTATCAAAACAGTATTTTATCATCAGTGATATTTTAAAAAACTAAGTATATATTCTGACAATTTATGTCATATTGACTGAGTGAAAGCTACTCCTTTATTAGCTCTTGGCTTTGTTAATGAGAAAAAACTTCAAAGAAAAAATTCAGTTCAGAGGAATCTGTAGTTTGTTTAAAAACAACAAAATCCCACAAGCAAAAATGAGATATTGCTAAGAGAGCTCGGAGTCAAAATTTACAAATTCCTTGATTTGGTTAATTATTTCTGGAACTGGATTTGCAATTTAGTTATATATAGAGATATGTTAATTATATGTGTGTGTGTGTGTGTGTGTGTGTGTGTGTGTGTGTGTGTGTGTGTAGATGCATATCAGGGTAGTTAACTTAAACATTTGTATGTACAGTCTGTTCTCATCCAGCTTTGGTATCAGAGTAAGATTGAAAAAACATATAACCATATTTCCCATACACATTCTGTGAAGTCACACGTTTCTAATAAGTGCGATAATGAATTGAATAGGTAGGTTCCAAAACCAGAAATCTAAATGATTGATAAATATTTGAAAAAAATGTTCAACATCTTTAATCATCAGAAGAAAGATATTAAAATTCTAACTTACCCCATTCATAACTTCTATCCAAAATACCAGTGTTAAGTAATGTTGGTGATGATATGAGAATGGAGAAGTGTTTACACTCTGTTGGTGAAAATGTAAACTACTGCGGTCTCTGTGGAAAAGGGTATAGAAGTCCCTTAAAAAGTAAAAATGGAACTTTCATATGATTCAGAACTATCATTACTAAGCAAGTACCCCAAGGGTTGTACACAATCAATCCATAGGAATAACTGCATACTGGTACTGATCTGTCCCACCATAGACTTCCAAGATAAGAAAACAGCCTAGATGCCCAGAAACAGATTACTGGATAAATTATTGCTAAATTATTGTTCAATTACTCTTGAAACATTTTTCTTTTGCAAATAATATGAAGTAAGACATTGCAGGAAAGTGATTATAAAAATGAACATTGTTTCATTAAGCAAAATAAGACAGACTTGGCAAGATGAATATTACATTTTATCTATATTTTAAGTATAGATTTAAATTCACACACACACACACACACACACACACACACACACACACACACACACACACAGGCTTGCAACCTGAAAGTAGAAAGATGACTACAAGAGACAAGGAAAATCTAAAAGTGAGAAATACTGTACAAGAGAGAGAGTGGAATAGAATATTTGGAAGCTGGAACTATTTGTGGAAGGACAGGAAGACAGCACTGGAGAGAGTGGACACTAGGGAGGGCAGTAGGCTGAACAAGAACAAAGGATAATAAATAAGTGTGAAAACTATGGTTTTGTAAGCTACCTAAAAGAAAGAAAATAGATACAACTAAATGAATTGGTTAAACCATTTTGTGTAAGGGCCAGTGTTGAATACAGTTGTAAAAATGAAGCAAGGGAATGAACTCAGAAATGTTTACTCCTCTTTATGAGATCCAACTTACTTTATACTTAAGGAAGATCAATAGGTACACATTGAGGTAGATTTTTAAAGCAACTGATTTTGAAATTAACAACTAACATTAACCCAAATTTTATAAGAAAGTAACTTCTAAGAACCTCTATATGACTAAATGCAAATTTGCATCCCTTGCACATAGTAATAGATTCCAAACATCTGCTCAGGCAGTAATTTGTTATAATCTTCAATATTCAGAAATAGTTCATTAAATAAAAAGAAGATTTTACTTAATGGTATATACCAACCTGTCTATCAGAAACTTTCTTTTTTATGCCAGCAAAAGAACAAATGAGAGCTTCTTTACTGAGAACAGTTATAAGGTGGCCTTAGAGGACATGAGCAAAATCATTTCCTGTCTGTCTGTAGATACTGACATCACAAAAGTGTAACAATGCCGAATGATGAAGACTATTTGGGCCGGAACTAAACTTACACAAAACCATTTAACAGCTGTCATCTCGTTTTCATTCCAAGGCGTATGTTTATGAAATATAAGAAGCAAAAAATTGCTACATCTATCTCTTCTTTGTTACATTTTACCTTCCCCTCTGGTTCTCAATCTTTTTGTTGTTGTTGTTGCTGTTTTGAAACAGGGTTTCTCTGTATAGCTGTACACCTTTCCTGGATCTCACTCTGTAGACCAGGCTGGCCTTGAACTCACAGTGATCTGCCTGGCTCTGCCTCCTGAATGCTGGGATTAAAGGCATGCACCACTGCCTCCCAGCCTCAATCTTTATTCTTAAGTTTTTCCATTTTATATTGTCTCCTAATGCCTAATACATATTTTTAAATACACGTAGGTATATTTTTATATTTAAGCATATAATTAATATAGGATAAAACTGATCTGTAGAACAAAAGTTAAATAACAAATGCTGTTATCTCCCTTTGGTTAATACTGCTTTTATTTCTTTCCTGGATGATGCCTAAAATACATGACTGTCATTGAAAAATAGACAACATCAACTGTCTTCATGAAAACATTTGTTTTTCTGTTCAGTCAGTTGCTGGAGCAGATCTTAATGAATCTGAAAGGGAACACATGTTTTGTTTCTAAAGATCTTTCCTCAGTGCTATTTCTCCCTATTTAGAGTTTCCACAATATGCACAAAGACAGCCAGAACATAAAACACTGGGAAAAGTTAGAATGGGTGAGCAAGAGGATTGGAGCTGTTATCCTCACCATCCGCTCATTGGGTAGGACTGTAGTGACTTCAGTAATCCACTTTACTGCTTCCCTCTGCACTAATGTCATTGTGAATTCTGCTTAAACACATTTGAAGTCAGTTCTCTTGGAAAGATTCCAAGATAGATGAAATTCTTGCTTTAATTGTATTAAGACAGACATCTCATAACATGTGTACTTGATATTTCTGCCAGCAAAAAGACAAACAAGGTAATTGATATTATAATTTGGTTCATCATTAGAAGTTATTTAGAAATCTATCACTTGAAACAATGGGAAGAAAATATGCATATAGACTATCAATGGAACGTATCACCTAGTTCCAGTCCCTCATTCAAGCCTCAGGTGTTGGGACTGTTACCTGACAAAAGCTGCAGTCCTCATGAAGACTATGTGACCTGAAACCATCAACACCTGTAAACGTCCAGTGTCACAGCTCTCTTGTCGGGTTTCTTCAGTTCCCTGAAGCTTCTTGCCCTTTCCTGACTTGGCTTCTCTGTATTTCTCCTCATCCTTTTCCCTGACTTGACTGATCTCCAACAATTAGCTATTTCTTCAACTACCAGGTTGATGGCTGACTGACTCCTTTCTATTAATGGGTGCCTGTCTCCACCCAGACTGCTCTGGATATATAACTTAAGCTGGTGTGTTCCCTAGGTAATTTCTGTAGAAGGTGCCTTAGGGGCCAAGGTGCCAGATGCCTGCTGCTCCTGTAGTCAGTCTCCAGCAGAGCTATTGGAATTGCCACCATGATTTTGAGTGGGACTATCATTGCTTCCTTAGGTGACAAGCAGTCTGTAGCTCTAACTAGGCCTGCCTGTGGCCATCACTGAAAATTTTCTGTCTATACCATCTCTACTTGTCTCTGTGACTTTGTTGGTTACAATTTGGATGAACTACCAAAAATGTGCAAGGATGGACCAAAGGATACAAAATATTTATAGAGCCTCATGCTTCAAAGCCAAAGGATGCAGCACAATAGAAATTTTACCAAAGATAACTTATGATGTGAGTCTTTAGCCTGCTAACTAACATACCTTGAGAAGGGGTATGTGTATCAATCACAAGCCATATTTTAGATTAACAATAGCTGTTTTTGGACGAATTTGTTCCAGTCTTGCCTCCAAACACCAGTTAGTGTTATGGAAGCTTGTTTTGGACTTTGAAAGCTTGAGTATGGAACAATCAAACACAGTCTTTTCATTATGGTAGCTCTGCCTCATCCACTGTCTCCAGGGTAGAAATAGTTGTAGAGTGATCTAGAGTTCATTGAGTCCTGCAATATGAAAAAGTCTGGTTAAAAAAACGAAACAAAATATACAAATAAACCTGCTTTAAGCATCCCTCACTGATGTTGCACGGCCAGGAGCCAGAGAAGTAGGGTGCAAACACTTCGCTTTGGTTTGAGTTCTATGTTGGGTACCAGGTAGCCAGAGCAGAAGCAAAGGTAATCTTGTTGTCTATTTGATTGATAGTCCTTATATTCATAGCAGTTATGTGCAATGTATGCTTTATTTGGTAAATTGTCTTGTGCTGTATGAACTTATTGAAGGGAGAATTTATGTTCAAGAAGATACTTATTTGCCTCTTCAAAATCACCTGATCTCAGGCAAGCTGGCCCCTACCATTGTAGCAAGCAGAAGAAAAAAAAAAAGAAAAAAAAAGCACCAATTACAGTTGTTAAAAGCTTTGTGGACCTGGGACTGCTGGAAGGTAAACCGTTTCCAGCTGTTAACCCAGTTCCGGTGGGAGCCTGAAGTTGAAAGTGCACCCTTGGAGAGAACAGAGAAGAACCTCTGCCCAGCACCCTGGCAATAGGGAACTCTAGCTGACGGCCTCAATTTCCATAGTAAGTTTCTGATGCCTGATTTTAAGTGTACAGTTGGAGGGTGTCAATTGCCACTGCTAATAGGTCTTTTACTGGAAGCCTTGACCAAAGGAATACTGCTCTGCCTGACACTCCAATCAGAAACTCCTATCATTGGGGCTCCCACAGCCAGTTTCTGCTGGAAGTTTGTAAGGATATCATTTGTTGAGGTTACATTTTTTAAAAATATTATATTTATTAGTTTTAGGAGAACTTCATGCAATTTTTTAAATAATATTCACTGCCCAGTCCTCTCCCAACTCCTTCCAGACCCATCTCTTTTTTCCTACCTATCTCTATGTGAAGTCTCCTCGTTTATTTTATTCTTACTTTAATTAATTAATTTATTCATTTCCTCATTGGTAGGGAGACTATCTGGCAGCCAATGTCTGGTGCCTTGGCTGCTCTTTTCCCCCTTCTTCTGTCACGATTCCTGAGATTGGGGGTTTAGTTGTTCTGTTGTAAAACAGTTGATTTGATGTGGGCACCTGGTAGTCAATCTTTCTGTGCACTAAGACCAGCTCTGGCTTTCTGTAATTATCTATGCTTACTAGAAAACCTTTTAAAAATATTTTGTATTTATTCTTTGAAACTAACATACATTTATACAATGTATTTTTATCATATCTACACATCAATACTCCCTCTAACTCCACATATTGTTCTTTACCCCTGGAACCTTCCCAATTTCATGTTCCCTCTATTTATTTGTTACTATAACCTTTTGAATCTCATTAGTATTTCCATATTCCCATGTGTGCAGGATCATATCCTTGGGCATAGGCGGCCTATCATAGGTCACGTTTCCAAAGGAGAGTGACCCTCCCTCTTCTAGGAGTCTTCAATCGCCAGTATCTCCTCCACAGATGGTTAGAATTCTGGTGTTCTTTCTCACTGTGCTGTAATTTTGATGAACTAGAACTTGTGCAAGTAAACAGTCTACATTGGTCAATGAATTCACCATTGGTGTCAGGTCCACCAGTCAGCTTTTCACAGATATCCTGCCCGTATACCAGCTCTTTCATTCTCAGTATCCTCTCTCTCATCTTTCCTGAGCTTTGGAAAGGCAGAAGTTGCTATAAATGACTTACTGACAGAGACACACTCACAGTTATTTATACTCAGAACTTCCCAAGTTATGAATCCATCCATTACCCACTACTCAGCTCACTAGAGAAACACCTCTTAGAGCTTAGTGACTAAAAAACATGTGCTGCACTTCCAAATGACCTGTGTTTGATTCTCACTAGCCACATGACCTCTCACACTCATCTGTAACTCCAGTCCAGGGAATTAGCATGCTCTTGTGACCACTGTGAACATCAGGTGTGCATGAGGTACACAGGCATACATGATGGCAAAACACTCATACATATAAACTAATAAAGTAACAGCAACAAAAAGATTAAAAGAAGTGTCTCTGAACAAAATTGAGAGAAACATAAATCTATAGATATAACAGATAGAATCATAAATATTAAGAAAGCAATTTGACACCTTGACCATTGAATATTACAGAAGTAGGCAAAATCCTTAGGGTTATAGTCATCCCAATCATGGGTTTTTGACTAGGTTTATAGTAAATGCCAGAAAATCCCTTCTTTGGAGCAGACCTCATATCATTTGCACTCCCAACTAGGCTGCTCTAGTCCTCTCTGTTGGTGTTTTAGTTTTGATTTGGCAACATATTACTATCATTGATTTCTCTCTATCTGTTACTTGGTACTTATTCTGTTACTTTTTCTTGCCATATACTTGATAAACTTATTCATCCTCAAGGCAATGCAGAACACAATGGCACCTAGGGAAACATAATAGTTGCTAAGTGGAGAGGCAAACTGCTGCTCCCTGCAAGATCTTGAGTAGTTACAAGAAAATGAACACCAAAAAGAGATCTAACAGAATTTATCATAGTGGTATTTAATGATAATTAAAGATAATTATTAATTTATCAAAATCATAATATATTTTTCTTTCTATATTCAGGTCATATATTACTAACTTTCCCTAGGATACAACCTTTCCTCCACAAGGACCATTTAATTTCTAGAGATTCGGCAATTAGTTCCTATTTTAAGTTCCTTTTTGTTCCCCCTAGTTCATCTTCTTGTGGTTCTTTCTTTACTCAGCAAAGACAGTCTAATCTTTTTGTCCATTCTGCATCTGCAAGAAACAAAACTGAAAAGAAAAACTGTAATTCAATGCAATAAATTTTCCCAATGACTTAATTTAATCTTGAATTCTGTCATTTATTTTACTTTAGGAGTGGTATAATGCGAATGAATGATCCTATGGTTATTAATGCACAAAAATGTTAAAAAAAAAACTTTACTTAACAAGAAACAACGTCTTACAGACAGAAAGAAGCATTTAATGGTCTTACATTTTTCCAAAATGTGTTGATATTTGTGATCTGCTTATTGTCCTACTTTAGAAATTACATGCTGAACATTTTCTTAAATAATTGCATGATAAAATGTAATTGTGAATCAGACTTTTAAACAAAGGTTTGTTTATTAGTTATCAACAAAGAAATGGCAGATGAAATTTTTCCTTTTAAATATCCCCCACTTGATTCTTAATACAATCCATGATAGAAAATATAATTTTGTTTACTTTCTTATCTACAAAGAGTTTAACAGTGTAAGCATTACTGTTTATTTATAATTAAATTTCCTGAACTTTAATATTCTGCCTATAGTTACAATTGTGGGACATAAGTCAGTTTATTGTGATTTTTAAAGTGTTGTCCAACATAAATTTGAGAAGTATATAGAGTTTAGAACAAAAAGAAAGAGAAAAAATGAAAAAAATCAATTGAAATGACTGCATTATAATACAAACATTCAAAATAATTATCAATTTTTGAAGAATAATAAATAAATGAGGGATATGACTCAATTTAATGCATATGAGTTACCAAATTTTCATGTTGAAAACAGGTTATAAGGACAATTTTACATTTGATGTTCAAAGATATTTCCTTGAATGACATATGGGTCACTAAAAATACAGAAAGATAAGTATGTGAATGAAAAGAATGATGGCCAAGTAACCAAAATATGTATAGTCTCCCTTCTGCCATGACCCTTTGTATTTCATCTGTTACCAGAAGGTATCACACACGTTTTGAATGGGTCTCTTAAATCAATGGTGCAGTCAGAGAATATCTGTAGTTGATGCTCCATGGTTTTAATTTGTGTCAAGTTGATAGTTTAAAAAATCCTATGCGCTATGATAGTCATAAAAGGACTATAAGGCATGATTTCTTGTGCCTTAATACAGTCATTACACATCTTTCTTCTTGGTATTTCCATCTATGCTATCCCTTTTACTTTTATAAAAATCCTTTAGCTATGTTGCAGATGCTGTTTAGTATTTCTATTCAAATGTGGGTTAGATTTTGCTTCATTTCATTTTGTTTGTACTATCAACTGATGGCCTCAAAATTAGTAGCTCAAAACAGTAACTATTACTCACTTATTAGTTTCTTGGGACAATTTCCTTGTTGCCAAACAGTTCACTTGGTTCCAGAAAATGACAGATTGGGGCCCTGAATGTCTCAGGTATCTGGGTTTTTCCAACCTAAGTGTTTGCAGCTCCTTTGTGGTACTGTTGGCTCATCATGACAACTTGTTCAAGGGGGAGGGGTAAGAAAGAGGAACTACATGGAGCTACTCTCGTTTTCTGTACTTTGTTCTTGAGATCACAATGTCTAATTAACATACATGAATGTGAATGGAAGGAGTTGCAGATGCACAAAATCACCTGGAAACAAATGTCTTTGGGAAGACCACAAATGGATTCAGTTCTCAGTATTGATCTTTATTCTTCAAACTTTCAACAATTTTCCATGATTTAATTATATCTCTCAACCTTTTCTACATTCTCACCTTCAAATATGCTCTTTTATTATGCAGTTTGTGTTTCATGTTTTGCAGTTTAGGAATTGTGCTTTACAATTTAATTACTGTCAGTGTAAATGAGCACACGTTATAGAGCACTGAAACCCTTAAGTGTTATAAAAGTACTATGCTGTTGCTCTGCAGAACTTCCTGGAGGATAAATCCTTACAGGTTATACTCTATACCCATTGTATGTGATTCTTAAAGACATAAGATGAAAAGATGGTAAAAAGTAGAAGTAGGACACTGATCTGGGTCAACTAGAAATTTCAAGTGATTTAGATTATCTTTATAAATTTTCTAAGTCAACGGTGACTTTTACACTGGGGGCATATTAATGAAAACTAATATGGACTGAATGATTATTAAGAGGCAGACATTGAACTCAGTAATTAACCTATATTATGTTAATCATCTTGGAAATTCTATATGATAGACAGTCCTTTTACTCAAGTGTTATAACTCATAAAAATATTTTAAATCTCTTAAGCAAAAATGTGAGGGTCTGACATATTAAGATACGTAAAGTAGGTTAGGGAAATTATATGACCTATGTAATGTTTGGTTTATAACAACTGAAGAAAGACCAGCAGCCATTTTTCTAGTCAAACATGTTCAATATACATAAAAGCATTAAAGATTCAGCAGCAAGACATTTAGAAATGTGTAATTAGTAGAATTAATAGATATTATAAATGCCATAATGGTATTAGATTAACGTTTGCCACCAAGAAAATGTACATTAAATGTATAAAATCATTTGGCTATAAGAGTGCTTGGATTTGGGTATTGCAGATAAGATCACATTCTGTGTGGTTTTCTAGGGATGCCACTCAAAGGCTCCTTCCTAATTGAGTGTTGAGTTCTGTGGAGTTGTAAACCACATACTCTCTGTGAATATCCATATTCTCTAACACTTCATTGTTTACTTGGGTGACAATGGTAGTCCCAGTTTGAAGGTATTACATTTATTCTTTATCTTACCTGGGATAAAATGCTAATTTGTAGCATTGTGTATATTGCCCAGTTTCTAAAAGCTTGTATTCTACCATTTAATAATTATTTATAATAAGGGGACATCCATGATGTAGATTAAGGCTTCCATTGATGTGATAAAATGCTATGACCAAAAGCAACTTTGGGAAGAAAGGGTTAATTTCATCTTACAGTACATCTCACTGTACATAATAATCAGAGTCAGGGCAGGAACTCAAGATGGGATTGTAGAGTAAGAAACTGATACAGAAACTATGGAGAGTTGCTGCTTACTAAGCTTAGTAACTTGATCCTTATGGCTTGCTCAGCCAGCTTCAGTGTCCACATGCGATAGGCCCTCCAACATCAATCATAAATCAAGAAAAGGAACAACAGCCTCTAACATAGGCCAATCTAGTGACTAGAAATTTCACTGAAGGTCTCTCTTCCCAAAGAGTTCTATCTTGTGTCAAGTTGGCATAAATCTACCCAGTACACATATTTTTACATTTTTATAAATTTCATATTTAAATGTTGTTAAATTTTTAACGACTAATTGCTAGAAATAAATATGTGCTTCAATGAAGAAGACTTAGTTGATGTGCTGCATAATAAAAGTTTTTGTATGGATGCTTCCCTAGAAGTCTCTTTGGTGCATATGTATGTGCTTCATACATATGAAGGAGAGTTGTTGGAAGGTGCATTTTGCGAAGAATGAATGCTCAACAAAATCATTTGTGATATTTCTAAGAGCCCTCACTCATCCAATAAGGCTTAATGGCATTGGGAATAACAATTTTACTGCGAGGAAAATCAATTAACTTTGAACTCAAAAGTTAAATCATTAATTTTAGTCTTTTGATAATTTATTTTAACATACATTTTCAAACTATGTAAACATATTTATGTTTTTATCAATCCCTAGACTCTTATCTTCCTCTGATTTAGAGAAAATCATAATGGCAGCCACTAAACTCTAGCACTATGCAATTTTCCAACATCCCCCTCAGGTTGCATTTCAAAAGGCAAAAGGGTCTCAATCCCAAGTTAACACCTAAGCAATATGCTTCAGTACAACAAATTCCATCATAAATTAAAAAAAAAATATATGAGGTGATAGTCATTTTATATGAATTAAAATAATGTGCCCTTTAAAAGAATCCATGTTCTCATAGTTTAATAGTAGTCGTGGATTTTAGTCATAAGCTGCAAGAGTAAAAGTGTTTATAGTTAAATGTGCTTAGAAACAAATCATGTTTCTAATTAGGTCAAAATGAACACAAAATTGTATAGTGATTTTTATATTCTATGTATTTGTTTTGTCTATTAACTTGAATGAGAATAAATTAAAGGGAAATTAGAGTAGTTTGTTTTTGTTGTAGAAAGAATTTAAGATCATATCTAATATTTATGGTGTTATGAAGTAGATTGATTTTACAGAATGTGATAGTTTTATTCTCAACTTAACATAATTAACAGTCGTCTTAGAAGGAAGTTACAATGAGAAATTTTCTAGATGATGGTAGCCTGTGGGCATGTCTTTGGGGTCATTTCCATTATTTAATTGAGGTAGGAAGCTTCTTCCACTGTGGCTGACACCATTCCTTAGAGGTAGTTGAGCCTGAACAGCATAATAGTGTAAAAGTGGAGAGGAGGACAGTCATATAGGTCTTTACTCTCTTTCTGCTCTTGACTGGAAGTGACTAGCTACAACAAATTCCTTTTGCTTAAATTTCACAAATCAAATAAACTCTTTATTCCATAAGTTGCTTTTGTCAGGGTATTTTATAACAGTAACAATTAATGAAACAAATACTAACCAAGATCAGGGAAACTATTTGACTCTTCTTATCTCACACCCCTACCACTGATACTCCTCATTTGAAACTGGTATATAGCTTTTTCATCAAATGCTCGATCAGGTTATTATGCATATATACTTATAAACAGTATTATTTATAAAAAAAATCAGAAACCATTCGATTTATTATGTGTATGATTTTAAATGTCTTAATAAATATTTATTTATGGGCATATTTTTATAAACTGTCTAAATACCATTGTAAATGTTATAAATATCTAAAACTTAAGTGTTATATAAATCTAGTCTAAATTTATAAATAGCAGTTTAGAAGAATGCTTACTACACACGCAGATGTTTTACACATATTCAAATTTGGATTGAAAGTTATTTCAAACAAGTAAGCCTCATGTTATTTCATTAAAAAAATCATCTCAAAAAGTATTTTTCAAACAGAGCATTGGTTACATCTACAAAAATCATTTAGATGAATGAAGTACAATAATGAAATATTGACAGTCAATCAAATAGCCCATAGGGTAAAATATAAATAATTTTCTTTAATTTCTCCAATGATGTGAATAATACTGACATATAAATATAGTAATAAGTTGGACTACTAATTTTATATTTGCATAATAAAGCTAGTATCCATGTAACAATATCTATCTAGGTGATTTGAGAATTAAAATGCAAGTATATCTAGGTAAAAGAGTTCACTTGCAGTCATAGGATATCTATAGATTTTATACTTTTCTTTAAAAAATATTGAGACATGTAAATGTGAAATAAACATTTAAGAAAGTATTTTAACTTTAATAATCTATTATTTGTGCATTCCCTGAAAAAAAAATGATAGAAAAGGTTGTTTTTTTTTTTAATTTAAACTAACAAATTTTAACTAAAAGGAAAGGAAAAATTCAAACCTACATTCTGGAAAAATCTTTATTTTTATTCAATGTATGCCTATACATAGTACAGGAAAATTCTCATAGGTTTCAAGCACAAGCCCTTTAACTATTAATACATAAAGGCATGTGTACTGATGTACTGGGAATTAGTCAGTTATACTACCTCACATTCAGCCATTGGTAAAACTGTATTGGACTATAGACATGCTTTATTTTGTTGCATCTTGTTTTATTGTGGTTTTTTTTTTAAGAAAAGAAGTAAATCTGTATTTTCTTATAATGTAATTTTATATATAAATGACATCTGTAATAAACAACATGAAATATTAGAGCTATTAAAGATATTCATCAAATTTGTAGAGTACAAAATGAAAATGCAGTTTTGTTTCTGTTATACCACCAGTGAATGATTGAAATAATGTTAAAATCATTACATTTGTATTAGCAAAGAAGTAAATGAAAAACCAGTAAGTAAATCAAAGGTTTCAATGATATGTACACTGTAACCTAGTAGCTGCTAGTAGATTCTGTGGGAGGAGCAACATTCTTTTCAGTTATATAGCTACTGAGTAAACCACCATGTTCTAAGGGATCCTTTCATATCCATGGTCATACAGATAGCGAGTCACAAAACAAAACAAAAGGAAGTCTTGTAGGCAGGATGTCTTTTCATTCTTGGGTATTGTATTGTAGGCATATGAATACACACAGTTATATATTTGGATGTATCCATTTTTCCATTTGAACAAAAACATGGAAAGAAAATATCCATCAGTATAAAACCTTTCAATATGTTGCATTAAAATCATTTATTCCTATTGTAAAAGTATTTTTTAATGTTTTTCACTCTTTTTAAAAGCTATTTAATTACTTTTACTTAGTGTGTGTGTGTGTGTGTGTGTGTGTGCGCGCGCGCGCGCGCGTGTGGGTGCGATTGCATGCACACACACGCATATGGAAGTTGAAGATAATATGTGAGAGTTTATTCTCTTCTTCAACCATGAATCCCAGAGATTGAACACAGGTAATCATCAGGCTTGTTGATAAGTGCCTTTATGAGCTGAGCCATCTTGCTGGAATTATGAGTGTTTTTACTATGACTCAGCAGCAGGTGAGATCAGTTTATTTTCCAACCTTTTATTTCCACAATCACCACCATATTCTATGGATTCACTCATAACTGAATGAAATAATTGTTACTTTTTGCTAGTGATTCTATTTTTTTCTACTTTTTAAATTTTTTATATTTGTGTTTTAATTTTACACATCAGCCATGGGTTCCCCTGTCCTCCCCACTCCGGCCCTGCCCCCACCTTCTCCCCAGCCTCTCCCTTCCATTCCCATGTCATCCAGGGCCAAGACTCCCCTGGGGATTCAATTCAACCTGGTGGATTCAGTACAGGCAGGTCCAGTCCCCTCCTTCTAGGCTAAGCAAAGTGTTCCTGTGTAAGCTCAAGGTTCCAAACAGCCAGCTCATGCACTAAGGATAGGTCTGGGTCCCACTGCCTGGGAGCCTCCCAAACAGTTCAAGCTATTATGCTTTTAATAATTGTCTTTTTTTCAAATTGAAGGTATGTATTTCAAGTCTTTAAGGCATCATTTTCGCCCAACTGTATACATTCAATTTGAATATCTGTGTCAAATTTATAAATTTTACAATTAGTCTTAAATTTTTGTTATCATATTTTACAATATTCATATTAAATGCTATTTGCTACTACCTTCACAATTATTTTAGGCCACAATATACCATGACTGCTTCCTACGATGAATAAAATCTATTATGTGTGCTCTGATTGTATCAAAATCTATTCTATCTTTTTCCTGTCTCTGTGCCTTCCTTGTCACTGTGGCACAAAATTAAAATCTATAATTAAAACCACATTATTTTTAAATGCACAAGTGAAGAAGAATAATGGATGTCTCTTGTTAGTACAGCAGCTACAAATGATTACATGTGGTAACAAAGCCATGAATGTCTGAAACAGCTCAAATTGCCTTTTGTATGAAACAGCTATGTTGTACATGTAAAGACAAACTTCAGTCAACATTCAAATGATAAGAAAGCAAGACGATTTAAACGGAATGGTGGAAGCCTTGGTGATCTTGTTAGGTGAAGCTGCCACACTGTCATCACAAATGAAACTACTCTGGACCATCGGTGTAACTCTGTTTAATTCCATGAAGTCTATTGGGGCCAAGAGGCTGTAGGTAGAGCACTGAATGCAGACAGCAAGTACTTTAAGGAGTCTATATGAAAATTATTTCTCCATAGCAAAAAGTTCAAGATACAGCATCAAGTGCTGCTTGTCAACTTATGCAGAATATCTAGATACAATAACTGATGAAAGTAATTATGTGCATAATAATTTTCAATGTACATGAAACAAGCAGATATCGCACTAGGATGTCATTTGAAACGTTCAAAGCTGTAGCTGACTTCAAAACCCTAAAGGGCAGAGTGACTTTAGTCTGTTGCTGATGCAGCTGCCAAATTTAAGTGGAAGCAATGTTTATAAAGCATTCTAACAATCTTGGGCCTGAAGCCAGCAAGATGGCTCAGCAGATAAAGGTGCTTGTCTTGCAAACCTGGTGACCTGAATATGATTCCCCGAACCCACATAAAGGTGGGAGGAGAGAAATGATTCCAAAAAGATGACATTGACTAACTCACATGCATATTTGTGTCTATACATACATCACACACATATACACACACATTATGAATACATACAAACACAATAATAACTAACTTTTTCAATTGATACTTAAATTCTTGAGCTCATTAAGATTAACACTAAATTTCTTTAACTGTGCATTTAAATGAATGCCACACAGATCAAGCCTTGGGTGACTACAAGTCTGTTTATGGTATGGTTAGCTATACCCACAATTGAGACATATTACTGAACAACAACAACAACAACAAAAATGCCTTCCAAAGGTTATTGCTAATACACAAAGTTTCTGCTGTAACAACACAGATGATACAGATGTGTGAAGTTTTACAATATCTATATTCAACACATATACGGAGGAGTAATGTTCACTTTCAACTCTTATTATTTAGAAAATGTGTTTTATAAGGTGATAAATTCCCTAGACATTGCTTACTCTGATGTTTCTTAATAAACTAGAAACTTTCTGTAAAATATTCATCATTCTGAATGTGGCTAGGAGCCTTCATCATTTCACGAGATGATGTGCCCCTTCAACAATAAGAGGACTCTGGAAGAGTTAGTGCAGATCTTTTTTAATGATTGAGAAATACAAGACTTGGGGCAGACAAATTTGTTTAACCAATTAAGACATTTGCCACAGCCAAGCTAGAAGATCTCAGTTCAATGTCTGATAACCATTTGATGAACAGAAACCATGGCAAGTTGTTCTCTGACTTCTACATACTCACCATGGCAAGAACACTTTGATACACTCAAAAACCACACACACACACACACACACACACACACACACACACACACACACACACACTTGAGCATACACAGGAATTAATGTAACATAAAATAGAAGTACAATAATTCAGTTGAAGAATATGGACAGCTATCAGGGAAACATTAATAATAGAACTAAATTCAAAAGAGGACTCAGAACATGTGACCTGATTGCTTCAATTTCATGATCAAATATACCTGATATTGAGATGCAATTGATCGAGAAACAAGGTAGTTTATTGGAATAGTTCTGGTACAGATGCTGTGAGCATTGCTTAAAGAATGGGGAAACATTTAGAAAGATTACTTGAATGTATTTGATAAGAAAGGATGAAGTTTGTCAGGTTTAGATCTAGTTTTGAAAGAAATTCTGCTGTGAAAAAATATGTTTTCTAAAAGAGTGCATATAGTGCAGAGAAGTCCATGGTGAAGGGTTGAATTACATTAAACTTTACTGCTGAATATTTTTAAATTGTTATACCCACTCTCTCTTTCTGCAACTGCCATGATCAGTCTATCCTCTTCATCAAAAGAGAGCTGACTTTTCAAAAGCAAAAAATGACCACAACTTCCTGAAGGTTCAGATTATGATCAGCATGCTTGAAGAATAAAGTGTTTTTAATAAATGTCTTTAGATGAGCTGCTATGCCATATTTGGTATACCATGGCAGCTGTGGGGTAAAGATCAAGTATTGATGTACTGAAAAGGGGGAGGGAAGGAAATATTTTACAGACTTCCTCTTGACAGGTATTTTACTTACTCTTGTGTGTCATTAGCCTCACTGTGGTAGTAGAATGTCAAACCCATATTCCAAAGTGTCCTTGTGCTATTAGCTTTGTTTGTAAACAAATACTCATTTCCATTAGTTCTTCGAGACTGCAGCAAGTACTTGTATCACATCTGTTTCTGATGCCAGTTTCACTGGATTGTTAGCTGCTGAGATTTTCTTTAGTTTGGACAATACGTCTTGAGCCAACATCAAAACCTACATTACAGTTAGGTGTTCTGAGTCTAAATGTTTGCACTACACTATCTATTTATTATTTTTTGCAATTTAAAAGTGCCCTTTTATTTATTTTTTTAACATCCCAACCACAGTTTCACTCTGTGTTGCACTAGATTTTTTTTTTTACTGCCTGAATTGAACTGAATTTTTTTTTCTTTTTCTTGAATGCAACTTCAGAAGGCTTCAGGAATTTTTCAGTTGGAAGCATAAGAAAGTAAATTGCCTATTTTATGCAAAACTGTAATATTCAATAAAGATGTCCCTTTATGACAGATGTTTTCCTTGGCATATATGTAAACTTGTTTAGGGAAGGCAATGTAATTTTTGGTGTTTCTGTGGTAGTTTGAATGTAATTGGCCCCCATAATCTCATAGGGAGTGGCACTATTAGGAGATGTGTCTTTGTTGGAATAGGTTTGGCCTTGATGGAGGAAGTATGCCACTGTGAAGGCAGGCTTTGAGGTCTTATATGAGCTCAAGCCACACCCAGTGTTTCAGTTCACTTCCTGCTGCCTTTTATCAAGATGTAGAATTTTTGGGTTGGGGATTTAGCTCAGTGGTAGAGCACTTGCCTAGCAAGCGCAAGGCCCTGGGTTTGATCCTCAGCTCTGACCAAAAAAAAAAAAAAAAAAAAATGCAGAATTTTCAGCTTCTTCTCCAGCACCATGGCTGCCTGCATGTCACTGTATTCCACCATGGTGATAATGGACTAAATCTATGAAACTGTAAGCAAGCCACCCCAATTAAATTTTTTTCCTTTATAAGAGTTGCTGTTGTCACTGTCTCTTTGCAGCAATAAAAAAATCTAACTAAGATATGGTGATATATTGTGCAACCAAATAAAACTTATCTGGGGATGAGAGGACAGAGCCAGCCACTAGATTAGACATAAAGGCCAGAGAGTAGTGGCCCATACCCTTAATCTTATCACTTGGGAGGCAGAGATCCATCTGAATTTCTGTGAGTTCAAGGCCACAATGGGAACAGAGTTGGGCAGTGGTGGCACATACCTTTAACCACAGCTCTTGAGATCTCTTGCTTTTGCTTGGAAAGCACACACAGGCCTTTAATCCCAGGAAGTGACATGGCTGGATGGGGAACGGTATATAAAACATGAGGAGACAGGAACTAAGCAGCAGTTCAACTGAGACCCTCAGGGTGAGGATTCAGAGGCTTTCAGTCTGAGGATTTGTGGAAACAGGATTGGCTGAGGAGTTGGTGAGGTGAGGTTGGCTGTGGCTTGTTCTGCTTCTCTGATCTTTCAGCTTTCACCTCAATATCTGGCTCTGTTTTTTTTTTTATTTATTTATTAATAAGACCTTTTAAGATTAGTGTTACACTAATGGAAGTCATCATTGCATTGCTTCCTTCAAGATAATTTATAATTTAATCGTGTCTGCACATAAAATCATTTATTTCATAGATTCCCATTGTCTCAGCAAAAAAGAGAGATAATTTTAAAAGAAATTAGTTGGAGGTCTTCCTTGAGAGCACAAGAAAACAGGATGTTACACAGTTTTTAAAATATCCCCTATCCCCATGCACTTTCTGCTCAATGTCTCTTTATTTTTCCCCCAATGAGGAAAGTTGACATTTTCTCTGAAATTCACACAAATATGTTCGGTCAAAAAATATTTTCTACATTCTCTCATTTTAGAATATTGAATGAGAACAGTAAATATTCTTTCTGTTTCAAATATGCTCCTGAAAAAAATATTATATTCAAATATAAAGAAAGTATGTTTAAATTATTAAGAGAGAATATACATAGAATTAGTGTAGAAGTTGTAACCACATACCAGAGAGTCGACCTTTAAATGCTAGAAAGATTACTGTAGGGATAAATCCATGCCTCTAGTTATACATTTATATGTGGGATAATGCATATGAGAAATGCATTTATATATAACTAGGATACTTAAAATAAGTGGACACACAAGACACTTACCCTAAACTTTTATATATCATGATGATACACAAATTAAGTTGAATTGCGTGAATTTTGTAACATTTCACAAAACAGAAGATTTTTAAGTTTATTGGGTAATTAATAAATATTAAGCACTATCAAGCAAGTTATCTATCTTTTCGTGAAAATAATGGTTAATAACTGCACCATAAAAAGTAACTCTGTGGAATTCATTTCCAGTTTCTCACCAATATTTTGCTTTCTTATTTAAAAAATGAGACAAAATAAAACCTATTTATTTCAGAAATGCACTGTACAAAATAGAATAAAATAAAAAGCTATACCAAAATTCATGGCCATTACATCTCACCAGATGATTCATTCTGGCCAATAAACGTTAACTTTAAATATTTTCATATATATGGATATGCTATTTTGCTTTTCCCAAATCTAATAATGAACTGAAGAAAACTGGCTGCAGAAGATAAACAGGTTCTACAAAAAAGCTCTTGCTAATGGTATATATCAGCCCATAAAACTCTTCTTCCAGGTTGACATCAAGAGTTACTTTTAGTGTAATGGATGTCTGCTGCTAATAACCCATCATGGTAGTGTACTTAACTAGAAGGAGAATAAAACTTGTGACTGGCACAGAATTTGGGTCACAGAAATTTGGCTTTAAAGGCGAGTAAAGTAATAGCCAAAAGAATAAATGACAGTTGAAACAGCATTCTCTAGTGAAGGAAAAGTGTGTGTGTGTGTGTGTGTGTGTGTGTGTGTGTGTGTGTGTCTTTGTCTTCTATATATTAAAAACATAGCAATTGCAATCACATGTAGATAATTAAATGAAAGAGGGTCAGACAGAAAGAGGGAAGAAGAAAACAGTAAATTGATTTTGAAATCTGTAGTCTAGAAATATTGATTAATATCTTACCATCTGGTTCACATGAATCATGCAAAAAGATAAATGATACATTGACAGATGAAAGGTCAATGTAACATGTATCTTAAATGGTCTGATTAATAAAAAAGTCAGAACCAGATATTGGGGTGAAAGCTGAAGGATTAGAGAAGCAGAACAAGCCACAGCCAACTTCACCTGGCTAACTCCTCAGCTGATCCTGTTTCCTCAGACTGAAAGCCTCTTAGTTCTCACCCAGAAGGGTCTTAGCTGAATTGCTGTTAAAAAGCTTCTTGTTTCTGGTCCTCATGCCTTGTATACCTTTCTGCTTCCTGACATCATTTCCTGGGATTAAAGGCATGTATTCTTCCCAAGCAGGGACATGAGATCTCAAGTGTTGGGATAAAAGGCATGTGCCACCACACCTGACTGTTCTCAGTGTAGCCTTGAACTCACAGAGATCCAGACTGATCTCTGCCTCCCAAGTGATATGATTAAAGGTGTGTGCTACTGCTGCCTGACTTCTATGTTTACTTTAGTGGATGGCTTTTTCCTCTGATCCCCAGATAAGCTTTATTGGGGTGCACAAATGAAATATCAACACAGTCCTATGAAATCCTCAAAGAAATAAAGACTATGCGTGGGTTTTTATTCCAACTTATATTGCTTTTTGCAGGTTTTCTTCACAAATTACCTGAATTTCAAGATTCTTCAGAAACTGAATGTGAGTAAAATAATAAGCCAACAGTCTAATCCAAAACACTCTAATGAAGACAGCAGGGAACACTTATTTAACTTGCATTATAAACTATAATGTATTTTGTAGGTATCAACTTGAGGAAACAAGGTATTAACCTGTAATATAAGAAAATAACTATCTAAAGGTTAATTCTATGCATAAAAAGAAGCTCAAGAAAAAAATCTAAAATCAGAAATATGAACAGCCAATAAGTAAATTGAAGTCATAATTGTAGGAAAAAATGCCACCTTTCCTTCATTATGTTACAAAAAATAAAATCAACCACAGCATATTAGTGAACTGGCTCCCTAGTGACTATTCACAGAACAGTTGATGATTTTTGTCGTTTTGTTTTGTTTTTTGAAACAGGGTTTCCTGGCTGTCCTGGAACTCGCTCTGTAGACCAGGGTTGAATCCAACTCAGAGTTCTGCCTGCCTCTGCTTCTCCAGTGTAGGGATGAGAAATGTGTGCCATCCAGCCTGGACAACGATAAATTGTTACACCATAGCAAACCACTACATATTTTTTGCCCATATTTAACCTGGTCTTCTGCCTCAAATTCTGCCTCAAAACACCAAATGAATTACAAATGTTAACTCTTTCTGAGAAATGAGTTTTAGATCAATTTTAATGTACAAAGCCAGCATGTGAGTATAAGGTTAAGAATTTCTTTACATTATTTTTCCTTGCTTGTTTGTGCTTTGTCATGTTTTTAAATCTCTTTAAATTTGTATAATTAGTTCAAGGGTCTACATAAGTTTTATAAAATAACATCTGTGATTCTTCAGTAATATTTTATATGGAGCTTGATTAAATCTTAAAGTCATAAACTCTTTGTTATTTATAGATTACTGTTAAATTTCATTATGCTCAGGCACTACAATCTACCTTGGTCTACTTTCATTATTCTGTTCTAGTCTTTATCATTTTGCAAACCAATCCACAAAATTTCTAAATATTTAATTATTAAGTTCAAAACTTTACTCAAATTACTGTAGGTTTCATTGACTGAAATATCTGGTTATCATCAGTATTGGATATGTATAACTCTGTCATCTCAATGCAATATCTATGTTGGTGGTGGGTATAATGAGGTGTCGCAGTCATTTCTGGCGACTTCGGGACTATTTTGCCATTGTTTTATGAAGTTCCATAACTTCCACATAAAAATGTAATTAACGTCTGGATGATATATTCATTGTCATTAGGAGATTTGCCCTTTTCCCTATTGTGCACATGGGTATCACACACTTGTTTTCATATTTGTATCAGAATTTTAAAATACATATAATGTTTATAGAATAAATATAATGTATATACAATTGCTATGTATGATCTATGTATAATTACTAGACATATATAATGACTATAGCATGAAAGTAAAGGAATTCTGTATAGATAAAGGAAGGGGCTTACTGGGAAGGGGACTGGGAACTACAGGGAGGAGGTGAATATGGTGAATGTTCATTTGAATGAAATGTCTCTATGAAGCATGTCTATATGTACTTGGAGTATTCCAATAAGAAAAGAAAAGGGGGGGGGGAGGCAGAGATGGAGGGTAATCCCTAACCTATCTAACTTTGAGCCATATTCCATTTCTTTTTTTACCTTGTATATGAGATTGTCAACTTCCTAACAGAAACGTCTGCAAAAGTTTCTTTACTTGAGTGTTCCTGGAAACTGTGTTTATTTCTCTTGAACTGTGAGACTGCAGGTTCTCCAATTCACTTTACAGATTTCTAGCAGCTAGTTTTTTATGTTTTCTTTATGTGAGTTATCACCTATACTTACACAACATGAAATCTGAAAACAGTCTTACCAATCTGCCAACCTCAGGGTGTGAGTGAGGTCATGTCTCTGGCTCTCCTTAGACCTGGGACACTGGCAGCAGTATAGCTCGGGTGAGGATTTTCTTAGCCAAGGGAACGGAGCACTTACAGGCTTGTTGTTCTATTTGCCCCTGTGCCCTGGGCCTAGAACTGCCTAACAGCTGAGAAAGAAAGAGCACCAGTCAGTGCATTACGCTGCCCTGTAGGAATTTGCCCTCCAGTTCCAGCAGCCTTTGTTGTTTTATGAATGCCTTCAGTGATTTTTAAATATTTTATTCATCTTTTGTAGTTCTTTTCAGCTGCAGGTCGGTCTCATGCCAGCTATGGCCTGCTGATGTAGGGTTTTGTGATCAACATCAGCTTTTGTATTTAAGTTTTATGTACAACTTCGTGTATTATATATATATATATATATATATATATATATATATATACACACATATGTGTGTGTATGTATTTAATGTATACAAATTATATACTGCATGTTACTGTACAAAATACAAATTATTTATGAAAATATATTTTATAACTGTAGTTATTAAAATTGTGTTAAAAAATCAATTTTTACAGATAAATATGGATTAAGGTAATTTTACAATTTTTGAAAACCACAATACTATGCTCTTTCAAAAACTGTGTTTATGTTAAGAAAATAATTATGTTAAATTATTAGCTGAACCACTTTCATAATTATTTTCTATGTTAATAAAATGAACTTCTAAAATGTGACTTGGATTTTAATCTATCACCTAAAAATTCTGCAGGCGATTCTTATTGCTATTCTCTTGGATTCTTCAGCTGAAATCTGAAATCAGAATCATAAGAAATTTAATCATTTAATTATCTATGAAAGTATAATTGTAACGAAGCAAACTCAGGAACAAGTGTTAGTTTATTTTGCAGATATTCTAAAGGAGTGTAGGTAAGTGGGCAGAACTACCAACCAGCATCCTCAGATGGTTCTGTGTGCACAGGCTGGAGTTCCAGTGTCAGTGACCTGCGGCAGCTGAAGCCAGTGCATCAGAATCTTGGGGTACATAGTCAGAAAGCAATTGTTTGAAACACATGGTGAGATCCCTTAACTAGCATAAAGGTTGTTGGTTTTGTTCAGTCCATATTATCCATAATGAACCTCATGTGTGTTATAACTCTCCCAAACGTATGCTTCTACGGATAAATTCTTGAAAATCATATCAAGTAAATGTAAACCTATATTTAATTTTCATAAATTTCCAATGTTTTCAAAAGGCAGAATACAATTAATAATTATAAATACAATGAGATTTACATTATTTAACAAAGGGTGTAACCAGTACGCGCACATAGATCTATTCTGCACATGTTTTACATGACAATACATTGTCACAATTTCTTGCAAATTTTTCACTTTTCCCTAATGTTTAGTTTTCATGATCTTACAATGACCCCACAAACTGGAAAAACCAGGTGCCACTTTTCTTCATGTAAGTGTCAGCTCAAGTCTCAGACGTCTCCATGTACTCTCACAGGAAAACGATCTTACTACTGAGGAATCTAAAACATGAGATCATTCAAGGATGGAAACTCCAAGGGCAGGAAACCAATCTTTCCAGTTTCTTTGATGCAAGCATCTGAATGAAGCATTTCTGAAAACATGAAATCAATTGATGAACATTTAATTAGAAGTAAAGAATACTAAATATATTAATATAATCCCAAGGGGAACACAGTATATGAATTTCTCATAATTCAGAGGTAAAATATAACTATTTATGAAATACATTTTTGGGGGAGGGAGGGTTTGGAGACAGGGTTTCTCTGTGTAGCTTTGCGCCTTTCCTGGATCTTGCTCTGTAGACCAGGCTGGCCTCGAACTCACAGAGATATCTGCCTGCCTCTGCCTCCCAAGTGCTGGGATTAAAGGCGTGCACCACCACTGCCCGGTTTATTTAGGAAATACTTTAAAGCATTCCTACAATGTGAAACAAAGAGGAAAAGCCCTTAGACTGTTTGAATCATACAGACTCAATAACAAATTAGTTATTATTTAGAACTTTAACAAAATTTTATATAGTATTAAAACTTTGCTAATTATATTATAAATATCAATCAGTGCATTGAAATCAATGTGAGAGCTTTTGGGGAAATACACCCAAAAATAACATTTGGGTTGCTAGTTTGGAACAGACCAGAAATTTCAACATACTCTTATGATCCCTGAATGAACGGAGTAAGAACAAGCAGACTTTGGGAAAGCCACAGGAGGAGTGCAATGCCTTGAGGAGAGTGAAATGAATGCTACCCTGGTAGGCAAAACAGAAACCCCAGGGAACAGGAGGATGAACTTGGTGTCAAGAGGGAAACGCTAAGAAATGGGAGATTGGCTTTAAAAGGGAAGGGGAGGTCACTGCCAAAGAGAGGGAGAGAGAAGGGATCGTAATGCTAAGGATGTTTGAAGAAGCCTTAAGGCAAAACATTATTACTTACTACAAATTATTGTGAAATTACTTACAACACGTGTTTGTGCGTACACATACATACAAGCTTAAATGAAGTTATGTCACCTGAGCTCACAATGCTTCCCGACAGGAGGAGTAGCTCATCTAACAAAAACCTCAGCACCAGGTATGAAAAACTTCTTTTCAAGTCAGGGGAATTCAAAATACTTCCACAGCAATTTCAACTGTTCATGTTGCCCCCGGTTCCCTCCCAGGGCTTGAACTGCCATCTCTACTACTGAAGATGCCATGTGCTTCAGACATAGGATTCAGAAGATTCTAGAAGACTCTGACAAGGAAGCCTCCTCCCAGAAGACCAGAGGTGTTAGTTAAGCTACCAAGGAAGGGAAACAGTCCTAGCTGTGATGCCTACGAACCACAAAATAACCAGCTCTGCAAAACACATCGTGGCACTTATACTTTGGCAGTAACCTATAGCTTTCTATACTATATGTAAGGCCTGCTTAGCAGGAATAAAATCATGTCTGATACTGGAAACCTGGTCAACTGCTGGGAGGAAATGAAATCATGCATCTTAGTCGTGAATCTACCACTGCAATTTTCTTAAATCAGGATAGTTCTCCATTCCAATCTACAAACTTGTCTTTATACCCAAAGGTGGGCACAGCTCTTGACCTTCTGAACAGAAACTTCTCTTTTCCTTTAAGATCCATCACAGGTATAGATTGTCACAGAAAACCACAACTTTTCAAAACAGAGATCCACAGATCATGATGTGCCCACCCTCCGTGCATACATCTACAGCACTACTCCAGCAGTAATGCTCAGAGAACATCACTAAGGAGAGGTGTGACGCATGGAAAGGCCAGAGGACCAAAAAGTGCACAGAGTGATCGTGTTTTATGGGAAGGACAGGACAGCCCCACCCACAATCCCTTATCCGTGTGGCTGCCTAAACAAAAGTATGAAATGTCAACACCAGTAACTGTGTGAATGCTGAAGGACGAGATGTCTCGGAGTCCTGTGTCTAGGAAAGGAACTTCAGGTAACTGATGGCTGAGGGAAGGAGAATTAGTCTCTCAGGAACAATCCTGGAAGTCGTGATGTAACATCAAGTAGTCATCCCTGGAATCATGTTTTCCACAAGCAACAGTAAATGGACACAGTGTTCTGCCCCACCTCTGTGTTAGTGTGTATGTGTATGTATGTGAGGTGTGTGTATGTGTGTGTCAGTACATGTGTGTATATGTGTGAAGTGTGTGTGAATGTGTGTATATGCATGTGTCAGTATGTGTGTATATGTGAAGGTATATGTATGTGTGTGTATATGTGAGTGTATGTGTATGTGTGTGTCTGTGTATATGTGTGTATGTGTGTACGTGTATGTTTGTGTGTCTATGTGTGTATATGCATGTGTCAGTGTGTGTGTATATGTGCGTGTATATGTGAGTGTATATGTATGTGTGTGGCTGCATGTGTATGTGTGTATATGTGTATGTATGCATGTATGTGTCTGTATGTGTATATGTATGTGTGTGAGTATGTGTGTGTGTGTGAAAGGAAAAGAGGACATGAATTTGAAAAGGAGTAAGGGGAAGAATGGAGTTCACATTTAAAAACATGTAAAAAATGTAGTGACTGTGAAGATGGGTCCTGGACCTGTACTTCAAAAGTTTGAGCTGGTTCTCTTAGGCAGACCATGTATGTTATCCTTCCCTTACATGTAACAAAACAGAGTGCTGACCTTGCGCCAATGGCAAGACCATAATAAACTCTAGCAAGGCAAGGTGACATTGTAAACTTAACTAACTCACCAGTGACATACTTCTGAATCCATAAAACAGCAGGCCTCCTGCGCTGTCACAAAACAAACCGCAGTTATTTCCATTTTCACCCAATATAAAATGTCCTGTCCTTTGATGCTGAGTTTAGAACAGAACCCTTACTCTTGCATCTCCATGAAAACCAAACAAAAAACTGGAAACTATTCTGAAGACCTAATTCATGATAGGCTATTTCTCATGTCCCGCCTTTGCAGCACTGACTGTTCCATGCAGTGTGGTGAGAGACTCTCTGTTAAGACAAATAAATCCAGTTTATAGAACCAGAGCTCAGCCCTAGTAGGCAATGGTAAAATGTTCTGTGTGGAGCTTCCCTTGGAAAGCGACACCTCTGCACCAGCCCTCCTTCTGCTTCAATATTGCTCCCGAAAAATTGTAAAGCAGGAGTTTGGAAGAAGGCAATTTTGCTTCTGTATGATCTATTATCTCTCTAAATGCTGAAATGGGGACATTTTAAAAGTGAAAAAACTTGTAATCAGTAGCAAGTATTTTAAAAGGACAATTGTTAAGCCCTTTTTAATAGCTAAAATTATAGGTTAATTATCCAAATCTCCTGATAGTATTCACTGCCTGCAGGTATGTTTCATTTCCTTGGGAAGTGGTTTAAATTGTATAACAAAATGAAGACAAGCAATTAGATGTCCTAGAGGAATTTTATCACTTAATCTTTCCATCAAAATAGATTTGATAGAAAAGAAATAATTGAGAGGATAGTGAGAATTATATTTCATATGATTAAGCACCATATTTGCAAAAATTGGCATACAGGATTAAAATGTTAGAATGTTTATGAATTGTGGAAAAGGTATTATTAAAATTTTCTCTATGTCTGAAATGATTTCAGATCTCAGTCTCTTAGTCAGTACAATAAGCATACTTTTTCAGTATTTTATAAATTATTTCACAAGAGAATTTTTGCAAGGTAATTTTGAACAAACTGAAGTGATTTTATAAATGTAAATAATGGAAGATACAAAATGCTATGATAAGGAATATGCACATATACTACTGACACACCTGTTTCTTATTTTATTAAGTATGATTGATTACCCTCTTTAAATCTTTCATTAAAACCAATGAGTATATACTTGTGAATCCATAAGGACTGCTTGTGCTGTGCATATGTGCTTGATGTTATTGTTACTAATGATGAATATTCATGTATACCCTCTGACCCAATGCCCCCAGCAATCAGGTAATAGTAAGTATGACCAGAAGGCTACTTTATACTGTTTTCCTTTCAGGATACTTTACAGAAAACCAGAGAAATATGGCTGACCTTCTCCAAAAGCTCTGCTGCCCTCTAAAATTCTACAACAATATTAGAACAGCAGAGCAACAGAGCCCAAACATGTCTGATTGGCTATTAATAGAAAAATATTGTCATAAAAGAGCAACAGCAAGCCATATCTGAGGGAAGTACAGTGTAAACACTTCAGACCTTTGTTCTGAAGACCTCAGAAGTATCCCTCATTGTATAGTTAACTCTGGATGATACTAAAATTGTGAAGGAATTTCTTTCTAAGCATTTATTTTCATAATGAATTGTGAGGAGAATGAGACATTTTCAGAATCACAATTTGAGTGATATTATACAATCTAGATAAAATGTTCATAAAATTCTTTGTGATACTAATAATAAATCATGAAGTTAAGCAAAAATGTAAAATTCCATTCTCTTACAGAATGTCTCTTAAAATGACATTCTCTCATACAAACAGTAACACATCATCTTCATTAGAACATACCGCTAATATATTCTTGGTTTCCTTCAGTTAATTATTTGGGGTTTTTTTGCAGTTAATTATTTCATGCAAAGGATAATATAAACTATTACTCTGCACATATCAACATAAATGATTTAACTAATTAACACCTCATTCTTTCTTAAATCTAATATTAATATGACTAAGATTTTCTGGATATAGAACAGTTATTTTTTGTCCTAATACTTTTCTTGCATTTTCATTAATATACAAAACAAAATTTATATTGGAACAATTCCTATTACTTAACAGTTACTTTTACTTTCTAAGACAATAATTTCTGAGATTTTATTTTTCATTTAGAATGTGGGGCTTATGTGGGGACACTTTGCTCAGCCTGGAAAGAGGGGTCTGGATTTGCCTGTACTAAATCTACCAGGTTGAGCTGAATCCCCAGGGGAGTCTTTGCCCTGGTGGAAATGGGAATGGAGGGGAGGGGCTGGGGGAAAGGCAGGAGTGGGGTCAGGACAGGGGAACCCATGGCTGATATGTCAAATTAAAACACAAATATCCATATAAACATAAAATTTGAAATGAGAAAAAAATATACATATTCAGTTAAGATATGGGAAAAGATGAGATAATATTTTATACTCTATATGAGGAGCAAAGAAGCATGATGGAGATATAATGCTTTGTACAAACTTACCAATATTTCATCAGCTTAAAGGAATTTGATTAGTAAAGATGTATGTGACAAGTATTCCCAGAATAAAGAACAATTTACTATGAAGTGCCATGAAATAAACTCAAAATATCCTATATTATATTAAGGAACATTGAAATAATTGTAATACAAAACAGATGCAAGTGTGTATTTATCACACATAATAAATCACAGAAACACACATATGTCATTAAACAATTGTGCAGCAGGCAAATGATTTGAAAGAAACCCTGAAGACTTCTCCATGACGAAGAAAGAATAGAACGTCTTATTTCTTACTTAATTTTGCTTTGAATACATACTTTTATAATTTGTCTCCAAATACTTACAAAGCTCTGCAAACTTAGGGCATAAGTAACTTTCTCCACCAAGCCTTAAATTAAACTTTATCTTCATAAGTGAAAGGATTTTGTGGCAAAAGAGTATCTTGGCAATCCGGGACAAGGAATGCCTAAAAAAAAATCACACTCGATAACAGAACTCACATGAGAGATTTATTGGAGAAGGGAAAGGATGCTTCTAAGCAGAAAGAGATAGACTAGGCAATGATAGTGTGGGCTTTATAGGGCTATGGAGCATGTGCATAGGGAAAATACTCAAAGGTGGAAATGTGACACATTAGGAACTAAGGGGCCTCGGCTCTGAGTTATTGAAGGCAGGGAAGAACCTGGTTCTGGGATGTGGGTAAATCTTCATTGACAAGTAATAAGACAATCACATTCTCAGAGAAGCACAAATCAACAGAATTTTTATTTTTTGCCAAAGAATTAATTGACAGTGATACTAATGATGACGGAGCAGATGAGGACTCATTCAAACCTCAGCTGAATTATTTGATTTTCCACAAAGTGCAGCACATAGACAATAAAGTAAGTATTGGCAATTTCTATGTTTTTAGCCCTCTAAAGTAAAACCATATTAAACTAAATAATAACTATTTTACAAACATGTTAAAGTTCCAAAGTTTGTGGAGATTTACTACTTGTAATCACCTTATATAATGAATATAAATCTTGTACTAACTGTAAGGTAGAAATACTTTGTGTTTATTTGAACTGAGGCATCTCACTCACTCAAAAAAAAAGCATTATGCATAATTTTGTGCATTATTAAACCCACTGTCTTTTAACAAATGCATTCTATTCTATATATTAAGTAGGTGCTTAATTGCCACAATAAACTAAGACTTATGGGAATTTCACAGTGAAATGAAAACTAACTTGTATCTTGAGCTACGTTATGGTGTTTTCATATGTGATGAGATTGAGGTTTTTTTTCTTTCTTTTTTTTTTAATTATTATATTTGTGTTTTAATTTTACACATCAGCCATGGGTTCCCCTGTCCTATCCCCTCCCGCCCCCACCCCCACCTTTTCCCCATCCCCTCCCTTCCCCTCCATTCCCATCTCCTTCAGGGCCAAGACTCCCCTGGGGATTCATTTAAACCTGGTGGATTCAGTACAGGCAGGTCCAGTCCCCTCCTTCCAGGCTGAGCAAAGTGTCCCTGTGTAAGCCCAAGGTTCCAAACAGCCAACTCATGCACTAAGGACAGGTCTGGGTCCCACTGCCTGGATGCCTCCCAAACAGTTCAAGCTATTCAATTGTCTCACTTATCCAGAGAGCCTGCTGCAGGTGGGTAGGAGATTGAGTTTTGTACAATATAACTGAGTAAAAAGAATATTGTAAGATGAAGATAGGGAAGGAAATCAAATGTGCTTTGATTAACATGAGGGGACCACTAATAGTGATTGACTTTGACTCCCAATTGAACTAATGTAAAGCTGCCTTTCCATTTATCTTGAGCACAGGGATCTATATCCCAAAATGTATTATTTTTAATTAAGGGGGGTGGTAGAATCCTACTTGTTTCTCAAGTGCAAAAACAAATCAAGTTTCCAGTAAAAGAGATTGTCTTTATATTTTTACAAAAGAAGACATTTTAAAGTGAATTGAAAAGGGGGTTTTGTAAAGGCCACATGACCCCATGAGCAAATTAAATAATAAACTTATTTCTTGTGGTTCTCTGTTTTTAGTAGCTTAATGTTAACCTTCAGCTTAAAAAGGAGTACGGTGGTATTAATGTAAGGTTTTCCAATTCCTCATCACTTCTTTCTGTAAAGTAGTGCCTGACTCCTTTTTCCTTCAGAAGTTTTTTTGTTTTGTTTTTGTTTTTGTTTTTTGTTTATTTTAAGAAATGAATATCCATTTTGTATTAGCATAGCCTTTAAACTTCACAAGTAGAGAGAGCACAAAGTTGGGTTTTATGCTGACATCAGAAATAACAGTATCTTATGTGAAAGTCTTCTCATACAGCATTCTCTGGGGTTTCACAGCCTTTGAGAAGTGCTTTGCAAGTACCAATCACAACTTTGTAGTTTAGGAAAAGTCAATTAGTAATAAAACATACATTGCATAAGAATGTATGTTTTGAACTGTTCAGTCATGTATTATCATTATAATGTTATTTTGGAGAATATTTTGGGTTTTTTTCATCTTTAATTAGCATGTGCCTACTACATAGAAAAGGCTAAATATGTAAATTTCAGGTATTATTTCAAACTTAAAAGTTTATTTTTAATGAAAATTATGGTCCTTGAATATAATTTATTTGTAATTTCAACAAACACATACATGAATATAATTTATTTGTAAAGTCAACAAATAAATACATGAAAACAATACTAATTTCTAACAGATGGAATGCTTTGTCACTTTTTTCTTCATTTCTCAGACTTTGAAAGTTTCATGCACATGTACAAAGTATTTTGTGCCTCAGTCCACCCTCATAATTAGAGATTATTTCGGAGTTTGTGGGAACTAATATAGACACCCACAATTGGACAGGGTACAGAGTGACAGACTTGGGAGAACTCAGTCATAAGTGGGATGTCTTCATTTACTCACTGCCCCAGGGCTTAGCCCTCTCTGAAGAAGTGGAGGCCAAAAGATTGATTGAGCCAGAGGTGATGAATTACTCCATGGGAGGAGGAGTATCATGCAGCACCCAAGAACTAATGTGCATATGAAGTCATTGACACTGTGGGTGCATGCACAAGACTGTCACAGTTTCAAGCCAGACAGTGTTCCTGAACTTGCAGGAGTAAGTGGATACATGTAAACCCCTAAACAATATGCTTTTTGCAGTTAACACCTTCTCTCATAGGGAAAATTATTTTCTACTAATGGAGTGTCTCTGGCTATATTGAGCACACTTCAGAATAAGAGTAGCTGGCCAACCCCAAATGAACCTTGTGTTCTGCTACGATCTTTCCTCTTCCAAATGATTCTACCCCTCTATGTCTTTATGTCTGGATGGCACTGTGAGTTTCATTAGTCTTACAAAAACGGTGATCAGAGGTCATTTGCTTCAGCCCTGACTTAAAGAATACTACTGAATAGGGGTGGGAAGAACCTAAGAGTCAAATGATGGAACCATGGACAGCACCAAGGTATTCTAGGCAGTCTGTAGCCATTAAATTTATTGCAGCTGTAATTGCCTTTTCATACTTAAATAATTCTAATGTTTTCCTTTTATTTTTGTTCATTTTGTCATTAACTATATAATAGGAACTTTAATTTGACAAATGGTTAATTGATTGGTTGTTTGATTCTTTTTCATGTAAGTGGGAGGTTTACCTAGGATCTTATATATGCTACACAATCTCTATACAATAAATCTATAGCCTGAGAATTATAATAATCTCCAAATTGACCAAGTCAGTGTATCTTTAATCACAGTGTTATGTATTAAGTATTTTAGTACAAATGGTCACACTATTAGGTAACAAAGTAGCAAGGTCTTTGAATTAGGACATCATGACTAAGTTCCAAGTAGAGTTTTTGCTTTATAATAGTTTTAGTGTGATTCACTTTGTTCATTTTGTTTTGTTTTGTTTCATTTTGTTAGAACTGAGAGAGATTTTATTTTGTCTTTCCCCTTTTATTGAAAATAGATTCTTTTCTCCTACGATTATCTGATTACAGTTTCTCTCCCTCCGTTCTTCCCAGTTTCTCTCCCTCCCCCTCTCATCTAGATCCACTTTCTGTCTCTCATTAGAAAAGAACAGGTTTCAAGAGATAACAACAAGCATAGCGAAATAAAAACATAATAAGATAAAACAAAACCATCACATCAAACTGTACCAGACAAATCAACCACAGCAAAAGAGGCCCAAGAGAGGCGCGCTATGCTTCAGAGTTCTGAGAATGCAAACGTTTATTTTGACACTTTATTGTGCCACTTTAAAATTTTAATTTTGATTCTATGTAAAGTCATGGTCAACTTAAGAGAAGAAACAATCATAGAAGTGATAATTATATAACAATTTGGTAACATCATATTTTTCTTCTGAGGGCAAGATAACTCATCTTATCCACTTTCTAGACTCTATTTTTCCTGTGTCTATAAAGCTCTTTTAATTGACAAAAAATCAATTATAATCATTATGGGAGAGAGCCTGAGTTTATTCCTATTAAATGTTAATTATGAGCAATTAAATGTGAATTCCATTTGTCATAAAGTATAATTCTTTATTTTATTTGTTTTCAACCTTTTTTTTATAAATCAGGCTGATAAGCTATGCTGGTAAAAGCTCCTGCTGAGAACTGAGAACCACGGATACAAGGATCCACAGGGTGGAATAAGAGAAGAGAACTCACTTCTGTAAACCATCCCCTCCACATTCATACTGTGTAGCAGGAATACTTAATGGTACTTATTAATAAAATCACACCTGAGGCTAATTATTTGGGTGAATGCTGGAAGATCAGAGAAACAGAACAGGCCACAGCTTCCTCACCTCGCCAGTTCTTCAGCTGGTCTTGTTTCCTCAGACTGCAAGCTTCTGAGTCCTCATGCAAATGTATCTCAGCTGAACTGTGCTGCTCAAAGCCTAAAAGCTTAACCAGCCAAATGCTTCTAGTTTCAGGTCTTCACGCCTTATATATCTTTCTCTTTCTGCCATCACTCCCTGGGATTAAAGGCTCCCTTTCTGAGATTAAAGGGTTGTGTCTCCATGCTGGCTGTATCCTTGAATACACAGAGATCTGCCTAGCTCTGCTTCCCAAGTGCTGGGATTAAAGGCTAAGGCGTACACTCTCATTGCCCAACTTCTGCTATGGCTTGCTCTGACCCATTTTTGAGCCACTATTTTTGGCTCTGTATCTAGTGACTGTCTGTTCCCTGACCCCAGATAAATTTATTAGGGTGCACAATATTTTGGGAAACACAATACCACCACAATACTGTGGCACATGGACACATATTCACACGTGCAGTGCACACACACACACACACACACACACACACACACACACACTTTTCAGTATAATAAAAAATTTTAAAAAATAGTTGAACTTGTTATCTTAGATTGTTAAAAAAGTCTACATGACTTCCTACTATCACTCTAGAAGGATGTAATAATTTTAGTGGTTCACAATATGAGACTTGCATTCTCTCAGCATTCTGGAAAGCATTAATGTGAAAACTGTCTCCCTGGGCAGAGATGAAGGTGTTGGCAGAGCTTCGACGCCTCCAGAAACACATGGGAAGATTGTACTCTTGTCCCTTCTACCCTCCAGTAGCTTCTGGCGGTTGCTGTCATCTCTACACTCTCCTCTTCATAATTGGTCCCTAGTGTGATGTTGTCCTTCCTTCTTCCAACAAGCTATACCTTCTACCAACAGTCTCTTTTAGCTGACTCTTCTGATATGTTTTTCAAAAGAAAGATTGTGAAAGTTTTCTATCTGTTTTTGATAAATACAATTTTTTTCCAATAAAAAAAAGACAAATACTCAAAGTACACAATATACCATGTAGCTTTAGAGGTAAAAATCAAATAAATAGTAACAAATTATTAAAATGGATTTTGGCTATGAGACCGAAGAAGTAAGTACAACAAAGGAATAATTAGAAGTCAAGCTAAGATTTTTCTAAATGCAATTATTTCAGGATGTGCATGGATATATGGTTGTGTTGGTTTATTTGTCTGGTTCTTTGAATTTATCAATATGGAAACAGTAAAATCAGTATTGTGAATTATCATGTCTATATTTAATGTTTCTTTTCAAGAGATGAGATATTTAAAAAGAGTAATAAATTATATTATCCTTGATTATAGCATGTTATAAATATTCAAGAGAAAATAGTATGAGCTTAATTTAGATGGTATTCAGAAAATAGAACACACAGAGCTTGAACAAAATGTATAGCGCTGTGTAAGCATCTGGCAAACTGTCAAATGCATTTTCTTGTACATCAGTTTCGTTAAATACATTTGATAGTGCTTAAGTTGTGTTAAACTATATAGTTTCCTACTAGGGGCTTTAAGATGAATAATAGAGAACTTGACATAGCAAAATAGTTTGTTAAAACAACTAGCCCAAAATGAAAGAGTCAAGCATTAATCAACTTCTGTGATGATCTACTGTACATAAGAGGCTGTGTTTTGAGAAAGTAAGGGCTCCCACTACTCTATTTTTATCAATATAAGATCATGTGGAGTTGGAGCCCTGGCTTTGAGACCATGAAAGGATTCTACAGTTTTTACCACACAGTATGAATAAATCTAAATGTGGCAAACGACTGGGTAAAACGTCAGAATGCCAAAAAATTTTCAATTTACTGGCTTCTTCATTTCAAGAGAAATAACAAAAGAAGGAGGCTTCTTGTTTTAAAAAAAATGTACATGCTTTTATCTAAGGACCAAATTCCATAAACTGTAGATGTAACCGGCTTGTTAAATAAGAAACACAGAACCTATTGCAGATTTAAAAACCATGAGGTCAGAGCAAGAGCGGAAAACCTTACCCTTCACTCCTTCTGCTGTTCTTCCTCTCCGCCAGAGACCTACTTCTGTGCGTCCTGTCTATTTAAAGACTTTCTGTTCTGTTTTCTCATTGGTTGTAAACCCAGCCACATGACCTCCTCATCACTGCCTGTTTGTACAGACCTCCAGGTCGTCTATGGTTGGTATTGAGAATAAAGGCGTGTGTCTGCCATGCTGGCTGTGTCCTTGAACACACAGAAATCCGCCTAGCTCTGCCTCCCAAGTGCTGGGATTAAAGGCGTGCCCCACTACTGCTTGGCTTCTGCTCTGGCTTGCTCTGACCTCAAGGCAACTTTATTGACATACAAATAAAATCACATTTCAATATAAATAAAATATCACTATAATAAACTTTAAATACAAATAGCAAAAAAGCAAATGGAGCAGGATGGCCAAAATCATTGATTGTAGTTCCTTTAGCTAGTACAATGCATAGAATGACTTTGCCTCAAATCAAGTTCTGGAAGGGCAGGTTTCCCTATAGAACCCCGCCCAAAATGAAATTGTCAATAATTAAGTCTGAATAATCACAGATTGAGTCAAAGTCTTTAATAACCAATACTAACTATGAAAAAATCATAATTTCAGTTTTATAATCATTGCTTTTTGAGAAGTGTTACTATATAGTACAAATGTGAATATACTATGATGAGTAGAGAGAGATTTAAGAATTTTTAAGTCTTTATTGATCAAAGCTGGAGAACACAATCAATTCAAATTGAATGAAAATGAAAATATAAGAGAAATAAAGGGAGAGTCTTAGGGAACAATATTTTCAAATGATATTTTGGATGAAGTACTTAAGGAGACAAAGAAGACATTATTTAAAATGTCCGTGCTTCTCACCATAGTCCCAAGTCAAGAGAATAGAATAGAGTAGAAGAATAAACAAGATTACATCATGTTGAATTAGAAACATGCACATGCAACAACCATGAATAGTAACACGTGATGTTTTACACATAAGCAACTACAGAGGAACCAAGGAACTAATATGACACAGTAAAATACTTTAAACTTGATATGCTTTTGCATGAAGTTTTCTTAATTTAATTTTTAAATCAATTTTATTATAAAACACTACATGACAAAAAGATCCTTAGTTAAAAGACTTTGGGTTTATGGTTTTGACAAGCATTGATAAATATAAAGCAATATTACTACATCAAAATTTGAGCACATGCTTAAGGTACAGATACAAAGGTGATAAAATGGGAAGGCAACAGATATTGATGTGTGAAGAAGTGGAGAGAACCCTTACCAAACATAAATTAAAGATTTGGAACCATATTTGGCAGAGTGCCTTGAGGCACAGGACAGACAAGCAGTTTCTCAGTCCTCTGTGATAATCCATTAACTAAAGGACTTTAATTTCAAGTGCATTTATAAAACAATGCATAACTGAGCTCAGCAACAAAATATCCAAAGTTTAGAAAATTACTACTTATTTGAAGTTTGACAAGGAAAAAAAATCAGCGATTTGTTCTCCCCAGTTTTTCTCTGACTATATTTAATTAAAGAGTCCATTATTCACAGCATGTCCAATAATTTCCTGTGGACCAAGTGTGAAATGTCTTTCTAAAGCAGAATGTGAGGCTCTGGCTATCAGGAGAGATAAATTGGCTCAAGTTGTTGAGAAAATTAAACTCTTTGCTCAGAAAACAAAACAAGTCAATAATTTAATGTGTTGGCATTGTTCTATGGGTATTTGCATTTCAAGTCTTATTTTTTGACCAGTTGAATAAGTCTCAAATAATTCAAATGCATTATTTCTAGAAAAATAAATAAATAACTCAAGTTGGCCACAGCAGGAAAAAGTATGGCAAACTATCTTTCAGCAAAAGCGAATTGATAACATCTCTGCAGAAAGCTATTGTGTTTTTGAATGCATTTTAAATGATATTTTTTTAATTTTAAAGAAGGTAAAATTATTACCAAGGATATGGAGTGCAGACCAGTAATCTTACACAACACAAGCCAAAAAAAAAAAAAAAAAAAATTCAAAAAAGTAATTTGGCAAAGTAGCCAAAATAAAGACACAGGGATCACCCAACAAAAGAAAAATGGATGAGATCTACATGATCAACCTGGACATGTGGGGGTGGGTAATGGAGGGCAAGAGTCGGGGCAAAGAGAACTTAGGGGAACAGAAGATCCCAGCTGTATCAAGAACAGAGAGGGAGAACAAGGAAAAAGAGACCATGATAAATGAAGACCCCGTGGGAATAGGAGAAGAAGCAAAGTGCTAGAGAGGTCCCCAGAAATCCACAAAAATAACTTCACAATTGACTATTGGCAATGGTTGAGAGAAATCCCGAACTGACCTACTCTGGTCAAAATCAGATGGCCAAACACTCTAAGTGTCATGATATAACTCCCATGCACTGATTGATGGAAGCAGATGCAGAGATCCATGGCCAAGCCCCAGGTGGTGCTCCAAGAGTCCAATTGGCGAGAGAGAGGAGGAATTGTTTGAGTGAGAGATATTGAGATCATGATTGGAAAAATCACAGGGACAAATAGCCAAATTAGTGGAAACACATGAACTATGAACCAATAGCTGAGGAGCCCCCAACTGTATCAGGCCCTCTGGATAAGTGAGACAGTTGATTAGCTTGAACTGTTTGGGAGGCACCCAGGCAGTGGGACCAGGACCTGTCCTTAGTGCATGAGCTGGCTGTTTGGAACCTGGGGCTTACACAGGGACACTTTGCTCAACCTTGGTGTAGGGAGGAGGGGACTGGACCTGCCTCAACTGAATCTACCAGGCTAGGCTGAATCCCCAGGGGAGACCTTGCCTTGGAGGAGATGGGAATGGGGTCTGGATGGTGGGGAAGAGAAGGCTGGGAAGTGGGAGAAGGAAGAACAGGGGAATCCATGGCTGATGTGTGAAATTAAATTAACTATAAAATAATAAAAGCATTAAATTAATACAAGATCATAAGGGTGGGGACTAAAACTTCTTTGACTGGGGTTCTTCAAAGAAGAGAGGCAACATTCATATCCCCACTGAGAAAAACTCACAGGAGCACACAAAAAGCAGCAAGCTGTCAGGTAGCAAGTGCTAGGCCATCACCAGAAAAGAATGTCTACATTCTGAATGGATGCTGAATGTTCAGCCTCTAGAACTATGCAAAGAGGAATTTATAATGGTTAGTGAAACAGGTTGGTACATAGCCTAGTTACTCCTCCCTTTTTAAAAACTATGATGGCACAGTTTGCCGGAGGAGTAACCAACCAAAATCTGATTTGCCTGTAGTCCCACTACATGAGATGGAACCCATAGCCAACACTGTTTAGTTGACCAAGAACACAAGACTGAAATAGCCCATGGAACTAAGATAACACCAAATACTACTATTCTTAAATAAATAAGCAAATAAATAAATATTGTTTTGAAAAACCAAACAATCAAATGATTGCTAATTATAGTCTGCTATATCCATATATCAGTACCTTGCTCAGTCATCATTAAACTAGCTTCCTCCTAGAAAAGATTGGAAGAAATATAGAAACACAGTCTGACATTATTCAGAAAGTGAAAAACCTTCGAAAATTCAGCCCTAAAGGAGGTGTTTTGATCAAATCCCTCTTCACAGCAATCTGGGACCCCTTGGAAGGTGAGATGGAAAGAGTGTAAGAGCCAGAGGAGAGTGCCCCAAGTAAACAAAACCCTCCAAATTAACATAAATGATGTGCATATGAACTCTTTCAGACACTAAGGCAGTATGCACAGTGCCTAATATGATCTGCAACAGTGAATCTCCAAAGCTAAAAGGAGAAGTGGATGAATTCCCCGTTCCCTAGTCTAGAAGCAATCTCCAATTGATAACCACTTGCTTATGAAAACTTAGCTTAGTCCCAGGGGTCTCACTGGGGAAACACACTACTGCTTGGTTAGGTACCATGACCAACAGAAGATGAACTCCAGGACATCTTTGTGGAGTCCTATTCTCAGAATGTCATATCAGGGCTTCAGGACTCTTCCCTTTTGTAAAAATTTTAGCTCAGTTTTTTTGAGTAGCTGAAAGGGAACCTTAATCAGAATCTATTGTGTGAGGAAAAAGATCTATTTTAAATAAAAGGAAAAAATAATATTGGGAACATGTTACAGATCTTAGCTTTGTATTCCTTTTGACAAAGTACTTAACATAATGTATAAAATGAGGTTAGTGGCATGCTTAATAAATCACCTTGATATCTAGATCCATGAGGTGGAATCTAACAGTACTTCAGATCCCAAAGCAATGAGCAAATTCAATAGAAACGTTGAATTCTTTTCTTTTCCTCCTTTTTTTTATTTATTATACTTGTATTTAAATTTTACCCATCAGCCATGGGTTTCCCGGTCCTCCCCCCTCCTGCCCCTGCCCCCACCTTCCCCAGAGCCTCTCCCCTCCATTCCCATCTCCTCCAGGGCCAAGACTACCATGGGGATTCAATTCAACCTGGTGGATTCAGTACAGGCAGGTCCAGTCCCCTCCTTCCAGGCTGAGCAAAGTGTCCCTGTGTAAGCCCAAGGTTCCAAACAGCCAGCTCGAAACACTGAATTCTTAACTGTAGTCTCTTCCTCTTTAAAGACCACAGCCATCCTTATGGCATTATTGTTTTATCCCAGGAAACCATAGATCAAGTCAGCCCTGTACAGCCCATTGTGGTAGAGAGATATGGGGACAGTCTAATATTCAGAAAAGTGGGGAATACCTAATTAAATTATTTGCTGTCACATGTATTTACTTAGTTTCTTTCTTTTTTATGTATCAGTTTATTTTCTTATTTAAATTTGGCTCAGGTGAAAAATTTTCAGTGGTTGAGTACTTTTCTAGAAATATGTTCAAACATTTATCTTTAATCTCCTGCAATTGTATCTTCTTCCATCACATTATTTTCAAAATATATCTTCCTTAATGAAATTTTCAGTATCTTTTCTGACACAGGCATAAGTACATTTGGTTCTACTTGGTTCTAAATCTTTCTCTTTCAATGTCTTTATTATCGCTATACAAAAATAAAATGTGTTGTTTCCGTAGTCCTAATTCTGCAGTCCCTTTTTCATTTTTCATGGTTTTTTTAGTGGATAGTTTTATTTAATTTGGTGTTTTATTTTGCTTCCTTTTGTGAATAATCAATCTCTAATTTTTCTCAAGACTCAGACATGAGAGACATGTATTTCGCTTTACCTTGCTAGTGCTCAATAAAAAGCCTGGTTTATACTTACTGGGAAAAGAACTGTGAGTTGGGAAGAAATGAACAAAGTAATTGACCATCTGTTGATAGTGATCTAACATCCCAGGGAGGACTTGCCAATACCAAATGTGTCTTGTTCTCTGTAAGCAGGAAAGACAGATTCTCAAAGCAGCTGGCACACTTGTTTATTTGCTAGGATGTGCCAATATTATCCTACATCACATTTAATGGGATGCAATCCACAATATATTTGTTTAATAATATGTTAGATCTAATAAGATCATTAGTGAAGAGAATAATCAATCACAGTGATATATTGTGACCTTTCATGTAGTGTAAGTTGTAATCATCTCAGGTGATTTATGATCTAGACACAGATTGCAAGGAATTTACTGTGCCTCAAGTCTTCTGTGGAGGAAAACACTGTACACATATAGATTCTCTTCATTAACAAAGCTACAGATGACTTTTTTTTTTATTTTGCTATGGGCAACTGATATCTAATTCATTTAACAGGAACACTATTTAATGGGTAATCTATAAAAGTCATGAACCATCACCACTTTTGATAGTAGTGGTAACATCTTAACTATTCTGTTTTTTTTTTTTAATGCTGTGTTAATTTTTTGAGTTCAATACAATGCATTCTGATAATATTCATCACCCTACCCAAATTCTCCCAGATTCTTGCCCCTGCCTACACACCTACCTTCACTTCCTCCTCCTCCTCCCCCTCCTCCTCCTCCTCCTCCTCCTTCTCCTCCTCCTCCTCCTCCTCCCACCTCATTTCTCTCTGTCTCCCATTCTCCCCTTCTCTCTCTCTCTCTCTCTCTCTCTCTCTCTCTCTCTCTCTCTCTCTCTCTTCTGTATTAAATACAGTAATTGTTGACTGACCATTTCTGGGAATAAAGCCTGGCCCAAGGCCATCACTAAGTCCTGCCCTAGAGTGTTCTCAAAGTACAGGTATCATGCCACTGAAGAAAACCGGTTTTCACTCTTCCAGCAGCAATCAAGTGTGAACAACTCCTCACCTAGGGTGGGGACTTTATTTCCATCTTCCCTCCTCCAAACTGTGAGTTTTTTTTTTCTGGTCTCAGCTTATACAGGTCTTATGCATGTTGGTGCTGTTATTCTGTTTCATATGTTATGTCTGGAAAAACTGGAGTTGAAGCCATGCAGGAATGTACCTTAATGGCTTGCTGCATTTTCTTTTTTTCACACAATTCATGACCATCTTCCCATGGTTGGCACCACATACCGCAAGCTTTGCTCTCTCACATCAACCATCAATCAAGAAAATGCCCCACAGGTTTGTCAAAAACACAATCTGGTTGGAGAATTTTTCTCAATTTACATTCCCTCTTCTTAGATGTCTCTAGCTTGTGTTAACTTCATCCAAATTTGAATGACCAAATTTTAAAGATTTAAGCAGAGAGTGTTGGGAGATAGGAGGTTGTGATATTTTGTTTGTGCTCTAACAAATATAGTTTACCTGGAGATCAGAGTGAAGAGCTAGCCATGGGTTAGCCATAGAGACCAGGTACTGATGTCACACACTTTCAATTGCAGTACTTGGGAGGAGGAAGCGGGAATATCAGGAGTTGAAGGCATCACTGAGCTACACAAGATTGATGCTGTCTAAAAGAGAAATAGAACCAGGCAGTAGAAGCTCACATCTTTAATCCTAGCACTAGGGAGATGGAGACAGTAATATAAGGCTGGATGAGACAGAAATAGATTCACTCTGGGTTAAGAAAAATATGGTTTGATCCAGATTCCCTCCCCAACATGACTATTTTTGTTTATTGAATCCCTATGGTCAGTAAATTTAGTCATTAGTTTAAAGATACCCTAATCTCACTTTCTCTGCTCACTTAAATTGTGTTTTAGTAAGTATCCAAATCTTGTGAAGAGAACTTGACTGAACAGAAACATCTAATTATGATCATTGTTAATTTCTATTTATAACCACAAAAATAAAAGTACACAATCTGATCTATCAAATATGGGCTTACAGGTACCTCAGAGAATATCTTCCCCTCATTGTTTACTCTTAATCCTTCTCTAAGGCTCATTTCATGACTTTTCCATTCTTCCTCAACTCTTAATCTAAAGTCAACTCTATCTCACTGCACTTCTGATACAACTTCCTATTTCATGACAAAAAAATCACCAATAATAATAGGGATAGGTAACTTTTAACCACCCCATCTAAATATGTTGATGCTTGATAATATAATATGGGTTCATATCTAATAGTATTAATTAGTATTTGTAATGTTTTAAGGTATAATTTTATATTTGTGTTAGATTAGTATGCAATATCATATTACTAGTTCTAGTACTAGAATAATTTCATGAGAAGAAAATGATGATGATGTGTGAGTACATGTGTAGGTCTATGTGTATATATGATATGTACACTCATGCATATGTATATGAAAGACAGAAGGAGGAAGACAGAGGGATGGAGGAACAGAGGGAGGGAAGAAGGAAGAATATTTGCAATGTGTACTAGTTTAGAGCTGGTTCACATCTCTAATCTAAAAAATATTCTTCATGTATTCATTATACAAAGCACTACACTCATCAAATAAATATTTTATTAGTTTTAAAATCATTACTGTCTTAAATTTTTATGAATAATTTATGTCACAACATTTTATACTATGTACTTTTTTTTCCAGTATATGTTTGTGTTTTCTTACTAAGGTTTTGTACCTGTTGCTCCCATGCGACAGAATATATTTTATTTTCATTATGATCACAGTTTTAAACATTAAATTTTTAAATCAACAATAAATGAAAATGGAAGAAAATACATTATATTGCATTACAATGTGGTAAATTATTACCTCATAATTACTAACTTACTGTGTTCTAAGTTGGTGGTTCTCAACCTATGTGTCATGACCCTCATAGGTGTCACATATCAGATATCATGAGTAGCAGTATTTACATTACAATTAATAACAGTATCAAAATTGCAGTTATTAAGTAGCAAAAAATAGTTTTATAGTTGGGAGTCACCATAACATGAGGGACTATATTAAAGAGTCACAGCATTAGGAAGGGTGAGAACCACTGTTCTAAGGTTCATCTTACTATACTAAAATTCCTATAGGGAAAGGTATCACCTATCTTAATAAAAATTCCTCAATACTAGTAAAATACTTAATACTATTACATTTAGATTTTAAGTGTACCTTTCCAAAAATATAAGCCACTACTTATTTATAATTTAACTTAGCTCTTTGTAACACCAAGGCTTTTCGATAAACCTCAAGTAATTGTATTCTTTGTCTAAAATTATAAACAACACATCTGTATATGTGTACAATACACACACACACACACACACACACACACACACAGAGTCTTAAAGGAAGTTACGCTACTTGGGATGACAATGTTTGCTAGTGGAATCAGATTAACAAAATCCCAGTACCAAGTACGAGAAACCTCTTTTTACATGGTTGGGCAGGATATCCAAGGTACTGTTTGGGTATAGCAAAATAATAGAGGTTATTGATGGAGGCTTCAGTTGCTTTCCAGGGGTTGAGCGGGCCTGTATTGCTGAAAACACAATAAACTTAGAGCACAGGACTTGGATGACTTGAGCTGAATTAGACCCAAAAGCCTCAGTTTTTGTTTTTGTTTTTTCAGTCTGGTTTCTATGAGTCAAGAAAATACTTTGGAAGCTGCCAATGGAGGAATGCAATTAAACAGTATTACCAAGCTGCAATATTTATCAACCAATATGATAACCAGCATGACAATATATGTGCATGAATGTGCAAGAAGTGGCTCTTGCATGCCAGTGGCAACTAATAGCATTCTAATTAGACTTAAGGCCCACTCAACTAGACGGAAATCATTTTTAATACTGGAAAGCTAGCAAGGTTACCCATAACAGTGGTGCCCCGGGCCTTAGAAAATAATCTACTACTGCCTCTTTGTTAGACCAGCATAATTCTTTTCTGTTACCTAATTCTTATTCTAACACTGGCATACAATTGGAGATAATGACCTTTATCAGAGATGTGTCTCTTTACAGAACATTAGAATATTGATAGCACCACAGAAGATCACGACTGGAAACAGCACAGAGATCAACTGATCATGCGTGGGGAGATCTCAGCACTAATGGATTTACGTCCAACACAGTATTTGCATCTATTGCTCAGAGAACATAGATGAAGATGGGAAGAAGAGATTGCAAGAACCCAAATACCAGGAAGTCATTCAAGAATGTGCCTTTCCTATAAATAGCCTCATAAACAAGATTAAAACAAGGACAATGGCAATGTCCATAGTAGCATGAAACGGCAGAAAATTATCATAGTCTCACACCTAGACAACATATTACAGGCACTTGATGACATCTGAGAGATGGAGAATTTACCTCTGCCAGGAAAGAGCCACATTATCGGCTGTCCAATACTGAGTGATCAGCCGTGAAACCTTATACATCATCATCAAAACAAACAAACAAACAAAAAAAAACACCAACAAAAACAGACTCAGCAAATATAAACATATATTTGCACAAGCATGTACATATGCATATTTGTGTCACAATAAGATCCAAAGAAAAAGAGGCTATCAACTTGAGAATACCAGGCAAATGAGGTTGTGAAGTAAGTATTGGATGTAGAAGAAGTGGGGTATAATTCTATTTCAGTAAAAACCATATTTTAAAAATTTAGTGAGGCATAAATTAGTGAGATATAAATTATTTCCTGTGATTGTTGTATATTCCTGAAACCTTGAGATTTCATAAGATTGTGGCACTGAATTGTGTCAAGATATCTTTTTATGGGGTTTGTTATTGAAATTTCATTTGAAATCCTTAGTTAATATGGGAGATATTAGGCATCTCAATAAAGCAGAAGTAAAGGTCTTCAGAAACATGTTATTCAGAACTGACTAAAGCAAATTGCTCATTCCCATCATTAAACATGATTGATGGATGAAGGAATTCTCGTGTGCATTGTCACATTACAGAGTCCTATCAATCCAAAACTTTATTGTTAGTAGCAATGAGCTCGATGTGTAATCTCTGACACATTAGCAGGGAATTGCTTCTGTTTTGTCACAAATGGATTATAGAAGCTGTTTAATACTTGTTTGCTTTCCCATAATGGTACAAAATGCATCTATAATTACTGTCGTGGGGCTGAGTCTATACCATCTGGTGTGGAATAAAAATGTTTATTTCCAGGCTTACTAGAGCAGAATATATATTCTGAACCACTATTACAAAGTCATTCATTCTGTGTAATAACCGGAACACTGTATGGTCATAGAGTAATGAGCAGAACCAGTTGAGACTGGAAAACCTTAGAGAAAACATCACATTCTGTAACACGTTGGTCTCCCTCATTGAAAGAAAGTAAAAATAAAAATTTTATATTCAATGATGTCACTGAATTCACTAAGATGCCCCAATAACATGTACGATATTCACTAAAGCAATGGCCTAAGGTTAAGTAAGCGATGGCTTAAAATGAATTGTTGCCTCAATATTGCTTATGCTCTGTTTTTAATTTTTGATACTTTTATAATTAAACATTATATTCTGTACCATATTGGACTTCTTCATTGAAAGAAAGTAAAATATAAAGCTTATTTCTAATGACATCCATGAATTCACTGAGATGCCCAGTAACGTGTGGTATTCACTAACACAATGGCCAAAGGTTAAGTAAGAAATGACTTAGAAACAATTGTTGCCTCATATTGCTTATGGTTTGTATTTAATTTTTGATACATTTATTATATTCATGCCTCTTTAAAAGCTCTTAAAAGTATTTTGTCTCTTTTGTATGTACTCAGTCTGTAGAATGAAGAAAGGTAAGAGTGAGGTTACAAACAGAAACAGAATAGAAGAGCAAACACCAATGAAAATAGTAATTATCTTAGCTATTTATCCATGGAAAGAAACTTGTAAGTATGAAGTTCATCTTCTTCAGTATGAAGACATAATGGCAATTACTCATCTCCACGTACTTTGATGCTACCTCTTCACCACACCAGCAGCTGTGTGTCCGAATCTAGATAACATATTCAGCTTATTTAGCTGATCAAACACAAAACAAACACAGAAACATGCGGAAAAAAGTCAGTGCTGAGAAAGTAAGTCCTTCTAAATATTAAACCATATTTTGAAATTATATAAATGCATAGGCTCTGTTTAGGTATAAGAATGTGACCCAAGAAAATACAAGAAAAATTTCAGAAAAGTTGCGAATTTGGGGTTTCTATGCTAAAACAGAGTTTTCATAAAAACACATAAATAACGTTAATAATTGACACTGAGGTTGTTAGTCAGCCATAAAATTTAAATAACAACTATATCCATGACTATGCAAGGGTAGATTTTAAATGAATGTAATTTAAATAACTGATAACAAATTATGAATTATTTCCTCTATAAATGGAAAAAATATTTTGTCATGGTTGTGTATTCCTAAATTCATCTTACTAAGGTAGCAATAATTTTGTAGGGCAGGGCAGAAGTGATCTCAGGCAGGCTTGACTATATGTTAGAAAAGAGTAGGCTGGTGAGGCCTGTGTGTTTTCAGAAGGGATTACTAATGTCTGGAGTTTGAGCTAACACAAAGTGAGGGGACACACATATCAACTAGCCAATGACCCCTACCTTGCATGGGCTCACAGAGCAGAAGGAAGGGAGCTTCTGTTGCCCAGGGCTTCTGGCCAGTGCTTGGAAGTGCAGCAATTCTCACACTAGTTTTCTCTATAGATTTTTTTTTTTTTAATAAAGTGAGATCAAAAGATTAAGAAATGAGGTTTCACTTTGCTAAGAATTTGGGGAAGATTCTGATAATGTTTACAATCTATCCTACCTGGAAATGGAAGGGAAAAAAACCCTCAGAAAAATGTGTCAAAATCCAACCACTTAAAGAAAATTCACATACATTGACAAATTAATCCTGTGAGCATCAAGGGGAAAAGAAATAACAGAGTAAATTAAATAAAATAATTTGAAAAAGTCACGTTACCAAATACACTCCAGACAACCGGGTATAGTCCAACCACAAAAAAGCATCAAAGATGAGGCAGAAAATTCATTAACGATGGACATGAGCTGTGTGAGTAACCACAGGAAACAAGCAATTTCCAGAGGAAGACAGGCCATGGAAATGGCTCTTCTTAAAAGTAAGTTTTAAAATATTTGTTAATTAGATTTTAAAAATTGGTAACAATCATATAGTTGGAAACTTAACCTGGATATATGATATATATTAAAATTTTAATAAAAGATAAACATACTAAGAATGAATAGACAGACAGCCCGTTAGAGCTGAGAAGAAATTCCAAAGTGTTGACCCACATACTTACAGCAATTGATATACATTGAAGATTAAATCTCAAGATATAGATGATACATATACACACAATTAATAGTTAGAAGAAATCAAATAAATTTAGAAAATAAACATTTTAATACTATATTTGGTGTGTTTGTATATGTGTATATGTATATAGTGTTTGTGTATGCATGTGTATGTCTCTCTGTGTATATATATGTATGTATGTGTGTATGTGTATATGTATGGATATGTATGGAAAGTGTGTGTGTGTGTGTGTGTGTGTGTGTGTGTGTGTGTGTGTGTGTGATGTTTGGAATGATCTCAGGTACTTTTCCATGTAAGGCAAGTCTTCTACCATTGAGGTATATACTCAGGCTATCAAAATTTCTATGTAAAATTTTATGTGAATTTTTTTTTTAATTTTCTGTCTTTCTTTTTTGTTGTTGTTGTTGTTTTGAGACAGGGTTTCTCTGTGTAGCTTTGGCAGCTTTCCTGGATCCCACTCTGTAGCCCAGGTTGGCCTTGAACTCACAGAGATCCACCTGGCTCTGCCTCCTGAATGCTGGAATTAAAGGCGTGAGCCACCACCACCCAGCTTTATGTGAAATGTTTAAATCATATTCTATTTAAATTATATTCATAAAGAACAAATAGCTATTTCAGGTAGCTTCTAAAAATAAAAATAAAATGCTAATATATTTGACTTTATAAAGTTGTGAAATTGGATAATTTTCCAAGAAAGATATAACCATGTAAAATCATTTTTTTTTAATATAAATGCTTGGTTTTGCTTTGTGGCTCTTTACAAAACAGTATAATATTAGTAGAAACTGTACAAATGTAATATGTATGCATTATTAATATGTAAACATAAGTAAATACATGAGTAGCTATTTATCGTCTCTTGTGTTAAAACAAAGGGACATAATTTCTCATGCATGTGATGAGCTGACTTCCCCAATCTGACAGAACTCTCTGTTGTGAAGTTGTGAAGAAAGCAGCACAGTGTAGCATTGCTTTTGGCAATGTAAAATGCTAAAAAAAATCAATGAGTGTAGTGCTGGTGTCTGTGAATTTCATTTTGATTCTGCACATTTTCTTTAAGTAATCTTTTGCTTGTACTCTCATGTATATAAAAATGGTTATATGTCATTATTTATAGCAGCATTCATTATACTAACAGAATAAATACCATTAGCAAACTCCGTGTATGTGGGAGAGCATGTGCAAGTATGTGCATGTATGCATGTTCATGTGTGAATGTGTATAAATGTGTGTGTGTGTGTGTGTGTGTGTGTGTGGGTGTGTATGTGTGTAACTACATCAGGAGGGAATTGGATCTCCCATATGGTAAATATCTACTCTTACATATTTACATTCCTATTCCACTAGAAATCTTTTTTTTTTCTTTATTATTATGTGTTTTAAATCTTGAATACATCAGCCATGGGTTCCCCTGTCCTCCCCCCTCCCGTCCCCAACCCCACCTTCCACTCAGTCCCTCCCCTCCATTCCCATGTCCTCCAGGATCAAGGCACCCCTGGGATGTGGTAATCTCTGACCATTAGCAGGGAATTGCTTCTGTTTTGTCACAAATGGATTATAGAAGCTGTTTAATACTTGTTTGCTTTCCATAATGTAACAAATGCATCTATAATTACTGTCGTGGGGCTGAGTCTATACCATCTGGTGTGGAATAAAAATGTTTATTTCCAGGCTTACTAGAGCAGAATATATATTCTGAACCACTATTACAAAGTCATTCATTCTGTGTAATAACCGGAACACTGTATGGTCATAGAGTAATGAGCAGAACCAGTTGAGACTGGAAACATTAGAGAAAACATCACATTCTGTAAACACGTTGGTCTCCCTCATTGAAAGAAAGTAAAAATAAAAATTTTATATTCAATGATGTCACTGAATTCACTAAGATGCCCCCAATAACATGTACGATATTCACTAAAGCAATGGCCTAAGGTTAAGTAAGCGATGGCTTAAAATGAATTGTTGCCTCAATATTGCTTATGCTCTGTTTTTAATTTTTATACTTTTTATAATTAAACATTATATTCTGTACCATATTGGACTTCTTCATTGAAAGAAAGTAAAATATAAAGCTTATTTCTAATGACACCATGAATTCACTGAGATGCCCAGTAACGTGTGGTATTCACTAACACAATGGCCAAGGTTAAGTAAGAAATGACTTAGAAACAATTGTTGCCTCATATTGCTTATGTGTTGTATTTAATTTTTTGATACATTTATTATATTCATGCCTCTTTAAAAGCTCTTAAAAGTATTTTGTCTCTTTTGTATATACTCAGTCTGTAGAATGAAGAAAGGTAAGAGTGAGGTTACAAACAGAAACAGAATAGAAGAGCAAACACCAATGAAAATAGTAATTATCTTAGCTATTTATCCATGGAAGAAACTTGTAAGTATGAAGTTCATCTTCTTCAGTATGAAGACATAATGGCAATAACTCATCTCCCGTACTTTGATGCATACCTCTTCACCCACACCAGCAGCTGTGTGTCCGAATCTAGATAACATATTCAGCTTTTTAGCTGATCAAACAACAAAACAAAAACAGAAACATGCGGAAAAAAGTCAGTGCTGAGAAAGTAAGTCCTTCTAAATATTAAACCATATTTTGAAATTATATAAATGCATAGGCTCTGTTTAGGTATAAGAATGTGACCCAAGAAAATACAAGAAAAATTTCAGAAAAGTTGCCGAATTTGGGGTTTCTATGCTAAAACAGAGTTTTCATAAAACACATAAATAACGTTAATAATTGACACTGAGGTTGTTAGTCAGCCATAAAATTTAAATAACAACTATTCCCATGACTTATGGCTCTAATCTAAAAAATATCTTCATGTATTCATTATACAAAGCACTACACTCATCAAAAAAATTTTATTAGTTTTAAAATCATTACTGTCTTAAATTTTATAATAATTTATGTCACAACATTTTATACTATGTACTTTTTTTCCAGTATATGTTTGTGTTTTCTTACTAAGGTTTTGTACCTGTTGCTCCCATGCGACAGAATATATTTTATTTTCATTATGATCACAGTTTTAAACATTAAATTTTTAAATCAACAATAAATGAAAATGGAAGAAAATACATTATATTGCATTACAATGTGGTAAATTATTACCTCATAATTACTAACCTTACTGTGTTCTAAGTTGGTGGTTCTCAACCTATGTGTCATGACCCTCATAGGTGTCACATATCAGATATCATGAAGTAGCAGGTATTTACATTACAATTAATAACAGTATCAAAAATTGCAGTTATTAAGTAGCAAAAAATAGTTTTATAGTTTGGGAGTCACCATAACATGAGGGACTATATTAAAGAGTCACAGCATTAGGAAGGGTGAGAACCACTGTTCTAAGGTTCATCTTACTATACTAAAATTCCTATAGGGAAAGGTATCACCTATCTTAATAAAAATTCCTCAATACTAGTAAAATACTTAATACTATTACATTTAGATTTTAAGTGTACCTTTCCAAAAATATAAGCCACTACTTATTTATAATTTAACTTAGGCTCTTTGTAACACCAAGGCTTTTCGATAAACCTCAAGTAATTGTATTCTTGTCTAAAATTATAAACAACACATCTGTATATGTGTACAATACACACACACACACCACACACACACACACAGAGTCTTACAAGGAAGTTACGCTACTTGGGATGACAATGTTTGCTAGTGGAATCAGATTAACAAAATCCCAGTACCAAGTACGAGAAAACCTCTTTTTGCATGGTTGGGCAGGATATCCAAGTTACTGTTTGGGTATAGCAAAATAATAGAGGTTATTGATGGAGGCTTCAGTTGCTTTCCAGGGGTTGAGCGGGCCTGTATTGCTGAAAACACAATAAACTTAGAGCACAGGACTTGGTGACTTGAGCTGAATTAGACCCAAAAGCCTCAGTTTTTTGTTTTTGTTTTTTCAGTCTGGTTTCTATGAGTCAAGAAAATACTTTGGAAGCTGCCAATGGAGGAATGCAATTAAACAGTATACCAAGCTGCAATATTTATCAACCAAGTATGATAACCAGCATGACAATATATGTGCATGAATGTGCAAGAAGTGGCTCTTGCATGCCAGTGGCAACTAATAGCATTCTAATTAGACTTAAGGCCCACTCAACTAGACGGAAATCATTTTAATACTGGGAAGCTAGCAAGGTTACCCATAACAGTGGTGCCCCGGGCCTTAGAAAATAATCTACTACTGCCTCTTTGTTAGACCAGCATAATTCTTTTCTGTTACCTAATTCTTATTCTAACACTGGCATACAATTGGAGATAATGACCTTTATCAGAGATGTGTCTCTTTACAGAACATTAGAATATTGATAGCACCACAGAAGATCACGACTGGAAACAGCACAGAGATCAACTGATCATGCGTGGGGAGATCTCAGCACTAATGGATTTACGTCCAACACAGTATTTGCATCTATTGCTCAGAGAACATAGATGAAGATGGGAAGAAGAGATTGCAAGAACCCAAATACCAGGAAGTCATTCAAGAATGTGCCTCTCCTATAAATAAGCCTCATATAAACAAGATTAAAACAAGGACAATGGCAAATGTTCCATAGTAGCATGAAACGGCAGAAAATTATCATAGTCTCACACCTAGACAACATATTACAGGCACTTGATGACATCTGAGAGATGGAGAATTTACCTCTGCCAGGAAAGAGCCACATTATCGGCTGTCCAATACTGAGTGATCAGCCGTGAAACCTTATACATCATCATCAAAACAAACAAACAAACAAAAAAAAACACCAACAAAAACAGACTCAGCAAATATAAACATATATTTGCACAAGCATGTACATATGCATATTTGTGTCACAATAAGATCCAAAGAAAAAGAGGCTATCAACTTGAGAATACCAGGCAAATGAGGTTGTGAAGTAAGTATTGGATGTAGAAGAAGTGGGGTATAATTCTATTTCAGTAAAAACCATATTTTAAAAATTTAGTGAGGCATAAATTAGTGAGATAATAAATTATTTCCTGTGATTGTTGTATATTCCTGAAACCTTGAGATTTCATAAGATTGTGGCACTGAATTGTGTCAAGATATCTTTTTATGTGGTTTGTTATTGAAATTTCATTTGAAATCCTTAGTTAATATGGGAGATATTAGGCATCTCAATAAAGCAGAAGTAAAGGTCTTCAGAAACATGTTATTCAGAACTGACTAAAGCAAATTGCTCATTCCCATCATTAAACATGATTGATGGATGAAGGAATTCTCATGTGCATTGTCACATTACAGAGTCCTATCAATCCAAAACTTTATTGTTAGTAGCAATGAGCTCGATGTGTAATCTCTGACACATTAGCAGGGAATTGCTTCTGTTTTGTCACAAATGGATTATAGAAGCTGTTTAATACTTGTTTGCTTCCCATAATGGTACAAAATGCATCTATAATTACTGTCGTGGGGCTGAGTCTATACCATCTGGTGTGGAATAAAAATGTTTATTTCCAGGCTTACTAGAGCAGAATATATATTCTGAACCACTATTACAAAGTCATTCATTCTGTGTAATAACCGGAACACTGTATGGTCATAGAGTAATGAGCAGAACCAGTTGAGACTGGAAAACCTTAGAGAAAACATCACATTCTGTAACACGTTGGTCTCCCTCATTGAAAGAAAGTAAAAATAAAAATTTTATATTCAATGATGTCACTGAATTCACTAAGATGCCCCAATAACATGTACGATATTCACTAAAGCAATGGCCTAAGGTTAAGTAAGCGATGGCTTAAAATGAATTGTTGCCTCAATATTGCTTATGCTCTGTTTTTAATTTTTGATACTTTTATAATTAAACATTATATTCTGTACCATATTGGACTTCTTCATTGAAAGAAAGTAAAATATAAAGCTTATTTCTAATGACAACCATGAATTCACTGAGATGCCCAGTAACGTGTGGTATTCACTAACACAATGGCCAAAGGTTAAGTAAGAAATGACTTAGAAACAATTGTTGCCTCATATTGCTTATGGTTTGTATTTAATTTTTTGATACATTTATTATATTCATGCCTCTTTAAAAGCTCTTAAAAGTATTTTGTCTCTTTTGTATGTACTCAGTCTGTAGAATGAAGAAAGGTAAGAGTGAGGTTACAAACAGAAACAGAATAGAAGAGCAAACACCAATGAAAATAGTAATTATCTTAGCTATTTATCCATGGAAAGAAACTTGTAAGTATGAAGTTCATCTTCTTCAGTATGAAGACATAATGGCAATTACTCATCTCCACGTACTTTGATGCTACCTCTTCACCACACCAGCAGCTGTGTGTCCGAATCTAGATAACATATTCAGCTTATTTAGCTGATCAAACACAAAACAAACACAGAAACATGCGGAAAAAAGTCAGTGCTGAGAAAGTAAGTCCTTCTAAATATTAAACCATATTTTGAAATTATATAAATGCATAGGCTCTGTTTAGGTATAAGAATGTGACCCAAGAAAATACAAGAAAAATTTCAGAAAAGTTGCGAATTTGGGGTTTCTATGCTAAAACAGAGTTTTCATAAAAACACATAAATAACGTTAATAATTGACACTGAGGTTGTTAGTCAGCCATAAAATTTAAATAACAACTATATCCATGACTATGCAAGGGTAGATTTTAAATGAATGTAATTTAAATAACTGATAACAAATTATGAATTATTTCCTCTATAAATGGAAAAAATATTTTGTCATGGTTGTGTATTCCTAAATTCATCTTACTAAGGTAGCAATAATTTTGTAGGGCAGGGCAGAAGTGATCTCAGGCAGGCTTGACTATATGTTAGAAAAGAGTAGGCTGGTGAGGCCTGTGTGTTTTCAGAAGGGATTACTAATGTCTGGAGTTTGAGCTAACACAAAGTGAGGGGACACACATATCAACTAGCCAATGACCCCTACCTTGCATGGGCTCACAGAGCAGAAGGAAGGGAGCTTCTGTTGCCCAGGGCTTCTGGCCAGTGCTTGGAAGTGCAGCAATTCTCACACTAGTTTCTCTATAGATTTTTTTTTTTTTAATAAAGTGAGATCAAAAGATTAAGAAATGAGGTTTCACTTTGCTAAGAATTTGGGGAAGATTCTGATAATGTTTACAATCTATCCTACCTGGAAATGGAAGGGAAAAAACCCTCAGAAAAATGTGTCAAAATCCAACCACTTAAAGAAAATTTGCATACATTGACAAATTAATCCTGTGAGCATCAAGGGGAAAAGAAATAACAGAGTAAATTAAATAAAATAATTTGAAAAAGTCACGTTACCAAATACACTCCAGACAACCGGGTATAGTCCAACCACAAAAAAGCATCAAAGATGAGGCAGAAAATTCATTAACCATGGACATGAGCTGTGTGAGTAACCACAGGAAACAAGCAATTTCCAGAGGAAGACAGGCCATGGAAATGGCTCTTCTTAAAAGTAAGTTTTAAAATATTTGTTAATTAGATTTTAAAAATTGGTAACAATCATATAGTTGGAAACTTAACCTGGATATATGATATATATTAAAATTTTAATAAAAGATAAACATACTAAGAATGAATAGACAGACAGCCCGTTAGAGCTGAGAAGAAATTCCAAAGTGTTGACCCACATACTTACAGCAATTGATATACATTGAAGATTAAATCTCAAGATATAGATGATACATATACACACAATTAATAGTTAGAAGAAATCAAATAAATTTAGAAAATAAACATTTTAATACTATATTTGGCTGTGTTGTATATGTGTATATGTATATAGTGTTTGTGTATGCATGTGTATGTCTCTCTGTGTATATATATGTATGTATGTGTGTATGTGTATATGTATGGATATGTATGGAAAGTGTGTGTGTGTGTGTGTGTGTGTGTGTGTGTGTGTGTGTGTGTGTGATGTTTGGAATGATCTCAGGTACTTTTCCATGTAAGGCAAGTCTTCTACCATTGAGGTATATACTCAGGCTATCAAAATTTCTATGTAAAATTTTATGTGAATTTTTTTTTTTAATTTTCTGTCTTTCTTTTTTGTTGTTGTTGTTGTTTTGAGACAGGGTTTCTCTGTGTAGCTTTGGCAGCTTTCCTGGATCCCACTCTGTAGCCCAGGTTGGCCTTGAACTCACAGAGATCCACCTGGCTCTGCCTCCTGAATGCTGGAATTAAAGGCGTGAGCCACCACCACCCAGCTTTATGTGAAATGTTTAAATCATATTCTATTTAAATTATATTCATAAAGAACAAAATAGCTATTTCAGGTAGCTTCTAAAAATAAAAATAAAATGCTAATATATTTGACTTTATAAAGTTGTGAAATTGGATAATTTTCCAAGAAAGATATAACCATGTAAAATCAATTTTTTTTTAAATATGAATGCTTGGTTTTGCTTTGTGGCTCTTTACAAAACAGTATAATATTAGTAGAAACTGTACAAATGTAATATGTATGCATTATTAATATGTAAACATAAGTAAATACATGAGTAGCTATTTATCGTCTCTTGTGTTAAAACAAAGGGACATAATTTCTCATGCATGTGATGAGCTGACTTCCCCAATCTGACAGAACTCTCTGTTGTGAAGTTGTGAAGAAAGCAGCACAGTGTAGCATTGCTTTTGGCAATGTAAAATGCTAAAAAAAATCAATGAGTGTAGTGCTGGTGTCTGTGAATTTCATTTTGATTCTGCACATTTTCTTTAAGTAATCTTTTGCTTGTACTCTCATGTATATAAAAATGGTTATATGTCATTATTTATAGCAGCATTCATTATACTAACAGAATAAATACCATTAGCAAACTCCGTGTATGTGGGAGAGCATGTGCAAGTATGTGCATGTATGCATGTTCATGTGTGAATGTGTATAAATGTGTGTGTGTGTGTGTGTGTGTGTGTGTGTGTGTGTGTGTGTAACTACATCAGGAGGGAATTGGATCTCCCATATGGTAAATATCTACTCTTACATATTTACATTCCTATTCCACTAGAAATCTTTTTTTTTTTTCTTTATTATTATGTGTTTTAAATCTTATACATCAGCCATGGGTTCCCCTGTCCTCCCCCCTCCCGTCCCCAACCCCACCTTCCACTCAGTCCCTCCCCTCCATTCCCATGTCCTCCAGGATCAAGGCACCCCTGGGGATTCATTTAAACCTGGTGGATTCAGTACAGGCAGGTCCTGTCACCTCCTTCCAGACTGAGCAAAGTGTCCCTGTGTAAGCCCAAGGTTTCAAACAGCCTGCTCATGCACTAAGGACATCAACACTATTCCTGTTTATTAGAATAATTAATAGATTAAAAATGAAGAACTCTGTAGTTATAGTGGAATATACCTTATATAAGAAAAGTTAGGGGGTTGGGGATTTAGCTCAGTGGTAGAGCGCTTGCCTAGCAAGTACAAGGCCCTGGGTTTGGTCCTCAGCTCTGAAGAAAAAAAAAAAAAAAAAGGAGAGACATGTTCCTAGGTAGGTGGTGGTGGCGCACGCCTTTAATCCCACCACTCGGGAGCCAGAGCCAGATGGATCTCTGTGAGTCCCAGGGTGCAAAGCTACACAGGGAAACCCTGTCTCAAAAAACAAACAAACAAAATCAAAGAAAGAAAGAAAGAAAGAAAGAAAGGGAGAGAGAGAGAGAGAGAGAGAGAGAGGGAGGGAGGGAGGGAGGGAGGGAGGGAGAGAGAGAGAGAGAGAAGAAAGAAAGAAAGAAAGAAAGAAAGAAAGAAAGAAAGAAAGAGAAAGAAAAGAAAAGAAAAGTTAGGATGTTGGAAAACAAACATAATAAACTACCTATTAAGAGAAAAGAAAAAAATTTCAAGTTTCAATTTTTTAAATTTTTTCTTGAGATTACAGTATTATTTCTTTATCTCCCACTTCCCTTTCCTCCCAGAAAACTCTCCATATAACTCCTTGCTCAATTTCTGCTGTGGATATCGCTCTGTGTAAATAAAGTTCTGATTGGCCAGTGGCCAGGCAGGAAGTATAGGCGGGACAAGAGAGTAGAGAATTCTGGGAAGTAGAAGACTGGGGTGAGACACCACCTACCGCTGCCATGAAAAGCAACATGTAAAGACACCAGTAAGCCACAAGCCATGTGGCAAAGTATAGACTAATAGAAATGGGTTAATTTAAGATAGAAAAGGTAGATAACAAGCAGCCTGCCATGGCCACACAGTTTGTAAGCAATATAAGTTTTTGTGTGCTTTCTTGGTTGGGTCTGAGCGACTGTGGGACTGGCAGGTAAGAGAGATTTGTCCTGACTGGGCCAGGCAGGAAAACTCTAACTACAAATTTCAAATTCATTTGATTTTTTTCACTAATGGTTGTATGAGGCATATATGTATGTGTATACTCATTTTTACCCTAAATACAACCTGCTCAGTCTATAAAATGTTAGCTTGTATATATGACTTCAGAACTGACCACTTGGTACTGGATAACAAGTTGGTATTCATTTTGCAAAGAGGACAATTTCTCCCACTCTCTCCCTTCATTAGTTGCCTGTAGTTATTTTTGAGGTGTTGAAGTAGCCTGTACATTTAAGCATGTTTATTGTTGTCCTTCTTCAACTCATGGTCACACAATCATGTCAGTGAAATTTTATGAGTGTTGATTTTGATAATATTAGGAGCAATAACGTGGTTTATACCATGCTGTCTGTTATGGTTCAGATGTCTCAAATGAACTTTTCTTCACTGGGCTGACAGTGACCCCTTCAAGATCTGAAAACAATCTAACAAAATCCCAACACCAGGCACAAAAAGCTCTCTTGTGAGTTGTTGGTCTGGATTCTCCTGGTCTCTCAAACTTTACAGACTATAGATGCTGTGCTTGCTTGTTCTCCAGCCATAGAAGGTGAGTCCTTATTGCTGAAGACACTAAGTATTACAAACACCAAATGCAGAGATCCATAAGGTGAAGTTTTCTTTTTAATGTTTATTGAAACACAATTCCAGAATGTAAAAAAAAAAAAAAAAAAAAAAAAGTAACTCTTCAAAGGCTGAGAGGTGATTATGAGTTAGAGAAATGTGGATTGGATAGTTTTCATCTCACACTCTATTATTTCATATTTTGAGCTTTGTAAATGTTCTACTGACTTTTCACTTCATTGGAGTAAGCGTGTCTTGAAGAACTGACAGTCAATTATTTGATCAGTGATTGAGGATGTATATGTTAATTGAGACCCCAGACATTCTAATTATTGAACATGGGGGAAGTATAACTATCGATGGGCGTTTTCTAATTTCATTTCTTGTCTTGAAAATTGCTCCTCTACCAGTTGCTAACAATTCTCTTCTGACTGTTATGAAACTCTGGAAATTAATTTGAAGTTTTACTACAACTAACCCTAAAATGGCTCCACATAAATCAATATTAGAAGCGCACTCAATAGTTGATGTACCACAATGGACATGACTGCAGAAACAACTTCATGTGGGTATTTTTAAAATTATATTATAATTTTGAAAACTATTTTACATAGTTCTATAACAATTTCTGCACTGTTGGTGTTTTCTGGCAAACAAATGTGAAGAGCAGGGTAGGATTTCATGTGGTGGTGGTTTGAAGGAGCAATATCCCACATAGGCTCATGTATTTGAACACTTGTTCCCCAGTCTGTAGCACTCTTTGGAATGGTTGTGAGGCCTTTAGCAGATGGAGACTTGCTGGAGGAAGTGTGGCACTGGAGAGTGTTTTGAGAGTTTGTAGCTTTGCTCAACTTCCTGTGCTCTCCCTGCTCTCTCTGTAAAGTTGAGCATGTGGTTAGGCAGCATCTAATTGCTGCTACCATGCTATGATGGCCCTGCTACTGTGGACACAATCTTGGAAACCTAAGCCAGAATTTACCCTTTCTTCCTCATATTGTTATTGGACATAGTATTATTTTGACATAAAAATAGAAAAGTAATTATTATTTAAGTTTTACTTAATTTTGAAAAAAATTAATGCTATTCATTTTTTGTCACCTGACACTGAGTGTTGATCACAGAACTTATATCCAGACTTTTAAAGAAGTAATCCAAAGTATTTTTCTTTCAAATTTTCTGTTTCCTAGCTCATTGATTTCTGTATTTACACACATTAACTGTTGTTTGCCTTGCATTCAATGGGGAAATGTTTTTATTTTTTTAACCTAATAAATAGGTTTCATGTCTAAGCCAAATGGCTTTCTTATTTATTTTCATTGATACAGCTACATGTGTGAAAGCATCTGGAGTTCCATCCTCATCATATATCTTTACCTCAAAGGTCCTGAAGTTAACATTTCAACTGTCATTCCTTTCTAGAATGTTATTCTTTCTTTGGAACACAATGCATGTTTAGAATCAAGATTTGAAACTGTGCTTAGAGGTATATACCTGCAAACCCTGTGCCTAGGAGGTAAAGGGCAAAATCTAGATTTTAAGACGATCTCAGCTATATAACAATTTGGAGGGCAGACTGGGCTATGAGAGACCTTGTCGCAAAATACTAATTATGTTTTTCTTTACTTTGAAAATTTTGGATAAAAGCTTGTTTGTAGTGGGTAGCTCTTCTAGCTTTGACCTAGAAGTACTACCCCCATTGTGGCTTCCCATAACTGTCATGCATATGAAGCAGGGCCAAGATGGGAGCCCTTAAGACCTGAGATCTGGATGTGCCAGTCTCTTGGTTCCTGGATCCTGAATGTTGGAAGTAGACCGAGCAGAGTTCTCGAGAGAACATTGCTGTACTGTACTTCCCCTCTCCTAGACACTGTAACCTATGCCTTTACTTGTAAGGTACCCCCCAAAATAAACCTCCCTTTTAACTATGTGGAGTTGCCTTAATATTTCCACCAATACTTGTATGCTTCTCAATTCATGGATTGTAATACAATTACAATCATTGAGGAAAATATATTTTGTCCTTGGTGGTAGTTTTTAGCAGTTGATAGCTACTGAAGAATAGAGAGCAGTTTTCCTTTGGTATTTGGTCTATGCCCCAGTGGATGGCTGTATAGTCTTGCAAATATCAGCATTAATTGGACTCAGGAGGGTTATTAATGAAAATTTAAAAAGACATGAAACTGGTAGAGAAGTTCAACATAGGTAATAATAGACAGATACAATAAAAATAAGTTGTACAAATGTATGAAATTTTCAAAGAATAATAAAAGTCGTTTTAAAATACATACTTATCTTGTGGTAATAATAATACATATTCTATTCAGAATCATAATATATATTCTGTTCTGATTCTTCACCTTGCAAGGTGAATAATGCCTACATACATAATACTTAGCGGCATACAATCCATACATCTAATATATTTATGTTATTCTTTCCTTTGATATTCAGATACCCTCATTATTTTTTATTCACTTATTTCATGTTTATGAGGATAGCATTAATTAAAATCTTAGGGTTTTTGTTGTTGCTAAAACTCTTATTTCCTCCTTTAAGGAAACACTGCATTCAGAGAAAATCATAACTTATTACAAGTATAAAAATCTTTAAATATCAAGTGTTTGTTTAATAATCTCTCTGTCTAAATCTTAGACTGGAATCTGAGCCTGGGTTGAGATAGGAAGATACACCAGTGGGACAAAAGCAATGGAAATAGAGAGCTAGAGAGGAAAGGGGGAAGAAGAAAATTATAGTTTAATTCTTCCTAACATAGTTGCAGTTAAACCCCACAGGAAGCTAGCCATTCTTTGTATAATGTATTCATATCACCTTTGAAGAGACAAAGCTCTATATAGGTCATGGCTATTATTAGAGCTATTATTGATGCTGTGGGATCTATCTAATAAGTATTATCCTGATGCTGATATTCCCAGGGTGTCTGGACAAGCATTCATCAATTCCCCTCATGTAGTCTCACACTGGTTTTTCTTCTTTTGCTGTGAGATCTTCAAGTAACCTTAATGGAATGTGCACTCTGTAGCTCAATAGCCACTGGTGTAAACAGGTAATTTTGAAAAGATTCATGCTGATTAATGATTAGGTTTGCAAAGTGGGGAAGACAATTATGCATGCAGGGGGTAAAGTAATCATATGGGTCACGGTAAGTGAGTTTTGTATGTGATTGTATTGCCCCTGAGATGCTGCTGTTTGTGATTAGCATAGGAACCTTGACAAAAACAAAATATAAAATAAAGGATATACAAAGTTTTGTGAGATTCTTGTTTTTGTTTTGATTTTCTTTTATATTTAAAGTAGATTCTTCTCTCATACTATACATCCCAACCACAGTTTCCCCTCCCACCCCTCCTCCCAGCTCTCCCCAAACTCCACTCTCCTTTCTGTCTTCCAAAAGAGCAGGCCTCTGGTAGACAACAGTTAACATGACAAAACAAAGTACAGTAAGACAAAGCAAAGGCCCTCACACCAAAGCTGGACCAGGCAATCTAACAAAAGGAAAAAGAGCCCCAACAGCAGACAAAAGAGTCAGAGACAATATCCACTCCCATAGTAAGAAGTCCCACAAAACCACCACGCTAACAGCCACAACACATATATAGATGACCTAGCACTGACCCATGCAGGCCCCATGATCACCACCTCAGTCCCTGTGAGCCCATATGTGCCCTGTTTAATTGATGCAGTGGGCTGTGTTCCCCTAGTGTACTAAATCCCCACTGACTTCCCACAATCTTTCCACCTCCTCTTCCACTTGAGTTCCCAATGCAAGGACCTGATAGAGACATCCAGTAGACACCGTCACCACATAATGCCTGCCTGTGGCTCTCTGCACCAGCTTCTATCTGCTGCCAGAAGAAGCCTCTCTAATGATGACTGGACAAGGCACCCATTTATGAATATAGCAGAATGACATGAGGAATCATTTCACTGATTTTTGGTTTTGTTAGTTTGTTTGTTTGTGTGTATGTTTGTTCTTTTCTGGGTCATGTTTGTTTGGTTTTACCTTATGTCTCTGGGCAAGCCAGTCTCTGATTCCTGGCCATCCAAGCAGTGTCAGGCATAGGCTCCTTCTTCAGAACAGACCTCAAGTTAAATCAGACAATTGTTGGCCTCTCCTACAACTTCTATACCACCATCGCCCAAGCATATCATGCAGGCAGGACTGATTGTTGGTCTAAGATTTTGTGGCTGAGTTGGTGTCTACAGCCTGCGGAGTCCCTCCTTGCACCAGGAGACTCAAATGTAGAGGTGAAGATGCATGGAGGCACCATATTGTCCTCTCCACATTCAATGGGCTGCGTGAAAGTTGTCCTGGGCAATGAAGGCCTGCTGTCAGTTTTTAGAGATCAACTCTCTCTCCTAGCCTCAGCCTGGGTTCTTTGCCATTTCCACATAATCCCCTTAGCCAACCAACAACTCAACTGAATGAAACTTAGTCCCATCTCAGACATTCTTGCATGGCTGCAAGAGATGGCAACTTGAGACTCCATATGCCCCATTTTTAAGAATCCTCACTAGGATCGTCATCATAGATTACAGGAAGTTTCCACCAGACTTGGTTACCACATACCCCCCCCCAAATCTCCACAATCCCAGCCATCTTTTCCCATAGTCTCAATCTCCATTTCATCTCCCCCTACATATGATTCCTCTTGCTCCCATCTCCATGCATCCCAATCCACACGCAAAATCTATTCTATTTCCCCTTCCCAAGAAGAACGATGTGTGTCTCTAGACTCCTCCCACTTTTAATGTTTCTGGGTCTGTCACTGGAGATTTCCTGTGTCCTACCTGGTCCATGGTCAGGACAAAGCTCTCTCATCCACCAGTCCTGCAACAAGTTGAACCCAAGTAAACACACTGAGGTTTTTTTTTAAATAAAACTATTAGCCTTTAATTCCAGCACTTAGGAGGCAGAGCCAGGTGGATCTCTGTGAGTTTAAGGCCAGGCTGGGCTACCAAGTGAGTTCTAGGAAAGGCACAAAGCTACACAGGGAAACCCTGTCTCAAAAAATCAAAAGAAAAACAAAAAACTGCTCAGCCATTAGCTCAGGCCTACCACTGACTAGCTCTATGTTGATATTGTTCCCTAATATATCGTGCACCCTAATAAATTTATCTGGAGTCACAGAACAGAACATATACAGGCCAGAAAATGGTGGCACACATGCCTTTAATCCTAGCATTCCAGAGGCAGAGATCTGCCTGGATCTCTGCGAGTTGTAAAGTCACACTGGAAACAGTCAGGCATGGTAACATGAGCCTTTAATCCCAGGAAGTAATGGCAGAAAGCAGAAAGGTGTATAAGACATGAAAACTAGTAACTAAGCAGGTTAAGCTTTTAGGCTTTTGAGCAACAGTTCAGCTGAGATCAATTTGGATGAGGACTGAGAGGCTTCCAGTCTGAGGAAACAGAATCAGCTGATGAACTGGTGAGGTGAGGAAGCTGTAGCTTGTTCTGCTTCTCTGATCTTCCAGCATTTACCCCAATACCTGGCTACAGTTTTGTTTTATTAATAAGAACTTTTAAGATTCATGGTACATAGCTCTTACATTTAAATTAACCCATAATTTTTATTTATGTTTAGCCATGTGGCTTGGTATCTTTTCTCAGTTCTGCCTTCATATCTTGCTTCCTTTGTGTCTGGCTGGCGACTTGTGACTCAGCCTTCCTGTTCTCAGAATTCCCCTCTCTGCTTGTCCCGCCTATACTTCCTTCCTGTCTACTGGCCAATCGGCACTTTATTTATTAACCAATCAGAGCAACACATTCACAGCATACACAGCAATATCCACAACATGAACCTATTGATTGTAGCTTTGTTATCATTTATTTAATGACTAATATCCACTTATATGTGAATATATACTATATTTGTCTTTCTGGGTCTAAGTTATATCACTCAGGATGATTTTTTTCTAGTTCCATCCATTTGCTTGCAAATTTTATGATGTTATTTTTAATAGCTGAATAATATTCCATTGTGTAAATGTACAACATATTCTTTATCCATTCTTCTATAAATGGACATATAGGTTCTTTGCAGTTTCTGGTTATTATGATAAGGTCACATTAAACATAGTTGAGGAAGTGTCCTTGCGGTAGGATATAGTATCCATATGCCAAGAGTGGTATAGCTGGGTCTTGATCAATTCCCAATTTTCTGACAAACTGCCATATTGGTTTCCAAATTGGATATAAAAGTGTGCACTCCCCCCAGCAATGGAGGAGTGTTCTCCTTGTTCCACATCCTTACCAGCACGAACTGTCACCTGTGCTTTTGAGCTTAGCCATCCTGACAGGTGTAAGATGGAATCTCAAGGCAGTTTCAATCTGCATTTCCCTAATGACTAAGGATGTTGAACATTTCCTTAAGTGTTTCTTGGTTAAATTGAAAATTCTCTATGGAGAATTCTCGTTTTAGATCTGTACTCTGTTTTATTTGAATGATGATGATAATGATGATGGTGATGATGGTGATGATTTTGATATCTAGTTGCTCGTTTATTCTATATATTTTGCATATAAGGCCTCTGTCAGATGTGGGGTTGGTGAAGATCTTTTCCCATTCTGTAGGTTACCTTTTTGTCCTATTGACAGTGTCCTTTGCAATACAAGATCTTTTCAGTTTCATAAGGTCCCTTTTATTAATAGTTGATCTTCATGACTGAACTATTGGTGTTGTGTTCAGGAAGTTGTCTGCTTGTGCTGATGTGTTCAAGGCTCTTCCCCACTTTCTCTTCTCTTCGGTTCAGTGTATTTGTTTTTTTCACAATTTTTTTCTCCTTTTTTATTTATTGTATTTGTGTTTTAATTTTACCCATCAGCCATGGGTTTCCCTGTCCTCCCCCATCCCACCCTCATACCCACCTTCCCCCCAGCCCCTCCCCTCTATTCCCATCACCTCCAGGGCCAAGACTCCCCTGGGGATTCATTTAAACCTGGTGGATTCAGTACAGGCAGGTCCAGTCCCCTCCTTCCAGGCTGAGCAAATTGTCCTTGTGTAAGCCCGAGGTTCGAAACAGCCAGCTCATGCACTAAGGACAGGTCAAGGTCCAATTGCCTGTGTCCCTCCCAAACAGTTCAAGCTATTCTATTGTCTCATTTATCCAGAGGGCCTGATCCAGCTGGGGGCTCCACAGCCTTTGGTTCATAATTCATGTGCTTCCATTTGTTTGGCTATTTGTCCCTGTGCTTTTCCAGTCTTGGACTCAACAATTCACACTCTTACAGTCCCTCCTCTTTCTCGACAATTGGACACCTGGACCTCTACCTGGGGCCTGCCTGAGGATCTCTGCATCCACTTCCATCAGTTATTGGATGAGAGTTCCAGCATACCGTTACGGTGTTTGGCCATCTGATCACCAGACTAGGTCAGGTCAGGCTTTCTCTTGACCATTGCCAGCAGTCTACAGAGGATGTATCATTGTGGATTTCTGGGGACCTACCCAGCACTCTGCCTATTCCTGTTCTCATGTGGTCATCATTTATCATGGTCTGTTATTCCTTGTTCTCCCTTTCTGTTCTTGATCCAGCTGGGATGTCCTGCTCCCCTAAGCATTCTTTGCACCACCACCACCCAACTTCTGCTCTGACACGTTTTCTAGCCATCATTTCTGGCTCTGTTCTAGTGGCTGTCTATTCTCTGACCCCAGATAAATTTATTTCGGGGAACATACAATATTTTGGGCATACACAATACCACATATTAGGATGGCTACACCAGCTTGCTTCTTAAGACCATTTGATTGGAAAGTCTTTTCCCAGTCTTTTAATCTTAGGAGGTGTCTATCTTTGAATTTGAGGTGTGTTTCTTGTATGCAGCAGAAAGATGGGTCCTGTTTTCCTATCCATTCTGTTAGTCAGTGTCTTATTATAGGTGAATTAAGTCCATTGATATTAAGGGATACTAATGACCAGTGATTGTTCGTTCCTGTTATTATTTTTATTTTTTGGTGGCAGTGTGTGTGTACTTCTCTTCTTTTGGGTTTACTGCTGTGGTGTTATCTATTGCCTCTGTTTTTATGGGTGTATCTGCCTTCCTTAGGTTGGAATTTTCCTTCTAGTGCTTTCTGTAGGGCTGGGTTTGTGGATAAGTATTGTTTAAATCTGGTTTTGTCTTGGAAGGTCTTGTTCACTCCATCTATAATGATTGAAAGTTTTGCTGGGTATATTAGTCTAGGCTGGCATCCATGGTCTCTTAGTGTCTGCATTATATCTGTCCAGGTCCTTCTGGCTTTCAATGTCTCCATTGAGAAATTGGGTGTTATTCTGATGGGTTTGCCTTTATAAGTCACTTGGCATTTTTCCTTTGCTGCCCTGGATATTCTTACTTTATTATGTACATTAGTTAATTATTTTGTGGCAAGGGGACTTTTTTGGGGGGTCTAATCTGTTTGGTGTTCTATAGGCTTCTTTTATCTTCATAGGCATTTTGTACTTTAAGTTGGGAAAGTTTTCTTCTATGATCTTGTTAAATATATTTTCTGTGCCTTTGAGTTGGTATTCTTCTCCTTCTACTATCCCTATTATTTGTAGGTTTGGTCTTTTCATGGTGTCCCAAATTTCTTGGACATTTCAGGTCATGACTTTGTTGGTTTTAGTGTTTTCTTTGACTGATGAATCTATTTCTTCTAACGTATCTTCAACACCAGAGATCCTCTCTTCCATCTCTTGCATTCTGTTGGTTATACTTGTTTCTGAAGTTCCTGTTTGTTTACTCAGATTTTCTATTTCCAGCATTCCTTCTGCTAGTGTCTTCTTCATTTTTTCTGTTTCCATCTTCAGGTCTTGAACTGTTTCCCTTGTCTGTTTCATTGCTTTTTCTTGATTTTCTTTCAGGTGTAGTTAGAGTTTTCCTTGCCACCCAGTCAGGACAAATCTCTCTTACCTGCTAGTCCCACAGTCTTTCAGACCCAACCAAGAAAGCACACAGAGACTTACATTGTTTACAAACTGTATGGCTGTGGCAGGCTTCTTGTTATCTACTTTCTATCTTAAATTAACCCATTTCTATAAATCTATACTTTGCCACATGACTTGTGGCTTACCATTACCTTACATCCTTCTTGCCATGGCGGTGGCTGGCAGTATCTGTCCTCCCCAGCCTTCTACCTCCCACAATTCTCTTCTCTGCTTGTCCTGCCTCTACTTCCTTCCTGGCTACTGGCCAATCAGCATTTTATTTATACAGAGTGGTATCCACAACACTTCCCCCCTTTTTTTGTTAAAAAAGGAGGGTTAACTTTTACATAGTAAAATTACAGATAACAAAACAATTATACATCAAAAATTTGATATTAAAGAAGATATCCTATCTTATATTTGTGAGTTTAAAGTTTTATATCTGACTTATCTTTTATCATAACTGAGGAAATTATATCTATCTAGTCTTCAATTACATCAAAGACCTCAGAAGGATATAATATTACCTAAGAAATGGGAGAAGGATGTAAGCAACTTTCAGGGGTCTTACAGGGTAGACAGAGACAGCTGTCAGCCTGGACAGTCACCTAATATTCCTTTGTAAAGTTGGCATTTTTCTTCAGCCCACAGGGCTAGAGTCTCTTGGCATTTCTCTCTGTGTCCTGAAGAATGTCTGGAAGTTTCCTCTGCGAAGCAGGAACCTGAAGTACTATTTTGTCAAGCAAAGTTCAGTGGTCACCTTTCTATGGGTCCTGCATGTCCAGTTGATCAAGCAGTCCAGGCAAGAACAGTTTCTTGCCCAAATGGCTATTTTTGCCAAGGTGAAGATAAACTCCATATGAAGTGTCTTCAATGCCCATCCTCTTCTTTGAAGTAAATTGGTGCTGCCAGGAGCAGACATGTCTCACTGTCCAGAAAGTCTAAATTTTAAAAATATTTTAAATGCCATATTCTGTAGGTCTTTGAAGTATTTGAAGATTACCTATCTATCTGAAATATCTCTGTGTATTACCTAGAAGACTTAACTAACATGGCTACAAGTTTGATTATCATAGATGACTAATTATTAACCTATTTTTAATTATCCATTGTAATTTTAAATGAGCTGTACAAACATAATACCTTAAACAAGAGTAGAAATATACACACAGTATAACAAAATTAACTTAAAGTTTGTATCAATAGACTAAAATCTATACCAATGTACAACATTTTAAACAAGTTGTTGCTCTTTAGAAGTAAGTTCCTTCATCTACCCTTTCAGACTGTTATATCTATATCATATCCCCTTTTTTCTTTAGAAAGAGATCGCATTTATAATCAACCTGCTTTAAAGAAAAATATTGGTTTTTCTCTGTCCCACAGCAGAGGGCTCTTCTGATTTGGGACACAAGTATCTCTTAACCTTTTTTTAACAATATGCCTAGGTTTAGAGAAGGAGTGAGCCAATTCCATCTCCAAAGCCAGCTGGGAATTTGGGCGTAGTTTTTCTTACTACTTCCTGCTGGACTGGGGGCACTGTATCTTATGGGGACACAAAGAAAATTTTAGGATTATGGAGTAGTCCATGAAGGTAAACCTCTGAGCCAGTTGCCTTGAAACCATTCTGGATGTTGAATCATCTGGACCATTGTGTCATCAGAGACCTTTCAGGTGGTCTTGGCTGATCAAACCTGATGTATCTTAATCTGGAACAAATCCACAGCCTCTGGCTTTCTGTGGAAACAAAAGCAGAGACTCTTTTCCAGAGGAACATATCCTTACATCCAAATTTTGAAGTCAAGGTACCTTTAAAATTTACATATTTGTTTAACTCAACAGCTTTTACAATCAAATCTTTTTCTGTAGTTAAAAATCCCAAAGACAACACAAACCAGATTCTCTGTGTAATATCCATCTTTGTAAGACTGAAATGCCATTGTGGCTGCTGGCTCCACCCACCTCAGCTTCCCAACATGCCTGTGGTACAGTCTACCACTAGCTCTGGGTCTGGAGCCATGTGTACCATCAACTATCAGAAGCAATTCTATCAAAGCAGCACATAGCCCAGAAACCTTTTCTTTCTTTCTTTCTTTTCTTTTTTTTTTTTTTAACTAGCAAAGGCTAAATCCACCATGCATCAGAGTAAAGTACTGCTTGTAGATTCCTCATTCCCGCCACACTGCAGGTCAGACACACACACCAGTAACCCACCATAGTAGCTCAAACACTCCCGCTAGGGCTAGCTCAGTCAGTAGAGCATGAGACTCTTAATCTCAGGGTCATGGGTTCATGCCCCACATTGGGCACCATTTGTAGTTAGAGTTTTCCTGCCAGGCCCAGTCAGGACAAATCTCTCTTACCTGCCAGTCCCACAGTCTCTCAGACCCAACCAAGAAAACACACAGAGACTTTTATTGTTTACAAACTGTATGGCTGTGGCAGGCTTCTTGTTATCTACTTTTTCTATCTTAAATTAACCCATTTCTACAAATCTATACTTTGCCATATGAGTTGTGGCTTACCATTACCTTACATCCTTCTTGCCATGGTGGTGGCTGGCAGTGTCTGTCCTCTCCAGCCTTCTGCCTCCCACAGTTCTCTGCTCTGCTTGTTCTGCCTATACTTCCTTCCTGACTACTGGAATTTTATTTATACAGAGTGATATCCACAGCATTCAGGGACTTATTGTTTTCTTCTGCTTTATTTGTCCTTTCCTCCAGTTTTTTTTTTTTATAGCATTCTGCCCATTTTTTGTTTGTCTGTTCCTCCACTTTATTTTTGATTTCTTCCATATAAGGCTCTAGCCTCTTCATGATGTTACTTATAAGGTTGTTTTTTTCTGCTTCTTCCATTCTGTGATTCTGTCTAGCTGTTGGAGAAGGTCTAGGTTCTGGTGATGTTTTATTGCTCTTTATTTTGTTGTATGTACTTCTGCTTTGACATCTGCCCATCTCCTTGTGGATTCGTTCTTGGTCTTAGCAGTGCACTTGGTCCAAACAGAGCTGACAGATTTAGGGAGCCTCTCTCTGGTCCAGGTGGAAGCTCTGGGCCAGAAGGGAGCTCTGGTCCAGATGAGAGTGCTGCCAGATGGGAGCTGGGGTCTGGACTCTGAGTCTCAGGAAGTCCCTGGGTCTCCTTATCTTGTCCAGATAGGAGCTCCTCTTGTCCAGATGGGAGTTCTGGGGCAGGATGGAAGCTCTAGTCCAGATGGGAGTTCTGGGATAGATGGTAGCTGGGGGCTCTAGTCCAGATGGGAGTTCCAGGGAAGGATGCGAGCTGGGGGCTGGTCTCTGAGTCTCAGCAAGTAGCTGGGGTCTCTGGCAAATGGGTGTGAGGGCAGGGTGTGGAGTTTGCAGGGTCTGCCTGCAGTCTTAGAAAAGGGGAGCCTTCCCGCAGGGCCCACCGAATGGCCAGAAACTGGGGCCAAGTTTGGCAGGTCTTCCTGGGATGGCTGGTGGCCAGGTGTGGGACCTTGAGGCAGGTGCCTCTCTGAGTATAACCCCAGGCACTCACCTCTGGTCCAGATTGGAGTTCTGGGGCAGTATGGAAGCTGGGGGCTGATTTCTAAGTCTCTGGAAGTGGCTGGGGTCCCCGGCAGATGGGTGTGGGGGCAGGTCGTGGAGGTTGTAGGGTCTACCGGAGGGTCTTGGAGAGGGGGAACCTTCCCAGTGGGGATGGGGGGTCCTGCCCTATGGCCAGAACCTGGGGCCCAGTTGGGCAGGTCTTCCCTGGAATGGCTGGTGCCCAGGGCTGGAACCCAGGTCAGTGTATCTGTTTTTATGTTGAAGTCTTTGATCCACTTGGACTGGAGATTTGTGCATGGTGATGAATATGGATAAATCTTCATGCTTCTATATTCAAACATCCAATTTTCTCATCAACATTTGTTGAAGATGTTGTCTTTTTTTTCAAGGTATATTTTTTCCTTCTTTATAAAAATTCAAGTATCCATAGGTGTCAGGACTTATGTCTGGGACTTTAGGTTAATTACACTGATCAATATCTCTAATACCACTCTACTTATGCCAACACCATGTGGGTTTTCTTGTTAAGTTCTGTAGTATAACTTGAAAGCATGGGTGGTAATACCTTCACAAGTTTTTGGTTATTAGAGTTTTCTTAGCTATCCTGTTTTGTTTTGTATTTAAAATATGTAGTTGAGAATTTGCCTTGCAAGATACATAAAGAATTGTGATTCCCTCTGGTAGCTGATGGGAACAGATGCAAAGACCATGCCAAATGTTAGGCAGACCTCAGGGAACCCCACAGAAGACAAGGAGGAAGGATTGAAGGAGGCAGAAGGTTTGAAGACACAAGAAGAACATGGCCCACAGGATCAACTTAAGTTGGTCTCATCAGTTCTCCCAAAGACTGAATCAGCAATCATGGAAACCACATGGGATTGTGCTACATGATGTGTTGCTTGGGGATTTTGGGTAACTCCTAACAATGAGAATGGATGTCTCTGACTCTTCTGACTACTCTTAGGACCCTTTTCCTCCTCCTGGATTGCAATGTGCAGCTATGATATGAGGGTTTATATCTAGTCTTATTGCATCTTATTATGTCATGTTCAGTTGATATCACTGGGAGGCCTGCTCTTTTCTAAAGAGAAACAGAGGAACAGTGGATCCAGGGGAAAGGGAAGATCTGGGTGGCTTGGAAGAGTGGATAGAGGTGATACTATAGTTGGGATATATTTTATAAAAGGAGAATAAATAAATAAATAAAATTAATTGTATTGAATTTTGATGCTAATGACATTGAATATGAAGGTGGATTTGGTAGAATGGCCATTTTTATTATGCTAATCCTAACAGGGGCATGGCTGTCACAAATTGGTCACTCCCTCAATTTCTGCCCCACCTTTACCACAGCATATAATGTAGGCAAGACAAATTTGTAAGTCAAAGATTTTCAGGCTAGGTTGGAGTCCCAATCTCTCCACTGGAAGTCTTTCCTGGTTATAGGATATGGCCAGCGGGTTCATAGTAGGAATGTTATGTAGAGTCATCTTATTAGATTCCAGGGAGTTTCCACTGCACTATGGTTCTACCTCACCTCCAAAATGTACCCCCAATTCCAGTTGTTTCTCCAAGTACCCACTCTTCTTCCCCCAGCTTAATACCTCCTGTTCTATCTCCACCTGTCCCCAGTCCATCTGAAAAAATGTAAGTTATTTCCCCTTCCTGGGGAGATTCATTCTTCCCTCCTTGAGCCCTCCTTGTTACTAAGTGCCTCTGGGTCTGTTTAATTACAGTCTGATTATCCTTTACTTTATATCTAATATTGATGTATAAGTGAGAACATACCATATTTCTCTTTCAGGAATGGGTTACCTCACCCAGGATAATTTTTATCTAGTTCCTTCCATTTGCCAGCAAATTTCATGTTGTTATTATTTTAACAGCTGAGTAATAGTCCATTGTGTAAGTATACCATATTTTTTTTTTATCCATTTTTGGCTGAGGGAAATCTAAGTTATTTCCACTTTCTGGCTATTATGAATAAAGCTTCTATGAACATAGTTGAGAAGTATCCTTGTGGTAGAATGGAATGTCCTTTGAGTATATCCAGAAGTAGTATACCTGGGTTTGAGGTAAATTGATTCCCAATTTTCTGAGAAACTGCCATATTGATTTCCAAAGTGGCTGTACAAGTTTGAGCTCCCACCAGAAATGGAGGAGTGTTCTCTTTGCTCCACACCCTCACCAGTATGAGTTGTTACTTTGTTTGGATCTTAGTCATTCTGTCTGATGTAAGATGGAATCCCAATGTCATTTTGACTTCTATTTCCCATATGAGTAAGGATGTTAAATATTGCCACAGCTAGCGGAGTGTCAATGGGGCCACCCACCTGTGGGAGCGAATGACAGGACAGGACGACACAAAGAGATGGACAGCAAGACAGTATTCTGACCAAGCCGCCAATCTTTATTTTCCTCCACATGGCTTATATAGCATAAGAGGGGAAGGGGCAGGAAGGCGGGAATGCAAGCTTGTACAGCCACTTTTGAAATCAATATGGCGCTTCCTTAGAAAATTGGGAATCCATCTCCCCAAAGACCCAGCTGTAGCACTCTCGGGCATATACCCAAGGAATGCTCAATCATACCACAAGGGCATTTGCTCAGCTATATTCATATCAGCATTGTTTGCAATAGCCAGAATCTGGAAACAACCTAGATGCCCTTCAACTGAAGAATGGATAAAGAAAATATGGTACATATACACAATGGAGTACTACTCAGCAGAGAAAAACAATGACATCATGAGGTTTGCAGAAAAATGGATGGATCTAAAAAAAATCATCCTGAGTGAGGTATCCCAGACTCAGAAGGACAAACACGGTATGAACTCACTCATATGAGGATACTAGATGTAAAACAAAGATGACTAGACTGCTACACAACTCCAGGGAGGCTACCTAGAAAACGGGACACTAGGAAAGACCCAAAGATCACCCAATGACAGAGAAATGGATGAGATCTACATGAACAACCTGGATGGCAGTGGGAGTAATGAAGGGCAAGATCTGAGGGAAAGAGAGCTTAGGGGAGCAGGAGATCCCAGCTGGATCAAGAACAGAGAGGGAGAACAAGGAATAACAGACCATGATAAATGATGACCACATGAGAACAGGAATAGGCAGAGTGCTGGAGAGGTCCCCAAAAATCCACAATGATATATTCTCTGTAGTCTGCTGGCAATGGTCGAGAGAAAGCCTGATCTGACCTGCTCTGGTGATCAGATGACTAAACACCCTAACAGTCATCTTGGAACTCTCATCCAATAACTGATGGAAGTGGATGCAGAGATCATCAGCCAGGCCCCAGGTGGAGCTCCAGGTGTCCAACTGTCAAGAAAGAAGAGAGTCTGCAAGAGCATGAATTGTTGAATCCAAGATTGGAAAAAACACAGGGACAAATAGCCAAATGAATGGAAGCACATGAATTATGAACCAAAGGCTGTGGAGCCCCGAGCTGGATCAGGCCCTCTGGATAAGTGAGACAATTGACTAGCTTGATCTGTTTAGGAGGCACCAAGTCTGTGGGACCAGGGTCTGTCCTTAGTGCATGAGCTGGCTGTTTGAAACCTTGGGCTTTCACAGGGACACTTTGCTCAGTCTGGAAGGAGGTGACAGGACCTGCCTATACTGAATCCACCAGGTTTAAATGAATCCCCAGGGGTGCCTTGATCCTGGAGGACATGGGAATGGAGGGGAGGGGCTGGGGGGAAGGTGGGGGTGGGTGCGGGATGGGGGAGGACAGGGAAACCCATGGCTGATGTATAAAATTTAAAACACATAATAATAAAGAAAAAAAGAGAATTCTCTGTTTAGATCTGTACCCCATTTTTCAATTGGATTATTAGGTTTGTTGATATCTAGTTTCTTGAAATCATTATATATATGAAATAGCCCTCTGTCAGATGGGGATTTGAGGAAAATCTTTCCCAGTGTGTAGGCTGTCATTTTGTTCTGTTGATGGTGTCTTTTCCCTTGCAGAAGCTTTTCAGTTCTATGGGGTCCTATTTATTAATTGTCAATCATAGTGCTTGAGGTATTGGTGTTCAGTTTAGGAAGTTATCTCTGTTCCAGTGTGTTCAAAGCTATTCTCCAGTTTGTCTTCTGGGAGATTCATTGTATCTGCATTTATTTTGAGGTTTTTGATCCACTTGGACTTGAGTTCTATGCAGGGAGATAGATATAGATCTATTTGAATCTTCTATGTGCTGACATCCAATTATGCCAGAATCATTTGGTGAAGATGCTTTCTTTTTTTCCACTGTATAATTTTGGCATTGTTTGTCAAAAATCAGGTGTTCTTAAGTAAGTGGATGTGTACCTGGGGGGTCTTCCTTCAATTCCATTGATCCACCTGTCTGGTTTTATGCAAATACCATGCTATATTATTATTATTATTTTTTTACTATAGCTCTCTAGAAGTGCTTAAAATAAGGGATGGTTACAACTCCTAATGTTCTTTTACTGTGCAGGATTATTTGAGCTATCTCTGGTTATTTTTTTCCATATGAAGTTGAGTGTTGTTCTTTCAAGTTCTATAAAGAAATGTGTTAGATATTTTATGGGGATTTCATTGAATCTATAGATTGCTTTTAGTAGGATGACCATTTTTACTATACTAATTTTACCAGTCCATGAGTATGGAAAATATTTCCATGTTCTGATATATTTTTCCATTTTTGTCTTCAAATTCCTAAAGTTCTTGTCATAAAGGTCTTTCATTTTCATGGCTAGAGTTAGTCCAAGATGTTTTATGTTAATTGTTGGTATTGTTTCTCTGCCCAGATTTCTTTCTCAGCTCATTTGTCTTTTGCATGAAGGACTGTTATTGATTTTTTTTTTTTTTAGTTAATCTTGTATCCAACCACTTTGTGAAGGTGCTTATCAGCTGTAAGAGTTCCCTTGTAAAAATTTTTGGGGTTTCTTATGCATACTATCATGTCATCTGCAAAGAGAAATGTTTTGGTTTCTACCTTTACAATTTGTATCCTCTTGATTGCCTTCAGTTGTCTTATTGCTCCAGTGAGAACTCTAAGTACTATAGTGAATGGGTATGGAGAGAGTAGACAACCTTGACTTGTTCCTGGTTTTAATGAAATTGCTTTCATTTTCTCTCCAATTATTTTGATTTTGGCTATTGGCTTGCTGTAAATTGTTTTTATGTTTACATATGTCCCTTGTATCCCTGATCTCTCTAAGACTGTTATCATGAAGGGGTGTTAAATTTTACCAAAGACTTTTTCAGCATGTAATAAGATGATCATGTTTTTGTTTTTTTTTGTTTTTGTTTTTGTTGTTGTTGTTGTTTTAGTTTGTTTATATGGTGGATTACAGTGACAGTTTTTTATATGTTGAACCATCCTTGACTCTCTGGAATGAAGTAGGCTTGATCATGCTAGATGATCTTTTTGATGCATTCTTGGATTCAGTTTGCTAGTATTTTTGCATTGATGTTCATCGGGAAAATTAGTCTGTAAGTTTTTTTGTTGAAACTTTGTGTGGTTTGGGTATCAGGGTGACTTAAGCCTTAAAATGAATTTGGCAATGTTCATTGTTTCTGTTTTGACTAATTTGAGTAGTATTGGTATAAGCACTTCTTTGAAAATCTGGGAGAATTCTGCAATAAAATCTTCTGCTCTGGGCATTTTTTTTTTTTTTAACTTGTGAGATTTTAATGACTGCTTCTACTTCCTTAGGAGTTATTTCCTATTTAAATTGTTTTTGTGATCTGGTTTTAATTTTGGTAAGCAGTATCCATCAAGAAAATTGTCCTTTTCCAATTCTGTGGAGTACATATTTTTGAAGCATTACCTACTGTTTCTTTGGATTTCCTCCGTGTCTATTGTTATGTCTTCCGTTTCTTTTCTGATTTGTTAGTTTGGATATTCTACCCTTGCCTTTCTGTTAGTTTGGATGAGGGTTGGTCTTTCTTGTTGATTTTTCCTAAGAAGTAACTCCCTATTTCATTAGTTGTTTGTACTGCTCCCTTCGTTTCTATGTTATCGATTCCAGCCCTTAATTTGACTATTTCCAGCCATCTACTCCTCCTGAGTGTGTCGCCTCTTTTAGGTGTGGAACTCTCAGGTGTGCTGTGAAGCTGTTGAGGTGAGACCTCTCTAATTTCTCTGTGAAGGCACTTTGCATTATAAATTTTCCTCCTAACATCATTTTCATTGTGTTCCATATGTTTTGTATGTAGTGCATTTAATTTCATGGACCTCTAGGAAGACTTTTTTTTTCTTTCACATGTTGAGGATCTGCTCACCCTTTACTCTGTGGTAATATCTATCTTTGATGTTGAGGTATGTTTCTTGTATGCAGCAGAAGGATGGATCCTGCTTTCACATCCATTCTGTTAGTGTGCATATTTTTGGTGGGGAATTGAGTTGATTGATATTGAGAGATATTAATGAACAATGATTTTTTATTCATATTTTTTTGTTGGTCTTGGTTGTGTGTGTGTGTGTGTGTGTGTGTGTGTGTGTGTGTGTGTACTTTCCTTCTTTTGGTTTAAATGGTATGAAATTATTTATTTGCTGTGTTTTAATACGTAGAGTTTACCTCCTTGGGTTAGTGCTTTCCTTCTAATAGCTTCTGTAGAACAGAATTTGTGGATAGACATTGATTAAATTTGATTTTGATATGGAATATCTTGTATTCTCCATCTATTGTGATTGAGAGTTTTGTTGGGAATAGTAGTTTCTTGGACTCTGCAAGACATCAGGCTAGAACTTTCCAACTTTTAAAGTCCTCATTGAGAAGTCAGGTATAATTCTATTAAGTCTGTCTTTATATGTTATTTAGCCTTTTCCCATTGTAACTTTCAGTATTCTTTCTTTGTTCTATATGCCTAGTGTTTTAATTATTAAATGTCAGAGGGGCCTTCTTTTCTGGTACAATCTATTTGATATTCTGTAATCAAGAGCCTAGATTATCTGAAGCCAGCATACATCATCTTCTGGCAGGTGTGGCCTGTGACTGTGCAGGCAATGTCCACCTGACTTGGGGCCTAGGATATAGCAACAGATGGGGGAGGGGAGCTGGGAGAGAAAGTCTGTGGAATCCACAGGAGACATGGACAGGGACAGGGGAAGGGAGGCTGCAGTTGGTGTTCTGTTGTAGTGTTATGAAATATCCCAAGTATTGGGCCTGTGGGAACAGTGAGAGTGGAGAAGGTTCACAGACTGCCTACCTAGTTTTCTGGCAAGCATTGTTTGTGGTAATCTTATTATTTTTGTTATAATTGCTCTTCTTAAAAATAGTATTTGCTCAAATCACCAAAACTATTGAATGAAGTGAGTGTTTGGTACTTGAATAGTGATTTGCTCAGGAATAAGAGGGAGCTTGGAACAAGTGAGATCAGGTACCAGTTTTATTTGTAATATGCAGCTTTTTAAAAGCATGCATATTCAAATTTTCATGAATAAATTTATAATTACACAATTATATATTATAAACATTTCTTATGTACATACAAAAATACATCTTTAGCTATTTTTCCGAAAGTATATGTGTATATATGCACTCAGTTTTGTATTATAATATTTTATAGATATTTGCCTTTTATTCTGACACTCAGCTTTTGTATTTGCTCTTAGTTTTAGTACATCACCTGTAAGTACCTATCAATCATTAATCTGAACAAACTGATGCACATTTACAGTGTTTTTACTTTGGGGTAAGTTGTTGCAGAAAATCTTAATAAGTTCATAAACATTAAATATATAGCCTTTGTAGGAAGTCATTGATGTGTATTTCATGAACAATTACAAAGTCTTCATCTAGTGACAACCAAATCAGTTGTAATTAATGAGATAAAGAAAACATAAATTATATTTTCAGGTTTTTACCTAAACTCTCATTCCAATTAATGCTGCTATAAGGAAACATCTGGGGTGAACTACTATGTAATGAAAGAGGTTTATTCTTATCATGGTTATAGTGACAAGAAGGTCTGAGTAGCATAGCACTGACATCCTAGTAAAAGTAACTTTGATGTGTCACACTCGTCATCGAAACCAAGAACCAAACATATTCAGAAGGAAATGGCATGTGGGTTGCTTGAATTGATCATAAGCCACTTTCATGAGTACAAGTGCAATCCCAGGAGGCTAGACTCATTCCTACAAGGCAGCTTTAATCTATTCATAGGAATAGAACCTCATCTTATAATTACCCTGCTGTTTCTACCACTTCAACAATACTGCACTAATGACCAAGCTTCCAGCCCATAAACCAGTGGACATAAAGCTTATCCTTTCCAAGTAATCTGCACAGTGCTACTTTAAACTGTAAATATCATACATACCTCATACTAATGGTATTCTTCAAGAATGAATTAAGTGACATAAGGATAGGCCTTTGTAAATATGTATCAAACTACTAAAAGTGTATCTCTTTCTGCCTTTGGTGACTCAACTGTTATGGATCATTTATAATGGTAAAAGATCACTCCAGCTCTTTGTTATGGTGATTCAAGCCATTTCAGCCAGTTCCCAGACTCTGTCTTTCCCTCTATATCCTTTAATACTATATTTCTTTTAAACATAGCAAGGCTGTATCACCATGTATGTCTTTGAAGCTTTACACAGATGTAGTATATTTGTAAACCTCAACCAGTTAGAAAGATTTCAATAGAATATCAAAGAAGAACCTTATGACCTAGAACCCATGGAAAACAAAGCAGAACAATAGCCCAGCTCATAGATGTTTTTCAATAGCATCATTTCCAGCCAAACATAAGTAGAACCCACACACAACTATAGCTGAAATAGAAACAAAATTAGACATTTCTCCTGGGAAAACATAGATTGTACCACATTCCTTGCTTAGGGAATTATATGACATCACATTCATTATATGGGAGTATTTTCATGGTTTTCAGTGAAAACATATATCTGCAATATTCTAGCTCTTTTGCTTTCATATGACAACATTTCTAAGAAATGTTGCAAATAATTTAAAAATTAACATGAGAACACCACTCATTGTTGCTCCAGTTGCTGGTAAGCAGGGAAGACTCCTGTGCACCAAAACCCTCATCAGACCCTGCAATCTACAAGACCTACACCCTGCACCAAACCCACCCATCCCCCTATGACCCCTGTGCCTTCCTGAGACATAGAACCTATTGGCTCTGATTGGACCAAGAGGTGAGTGACTCTTCTCCCACCCAGAGAGTCCTGCCTCTAGAACCTAGTCCCTAGGGCATAACTCATGTCTGGGAACCTAAAACCATGACTGCAGTAGTTGTTGGCCAGCAGGGAAGATTCCTGTGGGCAGGCTCCCCCACCCAAGCTCCCCATCAGACCTTGCAATCATAGACCCACACTGTACTCTAGACCCACCCATCCCCCTGTGACCCTAGTGACTTCCTGAGACACAGAATTGGCCAGCTCCAATTAGACCAAGAGCTAAAATTGGACCCAGAGTGCTCCCTCTGAGACACAGACACAGCAAGCACAGATTGCACCAAGAGCAGCTTGCTTAGACACAGGAACCTCTTGCACCTATCGAAGGAAGAGATGGGCAGATGTCAGTACAAAAATACATATAACAGCATAAAGAGCAAGATGGCATCACCGGAACCTAGTGGTTATACAACAGCAAGACTTGAATATCACAATATAGAACAAGCTGAAGAAAGTGACCTTCAAAATAACTTTATGAAGATAATAGAGGTCTTTAAAAAATGAAAAAAAAATCCCTTAAAGAAGATGAGAAAAAAAAATTGGAAGAAGTCCCTGAAAGAAAGCCAAGAAAACCATGAAGAAGCAATTAAACATGTAAAGGAAACAATTCAATACCTGAAAATTGAAATAGAAACAATAAAGAAGACAGAAACCAAGGGAATGTTGGAAACAGAAAATCTGAGTAAATGAACAGGAACTACAAATACAAGCATAACCAAAAGAATACAAATAATGGAAGAGAGAATCTCTGGTGTAAAGGATGCAATAAAAGAAATAGATTCATTAGTCAAAGAAAACACCAAAGCCAAAAATGTCATAACACAAAATGTCCAGGAAATCTGGGACACCATGAAAAAGCCAAAACTAAGAATAATAGAGGTAGAAGAAGGAGAAGAATACCAACTCAAAGGCACAGAAAATATATTCAACAAAATCATGGAAGAAACCTTTCCCAACTTAAAGAAGGAAATACCTGTGAATATACACGAAGCTTATAGAACACCAAATAGACTAGACCCTGCCCCCCCCAAAGTTCCCTTGCTATATAATAAACATACAGAATAAAGAAAGATTATTAAGAGCAGCTAACGAAAAAGGCCAAGTGACTTACAAAGGCAAACCAATCAGAGTAACACCCAACTACTCAATGGAGACTCTGAAAGGCAGAGGTCCTTGACAGATATAATGCAGACACTAAAAGACCACAGATACCAGTCCAGACTACTTACTATACCTGGCAAAATTTTCAATCACAATAGAAGGACTGAACAAGACATTCTGAGACAAAACCAGCTTTAAATGATACCTATCCATAAATTCAGACCTACAGAAAGCACAAGAAGGAAAATTCCAACCTGAGGAAGTCAGCTACACCAATAGAAACACACGCAATATATAACCCCACAGGAGCAAATCCCAAAGATGAAAATACACACACACACACACACACACACACACACACACACACACACACCCCTACCAAAAGAAAGATAACAGGAATTAAATTAACAATCACTGCTCATTAATATCCCTTTATATCAATGGACTCAATTCACCCATAAAAAGACACAGGCTGATAGAATGGATACAAAATAAGGATCCATCCTTTTGCTACATACAAGAAACACACATCAACTTCAAATACAAATACTACCTCAGAGTAAGAGACTGGGAAAAGAGTTTCCAACCAAATGGACTTAAGAAGCAAGCTGGTGTAGCTATCCTAATAGCTAACAAAATAGACTTCAATTTACAATCAATCAAAAGAGTTTGGGAAGGATATTACATATTCATCACAGAAAAAAATCCAACAAGATGAAGTCTCAATTCTGAACATTTATGCCCCAAACACAAGGGCACCCACATATGTAAAAGAAACATTGCCAAAGCTTAAATCACACATCAAACTCCACACATTAATAGTGGGAGACTTCAACACCCCACTTTAACCAAATGGACAGATCTGCCAGATCAAAAAATAAGGCATCCAACAGATGTTATGACTCAAATGGACTTTGATATCTACAGAACATTCTACCCTAACAAAAAAGAATATACCTTCTTCTCACCACCACATGGAATTTTCTCTAAAATCGACCATATAACGGCTCACAAAGCAAATCTCAGTAGATTTTAAAAAATGGAATAACCTTCTGTATTTTATCTGACCACTATGGCTTAAAGTTAGATTTCAGCAACAAAAATTACAGGAAGCCTTCAATTGCATGGAAACTGAATAATGATGATCAACTGAATCACCAATGGGTCAAGGAAGAAATAGAAAGAGGCTGGGTGGTGGTGGCGCATGCCTTTAATCCCAGCACTTGGGAGGTAGAGGCAGGTGGATCTCTGAGAGTTTGGGGCCAGCCTGGTCTTCAAAGTGAGTCCAGAACAGGTTCCATAAGCTACACAGAGAAAGCCTGTCTTGAAAAAAAACAAACAAACAAAAAACAAAACAAAAAAGAAATGGAAAAGAAATTAAAGATGCCTGGAATTCAATAAAAATGAATGCACTACATACCCAAACTTATGGGACACTATGAAGGAGGTACTAAAAGGAAAATTAATACCATTAAATGCCCACATAAAGAAGTTAGAGAAATTCTAGTGACTAATAGTATACCTAAAAGCTCTAGAACAAAAAGAAGCAAACTCACCCAGGAGAATTAGATGCCAAGAAATAATCAAATTGAGGGCTGAAATCAATAAAATAGAAACAAAGAGAATAATACAAAGGATCAATGAAACAAAGAGTTGGTTCTTTGATAAAATAAACAAGATAGAAAAACCCTTATCCAAACTAACTAAAAGGCAGAAAGAGAGCATCCAAATTAAACATATCATAAATGAAAAGGAAAATGTAACAACAGACAATGAAGAAATAGAGAGAATCATCAGGTCATACTTCAAAATCTGTACTCCACAAAACTGGAAAATCTAAAAGAAATGGACAATTTTCTGGACAGGTAGTACATACCAAAGTCAAATCAAGACCAGATAAACAATTTAAACAGACCTATAACCCCTAAGGAAATAGAAACAGTCATTAAAAGTCTCCAAACCAAAAAAATGTCCAGGACCAGATAGTTTCAGCACAGAATTCTACCAGAATTTTAAAGAATAGTTAATACCAATACTCTTCTAATTGTTCCACACAATAGAAACAGAAGGAACGTTACCAAACTCTTTGTATGAGGCTACAGTTACCCTAATACCTAAACCACACAAAGATGCAACAAAGAAAGAGAATTACAGACCAAACTTCCCTTGTGAACATTGACGCAAAAATACTCAATGAAATACTGGCAAACCAACTCCAAGAACACATCAAAAAATATTTATTTTGCTCAAGAAGTCTTCATCCCAGAGATACAAGGATGGTTCAAAATATGAAAATCTATAAATGTAGTACACTACATAAACAAACTGAAAGAAGGAAAAAAACACATTATCATCTCATTAGATGCTGAAAAGCCTTTGACAAAATCTAACAGCCCTTCATGATAAAGGTCTTGGAGAGTTCAGGAATACAAGGGACATACCTAAACATAACAAAGGCAATTTACAGCAAGCCAACAGCCAACATTAAACTAAATGGAAAGAAACTCAAAGCAATTCCACTGAAATTAAGGACAAGACAAGGCTGTCTATTCTTCCCATATCTATTCAATATAGTACTCAGTGTCCTACCTATAGCAATAAGACAACAAAAGGAGATCAGGGGGATACAAACTGGAAAGGAAGAATTCAAACTTTCGCTATTTGCAGACAATATGATCATATAAGTAAGTGACCCCAAAAATTCTACCAGGGAAATCTTATACCTGATAAACACCTTAAGTAATGTGGCAGGATACAAGATTAACTTGAAAACACCAGTAGCTGTCCTATATACAAGTGATAATTTGGCTGAGAAAGAAATCAGAGAAATATCACCCTTTGCAATAATCACAAATAATATAAAATACCTTGGGCTAACTCTAACTATACAAGTGAAAGACCTATATGACAAGAACTTTAAGTGTCTGAAGATAGAAATTGAGGAAGATATCAGAAAATGGAAAGATCTCCCATGCTCATGGATAGGTAGAATTAATGTAGTAAAAATGCCAATCACAAAAGCAATCTACAGATTCAATGCAATCCCCATCAAATTACCAACACAATTGTTCACAGATCTGGAAAGAATAATACTCAACTTCATGTGGGAAAAAAAAAAAACAAAACAAAAGAGGATAGCTAAAACTCCTGTACAATAAATCCACTTCTGGGGGGCATCATCATCTCTGATCTCAAGCTCTACTCTAGAGCTATAGTAATAAAAACAGCTTGGTATTGGCCTAAAAAATGGCATTTGGACCAACAGAATTGAATTAAAGACCCTGACATTAACCCACACACCTATGAACACCTGATTCTTGACAAAGAAGCCAAAACTGTACAATGGAAAAAAAGCATCTTCAACAAATGGTACTGGAATAACTGGATGTCAAAATGTAGAAGATTACAAATAGATCCATATCTATCACCATGCACAAAACTCAAGTCCAAGTGGATCCAAAGACCTCAATATAAAGACGGTTACACTGAACCTGATAGGAGAGGAAGTAGGAAGTAGTCTTAAAAGCATTGGCTCCGGAGATCACTTTCTAAATATGACACCAGTAACACTGAGAACAATAATAAATGGAACCTCCTGAAACTGAGAAGCTTCTGTAAAGCAAAGGACACAGTAAACAAGACAAAACAACAGCCTACAGAATGGAAAAATATCTTCACCAACCCCACATCTGACAGAGGACTAATCTCTAAAATATTCAATTCAAGAAGATAGACATCAAAACACAGATCAATCAAGTTTTTTAAAAATGGGCTAAAAACCTAAACAGAAAATTCTCAACAGAAGAATCTTAACTTGCCAAAAGGCATTTAAGGAACTGCTCAACATCCTTAGTCATCAGGGAAATGACACCTGTCAGAATGCCTAAGATCAAAAACACTGATAACAGCTTAAGTTGGAGAGGATGTGGAGCAGCGGAACACACCTCCACTGTTGGTGGAAGTGCAAACTTGTACTGCCACTTTGGAAATTAGTAAGGGTGGTTTCTCAGAAATTTGGTAATCAATCTTCCTTAGGGCCTAGCTGTTCCACTCTTGGGCATATACCCAAAGAATGCTCCGTCATACCACAAGAACTCAAGCTTAACTGTGTTCATAGCAGCATTATTCATAATAGCCAGAAACTGGAAACAACCTAGATGCCCTTCAACTGAAGAATGGATTTTAAAACATGTGGTTCTTATATGCAATGGAGTACTACTCAGTAATAAAAAACAATGACATCATAAATTTTGCAGACAAGTAGATGGAACTAGAAAATATCATCCTGAGTGAGGTAACCCAAACCCAGAAGGACAAACATGGTATGTACTCATAAGTAAAGCAAAGGATAACCAGACTACAATCCACAGCTCCAGAGAAGCTAGCTAACAAGAAGAACCCAAAGAGGTACTCCTGGATTTCCCCAGGAAGGGGAATTCAATGAGATCTCCATGAGTAAACTGGGTATGAGGGGTGAGCAGTGGCAGGTAGGGGATGGGGGATGATAACATAAGGATGGTTGAGCTGGAACAGGGATGGAGTGGAAGAGCAAGGAAAGAGATACCATGGTAGAGGGAGACATCATGGACTTAGAGAGAAACAGGGTGCTAGGAAAGTCCCCAGGAATCCCCAGGATGACCCCAACTTAGACTACTAGCAATAGTGGACAGGGTTCCTGAACTGGCTTATGCAAGGAATCAGATAGGTGAATACTCACTGTCATCCTAGAGCCTTTCTCCAGTTACTGATGGAAGCAGATCCATAGCTAAACACCAGACCAATCTCTGGGAGTCCAGTCAAAGAGAGAGAAAGGGGATTCTATGAGCAAGGAACATCAAGATCATGATAGGGAAAACTACAGAAACAACCAAACCAAACAAGTGGCAACTCATGAAATTTAGACCAACTCCTGTGGAGCCTCCATGGGACTGAACTAGGCCCTCTGCATAAGTGAGACAGTTGTGTAGCTTGATCTGCATAAGGGCCCCCCTAGCTGTAGGATCAGAATATATCCCTGGGGCATGAACTGACTTTTTGGGAGCCCACTACCTATGGTGGGACATTTCGTACAGCCTTTAGTCTGAGGGAGAGGCTTGGACCTGCCTCTACTGAATATACCCTGGCAATTACCTTCTTGTAGGAGGGAATGGGGGACAGGTTAGGAGGGAAGGCTGGAGGGGCAGGAGGAGAGAAGAAGGGGACCCATGATTGGTATGTAAAGTTAATAAAAAAAATAACATGAAAGAATTTGAGATCTATGTTCCTAAAAATATAATGATTAGATATATGTAATATTGGATAGTGTCCACAATATAGCAAAGAACAGAAATGAATTTCTCTTATATATCAGATTTACAAGTATTAGAATGTGTAAGGCTCAATTAGAAGAAAGAAAACTACTAGAAGGGGTTAACTAAATTAAAGAAATCTAAGAAAAAATGTAAATATTAGGTGAAAGAATATTTGAAATGTGTATAATATTATCACATGAAAATGAAAATACAATTTAATACCTTTCTATTAAGACAAAGGCCAATTTCTTTATTGTAAATTAGGAAATTTTCTGGGTATGGAAATAGTTAAGTTATAAATGGTAGGTTAATATCTAGCTTCAATTGATAACTTGTGATGGCTTCATTAATAAATTAGCTTATTGATCATGTATCTATAATTCAAATTGTCACTAAATTTATCAAACTCTATTTGAACAAAAATATCACATATAAAAATACTTTTTAAATATTTGGGGTATAAATATACCATTTTATCTGAAACACTACTCTCTACCACATTTTACCCTTTTATTTTCTGACACGTGCCACCATTCAAAGATGTTTCTTACCTTGTGAGATGCTACACAATTTCCCTAAACTTTTGCTCTCTTTTGGCAACACAAATGAACATTTTACATGTCTTCTTAGGCTCACATATGGCAAATGTCTACATGATGTCTGTTTTTAGTTTCTAAATGATTTCCCTGTGTTGTATACTAACTGAGAAAAAGAAATGTGGAGGTTGGTATTTTATAAATATATATTCAACAAAAAGGGGAAGTGCTGTGGGATGTTCAACTATGTCAAATATGTTGCTCTGACTGGTTAAAATAAAACACTGGTTGGGCCAGTAGCCAGGCAGGAAGTATAGGTAAGACAAACAGAGAAGAGATTTCTGGGAAGTGCAAGGTGGAGGCAGGGAAAGACACTGCTAGCCACGGCCATGACAAAAAAAGATGTAAGGTACCTGTAAGCCACAAGCCACATGGCAACTTATAGACTAACAGAAATGGGTTAATTTAAGATAGAAAAAGTAGATAACAAGAAACCTGCCATGGCCATACAGTTTGTAAACAATATAAGTCTCTGTATGCTTACTTGGTTGGGTCTGAGTGACTGTGGGACTGGCGGGTAAGAAAGATTTGTCCTAACTGTGGGCTAGGCAGGAAAACACTAGCTACAACAATATAGCTTCATTTGTTTTTTGTTTTGTTTTTTTTTTATTATTATTATATTTGTGTTTTAATTTTACACATCAGCCATGGGTTTCCCTGTCCTCCCCCCTCCCGCCCCCACATCCACCTTCCCCCCAGCCCCTCCCCTCCATTCCCATCTCCTCCAGGGCCAAGACTCCCATGGGGATTCATTTAAACCTGGTGGATTCAGTACAGGCAGGTCCAGTCCCCTCCTTCCAGGCTGAGCTAAGTGTCCCTGTGTAAGCCCAAGGTTCCAAACAGCCAGCTCATGCACTAAGGACAGGTCCTGGTCCCACAGCCTGGATGCCTCCCAAACAGTTCAAGCTATTCAATTGTCTCACTTATCCAGAGGGCCTGATCCAGCTGGAGGCTCTGCAGCCATTGGTCCCCAGAAATCCACAATGATACATCCTCTATAGACTGCTGGCAATGGTCGAGAGAAAGCCTGATCTGACCTAGTCTGGTGATCAGATGGCCAAACACCCTAACAGTCGTGCTGGGACTCTCATCCAATAACTGATGGAAGTGGATGCAGAGATTCTCAGCTAGGCCCCAGGTGGAGCTCCAGATATCCAATTGTGGAGAAAGAGGAGGGACTGTAAGAGTGTGAATTGTTGAGACCAAGATTGCAAAAAACACAGGGACAAATAGCCAAATGAATGGAAGCACATGAATTATGAACCAACGGCTTAATTTGTTTTTAAAATCAAACTTCACAGATCCACCATTAAAAAAGGTGCAAGGAATATACTAACCAAAATTTGTGACAATATCCATTGAAGAGTTGATAATAGAATGGCATTCATTACCCATTGTATTTTCGTGATCATGAATGAGGATTCTGTGTGTGTGTGTGTGTGTGTGTGTGTGTGTACGGCATATGGGATATTTGGTCATCACTGGTTGAGGTCTTTATCAATATCATGGATTGGAAGACCGTGGAGGAAGGGCAGTAGCTACCAAGAGAAATGGGAATGCAGGAGTATGTTTGGTGTTCTGTTGACTCCATTTGCTAAGTGTTAAGAAAAAGTTAATTCAGCATGAATTAACACCTATAGTGCTCTTACAGAATCCTATTGTAAATTTTCATCTCCCCACTTTTTTTGCTCAAAGATCGTCTGACAGATCTGAATGATTTATAATTGCATATAAAACTTTTTTTGGGGGGAAAGGAAAGCAAATAAAAGATTATCAATGTCATTCAAAGGCAATTGTGGCAAGATTTATATTCACCTGTAACAAATTGATAGGAAATCAAATGTTATGCTAAACTTCTTGGTAGATTTCAAGGGCAGAGTAACAGTTCAACAAAAAAAAAAAGTGCAAGAAGCAGCAAATGACAGTAGACCTGGTTAGAGAAAGAAGAGGGGTGCTCTAGGTGGAGAATATTCACCCAAACTTGAAATTTTCCACAGGTAGGTATTCAGACAATGGATGGAGTCATAGCCCAGACATACTGAGCTAACATAAATGGTAGGCAGAAAGGTAAGACAATAGCATGCCCCTCCCAATTGCTCATGGTCTAGTTCTAACAGTACAAACTCACTTCAGAAGGTTCATTGGGATGGGGAGAGTATGCTGACCCCACAGCAGCACCTCAAGTTGAGGTGGTGAAAGAGTTTGTCAAGAAGGACTGTATATCATAAAGACAAACCTCGTTGTAATTCTTATCCAAGTCACTGTACCCTGAAAGGATCCACAGAAGCAATATGTATAGGTACTGTGATCTTTTCATACTCTGCTGGAGTTTGCTTGTTTTTCTTGTATTGTTTTGTTTTGATTATTCTTCACCTATTCATAAACCCCAAGTTCAAATGATACTTGCTCAGAGAATTTTCCTATACTCTAGAAAAATTTCACCATAAGTTATATTCAAAGCTAACTCTAGAGTGTCCTTTAAAGATGGAGATTTTTGAAAGAACAAACACAACTCTTAAAATTAAAATTGGTTAAAAAATGTAAAATATAAAATATACCCTGTGTAGTAGAAAAATCCCTCCCAAAAGCCATAGGTTGTTGAATGATAAAGAGCTGAATCAGTCGGTAGAGCATGAGACTCTTAATCTCAGGGTCGTGGGTTTGTGCCCCACGTTGGACACCAGATATTGGTGAAATTATTAAGGCCACTCCACGTACTTAAAAGGGAGGTTTATTTTGTGGGGTAACTTACAAATGAAGGGATAGGTTGCAGGGTCTGGCAAAGGTATAGCGCAGTCCGGCAGTGTTCTCTGGAGAACTCTGCTCGGTCTACCTCCAGCATCCAGGGTCCCAGAACCAAGAGAGCAACCTCCTCTCGATCCTCAGTCTTCTGCTTCCTCCTCTGCCCTACCTTGTGGGCGTGACCATTACCGATGCCTCAATGGGGGTTGGAACTTCCAGGCCAATGCTGGGATGGCTATCCACTACATAAACCATTTAGCAACAATGTATTAATATTTTATTTAGAATTTGTCATCCATTTTTTCTCAGATAAAAAAATAAATAGTGGAAAGAGGAAAGTCCAAACAGAAGATAAAGGAAAAGAAGTAAATAACATCAAAAATCAAACCTTTCAGCCGGGCTGTGGTGGTGTATGCCTATAATCCCAGCACTCGGGAGGCAGAGGCAGGTGGATCTTTGTGAGTTCAAGGCCAGCCTGGTCTACCAAGCAAGATCCAGGAAAGGCGCAAAGCTACACAGAGAAACCCTGTCTTGAAAAACCAAAAAAAAAAAAAAAAAATTTAAACCTTTCACTACATGAATGTAACAAAATTTCATAATAGACATTACTGAAATAGAGGTTAAACACAAATTAAAAATCATATTGATACAAGTAGGCCCTTTGGTAAGATATTAAAAATGAGAATCATCATTACTGCTATTACAAATGAAAAAAGAGAATACAGTATTAATAATTATTACCAGATGTTTATAATTTCCCTGCAGCTCTACATACTTCAATGGAATAATGAAACATAAGCTATAAAATTAAAAATAAGAAATAAAGCTTCAATCATTTGAAAACAACATTGTTTTATAAACAGAAAATCACATCAATTATGTCTTGTCAGCAAGATCACTTGATTTCATTTCAATATACCAGAACATCTACTTTACAGGCTGGACAGTTTGCTTGGTATTAAAAGTGCTTGCAAATATTGCAAAGCAACTGTGTTCAGTTTACAGTACCCACATAAGGTGGCTCAGAGCTACTTGTATTTCTGTCTCCAGAGACCCAATACCTTTTTCTAACTTCTACAGTCACTTACATGGGTACACACAGAGAAATAAAAATAAAATAAGTTTCTATTTCAAATAGAAATTATTTTATGTCATCAATAATGATAAAAAACAAATTAAATAATTGAAATCACAATACCATAAAAAATTAAACTCATGGAAGCAAAACTAACAAAAAGGCACAAGGCTTCCACATGGAAAGTTCTAGACATACTTGAAAATATTGCTGGCTGGGAGGTGGTGGCACACGCCTTTAATCCCAGCACTTGGGAGGCAGATCGAGACCTTTCCTTGCAGGAGGTGGGAATAGGGAGTGGATTGGGGGGAGGGGCTGAGGGGTGGGAGGATGGAGGATGGGGGAATCCATAGCTGATATGTAGAGTTGAATTAATTATAAAATAAAAATATTTTTTAAATATATTCTTAAAAAAGAGCATGGATTTGAAAAAGCAAGGTGGGTTCATGGCTGAGTTTGGAGGGAGTAAAGAGGAGCAAATAATGTAAAAAAGCTACAATGTATAATCAATTTACAAAATCAAACCATCTGAAAGAATAAAAAGTAACCAGAAAAAAAGAAAAGAAATATTGCTGTTGAAAGATGGCACTGTGCATCTAAAGGAAAATGTCCTTACCAAGCTATGAACCTATCAGCTACTGTAACAATCAAGCTAGCAACCAAGTCCTGGGTGAAATAGTGGCATTGTTGTTACAGAATAACCACATTCTGATTGGGTTTAAAACCCATCCCATATGATGTAACACTTGTTATTGAAAATTCAGGGAAGAACCAATGGCTGGGGCTCTCATAAGCCCCAGGCCTGAAAATATTCTAGTATTTTGCTAAATGAACACAGTATCAAATTTTCCTGTAAATTAATTTATCTATACTTCTGCTGTACAGAATTAATGGGAAATAATTAATTAATAAATAATGTAGCAAATAACTTTGCTTCTTTTTAAGAACTTATTGCCTGAACAAGGAAACTGGATGTTTAAAATTATTCTCTATTATTTCCTACAGATTCTTCTCATCAGATAATGATTTATATTTGAAACTAAAACAACATAAATTGTTTATATTTCTTTATTACATATATAAGAATTTGGATATTTGGTTAATGTAACAGAAGAATAACACAGTGATCAATGATCTAGTTCTTGGCCAATTATCAGAGACACAATTAAATTGGAGTGGTTAATGTATTCAGATGCATTTTCATTTTCTTGTATAGGCTGGGAAAAGGTTTAGTCATGGCTTCCAGCAAAGTAACTTGCAGGCTCCAATGTAGGTTGCCAAGGATGAAGCAATGTTACCAATATCAGATCTTGCTGCTGTGAGGACCAGCCTCCAGTAGCTCAGGAGTTGAAGGGGAACAACACAGACTAATCACTCAAATGTACTTTTCTAGCTGAAGGAGTAAAACTTAATTCTCAGGGGCTGGTGAAAAAGGATGAACACACACACAAATGCCTTCAAGGTCTCTCTATCATCTCTCTAGCTTTATTTTTTCCTTTACAGCCTATATATTCCAGCAAAAATTTTCAAGCAATATAAAAATTTAAATGTGGTTACATTCTATTTTTTAAGTAAATGATTACAATGAATATTTGTTAAAAAAACATGTTTCTCATTTCCTTTACATGATTAAACATTGTAGTTGGAGTTTTTCTGCCTGGCCCAGTCAGGACAAATCTCTCTTACCTGCCAGTCCCACAGTCGCTCAGACCCAACCAAGAAAGCACACAGAGACTTACATTGTTTAGAAACTGTATGGCCGTGGCAGGCTGCTTGTTATCTACTTCTCTCTTAAATTAACCCATTTCTATTAGTCTATACTTTGCCACATGGCTTGTGGCTTACCAGTGTCTTTACATGTTGCTTTTCATGGCGGTGGCTGGCGGTGTCTCCTCCCAGCCTTCTACTTCCCAGAATTCTCTTCTCTCTTGTCCCACCTATACTTCCTGCCTGGCCACTGGCCAATCAGAACTTTATTTACACAGAGCGATATCCACAGCAAAACATTTTATGAATTACAGAAGAAAAACAGGTTAGCCTCAAGAATCTATAAGCATTCATACCCAAGCAACTTTATAGATCACCGGAATGTAAGCAAGCAATGGATTTTTTTCAGCCAGTTCTTTAACTGGCAGGCTGCATTTTGCAGTTTCAAAGAAAGGATCAATTACTTTATTATTTATCTCAAAAGGTAATCTTATAAAAACATCTTTAAACAATCACAAGTATAAACTATATATGAAAAATATTCAGTGAGTTATACTTTAAGTTCTCAGGGTACATACCCATCCATCAACAAGTTTTTATATCAAGAAGCTGAAAGCAGAAATAGGTACAAGGAATTAATCATCACCTTTGATCATCAACCCATCCTACCAAAAAGGTACATCAGCCAACAACAGCCAGGCTGCCATTGTTTGTGCTCCCTGATCTCAATGAGTCTCTCACTCAACTATTACAAGTTGTTTTTCAAAACTTTAAATTGTTCCCCAATATTTTCTACCTCAAAGCCATTAACAAAAACATCTTAACCTAACCTCAAGTCATAATTTAAAGCTTTTGTTTTAGCTTTGACTCACAACAAAAACCATGAACACATCTCCTAACATTAAGATTAAAAAACCTGAACTAGCTAGCTTCTGGGACTCAATTGTTTTCCTTAATCATTGAGCTAAGGGTTGTAGTCTGACTATCCTTTGCTTTACATCTAGCATCCACCTATGATTGAGTACATACCATATTTGTCTTTCAGAATCTGGGTTACCTTATTGAGGATGATTTTTTTAGTTACATCCATTTGTCTATAAATTTCATGATGTCATTGTTTTTAAAGCTGGGTAACATTCCATTGTATATATGTATCACATTTTCTTTATCTGTTTTTTTCTGTTTAGGGGCATCTAGGTTGCTTCCAGGTTCTAGTTATTATAGATAATGCTGCTAGAACATAGTTGAGCAAGTGCCCTTGTGGTATACTTGAGCACTCCTTGGGTATATGTACAAGAGTGATATCATTGGGATTTGAGGTAGATTGATTTCTAATTATCTGAGAAACCACAATATTGATTTCCAAAAGCTTGGAAACAAGGAAGACCCTACAAGAAATGTATAGATCATCTTGGAAAGGGGAAACAGAAGAGATCCTAATGAGTAAACTGGGAATGAAGGGGGACAATAGAGGGTAGGGGACGGGGGATGAAAACATGAGTGAATGGGATGATTGAATTGGGGGAGGGATGGAGTGGGAGAGTAATAAAAAAAGGTATCTTGATAGAGACCAACATTACAGGATAAGGAAGGAACCTGGTGCTAGGGAAATTCTCAGGAATCTGCAAGGACGACCCCAGATTAGACTACTAGCAACAGTGGTGAGAGTGACTGAACCGGCCTACCCTGGTAAGCAAATTGGTGAATACCCTAACTGGCATCATAGATCCTTCACCTAGTAACTTAAGGAAGAAGGTGCAGAGATCCACAACCATGCACTGTGCTGAGCTCTGAGACTTCAGTCAAAGAGAGGGAAGAGGGATTACAAGATGGAGAGGACTCAAGATCATAATGGGGAAATCTACAGAGAAAACTGAATGAAGTTCACAGGAACTTACAAACTTTAAATTGACAGCTGTGGAACCTGCATGGGACTGGACTAGACCCTCTGCATACAGGAGACAGTTGTGTAGCTGGGTCTGCTTGAGAGGCCCCTGGTAATGTGGTCAGGATCTATCCCTCATACATGAACCAGGTTTCTGGATTCCATTACCTGTGTTCCCACACCTTGCTCACCCCTGTTAAATCTGGGAGGGACTTGGTCCTGCCTCAACTGAATGTACTAGGCTTAGCTGTCCCTCCATGGGAGAACTCACCCTGTTGAAGGAGGGGATGAGGGGTTGGGGAAGTGGGGTGAGCAGGAGGAGGAATGAGAAGGAAATCTGTGGTTAGTATCTAAAATGAACTAGAAAAAGAAAAAGAAAAATCATTGAGCTAAGCCACGGTCTATTTGGCCCCTAAAGGGAAACTCCTAGGTCCTAACTGCATGACACTTCTTGTTCTTATTTATTTATTTATTTTTTATACTCTGCAGCCCCTGATTTATCAAGGGCAGTGACAACACTATATTCTGCCTTTTTCTGTATTAATTTTCCAATTAAACTAACTTGTATTGTACTTATTATACTTACTATATTGTTAAAAACCCTTAATCATCAAAATTCTATTTAAACTAACACTATTATTGTATAAAATCATTACTTCATCTAAACAGTACAGTTTAAAGGGAAGTCATCTTCATAATAATCCACAGGTAAAAGTGCCCAGTAGAATGGGATATATCCTTGAGATAATAATCACATTACATAAAAGGCAGTGGGGATCCCCATATACCCATTCACACCATGCCAGCTACCAAAGAAAAATAGAGGGGGTAAACATGTAAAGAAAGTCACAGCAATAGCTAGAGACATTCTGGAACTAAAGCCCTCAGGGCCTTTGCCTGTCTGAGATTAAACCATCAATACCTTGTACTCTGGTGATCCAATCTCCTGAAGCTCACGTACCACCTGCTACTTTTCTGACATGGCCACAGGCAGCCTCTACTCTATTTTGTAGTGGCCAAAAGAACACTTTATTTCAATCTTTTTTATTATGAAGATAGTTTATCATAATCTTTTTTTTTACTTTCTTCTGCAACAATTGGACCATATCAATAGTTTGAAGTCTTAGAAGACACAGAAACAGTCCACAGTTCCTAATTACCAACAGATTCTTTCTGAGTAATATTTTTTCTTTTTTTGTTTTATATGATTTGGAGGCTTAATATAGCACACACACACACACACACACACACACACACACATACACACACACATATATAAAATCAAACACACTCATAGTTTTCATTTTAGATACAGATTCATGAAAATCATATATAATATTTAGAGCACATTTTGAGCCCATTTTAGGATGGAACTCCTCCTCTGGAAAACACCATGTATAGCCATTATAACTGTTACCATACCAAAGGGTTAACCAACACATTTAATATAGTTAAAAGTAATTAAAAGCATTTATATAACAACAATTAAAATTTGAATACCCTCAAGTAAATTCTATGCCTCTTCTGACAGGTAACATTACATTATTTAAAAATGGTGCCATAAAACAAATGAAACTGATTTCACTAAATAGAATTATATAGCCTTCCTAATTATAGGAAGATATTTATCCAGGAATATTTCTATAGGAAGAAAATGCTCAGCAATAAAATTACTCCTGGGTTGAAATAATCTGTAAGTTTTACATGTTAAGTTTATAACTAAAAAAAAAAAAATAGCTCAAGAAGTGTAATACAATTCTATGAAACAATATGCTATGTTCAGTTATTTCAAACACGACCCTATGACCTTTCTATTGAAGGCAAACTCCTTGAAACTTCTGAATACTGTGTCTAGGGAGACAGGGAAACAAAGGACCTGCAAATCTGATAAAATTTCTTTAAGATCTGATTTGAGATGTCAGAATATGAAGTATTTTAAATCTCTTCACTATTTAGGTAAAGGAAGTGTGGTTTGTGTAGGTGGCCTAATGTACAAGGCAAAATTCAAAGCAATAAGCAAACAGCAGCAACACTAATTCAATATACATTCATAGACACTGAAACATGGTCATAGTTAGATTTCTCAGCATGATAAAACATGATCCCTTAGGAATAATATTTTTGTGTATTGGTAAATATTAATGTTATGCTAATGAATCCTACTTTAGTCACATACTGAATCTATTTTCAAACAAATCAAAGTAAATGTATTTTTAAAAATAACAAATATAAATATAAAATTATGTTCTGTTTTATCTCTACATATTAAGAAGATATTTTATTTTGTTTTATCCATAATCTTTACAACAGGAAATTTCTCAATCATTTACTAAAAACAACTCTTAGCATAACATATTAAATAAGTAAGAAACCTGTTGATTTTTAAAGTCTCATTAAATATTCATAATCATATCTGAAGTTGTTTTAGAGAATGTCTCCATTTGTTGGGAGTTCATTATACAGAATATGATATTATCATTTGTTAATATAATTTATTCAATTATTCATAACTCCTTTTGTGAAGTTTAAACATAATATAAAATATACCTGTTTCTCCAATCTAATTTTCATATTCCTTTATGTAAACTCTAACTTCTCCTACATCAAAATTTATTGTATTATAATTAACAATTACTACTACTATTTTGAAAAGCATAAAATCAGAGTAATTATTTACTAGTGTTTAATTTTTGAGGACAGGCAAATAATCAGAAAAAAGTAACAAGTCCAAAACAATTTTCTTTACCTGTAGACTTGAATTTATATTAGAAATTAGGACTAGGAAAAAGCAACACTGAGTAAATTTTATTATACAATAATGTATATAAGAAAATATGAGTCACAGGATAATTTAAAATGAAATCCAAATTAGAATCTAAATCAGTAACTAGATGGCATCAAGGGGAACTCCCTATAACCTACCTCCAGCTTAGCAACTAATAGCTACTACGGTATAGAAAATCACTTTTCTTTCTTGGAGGGGTGGGCACTTGAAGGTTGCTCATACCCCAATGAACACCACACCCATATGTCCAAGAGAAGCACTAATTGAATTTACTGAATTGTAAAAAATGTCATGAAGTTTGGAGAAAGCTGGGAGATATGTTTGGGAACTTGTGTATAGCCTGAGGAAGGCAGTACAAGTAGAATATGACCAAGAAACATCTTATACATTTATGAAATATTTTTCATAAATGAAAAATATAATGACAGGCTGTAGTGGATGGCTGTTCTGTCTATGACCCTGAAGCACTGCCCGTAGAGATGCAGCGAGTAATTGTTCTATCTACCTATAACCTTGAAGTTCATGACCCTGGGGTATGGCCTCTCAGGAACTCTTAAGACCTGAGATGCATATATGTGTTATCTTCTCTCCCTCATGGTTTTGGATACAGAACTGACTCAGGCAGACAGAACAACATTTCAGAACCCATGACTACTATTCTATTCTGTACAGTAAGTTTTCCCCCTTAATAATTTCCTATGCCCTTTAAAGAGATTCCTCCATGGATTTCTTGCTATATCTGGCACCCAATGTGGGGCTCAAAACCATAACCTGAGATAAGGGACTCATGCTCTACTGAAAATAAATCTTTCCAATGGAGATCTCTGAAATCTCCAAAATGAAGATATAGCTACACAACAATGACTGTACCCAGTTCAGAATGATGCCATTGTACCTAACAGCATTACTCAGTGATCAGCTTTGGATTGAAAATGCTCCAGGACAATTCCAAGATGAGATGGTCCATTGTAACTGGAGAGTTTCTCTCCAGGTCCCACATAGCCCCTGCAGTCCTGCAGCCCACTTATAAAATAATCACTCAGAAGCTTATATTACTTAGAAACTACATGACCATGGCAGGCTTCTTGTTATCTGTTCTTATATCTTAAATTAACCCATTTCTATTAATCTATAAGTTGCCACATGGCTTACCAGTATTTTTTATGTCTCCTCACTTCTCAGGGGAGGGAGGTAGCTAGCAGTGTCTCCCCCTTCAGCCTTCCACTTCCAGAATTCTCCTCTCTGCTTGTCCTGCCATACTTCCCACCTGTCTACTGGCCAATCAACATTTTATTTATCAACCAATCAAAGCAATATATTCACAGCATACAGACCATCCCACCACAGTCCATCATACTACATTTCTAGCCAGAATCTCAGACAAACGTACTCTTTACTCTGAGACTGGTTGCAGACTCTACAGCTAGTCCTATTGAGATTTAACTATCTAAGCTTTTTTAAGCACCCCACTGTGATACTGTCACCCCCTAAATAGCAGGGAGTAATTCTAAAATATGATGTTCCCTCTCCCAAAGGTTTCTTTTTTCTCAGGGTTATGAATAATGGTTATAGGCTTGGGGGTAGAACAATAAAATTTAGACTAAGTATTCTCTTTAAGAAAAGAAAAAAAAATGGGAATGGATAGGTATAGTTTATTAAGATAGATTATTGAATATACTAGCAAATTAGTTTAGTAAAACATAAGCCTTAGATAATGTGCATTGATATGGATTCTTTTATATTGATACAAATGTAAATCATTTTTATATTAATATTTAAGATAATTTATATATTGATACAAATTCAAAATTATAGTCATCGTATTGTACCCATATTCTACTCCTATTTGAAATATTTTATATATTGATACAGATGTAAAATTATATTTGTCATACTGTATGTATGTTTAGGATATTTTATATATGAATACATATTAGGAATATTGTTATCATATTGTACTACACATTTCTACCTCCATATAAGATATTTTATGTATTCTCACAATTTTGAAGTCATTGTCCTTATACTGTACATCTGTTCACAGACTGTTTACCTTTTTAATGTGAAATTTTAGTCTTTAGGTTATTTAGATAGGTAAGACTTAGAAATTTATAATCACCCATGATTGTTATTTCTATAGTTGTATTAGTTAGGTTTTCCAGAATTATAAAAACATGTATCACATGGATGAGCAATCTTCAAACACTTGATAGACCTAGATACTATGTCATTTGAATGTTTTGATAACTTAGAATTCTCTTGACATAAGACACGATTGCTCCTGGAAGCACTGATCTGATTCTGAGAGAATATTGTGCTTCTAAGACACTCTGATTAGAAGTTTGTCTTCTTCTAGGCACAAAATAGCCTTCTGGGCAAAGAACTGCCCTTGTCTTGACTGCTGACAATATACACACTGTCCTTCTGGATGAGCAGGACACAAGAAAAATGACTACTGAACCCTGCCAAGATAGGGTAATATGGTCTTTCAAAATTCCTGCTTCTAAAAATGGTCTGTCAGATATTCTATTTGGATAGAAATTCCATGCCCCAGTGGTGCTGAGAAACTTTCGGTTATTGTCCAGGCTGTCAGACATTTCTGTCTATTCTCAGAAGAATTTTGGAAATTACTTGCTTGCATTTTCCATTTTCTCAGATATTATTATGTTATTTTTCTGGTCTTTGATGGAATTGAAGACTACATAGTTACAGTTACAATCTTCTTGTATCTTAGCTAGAATATATTAAGTACTAGATTCAGACTCTTGGGGATATGACAGCTTTTGAAATAATCTCTGTCATTTGCCATTTGCCTATGTTCTGAATATCTCTGACTTTAGTATATGTCTCTTGTTTGATGTTGTTCTTGATGGTTGTAATTCTATTTTTGTTTAGGTTATTTATTACCTTCCTCCTTTCCTAGACCATACTTGATCATTGTTCCTTTTATAGATAGTTTTATATTAAGTTAGAAATTTCTCATTTAGACAAAAAGGGGTGGTGTAGTGGATGGCTGTTCTGACTATGGCCTTGAAGCACCACCCCTGCCTATGACCATGAAGTACATGTCCCTAGGGTGTGGCCTCTCAGCAACCCTTTAGACATGAGATGCATGTGTCACTACTTCCTTGGCCTGGAAGTTCCAACCCCCATTGAAGCTTCAGTAATGGTCACGCCTACAAGGTGGGGCAGAGAGAAGACACTGAAGACCCAGGATCAAGAGGAGAGGCCTCTCTTGGTTCCAGGACCCTGGACGCTGGAGGTAGACTGAGAGAACACCGCCAGACTACTCCATACCTTTCCCAGACCCTGCAACCTATCCCTTCATTTGTAAGTTACCCCACAAAATAAACCTCCCTTTTAACTATGTGGAGTGGCCTTAATAATTTCACCAATATGCATGTACCCACTCTCCTCTCTTCCCTTATGTTTGTGGATACAGAACTGATTCAGTTGGCCAGAACAGCGTTCCAGAACCTGCTACTATTCTGTTCTGTATAGTGAGTTTTTCCCCTTAATAAATTTCTTTGCCCTTTAAACAGACTCCATGGATTTCGCACTATAACAGTCTTATGAGGTGTGGGTGTACAATAAGGAATAAATGTACAAGATGATAAAAAATACAGTCCATATAATAATAGTACAATATTGACCCAATATTTGAAGTTATATGGACTGATAGATACAGGAGGACTTAAAGAATCCAAGTCGACATGAACAGAAAAGAACTTTCCAATGTCTTACTATAATGAACATGCAAAATTTGCAAGACAAAGAGCAAGGCAGTTTAGAGAAGTCTCAAGACATAAAAGGCAAATTCACTAGAGCAGCAGATTTCCCAGGATCTTGACTTTGCTGGATAAGGCCTTCATTACTCAGCCACACCTATTTACTTAGCAGTTATGAAAAAGCATTTTATTGTATATATTACCAAATTTATTTGTTATATACACAGTAGTGGTTTGAAAGAAAATGCCCCCCAATGGGAGTGGCACTTTCAGGACATGTGGCTTTGTTGGAATAGGTATGGCTTTGTTGGAGGAAGTGTGTCACTGTGGGGGTGCGTTTTGAGGTCTCCTATGATTAGGCTACACACAGTAACACAGTTCACTTACTGTTGCTAGCAGATCAAGATCAAGAACTTTCAGCTCCTTCTCCAGCACCATGTCTGCCTGTATGCTTCCATTTCTTGACATGATGATAATGAACTAAACCTCTGAAACTGTTTACTACCCGAATTCAATGTTTTCCTTTATGAGAGTTTCCATGGTCCTGGTGTCTCTTCACAGCAATTGAAACACTAACTAAACTAAGATATACACATACTTTTAAAACTTTTAAACAAATACATTAAAAAAGGTTAGAAAATGTTTTATAAAATAAACATGTATGCATAAATAAATGTATATGTTGAATGCTTTGCATAATAAATTACATCATAACTGTGATTATTAAGTGCTGATTGAACACTGAAATGGACTTCGATTTCATTATGCTTCACAACTGTTACTGTGAACACCTTATGAAATGTAGAAAATATTCAGAACACATTCTTCATAAAGAAAGTTATTTTCTATAGCACTATAATCTGTCATAAAGCAAACAGCAAACATGTGTACTTAGCATTCATGAACTGCTGTATGTGTTGTTGAGACAAGCTCCAGGAGCAAAGTGTGAAATCGAGCGAAGAGAATGTTTAAAGATCAGTAGACCCAATTGTATTTGCTGAGAGGTTAGAAAAAAACTTGTTCCATAAAGTACAAAAGTTAAGTAGTCTCACATACAGCATCTCTGTTTTAAATGTTTTATGGCCTACAGGGCTCCTATATCCTTCTTTCAGAAGGTGATTATATCCTAAGCATATTTCTCGAAAACAGTTGTGAAATATGGAAGAGCTCTGAAATAGTCACAAATATCACTTATGTTTTAAAGTCAGTTTGTCAGCAATGAATATCAGATGTGAATGCAGGCATGAAGCTAAAATTACCATCATTGTAAAGACTCGCATACCCTCCATGCAATATGTCATAGCAGATTGTAGGTAATGAATTATCCTCTGTGAATATCAATTGTTCACTTTACTAGAAAAATGTCAGGATATATCATTAATTTTCTCCAATTAAACTACCCTGCATATATAGTAAACTTTATGTCAATTAAAACCTGTGTTATTGAAAGAAATAATAGTTGATAACAGTATATTTATAGATTTATTGATTTATTTGCTCCTTTTTCTTTATTCTGATGATTCTCTCAGTTCAGTAGATAGTATTTGCCTTTTAAAACTATAATTGGCTTTTAGTTGATGAAAGTAACGTACATATATATCACTTTTATTATTACATAAATACATATATGTAATATAATATAATGTAATGCATATATATAATGTAGAACATGTGTGTGTGTAATAAAAGTCCATCATAATAATTATGCTTCAATAAAAGGTAAAAGTAACTAAAATGTCAGATGTACAAATAGGCATCTCCCTACACATTACCTAATAACTATGCAAACAAATTAGGGAAACATAATACTTCAGAAACACACAAGTCACTGCAAAGAGAACAGATGTCAACATGAAATCTTAAGAAAAAAATAAAACAATAACATGCTTTATCTATTTCTTCTTTCAAATTCACATCACACCTTTATGTATAGTGAGAAAGGTTTAGAAAACAAAAAAGGAAAGATATGAAACAACATGGTTGGATGAGATAAGGTGTGATATGATATAATACCTATGACAGCCAAATTTTTCCAAAGGAGTAAGTTCAACCAGTATATTACAACATTAATCAAGTTAACAAACATTTTTTTCTGATTAGAATATTGACAGTATGGAGTAGCTTCAAAAGAACAAATAAAATTACTGTTTTTTAGTAGTATCATATTAGGCATTATCTATTGCTTTCTAAGTTTTCATTTTTATTTAATTTTCAATTTTATCTTGTTTTCTTTATATTTTTAAAAATTTCAAACATGATAAAGATAAAAAGATTATAAATTTATTACAAAATTTCTCCCTTCCTTTTCTTTCTTCTAAATACACACACACACACACACACACACACACACACACACACACACATGCATCTACATACATATCTACACGCACATATACACATCTACATATACATATATGTCTCTTAAAAATAATAAGTGGTTGCAAGTAGAGGTAAGAGGCCACTGGGAAACTGATGACCAGAAAGGTAAAGGAGAGCCAGTAATTCAGAGAACCGTGAGAAAAACAGACAAAAGTCAGTGTGAAGGAGGAGGACAAGGAGAAACAAAGCCAGGATTCACTAACTGACTAAGGGCAGTAGATACTCTGATGATAAATGTTGGTTGTCAGGTTGTCAAATTGGTTGGATCTGGGATGAACTAAGGGACACACCTTGGATGGATCTTTTCTTGAAAGAAACACACACACGGGAAGAAGGAAAAAAACACACACAGGAAATAATTCCAAAATTATCTATAAAGTTGATAGATATATAAAATATTTGACACTATAAGATGAAAGGAGTTCTTTCTGTTTAGGTGAACAGAAGGAATGAATTATGGACATGAGACCTTCAGAACACAGATATGTAATAAGTGATGAGAAAATACAAAAATGTGACCAAAAATGAATTCATGACTGATCCGTCTCATTTGTTCCCAATCAGTATTTATTAGGAAAACAGAAGCATCAAGAGTTAGTCCAAGGAGCCATGGTCCAGCATGCATGGTATACACCAGGCTACAAGGTGTCTAACTAAACTAAGCAGGTGCCAAAACAAACAAACAAGATGTGTGCAGTTTTAAATAATGGTGCAGAATAGAACCTACAAATCACAATATCTAGGTTCAAAGCTAAAGTTACTCAAACTGAAGAACCACAAATATTGAACAATTCTCCAGTGAAAACACAATGAATTTTAAGGCAGCTACGTTCTATGAGATGCTGAAAGAAACCTTCATATCAAATGACAAAAGGTAGAATAAAGGTACTCACACACTGACAAAAATTAAATAAATCATTTTTATATATCTGAAAAATTAAACATCTGGTAACTAAAAATGAAAATAAGGCTATTATTAAGGAAGAATATTTTCTGATAAATCAACTGAAGATGAAAGATCAGGAGAAATAGGCATGAAGATAAACAGCTCTCTGAATTTTTAGAATGAGTAAGAATACACCTAAACATCTAACATAAAACCAATTATGATAACAGAAAGAAGAAAGAGGAAATGTTTCAGTAAATATAACTGATTTTTTTTCCAATTTGTGCCAACTACGTAAATACATAAATTTAAGAACCTGAGGAAACCTTCAAAATACTAAATTAAAAGGTAAATATGTGTAAATATATGAGAATGATGGATGAACATTAGAAATAAACAGACAATCTTGAAAATATCCAAAGTAAAATGTAGACTGGTACATTATTTATGGCTTGTTTTGAATTGTTTGTTTGTTTGTTTGTTTATCTCTATCTACATCTTCTTCAAGCCAGTAGTTCAGGAGTTTCCTCCATATCAGCAGCCTAAGCGGAAGGGGAAAATCTGATCAATGAAAGGATAGATTTATAATTTCCAGTTCTCTGAGTGTAAGATTTCAAAGAAGGAGCAGAGCAGACATCCTTTTAATGTGAGTATAGGTCAGATCTAGACTCCAAAATAACCCAGGTGGGTCTTTAGTATAAATATATGTTATGAATACATATAAAGGTACACAATATGACTTAGATATTACAGAGGAGAGGGTCAGAATAAAATTTTTACTTTATTATTCTGAAGAAGTAATGTGCCACGTGTAGAATTATAACTTTCTGTGATTTTTGAGAGAGTAGTGGGAGGTCATAAGAAATCATGATTGTTACATTCACTAGTGTTATTATAACTACACCAATCAGATTCTATCTGACCTCTCTTTTCCACACTGACCTCACATAAAGTGTGATGAAATGGTGGGGAGCAATCTTCAATAAAAGGACTTGACCTATCATTTGTCAAATTGTTCCTCTAGTAGTGCTTATTATTTTATGAGATTATAGCAAGCCTAATTCTGAATTTGTTTCTATGTTGTGGATTAAGAATCATTTCAAGTCTATAATGCTGTTCTCAGAAAAATTTTACCTCAGAGCAGATTTAACTTGAATAATGTCATTATTTATATTTCATATTTACTTCCTAAAATCTGTCAATATTTGAAGAATATCAGATCTAAATAAAAACAAATTGGTTCTTTATTCTGTTTAAATTATAAAACTGATCTCTTGTTTCAAGTTACCAACATACAGTAGAAATCAAAGCTGAAAACACTGATACTTCTGAGATTCTGTTATCAAAGGCATCTTTGACTGGGTCACTTAACACAACTCCAATGTCTGAAAAACAACAAGAAGTTTCAGTTTTGTTTACCTTCAGTAATTGTGTCATGTGTTATAAATTTCCCTGCAGACCCATGATGTCATCAAAGCTCTGTTCATTTATCTTAATAAACAGAGTACTGATCCGATGGAGAGTTATATCGATCAGCTTCACTGAGTCTTAAAAGCTTTATCTACTCCTTGGATAGTCTATCAGCCACCAACAAAATTCTTCAATTATACATAATTACATTTTTATCTGTGATTGTATTTCAAATGTCAAAAGCAAGGTGGAAGTAGCTTTTATGTACATAGCATATAAATTATAATTAAAACAGTACTTATAGTTTAGTAAGGCAGAATATTTTCAAGTTTTAAATTTACTCATTATATATGACTTCCTAATAGAATAGCTCTAAATTTAAAATTCTTGTTTCAGTCACTAGGAGCAAATATTATATATATTTATAAATATAAATAATATATATGAATATATATTATATATATAATACTATATAAATATTTTCATTTTACCCACAGATGCATAAATCAATGTGTATGCATTTAAGTGCATTCAAATCATGCAAAAAGTTCACTGTATACCCCTCAACAACCAATCCTTTCTTTTCTCCCAGTCACATGAGAATCATCGTAAAGGTCACATGGGTTCATTACTAGACTTGAGCTTTGCTGCCATGTTAGATATGATGATAAACCTCAGGACATCCTTGAAAACTCAGAAAGAGTTTCTCTGAAGTTTCAAAATAGTATGCATATGAACTTGAGACTATATGCTATTGAAATGGGACATAGTCCAAATTTATGGTTTCAAAACTTCCCTGGTAAGTTCAAGGAACTTGCATGTGTTTTTCAAGAAGTGATTTCAAAGTTTTTTAATTAAACAGTTCATTCTCAACGAAATTTTCATTTGGTACTCCCAGTAGAATCTACATGAAAACAAGTAATGTGCCATTTGTAGAATTATAATTTTCTGTAACTTTTGAAAGAGTGGTTGGCAGTCATAAGAAAATTTTTTAAAAAAGCCATGATTATTACATTCACTAATGTTGTTATAACTATGCCAATCAGATTCTTTCCAACCTCTTTCTTCCACACTGACCTAACTTAAAGTGTGGTAAAAAGATGGAGAGCAGTCTTCAATAAAAGGTCTTTACTTTTTACCAACTTGTTCCGCATCTGTGCATGAGGAAGAATACTCATTATCAATGTATTCTATTAGTCCCCCCTCTAGTGGTCTTTCCGCTACTGCATTTGGTCACCATAGGTAATGCCTTTGGGTTGCCCCTCTTGAAAGTGAGAGGAGAAAGTGAGCATCCAGTAACTTAGGAGCTTGCCTCCTGTTACATTGGGAGGTTACTGAAGTAGCTAGAAGAGGTCCTTAGAGAGTGGGAACTCGTTCAAACTGAATGTGTTGTCCAGTAGCAAATTCATTTTGAGAAAAAAAAAAAAAAGCCACTCTGGCTGATCAGAGGTCACAGGTAGAACAGGGACCCCAGAGAGTCACAGCCATTCTCCACAGGTGAAGGGCCACTGAGTGCAAAACGTAATGGTAACAAGAAAGAGTTTCCCCGCTAAAATTCCATCACAGGAGTTATTTCAGCCTTTGGCTTTATGGATTCTGTCAGAGGGAAATAACTTTTCTATCACAGACTGCAAGCCATAACCCCTGCCAAGTTCTGTAGCAGCCCATGCATGGAACAGCTCACAAGATTTCAGGAGAGGCTGTCTCAGGGAAAGCATAGTAACACCTTGCAGTGTTCATCTGGGCTGCCTCATGACTTTCAAAGTCCAATATAGCATGCACTTATTTTCTGGTAGAAATCTAATCTGAGAAATACAAAATGCCTCAATAAAACATCACAATTTTATAAAATACTGCGTTTTGTGTAAATCTTTAAATCTAAAAGAAAATTGCTTTCATTGGCATGAGAAGTGGAGATTTTCAGTTATTTAATTAGCCCTCTTATTTTTTTTTTCAAAGAGCATGGCAAATAGTTCCCATGTTCTCTGTCTATAGATTTCTTAATAAGTAAAAACAGATAAAAGAATATTCCAAATTCCAAGTCTCCCTTCTCTTTCTCTCTCCATTCTTCAGTTTCTGTCTCTTTCTGTCTCTGTCTTTCTGTCTCTGTCTCTCTTTCTCTCTGAGTGTGTGTGTGTGTGTGTGTGTGTGTGTGTGTGTGTGTGTGTGTGTAGGGGAAGGTAAATGCTTAGGCATCCCTTACATGCATTAGTAAGGTCGTAAAGATTCTTCCAGGTAGAAATTTATCAGGAAGAAAATCGTCATTAGTTATGGAAACTATATATCATCTCAAATCCAAGATAGTGACTTATTTAAAAGGGTCCAAAATCCAGATCCAATATTCACTTATTTAATGTTCTTCAAATATTATTCAAGCTCACACAGAAGAGAGATTGATTCTGTTAAGATTGTCAGAGACTCTGTGGTCATTTATCACTATGAATTAAAGTGTTTTCTCTGCCACTTATTTATTCTTTACCTTGACTTTAGTTTACAGACTTATTCAAAGTGAACACTAAAAGCAGACGACATAAACGGAAGGCAAAGCTATGGAATCCATTTGACAAGAAGGAAGCACAGGCAGCCCTCCTGTTCATTCAGTTAGTTCTCAAGAATAATCAAAGCAGAGGGAGAAGTTCCACACAGGAGGGACAGATAATGTCTCTGTTTAATAACTCATTACCATCTGAAGAAAAAGGCAGGCTTGTCACCACTCTACTCCGAAAAATAACTTTTCTTGTTACTATGGGGTAATTTCAACATTTAAATAAAGTGAGAAAAAAAATCTGCATTTAGTTAGCTATCTTATACACACTGTAGAGAAATCTCATCATCCAGGTTAAATATTTTTTTACTTACCTTTTAGGGAATAATTTTAGCATGTATCTGAGAGATAATGGCATGAAATTATTTTGATGCTAAAAGTTATAAATCCATGTGTCGTCTTTTGACTAATTTAAATATTAGTTTTTTTTCTTTTTATATTTTCCATTATAAAAAGAAAAAAAAAACTAGTATTTAAATCATAGTTACTGCTGAATTTAATAATCAATTTTATTTTATCCTAACACCGTTTTCTATATTTTTCCATATACACTATCAAGACAGCATGAAACAAATACCACAAAAATCTAGGGTACATATAACTTCTCTGGTCTTCAATGGTGTTGAAGAATAAAATCTAATATTTATTGCTGAATACTTAAAACATGATTTAAAACTGGAAAGCAAGCTAAATAAACTACACCACTCTGTCCTTTCCTGGACAAAGACAATTGTTTTTCATGTAAGTAAACTTAATTTCAACCTAATAAGAGCCTAATAAACTCTTCACTGAAAATGTTTCTGTAAATGGTTGGCAATAGATGACAACCCGATTCATTCTGAAGCTCCATTGTATTGTCACTTGTCAGATACTCTCTTACTTGGTAAACAAAAACAATAAATTAAATGGGTTATTGCTGAATTTACTGTGTTCATGCTATCAAACATGGAGAAATATAGCTGACACCCAACTGGAAACTTCAACTCTACTGCCCACCATTCATAATTCAGTAAGGTATTACCAACACTATCAGAGGAAAAAAGTAACCATAAATCTCACCCAGCTAGGGACTCTGCAATTTTAACCTTCTGCAACATGTACCAGTGAAGTGCTGACACAATTGTTCTGTGAGCAATCAATTAATTTTTAGAATTGATTTATGGCCTACTCCATGAGTTGCTAACCATACCTGATAGTGCTATTGAGACTAAGAGCCTATGACTAGATAGGTCACCAGCTCTAGCACAAAATATATCATAGTGTTAAATGAACTGAGTGATAAAAACAACCCCTAATAGCATATTGCCACGCCCATTGATCAGTCCATCACTCAACCCTCATCAGAAAAGCTTCTTCTTTCAGTGGAAGATTATGAAAACTTCTTAACAGAAGAGTAGCATTGAGATGTTCCTTTTAGTAGAATAAAATACAAATGCAATATCAAAACATAACAAAAACAATTTAAAAAAAAGAATGTTTTACTTTGGGAAGCTATTTGCTTCCTCAAACTCCATCACTATATCCTCCAACATATCTAAAACTGAAACACAATAATCTTACTTACCCAGTGGCACATAGGAAACTACGTGGACAGCAACGTCCTGAAAACTATGAGAAACAAAACAGAAGCCAGGCACCAAAAGAATAATTCTCGTTACCTTCTTTACCATTTTTTGCAGGCAAGTCTTATGCTAAATTTATGGAGCATAGTTTACTGTGAGCTCTCACCTCTTTATCACTCTAAAGTTTGTGATTAGAGAGCAGATGAAAGGGGGATAAAATTATTTTTGTTTGTACAATTAACTTTGCCTATGTTCTAAATCCATGACTTATGAAACACAAATGCCAATGGAGGAAGCTGCCTATAAAACCCTAGTGGACTTTTGATTTTTCTTAATGTTGTGCCTTAGTATGAGTCCCATAATGATTGCTAGTCTGTATGTACTTCATGATTTCCAGTGACAGATTTGAAGGTGACATCGGTATCACTTAGTAGCAAATATGTTAATCACATAATCAGTTTTATATATTTCTAAACATCAAGATTACAGCTATATAAATCCAGATTTATATTCCTAAAAAAAGTCATTTAAGTTATGATGATTTTATGGACATGACAATTAGCTCCATGAGGATTGAAACAATCCAATACTAGGTAAACATGCAATTACTTTGTTTATGAGTCATTTTGTGTTTGAGAAAAAAATACTGTAATTGCAGCCAAATGAATGGAGAAGTATTAATGTTGAAACAGCATTCCCCAGTCCCTACTACACACTTCTTCCTGTGGTTGCAGTTCCCCCATGTCTGTTGAGATGCATTAATCAATCCTCACAAGCCCTTACAGGGTTCTTTTGAATTTATAGTAAACCTGCTTTTAACACTTCACCTGAATTTACAGGCAAGAGTGTGGCATTTCTGCACAAATTACAATAAGATTAACTATTGTTTTATTTTTATTCAAGAGTAGGTCTGATTTCTTCAAAAAACAGTCTGGTCTTTCTTGATGACAGGTTAGACAAAACTTTAATTTGTAAAGTTGAGCTTCTAACAGGTTTTCTGAGAAAAATCATTGCATAACAGAGCATAATATTGGTCTAAATAAATAACAAAGGAAAGTATCATGTTTTAAAGTTACAAACAATAGGTACAAATGTCATTTTAGGAGTTGTGAATTTGAATTTATTTGGGGGATTTTTTAAAACTGTTCCAGTGGTAGATGACCCTTAAATTTTATTTTTATTTTTTTAGTTGGTGTGTTGTTTCACTAGGCTTTTTTGGTTGTAATTTTGTTATGTCGCACTTGTACATAAGATACTGATTCGTACGGCATTATTAATTTTTATTAAGATAGCTTTGGCTTTTTATCTGATTCTGATTACATGTAACTTTTATGATTCTCGTATATACAATTCTGTATGAAGTAGGTTTGTTTATTTTATAATTTTGTAGATAATTTAAGGTGGTGTGCACTTATCAACAGTGTTAAATGTTGAGGAGACAGTTAACATCTTTAGTTGCATGACAAGTCCTCAGATTTTGATGTATACTTATAACATTTCTGTATTGTCATTAGTTATATTTCAGATGTAAAATTGTCATCCATTGATGACATATTGAGTCTTTTATGTTGTTATTTTTGCCTTCTTCTCTAACTGTCTTTGTGTAATATATACTATGCATAGAGTATTTCCATTTTAGGAGCTGATGCGGATGACAGCACAAAGTCTAACAGTGTCTCTTAGGACTAATCTATGAAAACTGATAGCACAATAAATGATATGTATTTGTTGCTTAAGTTTTCTCCAGTCCTGCCTGGCCCACAGTCAGGAAAAATCTCTCTCACTCACCAGTCCCACAGCTGCTCAGACCCAACCAAGTAAACATACATAGACTTATTGCTTACAAACTGTATGGCTGTGGCAGGCTTCTTGTGATCTAGTCCTTTTATCTTAAATTAATCCATTTCTATTAATCTATGCTTTGCCACAAGGCTTGTGGCTTACCAGTACTTTACATCCTCATTATGGAGTCTGGCAGCAGATTTTCTCCTCCACCTTTCTGTTACCCCAATTCTCCTCTCCTGCTTATACTTCCTGCCTGGCTACTGGCAGTGTTTTATTTATCAATCAATCATAGCAACATATATTCACAACATACAGGAAATCCTACAGCATGTATTAGTAACTAAACCTCAGAAACTAAGAGTTTTCTGTGACCTATACCTGCACATGAATATTAAAATTAAAGGGATGAACAAATGAATGCATTTAATATTTCTCCATACATGACACCTTTTTCTAAACTTGGAGGAGGAAAATGGGGCCATTTGAAACTTAGTTTATAGCTAGGCAACCAAAACTGTCATAGCTGGATGCTTCTGAAACAAGATCTCTCATAAGGCTTTTGTCAACCTGTTAATGTGGAGGCATACTGTCCCACTTAAGGAGATAACATGATTGTTTTTTTGGAGGACATCTGCCTTCATGCTCACTCATGGGGTATGATTCTCTGTCCTTCACATTAGAATCTTCAAAGAGATGCAAGTGGAATGAAATTTGGTCTCTAGTGTTTTTCAAGACATCCACATTACCAGTAATAAACAAAAAAGCCAGTATTTGATACTCAAATCTATAGCAACACCACATTTGTCTTATTCTACTTGTTAAAAACAAGGAAGACCTCCAGAAAACTTTCAAGTGAGTAGAGTTGCAAAACCCAGTGAATGCCAATAATGATGATGTCATGCTCCTCTGTCTAGCTATTAAAGCTACGTAAGTTCCTGCTGAATTTCTTCCAAAGTCTTTGCACACAAGGTTAATTTAAATTTAGGAATCTTGCATCTGTATCAGTGAAAGTAGTGTAAAGTAGATGCTCTTGTACCGTTTGAATTACAACTAACTAAGTACATGGTCTGCTAATCTGTACCTAAAAATTAATAAAGATAAATTATGTGCCCCCTATGTCTGTAATGTCATTGATGGGACAGATATGTCTCCTGCATGTAGATTTGTGAGTGTCCAAAATCTCCCCCATCCCATAATGTTAGACTCCATCACAATTCAGAAATATTTCTATACTCACCTCACTTTTTTGTACTATTTTTCTAAAGTTCGATGCTGATGTTGCCTTCATTATACAAAGAAAGACACCCACCAATCTTCTTGAAAAAAATCTTTCCCAAACTGAAAGATTTGAGAGTATCCTAAGACAGAATACTCCACTTTTGATTAAAACTGGGTGTTAAAAATTGTATTTTTCTTGGCACATTCAACTTTCTTTTAAACCCATAATTCTATGGCCTTTATGTATTTGATATTTTCTCTAATATCATTAATTAATCACCATCCTTTGATATCTAACAAGGACAGAACTTTCAGGACTAATAACTCTTTGTTCCTTTGTAAATGCCATTCTTTCAATTTATAGTCTCTCATAGATATATCATTATTCCAATATTTATTTATATCATTTTCAATGCACATTAAAAAGGATACCACATGAAAAATATTGAAAAAAAAACTAGTTAACTGTTATTAAAATCTGACTAGTGGTGTAAGCTTGTGTCTTAGATAAAAAACACTACCTCACTGGGAGCACATGAGTTATCTGCTCACTACTTCCTTTCCTCCCTCCTGTCGGAGTAAATCAACCATCTCCAATTTATAAGGCATGGTGGGATTCAAGGGTAAATATCATAAAATAGATTGTCAAGAACACTGTTAATTTAGGCAAAATGATTTATTTCAACTTTTAACAACCAGCTGGGCTCATGAGGCAGGAAATCAAATAGAGATTTGTGGAAATGTTCAGCTATTAATATTGAGTGGTCTAGCCTGAAGACCAGTGGAGAAAGCAGTTTGGAGATGGCTGTGTTGATTTCAGGACAGCCAGCCAGGCGGCTATCCAAAGAACAATCCATATATCACTGGAGTAATTTGCATATACAGTGCCGGTAAATTCCAATTCTCACAAGATTCTCCTTACAAGAAAATTAAATGATGCACCTTCTACCAAATTGGCTATGTTTTACAGTGTGAATTAAACCAGCATTTTTAGCAAGTGGAGACCCATTTCTGCTAAGCAATTTTTCAACCTGTGTGTGAAACAAGATATAGCATGTACCAACCATTCCAGATGCATGTTAAATCAGCAGAGTATGTAAAGTTGATCCACAAAGTGAAATTCTAATATTACCTTGGTTTCCAAGACTTGTTGGGGCCTTCGTTGAGACAATAGATTCTTAATATCACAACATGAAAAGAAGGAGAAAACACAAATTAAGGAAGCTACATGTTTTAAATTTCTATAAATCAACTCTTCAGAATGTGTTTTAAATAACTGTTTATTTAACACATCACATACCTTTTGTGTTTATATAAATTGAGCTTGTGAGATGGCTCAGTGGGTAAAGTGACCTGCCCAAGCCTGATGACCTGAGCATGCAGTGGAAGTATGTAACCAACTCTCTTAAGTTGTCTTCTGACCTCCATACAAATGACACAAATTTTGAGATATATAAGTTTTCAAATCTGAAAACTCTAAACCCTGAAACTGTACATTTTTAAATATATCTATTATTTTGGGTTGCATTGATACTTTGGCCTCTATTTTGTTGTTTCACTTGTGTTGCTCATCAGCAAAACTAATTAATATTTATTATTTTGACATATCTATGTTTTCAGAAGTCACCCATGTTCATATTTTTCAGTTTTGATAGAAAAACAAATTGTTAATAAGCTTAAAAAACAAAAACAAAACAAACAAACAAACCAACACACAAACAAAAACTTGCATCGGTAAAGCAAGTTCTTCTAGGGCACCATAATTGATCTTGTTCAAGGTTAGCAATCACAAACATATTTATAGGGCTACTGGGCAAAATAGACTCACTAGAGCTGGTTTTATTGGGGATGAGGGAACATTTTTGGGAATAGAACTTGCCTTTGCTAGATAAAGAAATAGTGTGCAGTCTTTGAACTGGTGAAGTGTATTGGATTTGTTCTTCCAAGGACACTTCTATTTCATCTTGTGTATCATGTAAGGCCAAGTGACAAGCATTTTAATTCTTATTATAAACATCATTCCTGCATGGAGAAGGAACATTGTTGGCATAAAGAAATACTTCTTATCTGTACTATTTCAAAGCCAAAAAGAAGTCAGAGTTACATGGATGTCAACAAGAAAGAAGGTATTTTTTCCTCCAGTCTCTGGTAGTGAAACTTTGGTTACAAGCATAATTAGCCTTTTGGTACTATGAAAGCATGGGATTCTATTTGAGTGAAATAAGGTAGAGATAAAATAAGGAGAGTGGCAATAGATAAGCATACTGACTGCTGTGTGACTTTTTTATTTTTGAGTTAAGATATAATTTTGGTGTTTGGCCATCCTATCACCAGAGTAAGTCAGTTTGGGCTTTCTCTCTAAAATTGCCAGTAGTCTACAGTGGAGGTATCTTTAGGGATTTCTGGGAACCTCTCTAGCACTTTGTTTCTTCCTATTCCCATGGGGTCTTCATTTATTATGGTCTGTTATTCCTTGTTCTCCCTCTCTGTTCTTGATCCAGCTGGGATCTCCTGCTCTCCTAAGCTTTCTTTCCCTCAAACCTTGTTCTTCATTACTCATTCCCACTCTCGTCCAGGTTGTTCATGTAGATCTCATCCATTTCTCTGTCATTGAGCAATCCCTGTGTCTTTCTTAGGGTCCTGTTTCCTAGGTAGCCTCCCTGGAGTTGTGAGTAGCAGTCTAGTCATCTTTGTTTTATAACTAGTATCCACCTATGAGTGAGTACATGCCATGTTTGTCTTTCTGAGTCTGGGTTACCTCAGTTGATTAGCTTGAACTGTTTGGGAGGCCCCCAGGCAGAGGGACTGGAACCTGTCCTTAGTACATGAGCTGGCTTTTTGGAACCTGGGGCTTATGCAGGGAAACTTTTCTCAGCCTGGGAGGAGGGGACTGGACCTGCCTGGACTGAATCTATCAGGTTGAGATGAATCCCTAGGGAAGTCCTTGCCCTGGACTAGATGGGAATGGTGTGTGTGGGGGAGAGGTGGGGCAAGGGGGGCCAGAGGAGGGAGGACAGGGGAATCTGTGGCTAATATGTAAAATTAAATTAAATTATAAAATTTTTAAAAGTTGAAAAAATATAATCGTGGGTGTTATAGTAAAGGAAATACTATTCAATTCATTGTCATTTTTAAAAGAAAAAGTTAATAAAAACAAAAGGCAGTTAATATCTCAAATATAGAAATGTTTCATTCAAGAAGAATCTGTGTTAAATTTTTGTTTTTTTCCTAATTCTATGATTAAAATACTATGACAACAGAACTGTGGTGGGTTGAATAAGAATGTACCTCATATGTTCATATATTTAATTGATTTGGAAGTGACACTACTTGAAAGGATTAAGAGGTGTGTCCTTGTTGGAGTAAGTGTGGCTGTGCTGGTGATAGTGTGTCACTGGGAGAAGGCTTTGAGGTTTCAGAAGGCCAAGCCTGTCCCAGTGGGTCTTTCTCTTCCTTTAGCCTGTGAATCTGGTTGTAGAATTCTCTACTCTTTCTCCAACACTATGTCTACCTGTGTACCACCGTGCTTCCTACCATGCTCGTAATGAGCTAAACCTCTGTAACTGTAAGCAAGTCTCAGTAAAATGCTTTTTCTTATAAGAATTACCATGGTCGTGGTGTCTCTTTGCAGCAATAGAACACTGACTATAACAAGAACCTTAAAGAAGAAATAGTTTACTCTGACTCACAGTACAAGTAACATCATGGTGGGGAAATCACAGACCCAGGAACCCCAGTGAACTGGTCCCATTATATGGAATATCAGAGGAAAGCAATGAATACATGCACGATAATTCTCAGCTAGTATTTTCAAATCATATAAAGTCCAAGCTTTTCTATATGGGGATGATGCCACCACCAGTTGGCTGGTCTTCTCATCTTAATCAAGATAATTAAGATAGTCCTGTGTAGACATGCCCATGGATGTCCCTTAACTTGACAATCCTTTGTATAAAGGTGAAGAAGCATACCTCCTAGATGACAAGTTGATTCATAGCATTAATTACCATCAATAAGTCTATTTATTCAGAAATGTTTATTATATAAAATAACAAAACTGGAAAGTTTAAAACATCCAGAAAATATACTTAATTGTCATATTCAATGGTTCAAAAAGAAATCTTCATAGAGATAATTTCTCCTCCTCAAAAGGTATCAGATAATAGCTTCATAAATTAACCACTGAACATCTGCATTTTTTCTTATCTTTTCTTTTTCTTCCTTTTTATCTTTACATGATGTGAATTGAAACAGTGTCATATATAGCACATACTCTCACTGAGCTATAACACTGAAATTTATTAAACAGGTTAACAGTGGATGCAAGATTTTACTTTTATGTTTCAGTTTCACAAGTGAGAGTCTAGGCCATTGTGATGGATAAGGAAATGGTTTGTCAAAGGCAAAACTATGAAGCCTGACTCATTGTCAAGTTATTCAAATGTCTCTTTTTCTCATCACAGCACTGTCTGTGTATAAAATTTCCATGGGTGAAAAGGGAGTAGACTCTTGAGAAATCTGAGGAGCTCAGGAATCTCTTTCTTTGTTTTTGAAGGATTATAAAAAAAAATCTTCTATCATCTCTGAAAATGCAAAAAAGCTAAGTCTGGTTTTATCTAATGTTCTACTCCTTTTTAAAATATTATTTAAGAATCTCAGGTATGCATACAGTGTATTTTGATCAAACCTACCACCGTAATATTCTCTTAATTTTCTTGTCTGCCTCCTTTCCTCACTGTTTTTCCTCTCCAACTTCATGTGATGTGCTTCAAAACCCTCTGAGTCCATGGATCATTTTCTACATGTGCATTGCTGTAGTACTATCTTTTGGTGCATAGGTTGCCTCTCTTATTTCCTAACCTTGAAGAAAACAGACGCCTCCCCTAGCAGTCATCAGCTGCTGATAGTTCCTCATTCAGGGATGACATTTCATGACCACTTTAATGCTCTATATTAGGAGTTTATCTGGCTTGAGATGGAGAAACCTCATTCATGCTATCACAAGTGCAATGAGGTTGTACATGCAACTACTCTGTTGTTGCCAAAACACTGCTTTGCTGTACTCACCTACTATGTTCTTAAAATGTGGCTAGGACAAAATCTATAAGACCTCTTCAGAAACCTAAATAACTTTAAGAGGACTAGTAGTTGGTTTTCTACATTAATAACATAAAAAATACAATAATGTATCTCCTATTACTATCACAAGGTAAAATCTCACTAGCATGACTTCCTAAATGTGAGTTGAAAATGGCAAAAAGGATGCCAAATTGGGTGGGGGAAAGTCCAGGAAGATTCAACCCTAGAAAAAGCTATAGGCAATCAAGGAAAGCATGGATCAAAAGAAACGGTCTTCCCAGGAAGAAGAACAACAGTTAGTTGTCCAGTGCCAAAGTCACACCAAGACCACACTTACAGGTAATATTTATATTGAATAGAGGACATATTGGAATATATATATATATATATATATATATAACTCTTAGTGAAAAGTGAGACCATGAATTTGAAGGAGAGTGGGGAAGGTTTTGAGGGAAGAAAGGGAAAAAAGAAATGTTGTAAAGATGTTATGATCTCAAATTTAAAATTATAAAAATGCAATAAGGTGAACATTTCACAAATTGACCTAAATTGTTAATGCCATGACAAAAAGGATCTGAACAGGAACTGAAATTTTGAAGCAAGGTATGCAAAGTATCTGCCAGTTGGAAAAGCTATGAAAATCCCAAAGAATATGAAGTGAGGAAATTTTTTTTTCTGATAAAACTACTTGCCGTACCATATTGTACTGATAAAAAGCCCTAGAAAATGAAATATGTGAATATTATGTATAAGAATCAGCTCATCTTCTATGTGGACAGTTGGTTTCTGTCAAAGGTAGCAGCACAGTACAATAAAGGAATCACCTGAGATGTAATGCAACAGTGATATAATGCTCACTATGACTAGAAAGAGTAAATAGAGATTTTTGAGCTTTATTTTCATAGAAGTATATATATGAAAGAATTCTTTAGATATGGTCAGGATCATTTACCAGGAAGTACAGCCCCAATGTATCAAGTCCAAGACCAGGGAGAACTGGAAATTTTTTCAGTTGTGTTCCAGAGAATAAAGTTTGTAGACAATGGTTGCAGAGAATAAAATATAGAAAGATAACTGTGAAAGCTCTTTATATGGTAAGTGACAAAAACCATATTTTACAGTATGAATTGCTATTGTGTTGTAAGAAAGTGACGTTCCTTTTACAATTACAAAGTTTGAAAGTGAAAAAAGGATACTTTAGTGTGTAGGTGTAATATGAGATTTTATCTGATTTTGAAAGACAAAAAGGATACAAAATTTTCTGATTATTTTATTTCATTTATATTGTGAATAACTTAGATTGTGTTATTGTTACCCAAATTTCTGGCAAAATACCTATCCATAGGAAAGAATAATGTTGAAAAAAATCACCCATATCTAAAGCAAAAAAAAAATGCACTTATCACTACAAAGCAAGTGCAAGTAGACGCTTGTTACCACTATTCATTGCATGGATACATTAGTTAATGTTTACGTTTTCAGTTTATGTTTAAGTATTAAAAAAATTAATCTAACTGATCATTACCTATCTTAAAACCCACGTGTTTTCTTCAATATGTATTTTTATTTTAGCAAAGATACAATATTGATATAATAACATTTCCTAGTGGGGCCTTACTTAAAGAACACAGATAAGAGGGCTCCTCGGAGCACCCGGCGGGACCTGCGTGGATCTCTGTGTCCTTCCGTCCTCGGGTTCCTGGATTCCGAGCTTTCTTGATCCCTGTCTCAGCCAGTAGCTGAATTACTCCACCAGTTTTCATTCTCTATGCAGCAAGAACCTGAGATCCTGGAGTATCAGCAGCAAAGATATCTAACGAGCCACCCCCTCCTTATCCTGAGGGCCCTACAGCCCCACTACTAGAGGAAAAAAGTGGAGCCCTACCTAATCCAGGCCGTATTTCCCCATCGGTGATGCAGCCGCCACCAGGCATGCCACTGCCCTCAGCTGACATTGCTCCCCCACATTAGGAGCCACCAGGTCATCCAATGCCTCATCCTGGCTTTGTACCCCCTCACATGAACACAGATGGAGCCTACATGCTTACAGGTTTCTCCCCTCCTCCAGGCCCTCACCCACCTATGGGCTATTATCCACCAGGACCCTACCCACCAGGGCCCTATCCTGGCCCTGGGGGCCACACGGCCACAGTCTTGGTCCCATCATGGGCAGCCACACGGTGACAGTGCTACAGGGAGAGATCTTTGAAGGTGCACCTGTGCAAACAGTGTGCCCCCCCACTGCCAGCAGGCAATCACCACGGAGATCTCCTATGAGATTGGGGTGATGGACTTTGTACTGGGTTTCTTCTGCTGCTTCACGGCATGTGATCTGGGCTGCTGCTTGATCCTCTCCCTCATCAATGACTTCAAGGATGTGACGTACACGTGTCCCAGGTGCAAAGCCTACATCTACACATACAAGCGCTTATGCTAACTAATGGAGCTAGACTTGAACTCCCCCATCTATCAGACTGGCCCCATGTGCTTTGCTCCCCATGCTCAGTGGTCACTACCCCTCACCCCCCACTTAGGGTTGGAAGTTCTGCCACTGTCCCCTGGAAATCTTGTCCTCACCTTGCCCTTCCCTGAGCATCCAACTCTTCCAGCAAAAATTCTGTTGGATTTAAGGCCAAGAGCCAGTGGGTGGTATGGGGTGGCACTGACCTTGTGTCTCTTACTGGGGTCCTCATTCCTCCTTTCTGCATAAGGTCCAGGCCTGGTCCCTACTCTTCCTGGGACCAAAAGCACCCAGAGCATTAATAGGTCCCAGACTAGGGCCTACAGTGAGGGTTGTGCCTGGAACCACAGTTGCTTCTGACCTGCTGGAATGAGGTCAGGGCATCATCTAGAGTTAAGTGGACCCAAACAAGACAGGGTCTTAAGGCCTGAGATTATGTGGAGTATGTTGTCTGGGGTGCCAAAGGTGGATTAAGAAAGAAATAATGACTGTCAACTCTGGGCCTCAGAACTCTCAGGTATGGAAACCCAGGACTTCTACCACTGTCTAGGAGCTACCCAAGAGCTCTCCCTAGTATAAGGCAAAGATGACACTGGGCTAGTTAAAGCCCTGGTAACTAAGAAGAACTTGCCCTTGTTCTCATGTAGCTTACTTTGAGTCAGTCAATGTGCAGGTCTCCTTTCTGGCCACACCTCTGTGAACTCCTATATCTTCTGGGGCCAGAAAGAACGAATGAATGCCCATGAGCCTGTCCTGTTGACTTTGATGTCTGTGCTGTGTTTGGGTACAACCTCTGCCTGGTAGCTACTGACAGGGCCGATCAGAAGCGCCTCCTTGTAGGTTCATTGGTCTCTGGTGTCAGCGCCAGTCTTTCTGCCATAGTTGACTTGGTTCCATATTGGGGCACTTAAGTAGGGACAACTGTGGCACTGGGCTGGGGAACAGGAAGACGTGGTGATGGGGGTGTCCTAGACATGAGTCTTGCCCAGGGTGTAAACCCAAACTTGTCTATTTCCTGAGTGGTCTGTGAAGATGCCCATGTGGACACTGTGTCCCTCTCTGGTCTCACTACCGCTGCATGGCCTCCTGTCACTGTGAACTGTGGCCAGTCCCTGTTTGTAGTTTCATTAAATCGGCCCTTTCACTCCCCTAAAAAAAAAAAAAAAAACACAAATATATTAAAATTATATTAAATTATTTTACCTGAGCACTTTAAGAATATAAAATATCAATTTCACATTTTTCCTAAATACCCTCAATGCTGAAAATATTTTCACTTGCTTAGGAAAACAAATGGCATGTTTCTAAACCTTGAAGTATTTTAACATTTAAGTACAAAAAAGAAACAAAACAGAACAAAAAACAAAACAAAACAAAACAAAACAACAACAAAAAAAAAACCCCACAACCATAACAATGAAAACATGCCAGAAGTCTTTTATTGAATCCTGGCAATTTAAATCAATGTTGTCGATAGATATAAAATGAAATGGAGAAAGGTCTAGAGATCTGATTGGGTGGCTCTGCCTGTCTCACTACTACTATAATTCAGATTAAAGCCATTACCAGCAATCCCTGGTTACACAGGCTTTTGGGTCATTCATTTTATAATCAGACCTTTTAAAAAAGCAATCCCTCCTCAGCAGGAACAAGACTATCATCATCAGGAAACTGAGTGCTAGAAAGAGTGTTTGACTCCACACAGGATTTGAGGTTGAAAACACACTTACCCACTCAAGAAGTCGATGGTGCATAGAGTGAGTTTTCCTGTGATCACTATCTGTCCCTCCCCTTCCTCTGGCCTGGCTCCCTTTACATCTCTTTGATGATTTCCCCTGGTTCTCATCCCTGTCTTATTTCTTATCCTCTCAAAAAGACTGAAATTGGCAGGCTTACTGGGGAAAACATAATCTACCTTAGGTTGTCCTCTAAAAGCTACAAAATTCCAGGGTTTAAATTGTATACAGAAAAGCAATCAAACACATCAACTGGAAACCACCCCTCCCTGTGAGTGAATAGACCTCTGCAAACAGCATGCTCCACTTACTTGACCAGCAAGGGCTGTGAAAACAGAGCCAATGCTAAAATAGCCTGTTGTGTTCCCCCTGGAAGGATGGTTATTTTTATATAGGGAAATATTATACTTGCGTGTGGTTCGTTATATATGTACACATTAGTTGTAAGAGGCAATAGGCCTGATTTCCTACCATCAATGAAATCCTCATTTGTAGATGTAACCATCTTGTTAAATAAGAAATACAGCCAATTGCAGAGTTAAAAGCCAAGAGGTCAGAGCAATAGCTGAGAGCTGAAAACCTTACCCTTCACTGCTTTTGCTGTCTTTCCTCTCCACAAGAGACCTATTTCTGTGTGTTTTTTTCTTTTTTATAGACTTTCTGTTCTGCTTTCTCATTGGTTGTAAACCCAGCCATGTGACCTCCTCATCACTGCCTGTCTGTACAGACCTCCAGGTCTTCTATGGTTGACAATGAGATTAAAGGCGTGTGTCGCCATGCTGGCTATATCCTTGAACACACAGAGATCCACCTAGCTCTGCCTCCCTAGTGCTGAGATTAATGTCATGCACCACCACTGCCCAGCTTCTGCTCTGGCTTGCTCTGACCTCAAGGCAACTTTATTAACATACAAATAAAATCACATTTCAATACAAATAAAATGTCACTATACTCATTCTTAAAAGAAGAGCAACAACCTGCTCAGTAAGCACCACTGTCTTTTATATAAGACCAGAGCTATCCACTCTGAAATTTTTTGTTTATTTGTTTGTTTTTGTTTTTTTGAGACAGTTTCTCTGTGTATTTTTGTTGTCTGTCCTGGATCTCACTCTGTAGACCAGACCAGCTTCAAACTCACAGAGCCTCCCCAGTGCTGGGATTAAAGGCATGTACCACGTGGCCTGATTGAAAATTTTGATTCTCCTTAAAAATACCCTATGTCATGTAGTTTTCTTTTTCAGTTTGTTTATATGGTAGATTACATTCATTGATTTTTTTTTTATATTAAATCATCCCTGCATCTGTGGCTTGAAGCCTAAAAAAAAAAAAAAAAAAAAAAAAAAATTCCCTATGTTGGTACTATCTATAAGTTGGATACAATATAATATACATGTATATTTCATATAAGCATGAGTATAATCCTCAAATTATATGCCTAGATAGTCTACATAATAATTTTTTAGCACCTGTGCCAAATACAAAAACAAAAAGTACTAGAAAAATTTCTTGGTTTAGATGTATGTTTCACATCATCTATCTTAATAAAAGACTTGACATTTTGGAATCCGTTATTAGGAACACATGAAGTATGAAGGTTATGACACGTGCCTCTCCTTGGGAGGCCAAGGCTGGGAGTGACTGCAAGTTACAAAGCTAGAGCAGCCTACATGGTGAATTTCACGTGAGACGGAACTACATAGTGAGATCATATTTCCTAAAATCAAATAGAATGAAACAAAGCAATAGCAAATAAAAAAAGTTCATGAAATACATTTCAATAAAAGATGTATGCATTCAAAAGAATGGTCATAATCATTAATTTGTCTTGCCTATAAATAAGTGTTTATTGTATTGTAAAATATAACATAATTTTAATGAATTATGGCATCAATATATATACTGAAGTGTTCACTGAACAGCTTCAAAAATATTTCATGTCAGTGGAACACACTAACAGAATTTCAAAATAAATATCCTAGTGATTAAACTCTGGGCTAGGCAATTATCATACTGTCATCTCTTATACTTTTATCATAGTTATACTTTGTGTTACACTAGTTGAACTAGAATAATTTAAATTTAAATTTGTTTTTTATCACCATTATATTTATGTGTTTTTCCACACTATTACATAAGCTCAGCATTCTCATTTCTCTGGATAATTCACTGTAAGAGTTTATTGTGACTGGATGATGCAGCCTTCATGGATATTTCATTTTTATTTAGACTAAAGAGAAAGTTGGTTTCTTATTTAGCTATATCTATCTTTCCCTAATACTGTGTCTATGGGCTTCCCACCCCCATCCGCCATTGCACACCAGAGGTCTCATGTGCAGAGGAACTGGAGAAGTAGGGTCTTGGGTAGTGGTGAGCATAAGGGGAAGAAATGCCCCTGGAGATAGTGTTGGGACAGCTCCTTTATTAAAGTAATGAACTAACTTACATAGCTGAAGTCATGGGCAGTGGTAGAGTGGGGGTGGGGAGGGGAGGGGATGGACATAAGAAAGAAGAGGGGAATGCACCTACCTTGCATAGGTGGACCTGATTGAGGGCAGGCAAGAGAAGAATTCAAATACAAACATGTGTGTGGAAGGAAGCACTCCAGGGGTGGCTAGCACATACTGGTCATATAATTTCTGAGGATTCAGTTCTCTGATAAGGAAACAGTAGTTTAACTGACTTTAACATGACTTGGCCTTTGTTTCTTCAGAGTTGGATGGACTCAGGCCGGGTTTTCCTAGGGAGCAGTACTGCTCCAGCCTTGGTCTGAGAGCTCTCCTGGGCGGATGGTCAACACTATATGTCTGTCCCTCATCTGGCCTTGGAAAGCACAATGTTCCTGTTTGCTTTACTTTTTTAAGCATTTTACAATATATAACATTGATTTTCTGAGTGTGTGTGTGTGTGGGGGGGTAAGTCTTTCTTAGACTAAAATTTTTGTCCCAATCACAAATATTAAAAAAAATAATTAAATTAAATTTAAAAAAAGTTTCCCGAATTAGAATGGTCAAACTCAGGATTGCTAGGCTTAAAGACAGTATAAAACTGACAGACATTAATAAATGGTATTTCAAATATTGAACTTACAGGTGGGTACAAACAAGGAGGCCTGAGTTCCAAATTCTTACTACCCACAAAAAAAGCTGAGATTGGCTGTATAAGAAATAAATAATAACAAATTATATTCAAACCAAAGCAATGTTCAACACACAGTTACGTAGAAAGGGACTTAACATAGACAAAAAGCGAAACTGGCCCTTGCGCTAATTTGGCTTCCAATTCCGAAAAATTCCTATCCTTCTTGTCTATGATCAGGACTGCCTTTCCAGACCTGGGGTCCTAGGACACAAAGATTCAGCCTCTGAGCAGTTTGGTGCCTGAGACTGGCCCTCCTTTTCTGACCCTGGGTTCAGTCATGCCCCCTGTAAGGTCCTATAGCTTAAAGGCTTGGACAGGAGACTCTTTTATGTAGGAGAGGAACGCCTCGTCCAGCCTACTTGTTTATAATGCCTATAAACGCCAAGAGCATCTCCTATTGATAATGGACTATCATAGTCATTTTTGTAACGCCACAAGCAACTGTAACCCTACAGCACAGAATGAGAAACACAAACTCCAAGAACTCACTAACCAGAGACTTGGCTGAAAGTGCAGTCTACAGGCTCAGTGAAGGAGTCTTATTTTCAAACAAGCTAAAATGACCTCTGGCCTACACACAAGCAAGTGTGCAAACTTATGCTATTGACACCTGTGTATGCACAGGAATAATTATACATATATAGACCACATACATACCTTGCACACACAAACACAGATATACGTTTCCTCTCAACTTTTGAATCTTTGTGTCCTCAGGACTAGAGGTGCTCAATATGAAGCTGGGTTCCAGCTACAAGCAGCAGCATTATGAATTAATGTGGTGAACAGTGAGTACTCTGCAGAGTACAGAAACTGCTAGACTGAGGGAGTCTCTTGTTACCCTGTGATCACTACACAGCCTTGAATTCTATATCAAAGGTTAGAGATCATCCTTTAAAAAGCCATGCTGCTGAATGTTACTTTTACAGTTTGATAAATTTGGTAACTGCAAGTGAAATATCCTAAGCCTGGAATCATCTGGATTATGTTGCTAAGCAACAATATTTAGAAGGTTAGGAACATTAAATGCATTTTCCATTTAACCCTACATTTGAGTCAAGGCCATATGCATATACAGTTGTCCTTCACATATTCTGGGGAGAGGTTTCAAGAAGTGCTGAAAATATGAAAATACACTGATGTTTAATTTCCTTTTGTAAAAGAGAGTAGTGTCTGTACATAACCTGTACATATCCTCCTGCTTACTTCAGCCGTCTTTATCTAATTTACAGATTCATGTCACGATAATTCCTTAGAAATAGGTGCTAGACAATATTGTTCAGGGAATAATGGCAAGTATCTGAGTGTGTTCACTACACATGAAGTTTTTTGGTTTTGGTTTTTATATTTTTGAACTGTGATTGGTTGAATCTTCAAAGCACATAATTTGAACCCTAAAATAAATCATATTTTGTTGTGTAGCCTGTTCTAAAATAACCTCATTGCTAGGAAGTCTACTATTGTCACATTTACCAAAGACAAATCTGGAAAATAGATCTATACGTGAGTATATATGCTTATATGTAACACATTAGTGGCTAAGGTTATGCAAAGAAATGAACTTCAGAGCACGTGAGTGGGTGTTTCCCTCCTGACTTTGTTTTCTGAGGCAAAGATAAGCATTCAGCTACAATCTTGGGACAAATAAGCCAGTAAGGTCCTGTCCAGCACAAAGCTGAAGAAATGATTATTATTAGCATCAAGAGTATGTGAAAAAATGTGGCCTCGAGGTGAAAAGCTGAAGACAAGGAGCTCATTCCTGATGTCCTTGGGGCCAAAAGCTAAGTGCCCACAATCAGAATGCTGTATACTTTCACTATGAACTAGTTTAATCATTTCTGTGCAGCCTGCCAGTACTCTCTATTTAGGAATTTCACCTGAGCAGGTGAAAAACAAGAAACTGATTGAAAAAGAAAACTTGGTGGTTGGGTGGGAAAATGAACACCAGAACAATTATTTGATAAAAATTCAGAGCAAGCAAGTTATAAGGTAGGGGATCAGGAGTGCTCTATAATGTGTCTTTATTAGAGAACTATATGACATGTACATGTTTTATGAAATATTTTGTCCTCATATTTTTTAATATTAGTTCTTTTTGTAAATATGTAGTAATTATATGAACTAATTCTTAAAATGTTTAACCTATAGCATTTAATATTCTGAACTACAGAGTATTAAACTTTAAGTCTTTCTTCATTCACTACTCTGAACTAAATTTATGACTTTATATTTATCATAAGTATCTAGAGACATTTTTCAGCTTCAATTTCAGATATTTTTAACAGTAAAATTATAATTTTGATAAATCAATAAGCAGTTCTGTGTGCATGTGTGTAAGAATAACAAACAGAAAACTTGTATTCTTCTTAGGTAGAAAAAATTTAGGCTGGGCGGTGGTGGCACATGCCTTTAATCCCAGCACTCGGGAGATAGAACCAGGTGGATCTTTGTGATTTCAAGGCCAGCCTGAGCTACCAAGTGAGTCCCAGGAAAGGTGCAAAGCTACACAGAAAATCAAACAAACAAACAAACAAAAAAAAAAAAAGTTTTAGTGTTAGGGCCAATGAAAATAATCGCCTTTTATTACTTTGAATTTTACCTGGTATATTTTTATATTACGTGGTGATATATTATTTGTGCTGAAATGTGGTGATATTTTATTTGTATGTTAACAAATAAAGTTTGCCTGGAGATCAGAGGACATAGTAGCCAGCCATAAACAAAAGTCAGGCAGTGGTAGCACATGCCCTTAATGGGATCACATGGCAGGCAGAGTCTCTGTGTGGTCAAGGACACAGCCAAGCGTGGTGACACAAACCTTCAATCCCAGTGTCAACCATAGAGACCTGGAGGTCTGTATAGACAGGCAGTGATGAGGAAGTGAGGTGGCTGGGCTAAGAGCCAATGAGAAGGCAGAATAGCAAGGCAATAAAGGTGCAGGTTAGAAAGGAAGAAGCTGGTTCTCTTGGGAAGCTATAGCGGCATGGTCAGCTAAGGTTAGTTGGTGGCTATTCCTATTTCTCTGATCTCTATGGCTTTCACCCCTGTATTTGGCTCTGTGTTTCTTATTTATAAGACTGTTTAGAATTTCGTCTACAATATTACTTTTTAAATTTTTCTTTTTTAAACAGAGTCTCATTGTTTAGCACTGCTGACTAGTAGGTCTCTACAGACCCACCTAGCTTTGAACTGACAGAGATGTAACTGCTTCTACCCACTTTGTGCTGGGATCAACAGTGTATCATATTACACCAAGCCTTTATTTCCCCCTAAGTACAAAATTGGAGGATGTAGAGTAATATACAATAACTTTTTTCTAAATACTTATAAATACATTCAGTAAGAAAAATATATTTTTACTAGTGAATATTTTAAGTATTTTGTTTGTTCATACTACTCAGTAACCAATTAAACATGAAAAGATAATTTCCAAAATGGCACAGTTTCCCTTTCGGAGTCATTCATCATTGAAAGATTTGGGACACAATAATAAATTGATATGAGTATAACATTATATCACATATTTCATCACAAAATTTGAGACTATAATTAGAAAAACACAGATAAAATTAAACATCATCTCTGAAGTGATTATGTTTAAAAAACATACATATTTTATGTATTACTCAAATCAGTACAAGGAATCATTTCAAATTTTGTAAATATTCATTTAAAGTACATATTCCTATGGTTGTCTGCAGAACTATGCCTGAAGAATACTGACAGTGTTCAACCTCCTTAACAATTCAACCGTCAGAAACCCAGAGAATATGAGTACGATTGATACTGTTTTTTTAAAGGATGTATTTATTTATTTATTTGTTTGTTTATTTCTTTATTATGTATTCTGTGTCCTGCATGTATGTATGTCTGCAGGCCAGAAGAGGGCACCAGACCTTATTAGAGATGGTTGTGAGCCACCATATGATTGCTGGGAATTGAACTCAGGACCTCTGGAAGAGCAGTCAATGTACTTAAACAGCAAGCCATCTCTTCAGCTCCCACAATTGATATTCTTAATGATAAGTGCTTAATTGAAGTATGAGTATATAACACACATTTCAAACAGACACAAATATATGTACTTATGAACATACATTGGAATATACAGATGCTATAACTGCTGATAGTTTGAAAGATGACAAAAGACTGAATGCTATTTCTCTAGACTGTCGTGTCTGTAATGCTTATTCGGAACAGGGTCTCCGTATTACCACTTCCTTGCATTTGGAAAACCTGATTGTTAGTTATGGTTAGACAAACCAGGGCGCCATCCAAGTTCCTCCTCCAGTTGTTACAAATGTAGTAAAAAAAGTGGCAATTTCATACTCCGATGGAACTAATTTGCCCCACAATCAGAGCTATTCAAAATGATGTGGAAAACACAAAGGATGAAAGGTCCAATTCCTCAACGCTGTCATTCTCAACTTCAAACTGAAAACACATGACTTCAGATTTCAAAGCAGTACTTATTTATTTATTTGCCCCTAAGAATCACTGCTGCTTTGCCAATTAATGTGGCAAATAGGCTCTTACGTGACAGCGCAGGGGCTCGGGATCTAGGCAGTTATTGACCGCAGTGTCCTGAAAATCAAAATGACTTCTGTGTGTTAGAGCACATTAGAGGTGGGAAGCATCCTGTAACGCTGGCTGCTGACCTTTTGACTCAGGAAGCTGTAATGCCTCCACCCTGTTTAATGGGTTTGAAGTTTGAGCCCAGCAGAGATGAGGCAGCGTCCTGCGGTCAGTTGAATGCACTCATGCTGTTTACTTTGTGTTTGAAATCTTTTCATTTCTCTGGAGTATTCTCTCTCCACATGAAGGGAAACAATCAAATCTGGAGAAATCAGTTCCCACGTGAGAACGGTGACACATAAAATGGACATTTATACAATTTTGCTCATTTTTATTCTATTTTTATATAATACAAAAGATGGAGAAAAACTGTTCTGGCTTAAATAGAATCTGTCTGAATGGCAAGCTTTATAGCTCAACAATTAGGTGGTATTTTCTTACCCTGTAAACATATTATACAATGTAAAATATTTGTTAGCAAATATGAAGACTTATGCAAGCTAATCACACAAACAGGTTTATTTTTTGATTCTTCTGAATCATGATATTATCACTCACTTGTGAGAAAATAATTTCTGTAAAAGGAGTCCCACCAAGCTCTTCTTACTTAAAAGGGCTTCTTTTGTTTAATTAACATTTGTTTATACTTTGAGCAGATACCAAATTGTGCAGACTATTTTTAAACTGTCTGACTCGTTTAAGTTGAACTTGGCTAATCAAATAAATATGATAGTTGTATTGGTTGCTCATGCTGATCATGTTCCTTGACATCAAGTTGATTGGGACAGTTTAAAAATAGGAAGAAAGTTGTTATTTAAGAGACATGTGAACACTGCATTCTCCTGTGTGGGGTGTGCCCTGCCAGTCAGTTTCCTAGATACACAAGCTTAGTCTTACCACACTTCAAATGCCCTCCTGTCTTAAAAGCACGTACATATTGATTTATTGATGTGTGTACATTGACTACGTGCCTAGTTGTCAGCAGGCACTTTGGTTTCTATTAGTAGTCCAGGAATCGAGTCCAATATTACCTTAACCTCATGCTTATTTTATCAGTTGATTATCAATAATTTAACACGAATACATTCAAAATGCATGCTATTTTATGTCATTATACCACATATAATATAATTTATGCTATTTTGAAACTTTTAATTTATTGAAATTTTTAGATTAGAAAAAAGGATAAATGGATGAATAAACCACATGCAATAGATAAGACTAGAAACAAACAAACAAACAAAACACAGCAGCAGCAGCAACAGCAACAATAAGAAATCCCACTGTAACTGCCAGCAAACTGTGTCTTTACTGATTCTTACACAACCTTGAATATATCAAACTGCTATGCAAGTTGTCCTGACTTGCTCAGAGGCAGGCTTACAACATTAGGCCATATAATTGGCTAAGTTTCAATGAATTGACTGAATTTTTTTTATCACAAGTTATATTTCCCCTCATTCATAATATATTGAGTCCCCTCTAAGATCATTAGAAGTCTCATCTATTATGTCACATGCCTTAGGTTGGAGCTTCTAATTACAAACTAGGGACACTTGTAGCTGCTATTCAGTGATATTTTGAGCGCTTCCTCTCTGATATTTTTATCTTAATATGAAGCCCTATATAGATGATGATTGGTAATCTAAACATCCAAGAGTGGACTGGGTACAAATTAACAGCTATAAACATTTCTATTTTAAAGAGAAGATCCTGGAACTCACCTCATCACAGGTGACATTTCCTTAATTATTGTTATTCCTACAGATACTAATAATAATTTGCTATGATAGACATATATCAATCTATGAGTAAATATGGGTATTCTTTGTCTTATAGCTATATTTATGTTTGTTTTATTCTGTTTACCTTGTTATGTATATTTTTCCATGTTTGTTTAAGGAAACATTTTGTGATATAAAATTTTCTTGGTATTCAGTTTAAGTTAAAAAAAATGCCCACTATTTTTATAGAGAATTATATTTTGAAAATTCCAATAGAAATATGAACATCAAAGGAGACAAACCTGGACACAATTAAAATTAATTCATGGATAGTGCTATAATTCTCGTAGAAATAGCTCCTGGCATAAAAGTTAAGCACTCTTATTTGACTCTATTCTAGTTCTTTGTCAAATATAGAAATTAATTCTGCAGCATCCAGAACAATAAATAACACTACCAACCAAGCTAGTCTCATAGTGTTGATTCCAATGTAAAGGTATGAGCCATGCAATGTGCAAATAAGCAACTGAACACAATTTTAACTTTTAATTACCTATTGATTGCCTTCTTATTCTGTTAGCAATCTCTACTTTCTTAGTCTCTGATGTGAGTTCCTTCCTCACAGTTTCCATATAAGGTCATTTGTTAGGGATTCTGTCTTACATTTGAATCCACTAAGGGTGTGTTGCATTTTTAAATTATGTTTGGTATTAAAGTGAATTGTAATGAAGACTTGGGTTGGAGATAGGTTTATAGGTAAAGGGTATTTGCTTCTCTCCCAGAAAACTTGAGTTCAGATCCAACACACCACTCAGGTAGCTCCCAAGTGACTCTAACTTCTCTACCAGCAATTGTGAAGCCCTCTTCTAGCCTCTTTGTATACTTGAAATGAAATTATAAGAAACATGTTTTAAAAGACTAAGAATAAGGATACATGAGTAGGAAATGTACATTTTGAGCTCAACAGAGTAACTGCACATGATTTGTTGCAAACAAATGCAAAGAGAAGCTTGTTTCATGTTTTATAAGCACTTATATTAAAGAAATATTGCAATCTAATTGATCTGAAGATTCTATTTATCTTACAGTTAAAGCATGAAATTTCCACCAAGTCATGACAAGGCTAATGTATACCTGTAATCGGATACATTATTTCTAACTGACTTGCCATACTGCAGACTCCCCATGTTCTTTGAAGTAATCCCCTACACTACATATGATTATTTTATCAGTTAATATGTGATCAAATAAATTCTACAATGATGTTTTTCTTTACTTTTACATTATCATCTTGAATTTTCCAGAAAACTGGTACCTAGAATGAATCAGAAGTTCAATCAATGGCTTATTTGGGATCCCTTTTAATTTAAAAATTTGTAAAACTCAAAACAGGGAGCTCCAGACTCAGGTTTGAACTTGGTGAACAGAGAGGAAAGCCTCACATTGCTGAAGATGTTTGGTCATCCCTATGAGGAATACCAAAATGCACATCTTCTGTTAGCAGAGTCCTGTGCTCTACATGAAGGGTTCTGCTCTAGTACCCACAGCATTCACAGTCATTGGAAATGGAGCAACCTGGGAACCGTGATGTCACATCAGCATGGGCATGGGTCTTATGAAGAATTCTGAGCTGTGGTGTTGAGGCTGTCAGCTACTCCTGCTCTCCAACCGGTGACCTCTGCAGCAGAGTTCCCTCCAGCTTCTGCCAGAGTTCAAGGAACTCTTCTAAAGCTATGGACTGGTGAGGGCTATTCCAGAAGCATTTAGTATTAAATATCTTATTACAGTCTTCTTTTATCTGCTTGAGGACAGATTTGTAGCTTTAGCATGGAGCAAATATATTTACATATTAATGGAAGTGAATATACTAAATTAATTTTATAATAATTTTCTTGAAACACATAATTATGACTTATGATTTTAACCAAATTAGTGGAATGCTTCCTTTCTTAAGAAGACCCAGACTTTGCATTTATTTAATATTCTCTCTCTGTGTCTGTCTCTCCCTGTATGTATGTCTATTTGTGTGTGTGTGTGTGTGTGTGTGTGTGTGTGTGTGTGTGTGCACATGCATGCGTGTGCTTGCATGCCACAAAGTACACATGGAATTCAGAGGACAACTTACAGGAGTTGCTTCTCTCTGTGGTATGAATTCTGGGAATATAACTGAACTCACCAGACTTAACATGAAGTGTGTTTGTCAGTGGAGTCATTTTCCTGGACCTAAGAACATATTTTTATATGTAGAATTTAAATAAAAAAATGTTTAGGACCAAATCAAATATTTTGTAATATCTTTGTGTGAGAGAAGACCTTCAAGGTTGGTAATGTAAGTCATGCCTTTTGCAGGGCATGGAAGTATGAATGAAAGCTAGTGAACCCCAGTTCTTCCTCATCCACTCGTCAAAACTGAGTCAATAGTTTAAGTCTCTATTTCCCTCACTGATCACTCACAGAATATCCAGTTTCCTATTTAAATCCACCATGCACAAATTGTGGAAGTATATTACAAATATTTAAATGTTATCAAATTAAGGTGGAGAACTGTTATGTATTTGCTTATTTGCCAGGAAATTTGTACTTTCCTTCCAGAATTGTGTGTGTGTGTGTGTGTGTGTGTGTGTGTGTGTATGTGTGTGTGTGTGTATGTGTGTGTGTGAAAAATCTGGTGGCAATTTCAGAAGACTCAGCTTCTGGCTGGAAGCAGGAGAGCACTTTTATTTTGGGAGGGAGTTGTTTTATTTTATTTTGTTTTTTGCATGACTGAAATTTGAATTTTTGAGATTGTGTTTTCATCCCTGAAATCTTTTGCTTTATTTCCTCATAGTTCTACCTAGTTTTTGCATTGTTTGACCTAAATGTAAAACATATTCACACTATCCAAAATACAGCTTCTTATTCAATTTACATAAAGCTTCAGCATCTCCACATACATGTAATAGATACTTATTTCTACAGAATATCCAAAGCATATATATAGATGTAGTTATAGGACATTATTAAATTGATAGAGAATAAAATTACTGATGGGATTTGCACTGAAACTAATTTCAATCATATGAAGAAAAATATAATAAAATTAAGGAAGAAAATTCAAATCAATTATCATAGTTAATTTTTTTGCACTTCAGTCATATACGTAATGGAAAAGTTATTAACATTTTGAGAGCATTAAAACAACTTATATTTTTCACAAGATATTATTGTAATTTCATGGACATATAGAAATATTTTTAAGCTGAAATTAAATGCCACAGATAGCACAGAAGGTAGTTGGAAATCCTAGGAGCCTTGACTCTCATTTTGCATCTTCAGGGAACAGAAGAGAACAATGACTCCTTGATGTACAGTTTCAAAGGAATGGGCTTTCCCTCAGTTTTATTGGGTTAGCTCAGAGGTAACAGGTGAACTCTCCATCTCTCCACTTTTTCTGAATCTTAGATGCTGTCAAGTGTAAGTCATGGGCACAGATCCAGGATTAGGACAACCATCCTCCCTCTTCTGGTGACTCATTGTTTTTCACATTGCCAAGACATGAGGTGGTACGTGTCTACGTATTCTGTTTTCCCAAAGTTAGATTTCTTTGACTGGGAGACTTTTTATAAACTGAAGTGTCATCAGTGAAGCAATGAATACAGCAGTGTCCTTCCAGGAGGCCTTCAGGTAAGAAATGGAGTGACCATAATGTGATTGGGGACTCTCAAAATCAGAGAATACGTGGGCTCCTGCACATAATATCAGAACAAAGAAATTATGCTCTCAGACAGGTTTGACTGATCTTCTGACTTTGTGACTAGACATCATTATCTGAGAAGTTCATGTTCAATCACTGCATAATCTAGTTACAAAAAGAACATATATATTTTTTAAACAGGTTCTCAATGTATAGGTCTGGTTAGCCTGAAGCTCATTATGCAGACCAGGCTGGCCCTGAATTTCAAATAAATCTATCGCTATTCCTGTGTGCATGTGGACTGACAACTATAGGCTGAACATACCTTTAAACATGGGCTTTTAAAAGATCACATCTCCTATTTAAAATACAAATTGAGGGGCTGGAAAATGAGTAGCGTTTCATGTAGGCCTGCTTACACCAATGCTTGATGCCAGCTTTAGGAAACCTGACACTTTCTTCTGCCCTTTGCAGGAGCTGCACACGCTTGACCAAGACTCACACAGATACCCATTCACAAAAGAAAATAAAACAATTATTTAAAAAGAATATTCACGGAGAAGCAATAACTGTGCCAATACGAGATGAAAGTCCCCATCCTCCAGTGACAGTCACCTGCCTTCCCTGTGACAGTTGAGCTAGAACCCTTCAGCTGCTGTGGAAAGAAGTAAAACACGTAGAATAGATGACGGATAAGGTTGATTCATTTTAGCTGTAGGCCTTGCGTCATCTGGAGCACTGGGATAGGTTTGTCTCATGAATGGTTATGAACTTCTCAGAAACAAGATATGACAGGATGTTATTCACAGGTGCTAACCAGGAGAGGAATGTGAGGAGAAAAGTAGAGATGGCAGTGAAGGATATTAAGATCCACCCAGCTCCCATATACTGGTTTGATATGAACATGTCTCCGTTGCTAGGTATAACCTCAAATGACGAAATGATTCATAGTTGAATCCTTCCTGGGAATGTGTTCTGGCCAGTAAAGTTCCAACTCTTTCATGTGTTAAAACTCATAATTGTGTAGTGTTATTTAAAAATAAAATTGAATTTCTAGTTAAATTGTAAGGAAATCAAAAGTTATCTTTAGATTCCGAACTTTACGTAAGAAGGAATCAGAAACACAAACTAAAAACTGGGCCTAAGGGAATATTTCAAAACCACCAATAAAACACACACACACACACACACACACACACACACACACACACACACACACACACACACACACACACACACACACACACACACACACACACACACACACACACACACACACACACACACACACACACACACACACACACACACACACACACACACACACCAGTTTGGAACAACTAATGCTAAGAAAGGGATGGTATTTTTCAAGAGTTGAGTATTTAATTTGAAATTATCTTACTAAATTACATAAATACCCATGCATTTCATCATGACATCAAATATCAAGACAAGTATTAGTAAAGTAAATGGAAAAAAATACTATTTACTAAAATATAAGTAGATATTCCTGGAGTGAAAAATCTAATGTTTTTGCCATTTTCCTTAAAAACCTATGTGTGCATTAATGATTATTCCTATTTTGAATTTTACCCGTAATTAGATTTACTTTACCAACCTTTAGGTTAACTTACGAATGAATGTATGTGGCATCAGAGGAAATTTACACAGCTCATTCATCCACTCTGTATTCTTTTATCTGCTGTCTGATACTCTCCATCCCTGCTGAGCTATAGTGAAGGAACTCCTTTCCTGTCAGCAGGAGCATAACACTGGCAGTTGGAGCTTTTCCTTTCTCACATCTAAACAACACAAACTTGGAATAGCATACATTCCTGCATAAGTAAAACCTGCAGAAAAGCAGATGTAAGAAGGACCCCAAGGAGGAATTACTGCACCACAAAATGTAAAATCAGACTATGGAGATAACAGCCACAGTGCTTGTACTTGCAAAAGGAAACATTGGTGGACTCTCCTCTGCATTTGGCTCTGCATCACCTAAATGCTTCCCATTGACAACCCCCGTGGACAGCTTTTTGATTCTTGTGTTTATAAGTCCTGCTGGCCAATACACCAAAAATGAAATGGGCATGGAACTTCTGATTCCACAGTTGTACAAGCATTGCTTACTTCTACATCACCCTGGTCCCAGATGGAAAAAAAAATTACTTCCCTCATCTGCTCTCATTGCCATTAAATTATCTCAGGTAATTAGAAATAAGACCCTCTCCTAAATGGAATCCATAAGTGTTGTAAAGAATTGAGCTATTGTGAATTGAAAATTAAAAAGAAACAAATAAGACAGTCTAACAGGAGCTGTTTGTTAAGAAGCTAGCCAAATCCTGCATCTTTTCAGAAAGGACTGTATGTGTACTACCAAACAATATTTAATCAAAAATATTTATTAGCATTTTTAAATTTGACTACCTATGTATGATACGCATGCATTTTTACTATCTTAACTAACAGAATTATTGTTACTTTTTGACACAAAAATCATTCAAATTAGTCATTCACTTTTTTTCCAATTCTTAGTGAAATCTATGCACTGTGTACTTGTATTAAACTCTCAAGTGCTGCTGAATGCATTTCTTCACCTGCAAATTAAGAGAGTTACTACTTAAAGTGATTTTTAAAATATAGGTAAAATTTAAGCTACGCTTAATTTGTTTTACGAATATAAGGATATGATTATATTATGAGGCTATAAAGCTTGTATGCTTGGAAACTATTCACATTTTAGTGGGAATTCATAGCCTACACTTCCAGGATAACCTTATCTAAGCATTGTATTCTCCCTAATGAGTTATATAGAATTCCTATAACTTCTCATATTATAAGTTGTAGGATAAAATGAGCCTTGATAGTAATATATGCTTTCCTTAAGGAGGATCTTCTTCGACAGCTGTAGTACTACTGAAGCCCATTTCTGGTGCAGATTTCAAGCAGCCTGCATCTCATTTTCCAGCATCTCGAGGATGAGATCCACATGGAGTGTTGAGTTTGAATTCACAGCAGTGACATTTTTAACATGAGTTGCAGAATTTTTCTTTTTACTGTCCAACCACAGAACCTGAATGGTTTACACATTTTTGAGTTTACTCATAAAGGAGAACATGTCTCAGTAGTTTCTGAAAAATATATTACAGATTTGGGATGAAAATCTGAATCAAACCACATCCAGTAAGAGCAGCCATTGGAAGGGAAAGAAGCGGGAAACTGGGATAGATAAATGGTGCTAAGGTACCAGAATGGATCAAATACCACAGATAGGATACTATTAAAACTTCACATGGCTCTTCAGGTCATGAACACCCTTATTCTAAGCTGAGGAAAACGTGTTTCCAATTCTCAGAATCATAGAGGAATTACAAATAATTTTTGTGTCCACCTGTCTGCTTTTAATCTGTATCATTATGACTCACATAGTACAGTTTCTTTGCAACTTACTGGTTAGTGGCTTTAGAAAACTGATTTTTCCCCCTAAAATAAAAACATAGAATAACCTAGATGCCATACTTGAACAATTTATGTTGAGGACTAGGGCTTAATAGGTGTGATGAATCTGAATAGTTTTCTACAGGAAATACTGTAACCACAGAATTATTCTTCAGCATAATTTATTCACTATGGAAGTTTCATGAGTGCATTTCATGCCAGGAAAGACACCTAAGAGAAAGTATCCAACTTTAAGGAGGGCAACATCAGAGAAGATTTAGGGTAAGGTTTTTTGGGGGGGAAATTATATGCCATCCTCATTATATCACTGAATACTCAACATCTGTATGATATCAATTGAATTAGGAACATGGATCACTTTATTTAGACAGTATTTGTCAAATTACAGGATTGCAAAGATGTTGATTCTCCCTTCTGAATGCTGATCTTTATGTGTGAGATATTAAGTCAAGTCCCCCAATCAGAAGGGACAGTTTAGCCTCATCTTCTGGAGGAAGTATTGGGTTGCATTGATTTTTCTCTACAAGGAACACGACCCCTTTACTCTACAAACCATTTATCTTGTTCTTATTAGCATATATTTGCATATGTATTCTACATTTACATTTTAACCTACTACATTGTTTCTCAAAGATTCCACCTTTGCTATTTAAGATTCCCATCTGTCATATTTATTGTGATTGTCAATTTGATGGGATTTGCAACACCTCTAAGAAATCTCTAGGCTTATCCCTAAGGGATTTACCAGATAGATTTAAGCAAGATGGAAAAACAATGCTTGAATGTGGGTGGCATCATCCAGTGGGTTGGGATCCCAGTCTGAGAAGCAGCAAGAAGCCAAAAGCACAAACATCCTGTGTTCTCTCTTCTTCCTGACCTCATACAGTGTGACCAGCTGCATCACCCTTCTGTCCCATGTCTCCTCATCATGAACTATACCCTGGAGTTTGATATTTATCAAACACAATGCTGAGAGTTTTGCACAAAGCCTAATCATTGCTATTTTTGGTTTCTATGATCTGTAGTTCATTTAGGATGTACATAATGGGACATATAATTTGATATTATTAATACACCAAGAAAATATTTGGGAATACCCTTCATGTTGGTAAGCATAAACTACAAAGGGTTTGCAAATTATGTTAGTTTTAGATATCTAACTTTGGAGATAAAGTAAAAACAACAACTACAAAAACATCAATGAAAACCTACATTATTCTGTGGTCAAGTGTAAGGGTGGCCTAGAACCTCTTGTAAGTTGCAGGATAGAGTGGGGGCTGATAACTGCATGCATTCCCAGTGTAAAGACCTACATTACTTATAAAAAATTCTAGGAAGAGCCATGATTCACCAAGACCTACCCATGGCTGGAAGAAGCAGACTGACCACACTTGGCCCCAGTATTTACTGAAGACTGTTGGAAGGTCTCATCTGCTTCCTGTTCCTGGCTTTTAACTTTCTGGCTTGTTTAAGGGAGAACAATTGGATTCTCTTGTGGATTTTCACACCTGTCTGTCAAGAGAGCAAAAGACAGAGATCAGATGTGACTATTGCATTAATCATGAAGTTCATTTTATTTGTTGTTTTGTTTTAAGTATAGTTAAGCGATATGGTAGGAGCAGGTTCTTCTCTAGGTCCTATGGTCTTTCTATCCATAGGTTCTTGTCTAGGATTACAATAGCAGGTATGAGTTTTTCTAACTGTGTGAAGTTTATATCTAGTTTAGACACCTGTTAGTTGCCCCCATGATCCACGGTCCACCTTTTTGTTGTTGTTGTTGTTGTTGTTGTTCTTGGCTTTACAGCTAGACTTTTGTTAAATTTCCTCCTTTAGTGCCTTGCAGCATCTCTTAATGCTCTGAGACCCAACCCTTAGGGCAGGGACTTCCAGGTCAGTACCACTTGATTCCCCCAAAGACTGCCACCAAAGTGAGTCTTGCCTTCAAGTTTGGCAGGCTTCTAAGAGTGGTGAGAACTACCTATAGTTTTGGGGGGTTCTATTGGAACCACTTGGCCAATAACTCAAAGGGATGGATCTCTCTGTCATTTCTTAAGAAATCATTTTTGAGAAAAGAATGTCACTATTTCAGTTTTTATCATTTGTGTGTATATGTGTACATATTCTGTCTCTGTCTCTGTCTCTGTCTCTCTCTGTCTCTCTCTGTCTCTCTCTGTCTCTCTCTCTCTCTCTCTCTGTGTGTGTGTGTGTGTGTGTGTGTGTGTGTGTGTGTGTGTGTGTGTGTTTTCTCACTCACATCTGAGATGGGGCGCTCAGGTGGAAGTCAGAACACAGTCACATGTGTTGCTCTTCACTGTCTACCTTCTGGAAGACTTAATGTCTCTTTTTGTGGTTCATCAGCACATAGCAAAGGCAACTGGTCTTCAAGCTTTACAATGTTCTCTTGTCTCCATCTTCCATCTCAGTATAGGACCATAGGAATTTGCAGATGAATATCATTGCTCCTGGCTTTGAGTTGGTCCTATGAATCTGAAATCAGGTCCCCATTCTTTCCTAGCTAGCTGTTTACTCAGTGTTCAATTTTTTCAGACCCCCTTTGAACTTAGAGCATTTGCCTGCTAAAAGAATCCACCTGAAAATGAAACTAGTTACATTTTCTTCATCTTTTTAGATATTTTATCTTATTTATTAATGAAAAATTATCAAGACAAAACACAGAAACTTTTTGATACTATATATTTTAGAATATTTGTTCAAAGATTTTTGGACTTTATATCTTATACACAAGAGAAAAAGTTTAAATCATAAATATAGATTGTTCATGTTAGTTTAGGTTATTGAAAGACAAATATATATGTGCTAATCCTATTATTTTTAATCTCAGAAAATATACTGGTCCATTTTCATTGGTTAGGTAAACAGGAATATTGAAGAAGCTGTGTGTGTGCATGTGTGTGTGTGTGTGTGTGTGTGTGTGTGTGTGTGTGTGTATGTATAGATAAACCTAGAGTATATAGTAATGAGTAAACATTGTTTACAGAAGGAATATAAGCATGGTGGTATGTGGTTCCCCTCCATGGATAATAATGCTATTAAAGAGTGGCTGATGGACCTTCCCTGAAAGTGGTTCAGATACTGAGACCTCTTCAATTTTATGGATGTGCCACCATCAATGACTTTGTCTTCGTGCTCAGAAACAAAGAAAAACTTGAGAAGGCACAGGGCTTTTAAAGGTGTTATTATATTTAATGGTAGTGTCAAGAATAACTTTATATTGTACTAAGTGATAAGAGAAAAGAGAGCATACAGATTATGTTAAATAAGTACCCTGATAATCAGTAGGCATATGAAAGTTAATGATAATGTCAAAACTGGAGCAAATAGTATCAGCCAAACCCAACTCAATGTTCTTTGAGCTTGGAATGATGAAGTCTATAATATGAAAACCTTCCTTGGTGAAGTATATTGGCATAAACTTTTAATCCCAGCTCTTGGGAGAAACAAGCAACTAGATTTCTGTGAGATTGAAGCCAGCCTGGTCTACATATGAGCTCCAGAACAGCCAGAGCTACCTGATGTCTCAAAAAACCAAAAAACAAAATTTTAAAAATCATAAAAAGAAAACTTTCTGAAAAGTATTATCAGAAAAATAAAGCCAGAATGTGACTGGAAGAATAATGACTCTGAAATGGGGAATATAAATTATTATATGCAGAATATAAATGAATGCATTTTGTGAATAAGTGTTAACAGGCCAAAAGATTATATACTTTTAAAAGGTTAATTAAATATACATACATGTGTTATATTAAGGTAACTAAAAACTTATTATTCAAGAATTCTAATATGGTATATTTTTTAGTATTCTGCTATTTATATTTATTTACTTTTATTTTTAATCTGTAAGAGTGCTTTGTATGCATGTGGGGGTCAGAAAAGTACATGGGAACCCTTGGAGTCACAGATGGTTGATAAACTACAATGTTGTTGCTGGGAACCAAACCCGGGTCCTCTGCAAGAGCAGCAAGCCCTCTTAGTCAATGAGCCATTTCTCCAATATAGTATTGGTGTAATTAACATCGCAAGTCCACATAATTTATCTGGTAACCAAGAGAGGTTTATTTCTGTGATAACTTACAGCCAATGGGGATTGTTTAGAAGATCTAGGAGAGATGAGGTACCATCCAGCAGGGAACTCTTGCTTGGTGTCACATCTAGCTTCCATGACCACGAGGTATCCAGAAGGGGCAAGCATGTGCATCTTGAATCTTAAGGGGCTTCCTTTCAGCCATGCCCCAGGAGCAGGTCAGCCCCAGGGGCAGGTCCTAGGCAGGTGTGGCAGTTACCTGGTGTCACTCTAGGGGCAGTGTTTCAAGGTCAAAGCTGGAACCCACTACAATATAGTTTTAAGTATTCTTAACATGTTAATTCTCTAAGAAAATGGAATGACAAAATAGTTACTATTCTAAAGAATATCAAAAATGTACTCAGAAAAAAAAGTTATGTACCTAAAAAAATTAATCTTTGGGGCTAGAGGTATAATTCAGTTAATGTAGTACCTACCTGTCATACATGGGGGATGTAGCTTCAATCACTCATACAGCAAAATAAATAAGTAAATAGACAGAGTAATTTATTAGGACACAGTAAGAAGAATGTTTTCATTTTGCAGTAAATCCTCACATTAAATGGTTAGGCCCTCCACTGCATCTGTAATTTCCCAGGCTTGAGCATTAAGCTGCCATTTGCTACATCTGGTTGCATTTGTCACTTTGACTTCTAATGCGTGGTAAAGTTAAGAGTAACTACAGATAAGGCAGAAAGTGTATGGAAAAGTGTAAATAAATCATTACATTATTTTCACTAGTTCACCTGGATAGCAATTATATTGATATATGTCTTCTCTTTAAAAGGTTCAAATAACACTATAATAATCTTCTTGGGAGATTCAGTTGTTGGTGATGACACATTAAAAAATATTTACACAGTTTTAAGTTTCATAAATGCAATAAAATTTGTATCCATAAAATGAATTATTTTTGAAATATACAATTCTGAACAAAATATTAAAATAGCTTTATATACTCAAATTTAATAAAGAAGATGATAATTTTTAGAAAAATAATTTTGTTCTACAGTATAATAATTCAAATATCTAAAGTCATACATCTTAAAACTCTCTTAATTAAAATAAAGCAAATTCCCAGATAGTGTAGCCCTAGGATTAGAACTAACTCAACTGCAAACAACTTCATTCACTACCATTTATTAATCAATTTCATTTTGAGATAGTATGAGAGCTGATCAAAGTCTGTCCTACAGTTTTCTCCTTAATTAGAGAGGCCAGTGAAAAATGACATCTTGGTAATGTACGGTGATTAATCCGTCCCAAAGACAATGGTGAGATGAATGTGATTCTGTCCAGTGAAAATTAAAGGTAGATAAAGCAACTGGCAGTGGTTTCCAATAAAAGGCCAGTGTGTGCCTCTTGCTACTTCCTCCTGCTGTATGGAACTGAGAGTCACCATGACCCTGAATTAGCATGGGGAATGGGGTGGAATCAGGGTACAAAAGCCCATCTATTTCATCTAGTGAATGAAAATGTTAATTTTATTAATGACTTAAGCCCCTCATTAATACAAAATATAAATTCTCATGAATGAAGAGCATGAAACAGGGATTTTTAACTGGTACTATCACTTAAACCATAACATCTCATTATATGATACAATTGTTAAAACATTAAATGAAATCTGTCATGAACATTTATTGAAAGTATTGGAACTTACAAGCGACTGCTTTTAATAACAATATTTAACTACCACTTGAGTTCACAAGATAACTCAAGTAGAATAAAGGCTCCTTAACTTGGAATCAGACCTATTCTTAATTCTGTAATAAGTGTGTTAAACAGTCAAGGTGTTTCTAAGCCCTGGTAATATGCCTAATCTATTCCATCTCCCTTCAAGAAGAAAGGCAAACAGGTAAGAGTAAGTGGGGTATCTATGTCAGTCTTTCCTGTCTTTTCCATTACTCCTGTTGTGCTTACTCCATTGACACATTTTCAAATGTTCTTTATGGTTGTTAAAAGCAGACTTTGTGAGGGAGCAGGCTCTCTCTTTGCCTATTCCAAAACTTAGTGTCCTTGGGCAGACTGTCCCTTGATTCTGTAACACAGAGAAAGGAAACCAAATAAACAACTAATGACTACTAGGATGCATCCCTTTATTGGATGCCCAATGCATAGTGGTCAGCCCAAAAAAGCACATTCATACAAACAAAACCAGACACAGTAGATTGTATTTATATATTTGTGCATACATATACATACATATCAACATGTATGCAACAAAAATTAAAGACAAAGAAACTATCAACTTGAGAGTAGGACTGTAGAGAGAAAACGGAGCAGGAAAAGTGAGGCAATTCTATTTCAACTGTAAGCATTTTTTTTTAGCAGCTAAGGGAAATAAAAATATTGTGTATTTGAGAACAGCTAGAAGATAAAGTATTTCTAAGAGATGTTATTGTGGTTTATTCCATATTACATAAAAAATGCTTACAGTGGGAACAGAAATCTGGAAGCTCATGCATAAAAGTTGATCTGTTCTGTGTGTTACCCCAACTGGGAATACCAGCACAGCTGGTTCACAGCTTTTTCAATCACTCTCTGTTTGAGAAATACTACCTACCTAATGATGATACCTTTTGTTTGATGTCCCAACCAGAATACTCCTTGCACATCTTCTGAATGTTATCAATGCCCTTTATAATGAATGATTTGCTGATAGATTCTAACTACTACCAATTAGTTATTATTTTACTTCTACTCCTCATGAGTTTAATAAACACAGCAATTCAAAACTGAAAGCATGGCTGTCATAGATCATTCTCACAACTGTATAGAACAACTCACATTTATAAAGTGTCTGAAAGCCCTAAGTCATATTTCCAAACAAGCAGTTAGGTAGATTGGATTACAGGAATAGCGGATTCTCTCAGATTAGCTAGTATGGAGAGCATTCCCAACGATAAGCAACATCTCACATTAGCCACATTGTCCACACACACAGTAAAGACTTTCCACATCGATGTTGGATAACAGAAGTAAGGGAATCATCAACTAGGACATAGTATGGCCAAGATGTTTAATCATGTAAACTTCTCACCCTTTGGTCCAATCTTTCTCTGCTTAGATAAAAGCTCATATCAGTACCCAGAAAATAAGCTGAAAAAAGCTTATTTTCCACCCTTCCTAGGAAACCATGTGATTATATCCTTTCCTCTGTTTCCACGATCACATTTGTGTGGTTTCTTAAGGTCAATGGCCTGACCTAAGAAACTGGAAGCTGTGGAGTTCTGTATCAAGCATTTTGTCCCCAGAAATGCCTACACATCAAGCACAGTCAGCCATTTCAGCCAGGCTCTATTTGGTGTCTGTTATGGAAGCCCTAGGCTGCTGTGTGTAATCATGCTTAGCTTTGAACTTTGGACACAATAAACTGAGAATTTAGCTCTCCTGTCACTGACACATTAGCCACAGTTCATATGGTGTGTTGCTGGAAGTCTTGCACAGATATGATCCATGTTATCATGAAGAAACCTGGAAGACCCTAATCTGTCTTCTAACATACATATTTTCTAATTCTCTGATTTCCCCAAGACTAAATTTCTATTGTAGTAAAATACTCATGGTGTGTATATCAAATACACTTTTTGTAAATTACAGGTGAAAAAGAAAATTCTTATGATGAACCCTGGCAATCATTAAGGTATTAATGAAAATTCACTGAAAAAAATTAACAAGATTACAACAAATTTGTTTAAGTGGATAACTGTAATTTAAGTGACAGAGTATAAGAAATAGCTTTTCAAAATTCTTGAATATCTATCTTAACTCTCATCTGAAATCCTGGACAGAATTAAATATACAGTTTGAATGTGAGAATTTTGGGCAGATGTGATTTTTATAGTTTTAATTCTTTTATTTGACTTCAACCAATGCATACAAGTGGATAAGATTCATAAATAATAAATTTAAGAATAAATATTTAATTAGAAAAATATTGAATTTCCTGCTTTCACATCTCTAGAAAGATGTAGAGTGAGAAAGAAATATATTATGGTAGCTCCAAGGGAAAAAAAAAAAGAAAACTTTAAGAATTATGTAAGTTTCTTTTTTTTTAATGAAAATCATCAATGTTACCTAAAGTTACATTTTTGTAACAGTATTTTGAAATGTATTTTTACTGAATATAGAAATTAAAATTTCATATTGAAAATCTTTACAGGCAAAAAAGGTTTGAGTTGTGCAGCATGACAAATGCAATCTAACATAAGCACATAAAAAGTAAGATATATAGTTTCCCTTCATGACAGAAGAAGAAATCTTTACATGTGACAGGCAGGTACCACGTGTTGAGAATGTAAACAAATCAACAGGGACCTTCCCATGTTTTTTGGGACATTACCTTTCTAGAAGGATGTAACATGAATCTCAGAAGGTCTTATTAATAAAAACAAACAGGGCCAGGTATTGGGGTGAATGCTGGAGGATCAGAGAGACAGAACAAGCCACAGCTAACCACACCTTGCCAATTCCTCAGCTGATCTTATTTCCTCAAGCTGGAAGCCTCTGTGTCCTCATCCGAATGGATCTCAGCTGAACTCCTGCTAAAAGCTAAAAGCTTAAAAAAGGCTCTATTTCCTGGTCCTCACACCTTATATACCTTTCTGCTTCCTGCCATTACTTCCTGGGATTAAAGATGTGTGTCACCATGCCTGGTTGTTTCCAGTGTAGCTTTGAACTCACAGAGATCCGGATGGATCTCTGCCTCTGGAATGCTAGTATTAAAGGCATATGTGCCACCCTTTTCTGGCCTCTATGTCTATCTAGTGGCTTTTCTGTCCTCTGATCCCAGATAAGTTTATTAGGCTGCCCAATGTATTGGAGAAGACAATATCACCACAGAAGGAAGATAACACATATAAATTAACTTCCTGATACAGAGTGATGTGTCAACATGATATGAAAAAATAATGTGGGTTAGATCAATGAAAGGAAAGCATGTAAATTAGACTTAACTATGTTAATCAATCCACACATTTCTGTTTGTGTTACAATTAAGTTAACCATTAAGGAACAATGAGCTTTTCAACAGAAACAAAACTAGAGAATGAAAGCTTTAGGAGATAGTTTGGGAAGATGACAAACTGCAGAATACAGAGGGATTTGGTTTAGCATCAGAGGATGCCAGCATTATTTTACAGGTTACAATGGAATCAGACTCCATAAAAGTATGTGTAATTCCAATGGCAAACAATATCAGGAAACTTGTTTCAAGTCATCCAAGTCTTACAAATGTGAACACGACTTAATCATGCTAGACTCCTAGAAAATATACATTGAGCAAAAGGTAATTTTCATGGAAAGTGAAAACAGTACAGCCTAAAAGTTCTTTTAGATCTGACTGTACTAATCCAGAATGCCAGGGCATGGATTTGTTCACTTATTAGCAGAATTTTACAATTAACTAAATTCTGAAAATGAATGAAAGATGTGTTCTTTTTCATGTGTTGGTTTTGAGAGAACCTCACTATGGATCTTTGGCTGTCTGGGAACTTGAAATAGAGACCAGGCTAGACTCAAACTCACAGAGATCCACCTGCCTCTGCATCCTGAATACTAAGATTAAAAGCATGTACTAGCATACTCAATGAGAGATATAGTCATAAATAGAGTTAAAAAACTAGCCCCAAAACAGTGAGTAGAGATGATGTAGCCCCTGGAGGAGAAACTAAATGAATATAGTCTCTAACTGCCTTCTAAATTTTCACTCTTACCCCAGAGGTAATTGCAGCTTTCACTTCTGATCAGTGAAGCTGCCAGTAGCTATTAGAGAGATCACTGACATTCAAAATGCAGAGAATAAGGGCTCTGGGCTGCCCATCTGTGAATGGAACATCTATAATGTAAGCCCTCCACTTGAGGCTCAAGGAACATCCCAGAAGAGGATTCAGAAAGACTGAAGGAGCTTGAGTACAAGATGAAACTGAGTGATTGTTTTATTTACAGGGAAGGATATCATTATCGTGAATGTTCAACAATATGGATGTCTGCACAGGATTTGCAAGGGCCACACTCAAAGCTGGAAGACAATTTCAAAAGACCTAACCTGACCCCAAGATAAAGAATGATAGGCAGCCAGTGCCTAATAAAGGACAGAACCAGTTTCATTCTTTATTTTGGTTTTGATATTATTTTTCCCATGGAGGAGACACACATTCTAAAAAGTCGTCTACTACTACTACTACTACTACTACTACTACTACTACTACTACTACTACTACACACACACACACACACACACACACACACACACACACACACATATATATATTATACAAATAAGGCCAACACTACTTGGACTTAGTAGGGTTTAATTTGTGTGTGTGAATGTTTCTCTGTATAAAACAAAAATGAATATAGAAGATGAAGTCATGAATCAAGAGTCTGGTGGATTGTGAGTGGAGTTGAAAGAGATGCATGGTAGAAAGAATGTAAATACAGTGTGCTCATATATTAGATTTTCAAACAATATATTCTCAATTTTCTGTACTGAAATTGTAAACTATGATAGTCACATATATTATAACATAAATCTTTAAGCATAAATGTTTTTGAAAAATATACATGAACATTACTTCAAAGCACATTGATGGGTTTAGAAGGCTAGTCAAACTTGTAAGACACTTGACTTACTTGATTGCCAGAAACCATGTCAAAGGGCCAGTCATGGTGCCCATGCTGATAATTCCAGCACTGAAAGGTGGACACAGGACCATCTCTGGTGCTCACTGGCCAATTATTATGGTTTAATCGTTGAGTTACATGTCAGTGAGAAACCCTGCAAAGACAGTAGCTGTCATTTCTAAGGATGACACCAAAAATTGTAGTTTGGCATCCATACATATGAATACACACATATAACTGCACACACATATGCAAAATGCATTCATGCAAAATAAATCTGGTGGCAGGAATATGGTTCACTGAGTGAAACATTTGGTGCTCAAATTTGACAACCTGAATTCAGATCCCCAGAACCTAGCAGCAGGTATGTATGCAATCCCAACTCACACCAACAGGGAGACAGGACGTGGTAACAGAAGTAATGCTAGAAGGTCACAGGCCAGGAAATTGGGTGCACAAAGCAGTGAGCAGTGAGGATAACAGTGCAGCGAACATGGTGGGAGGTGAGCTGACTTCCACAGGTGTACTGTGACACACTGTGACTCTCTCTCTCTCTCTGTCTCTCTCTCTCTCTCTCCCATAAACACACACAATTAGGCTTAAGAAGCAATCAATACTTGTTACATAGTTCTGAGTTACTTTTAGAAAGAGAAAATTTGTTTTGAGAGTTAATTCTGTTTAATTAAAATGGCCAGTCATTAAAAGAAATAATTAGGATATTCAGTATTCTAATAATAAGATGATACTCTCTTCCTGATTTTGTTTGTGTAATGTATTTTAGAATAAATCCATAATAGAACTTTTTGGAATATGTTTCAATTTAAAATATAGCATCATTTATTTAATTATGATTTTTATTTAAGTAATGATAATTGGAATCCCTTAATAAATTACTCTTTTGTACGGTCACATTATTAACAATAGCTTAACTTCTGTCATGCCTGAAATAAATCCCATGTCTCACAAAGCTGGAAAATGATTAATTATGTGTGTGTTTGTGTGTGTGTGCGTATGTGTACATGAGTACACACATTCTTTGTCTTAGATCTTAGCTATCCATTTATTCTCATGTAACCATTCATAAAACATTGGCAGTTACTATCCTCTACAGTGTATAGTCTAAGCACATGCACATGTATTATGAATATGCTTGTATGCCAACTCACAGTTGTGACATAAAACAAGTTCTTAGTATCTGTAACATTTACACTCTACTTTTTCTACTTGACTTCATCTTCTGACTACTGTTTGATAATCTGTTTTTGGGAAGCCTGGCTGGGTGTCTCTTTTATTTCATTTTACTTTTATTCCTTGTTCATATATTACATACCAACCACAGTTTCCTCTCCCCTCCTTCACCCTAGTCTCTCCCCTCCCACTTCTCCTCTCCCCTAGATCCACACTCCCTTTGTTTCATTTCCCCTAGATCCACACCCCCTCTGTTTCCCCTCAGAAAAGAGTGGGGCTTCCAATGTCATGAACCAAACATGACATAGTAGGTTAAAATAAGACCAGGTACATACCATAACATTAAGGCTGGATAAGGCAACCCACTAGGAGGAAAAATGTTCCATAAGCAGGCAAAAGAGTAAGCGACTGCTTCCACTCCCACTGTTAGGAGTCACACAAGAATACCAAGCTACCCAGTCATAACATATATGTAGAAGACCTAAGTCAGAACATGCAGGCTCCCTAGCACTCCTAAGTCCAGGTGAATGGATTCTGTGGGCCTTGTTCTCATGGCTTTTCTGATCCCTCTGGTTCCTTAGATCCTTCCTACCCTTCCTCTGCTGGGGATGTCTTTCAGTATGCTGTGAACGTGATGCTCTGATTGATTGATAAATAAAAGCCTGATTGGCCAGCAGACAGGCAGGTAGTATAGTATAGGCAGGATAAGCAGAGAGGAGAATTCTGTGGACAGGAAGGCTGAGTCAGGAGTCACCAGCTAGAGACAGAGGAAGCATGATGTAAAAATACCGGTAAGCCACAAGCCACATGGCAACCTATAGATTTATAGAAACGGGTTAACTAGAGATATAAGAACTAGATAGCAAGAAGCCTGCCATGGCCATACAGTTTATAAGTAATATAAGCCTCTCTGTGTTTACTTGGGTCTGAGCAGCTGCAGGCCCAGGTGGGATTGGAGAAAACTCCAGCTATATACTCCTCCACAGGACTCCCCTGAGCTCCACCTAATGTTTGACTGTGGGATGCTGTATCTGTATCTGCACCCACCAGTTGCTGGATGAAGTCTCTCTGGTCACTTTGATGAGAATTCTGCTGGGTTCAGGTCCCAGAACACTTTACAGGCAAAACAAGCTGAAGACTAAAGGTTTTGTGACTAGTTTGATGTCCCAATCCCTCCACTGAGGCCTTTCCTGGATTCAAAAGTTGGACAGTTCAGGCTCCATGTCTCCCATTACTAGTAGTCCTCACTGGGGTTATTCTTGTAAATTCTATGGAGTTCCTATTGCAGCAGATTTTCACCTCACCCATGAAATTTCCCTGAAATCCAGTCATTTCTCCTAGTCTTTTCTCTGTCCCTACTGAGTTAATCCCTCCTGTTCTTCCAACTAGCTCCCAGGTCACCCACAAAATCTATTCTATATGCCCTTCCCAGTTAGATCATTGAGCCCTCTCTTAGGCCCTTTGTTATTTAGCTTCTCTGGGTTTGTGGACTGTAGTATGATTATCTTTTACTTTGCAGCTAATATCTACTTATAAGTGAGCACATACTATGTTTTTCTTTCTAGGTCTGGCTTACCCCACTCAGGATGATTTTTGTCAAGCTCCATCCATTAGTCTGAAAATTTCATGATGACATTGCTTGTAATAGCAGAGTAATACTCCATTGTATAAATGTATCACAATTTCTTTATTCATTCTTTGGTTGGATATCTAGATTATTTCCAGTTTTTGGCTATTATGAACAAAGTTGCTATGGAAAAAGTTGAACAAGTGTTAGGGTGGAGAATCCTTTGGGTATATTCCCAGGAGTTGTGTAGCTGGATCTTTAAGTAAATCAAATCCTAATTTTCTGACAAACTGCCTTATTGATTTTCGAAGTAAGTGTACAAATTTGCACTCCCACCAGCACTGGAAGAGTGTTCCCCTTACTCCACATCCTTGTCAGCATGATCTGTCACTTGTGTTTTTGAACTTAGTCATTCTGACACATATAAGATGGAATCTCAAAGTCATTTTGATTTTCATTTCCCTGGTTGCTAGGGATATTAACCATTTCTTTCAGTGTTTCTCTGCCACTTGACTTTCTTCTGATGAGAATTTGCTATTTAAATCTGTGACCCATTTTTAAAACTGGATCATCTAGTTGTTTGTTTTTTTTTTTTTTAATGATGTTTAGTTACTTGAATTCTTTATATATTTTGAATATTAGCCCCTAGTCAGATGTGGATTTGGTAAAAACCTTCTCCCCTTCTGTGGGTTGCCATTTTGTCCTTTGACTTACAGAAGATGTTCTGTTCTGTGAGTCCCATTTATTAATTGTTGATCTTAGAGCTTGCACTGTTTGTGTTCTATTCAGGAAGCTGTCTCCTGTGCCAGTTCATTCAAGGCTATTCTTTAATTTCTCTTCTATCAGGGTCAATGTATCTGGTTTTATATTGAGGTTTTTGATCCATTTGGACTTGAGCTTTGTGCAAGGCAATAGATATGGATCTATTTGCATTCTTCTACATAACAACATTCAGTTAGATAAGCACTATTTGTTGAAGATGCCTTCTTTTATTCCAGTGTATATTTCTGGCTTCTTTATAAAAAATGAGGTGTACATGTGTTGTCCTGTTTTGAAAAGCCATAGCTGTCTAAATCAGCAACTGCAACTCCACTGCTACCAGCAGAGGTTAGGCCACAAGAGCCATAGCCAGAAGGAAATCTGTTCCCTCCAGCTCAGGAAAAGCTGTGAAGGGAACTTTACCAAACCTCTCTACCTCTAAAGAATTCAGGATTCAAAGGTTAAGGTGGAATTCTGCTCCTCAAAGAGGCTGAATAGCAAGTAGCTCACCTCCTGTTCTTGCTCTTGTCCTCCAAAAAACACTTGTGCTTCTTTTCACCCTTCCTTATAAATCTTTTCTCATCTGGCTCCTCCCTACAACTTCCTGTCAGCTAGTTGCTGATTCAGCCTCCTGACAGCAGGTTAATTTTATTTAATTAACACATCTTTAAACAAACATTCCAGAGCATAAACAAAAGTAACACAACTTGGAATAATATTCTTCAACATATACAGGTGTGTGGATTTACATCTGAGTCTTTGATTAAATTGCATTGATCCACCTGTCAGATTTTATTTCAATACCTTGAGGTTTTTATTGCTATAGCCCTGTAATACAGCTTGAAATCAATGATGGTGATTCCTCTGGAAGTTCTTTTATTGTATAGAATTGAGCTTTCCTGAGTTTTTTTTTTTTTTTTCATGTAAAGTTGAGTATTGTTCTGTCAAAGTGTGTAAAGGAGTGTTGGAATTTTTTAGGAATTGCATTGAATCTGTAGATTGCTTTTTTGGTAGGATGTCTATTTTTACTATGTTAGTCCTTGAAGTGTGAAAATCTTTTTTCAACCTTTTACTCTGAGGTAATGTCTATACTTGTTGTTGAGGTATGTTTCTTGTATGTAGCAGAAGGATGGATCTTGTTTTCAAATCCCTTTTGTTAGTATGTGTCTTTTTATTGGGGAATTGAGTCCAGTGATATTGAGAGATATTAATGATCAATGATTATTAATTCAAATTATTTTGTTGTTGTTTGTGTGTGTGTGTGTGTGTGTGTGTGTGTGTGTGTGTGTGTGTGTTTCTTTGAGTTTTACTGGTGTAAGATTACATATTTGCTGTGTTTTCATGGGTAGAACTAACTTCCTTGGGCTAGAGTTTTCCTTCTAGTACCTTCTATAGAGGTGGATTTGTGGATAGATGTTTAAATTTGACTTTGTTATGAGGTATCTTCTTTTCTGTAGGTATGATAATTGAAAGTTTTGCTGGGGATAGAAGTCTGGGCTGGCATCCATGGTCTCTCAGTATCTGCACGATATCAGTCTAAGCCCTCCTGGCTTCCAGAGTCTCTGTTGAAAAGCTGGGAGTAATTATAATAGGTATGCCTTTATATGTTACTTGATCTTTTTCCCTGGCAACTTTTAATATTCTTTCTTTGTTCCACATAGATGTAATTCTAAACAGTCATATTAAATAAGAAACACAGAGCCAAATAAAGAGTTAAAAGTCTGAGATTTCAGAGCACTAGCAAATAGTCTTTAGCTTACCAGTCCTGCGGTCCTTCCCCTGACAGAGAGACCTTCTCCTGTGTGACCCATCTTTGTATTGCCTTTCTGTTCTACCTTCTCATTGGTTCTAAACCTAACCGCATGACTTCCTCGTCACTGCCTGTCTATACAGACCTCCAGGTCTCTGTGGTTGGTAATGGGGTTAAAGTCGTGTGTCTCCATGCTGGCTGTCCTTGAACACACAGAGACTTTGCCTGCCATGTGATAGGATTAAGGGCATGTGCTACCACTGCCAGATTTCTGCTAAATGGCTTGTGTTTAGCTCTGACCTCCAGGCAACTTTATTTATTAACATACAAATAAAATCACATTTCAGCACAAACAAAATATAACCATAGTTCTGTATGTTTAGTGTTTCAATTGTGATGTGAGGACTTTCTTTTCTGATCCAATCTATTTGTTGTTCTGTAAGCTTATTGTACTTTTATAGGCATGTCATTCTTTAAGTTAGTACAATTTTCTTCTATGCTTCTCTGTTAAATCTATTTTTTGCATTTTTGAGCTGGGATTTTCCTTCTTCTGTTCCTGTTATTCTTGGGTTAGGTCTTCTCACACCATCCCAGATTTCCTAAATGTTTTATGTTAGGAGTTTTTGTTTGTTTGTTTGTTTTAGATTGCACATTTTCTTTGACTGATGAATTAATTTTTTTCTATTATATCTTCAGTGCCTGAGATTCTCTCTTCCATTTCTATATTCTGTTGAGAATTATTTTCTTGTATATGTAGTTCATTGCTCAGGTCTTGAATAGTTTCCTTAACCTGTTTTCTTTCTTTCTTTTTTTCCCTTTCTTGTCATTATTAAGGGATTTATTGGTTCCCCCAATTTTTAGTTTGCCTTTTCCTTAATTTCATTAAGGGTTTTTTTTTTCATCATCACACAAAATGGAAGAATCTATAATGTACTCATTAAAATGCTAAAAAAATAGAGTGGTGAGGCTATAACAGATAGCTAGAAATTCATGGTGTGATTACAATCAACCTCCCAGCTCAGAACTGGAGATCCTGGAGCTATTTCATATTCTGGTGCAATGACAAAAGAAAAATAAAAGGATTTTAAAAAGAAGGAGGAGGAGGAAAAGGAAGAGAATGAGGAGGAGGAAGAGGAGGAGGAGGAGGAGGAGGAGGGGGAGGAGGAGGGGGAGGAGGAGGAGGAGAAAATCAAAACCACACCACAACACAAGGAAGAATTAAGTCCTGAATTACCTGCTCCTACATGCACACCCTCTTCAACTTGAAATGGCACAAAAGAAATAACTAACCACACCCTAAAGACTACTCTTGGTGTAAAACAGATAACTGATGGGTTAGAATGGGAATAGGGCATAGAGATCTGTCTAAAAAGGTCCCTTTCACACATGTGTGTGCATGCTTCTCAGCAGCTAGGATTAGGACACCAGAGTTAGATGCTGGGGAAGTCACAGTTTCATCTGTGGACTTGATACATATTTACAAAGGGCCCACAAATTCCCAGCTTCCACTTGTAGCCTGATATCTTTAGTGGGGCTCCTCCCCAAGCCACATCTACAGTTTAAGGACTCTGTCTGGAGAATGGTGTGTCTGCTGTGTCTCTGAAATAGTAAGGACCTTATAGCCCAGTCATCTTTAGCCTGGAAATCTACATGGTAATTATCAGGCCTTGATATAACATTAAAAGGTACACTAAATTTTGAGGGTAGCTATGCTGCAAAATAGTTTAAAATAAACAATTGTACAATATCCATTTCTGCTTGAAATTCCAGTCCTAGACCAAGCTGTGGCCTCCTGAATTGATGTTCTTTTCATCCAGCTAAATTGACAGTATCAGTTTCATACCTGGGTCTGAATATGTCCTAACCAGATGAGGCTACTTTGGCTAAAAGCTGGCACCTGGGTTGCTCTGAGGTTGCCCTGATAACTTTGCTGCGGTTCCGAAGCAAGTGTTACTGTTTCCTGTTGTCTAGGGAGACCGACAGCAGCCTCCAACTTCTTGTTCGTCTTCTGGTAAATGGAGACACCAAATTCTGTCCCAACACTCATACTGGTATGAAGGTGGAATTCATCTGTTTCATAGCCAGCTGTAAAGTTTTTTTGGGTCACACAGGACTCTGAGGTCTCAAAATTCATCCAGTAGCCAGTCAGCTAAACCTGATAGCCAAGCACCAAAGTGTCCCAGATCCACGGTACAGTCATGTCAAAGTCCACATCGCAGTCCAGGTTGCTGTGCTACCTCTTGTACCCTGTCTTGAATTTAGGATTTTTTCATCCAATGGTGAGAAGAATGAATCGAAGCTCAGCTCCCATCCACAATGGAGCTGGTCTTTCAAGGTGACCTCGGTGCCCAGGGCATTGTCTGTGTTCCACATCTCTGTAAATGTCGGCCCACATGCAATCAGTCTGTAACCGGGTTCTAGGTTCTTTTTACTTTGGTGGTCTCTGTGTTGGTTGAGCCCGAGCTGGTAAATCCCAATACAATCCATTCTTAATCTTCTTTTTCAAGTCAGTTTTATTAAGCCACAGCCAAAACCCTTGGTGATGAAATCCCTGGCAGATGTGCCAAAATCAGCATATATGGGAGGCCAGGCTATCTTCTTGCAGGTGGTGATGAATGATGGGAACAGCAAGGCGGGGCATCCTTTATCATCTTCATAAGTTGTTTTTAAGGTCCTTTTCTTGTGCTTCAAATGCACTGCAATATTCCGGTCTTGCTGTCCTAGGATAGGTGAGCTCTGGTGGGACCATATTGCCCTGGCTGTTGTTGGTTCTATTTTTGCGTTGGTGGTTAGGCATTTGGGTTTTGCATGACTATAGTTCTAGGTGCTGATTTGAGAGTGTCTTTGTTGGATGGGTGTTTTGTTCCTTGCTTTCTGCTTCCTCTTTGGTCTTCTGGTCTTTGTGGCCTGACTTCTGGCACCTGTGACCTCTGATCTGGTAGGGAGTCTCTGTCCAATTTGGGGACTGGCCTTGTGTCTATCTTGGCCTTTGGTGTGGTATGGGGGTCTCTGTTATTCTGACTGATGTGGCCTGCACCTATGCTTCTCACTGTTGTAGCCTGTTCTTCTGACTGGTAGGGCTCTCACCAATTTTCTTGAATGGTGTGGCCTGTACTCGAGCAGTGGCAGTCCACAGGAATTGAGGGCAGGGCCTTGCTGCAGGCGGGAGATGAGGTGAGAGGGCCTGAGCTGTGGAATGGGTCTTTGGGAACAGAATCTAGGGAGTGGGAGTTCAGATGGCAAGAGTACCACTCATCTGTTCCTCTGAGTGGTGTGTCCTGCACCGGAGCCTAATTGTGTGTGTGTGTGTGTGTGTGTGTGTGTGTGTGTGTGTGTGTGTATGTGATTGTTCATTTCTGTTTACAGGTGTGATAAAGTTTATATATATATATATATATCACATTTCACACATTTATATATAGATAGTTTTTAATGTTTATGTATATGTGTGCATGTATAAGAGTGCATATATATATATATATATATTTTGTTTGTTTGTTTGTTTGTTTACACATGTGTGTATGGACATGTTAAGACTACATGATTACTTTGTACTTCATTCCAGGGAATATCCTCTACCTCCAGGGACATAGTTTTTCATTTACCTGGAGTTCTACAATTAAGCTACACTGGATGTCAATAAAGCCCAGGGCCCATCCCCCACTGCTACTGGGACTGCAGATATATAGCACCAGACTGACATTTCTGTTGTGTTCTAGTGACCAATGTAGGTCCTGTATTTGCAAGGCAAGTAGTTTACTAGAGAAGTCACCCTCAGTGCTGTTCCAGGGGAGGAGTACTACACTGATTGGAAAAAGATCTACTCTAGAATTATAAGCTCTGCTTCTTGCTGCTTGGCACACATCCCCTGTGTTTTCTAATTATTACATTCTCTGCTGACTTCATTTACAAATTGAAGAGATTACTCAAGTGGACCTTAGTGTGTTTTATGACTGAAGTCTGTTATAAATCTCAATGAAACCCTTTCTTAAAACAAACACCTCACTACAAATACTATAAACCAAACAAAATTGATAAATATTTTTTTTTAAAAAAAGCATGCCTGGACTTTAATTGATAACAACACCAAAAATAATTAGTTAAAAAATTGGGTAGACCAAGTTAAAGAAAGATCTCCTCTACATATTTCATTTACCCATGTAAACGCACTGGTTAGAGCTAAGATGGCACACTTTTCTTAATAGAAGCAAAGTAAGAATGCATTTCTACCAAAAAGGAGTTTATTCCATAGCCCAGTAAATGATCCTGAAAATAGCATTGCACCAATGGCTTCTAATTGAAATTTAGAACAGTGCTGTGAATTTCGCCAGCTGTTCTTATTGGAATGGAAAGTCTTATGAAAAACACAAAACTGCACTCAGGGCCTTACAAACACACGTTTTAGGAGGTCAAATACGATATTTAAACAGCAGGTTCTATATATTGAAGACAGAATTATTTATTTATTTAATTCTGTACATAGCCCTTCTTTCATGAATATGGGGAAAATTTTCATGACCATATGCCTTGTGTGCGAAATCATTTGTACACCAATTTGTAGAGTACCACTAACAGTTAGTTACCAACAACATGTTATATCAATAGTAGCATACAGAATCATGGATCAAACAGTAAAGCAATATGAATGGGAATTTTATTATGAAATCTTTTTAAGAACTTTACTTCTTTCTTTTCCAAATGCATGATGTCATCTCTGTATAAAATAATTTGTATAAGAAATTGATTTATTATTTCCTGACCTCCCTTTGTATAGACAAATTTTAACAAGCAAGAAAGAATCAGGATACTATAAATAAAATCCCTGAATGTTTTATGTAGAACAATGAGGCTGGGAGAATGAGGTGCTGGAGAGTATGGGATCTGTGGTGAAACCCAGTGGCATGCCTCTTGATTTGCTACATATCCTCAAAGCCACCATCACAAAGACATCCACTGATTCAGAAAAACACAATACATCCTCAGTAAAATCACAATATCTCTACTAAGACCAGGGAGAAAAATCACAGTACTAATAAAACTCTCAGACAAAAAAAAAAAAAAAATGCCCCCATTCTTATCAAACATCACTGTTAATTCAACATCATCCATGATAGCACATGCCCAATTAGAAGCTGAGGCGAAAGCCCTACACTTTTCTTTACACTTCCCCAGTGTGCTTGTATCAGAGACTGCTGAGTAGGAAGGTTAGGTGATCATCTCTGGTTACAAACAAGTTCAAACTCTCCACAGTTTCACCAACAGGATCCACCAAAGCATACACTCCTTAACAATATTGCAGACTTTCTGCACTCCCCTCATCTGACCTGCTGTGAAAAGAATCCTGCCAGATGGTCAGAACTTGCAATACTTCCCACAACACAAGCTCCACCTTGAACCTTCTTAAGACTGGAGAGCAGGGAATTCCCAGGCAACGATCAGTAGGCACCCATCACCTCCTCTCTTCTGTGGAAAGAATCTGCCTGAATGTGAAGATTAAATACTATGTGAATTCTCACTGGAAGACTGGGTGGAGAAAATCTGAGTAAGGAGGAAGGATGAGGAGAAGGCATTCTTTAGCTACTGAGGCAGATGACTTCGAGAGAAAATGAATCCTGGCTGTTTAAGAATACCAATCAAAAGAAGACTGTGTGCCTTTCATGGACAGATGATTTCAACTATCAACCATTTATTGATTTTTATAGTGGACATGGTGCAATTTTTTTTCTGGGGATGTGTGACACAAACATCTAGTCATCCCAAGTACAAAAATAACCCTGTTGATTATCTGCAATTCTAGCAGGCAGCCTATCCTGCTAGAGTAGCAGTTCTCAACCTGTGGGTCAGGACCCCTTTGGAGGTCAAACAACCCTTTCATAGGGGTTGCCCAAGACCATCAGAAAATACAGATATTTACATTACAATTCATAACAGGAACAACATTACAGTTATGAAGTAGCAACGGAAATACTTTATGATTGGGGTCACCACAATATTAGTAACTGTATTAAAGAGGAAGGCTGAGAACCACTGTGTTCTAGAGAGTATCCTCTTGGCTGTTCAGGTAGTGGGAATGTTATGCTTGTTTTTTTGTTTTTCCCTTTGGCTCTCTGTTTCATCATCTAGGGTAAACTTGTGAATTTTGCTACTTGCTACTTTGTTTACTTCCTTAGACTCCCAAGCCACCCTCTAGAAGGGAATGTTTCAATTCAGAGAAAATTGCTACACAACATGATTGTTGTAGAACATTGAAAAAAAAATAGCTACAATACAATGGCCTGTCTATAACCATAAAATTTGATAGTCTGTCCTATATATATTTATCTTGCCTCTCTATATTGAAACGCATATGTTATACAATATATTTACTAAGTATATATAGAAATATACAATATACAGCATGCAAGTCTATATATGTATAACGAAACACTATGTAACGTTTTTCAGTACTGTCTGAAGTTCCTTCTATTTATTAGTATGGTTTGCACAGGTTTTCTTTCACTTTTATAGTTTGTGATTCAAAGAAAACCAGAGAAAAACAATGCACTGTTTGTCCTGCAGGTACCTAGAGGGACCTAGAGATATTCCTTCGTGTTTATTCTTCAAAATGTTAAATTTTAGTTTTATTATCTGTTGTTCAACTTGATTTTATCAATGAGTACATGCTTAAGTCCTTAAGAATAGTTTTCTCTTAATGTCTTCTCAGTAATGCGATTGTGTTCCTCTCCTGTCCAGTGAGCAGGCTGCCTGTTTTGAACTTACTGCCTGAATTCTGGGGGAAAATATACCAACCCTATCACTCTGCCAGAGCAATTTATCTTTTTATCTCAGTTTCCTTAACACTTAAAACATGAAATTAGAGGGGGAAATATTATTAGCAAACTTCATAATCTAGTCATAAACAACTGAAAACTATGACAAAATAGGTTGTTTTGATTCAATAATCATAATCTCATGATTACACTCTTTTCTACAAGGAGTAAAAGGAGTAACTTGAAGTCTTTAATCCTTCATGGTGGACTTATCTGTGATACAACATTGTGTGTGTGGGTTTGTGTATGAGAGAGAGGAGGGGGGAGAGAGAGATGAGCAGTGGAGGGAAATGAAAGGGAAAAATGGAAAGCAGTCGAGGTGAGAAAGAAGAAAATTTACATCTCTGTACATACAAAATGAATTCCTACAGTGTTATTCTTTGCAGTTATATTTATTATAAAATATTATTTTCTCAGACTTCTTTCAACACCAGATTATTCATTGATTCATTATTTAGCACTACCTTTTCATATTTTTAAACCTAAAAGTATGTACATCAGTAATTTAAGATTTCTTACACACACACACACAAAAAAAAAAAAAAAAAAAACAACAATCTGACAAAAACTGATGCATGCTGGAAAAGATAGCTCAATAGCTAAAAGAGTAGGCTCTCTTCCAGAGAATCCAGTTTGGTGTCTAGCACACACATCAGGCAGCTCACAACAGACTGTAAATCCAGCTCAGTGGAATCTGATGTCCTCCTCGGGCCTCTGCAGATACATGCACAATTGTGTACAGACACATACTCAGACATACATATAAATAGTTAAATGGACCTTTAACAAAACTGATGGTATTCATCTACGAAGGCTGAAGTCAGGCTGGACTGGTATTACAAGCACAAGGGCTGTGGCAGAGCCCCCAGCTAAACGTTTTGTGTGCTTATGGTAGTATGGTATATGTAGGATTTTTTTCCCTCAAAGAAAGAAGTACAAAATATTCCATTTATAAAACAGTAGAGTGCCCATAAAAAGTATTCTGTTCCTTGTTGTGATATTATCTAAATTTCAGAAGTCTTATTTTAAAGATAAGCATAGAATCATGCTGTTAGAGCTGGCAAATAGAACTTTCATTATGAAAACTCCTTGCTATTTTCTTTTTTTCTTGAACTTTTCAAAAAGAAGTAATGAGAGTACTTTAGTTAGGCTGCCAGTGAGTAGATTTTTAATGAGGATTTCAGAGTTGAAGGATTCAGAATATCTGTTCAGAAAGGACAAATGAAAGGAACAGACCAAGACTGTGCCGCTTAGCATTAACACACATCTGTTTTCTTCTAGTAAAATTCGTTAAAATAGTGTGAACAATTCCTAATGGCAGAAGAACCCTTTACAGTGATGAGCCAAGGTAGTCCAGAACTGAAAACGAATCCTGGAAACCAGCAGTGATGTAAACCAAGTCTTGTTTACACATTTGGCAGGATGCCTAAGAAATTTGCCTAGGAAGGAGGCTGCTCTGTGCCATTCTGAAGCTTTGCTCATTTCATTTCCACAATTTCCAAGTTTGGTAATGAGTCCTACTGCGTGCTAATGCTTTGGCTCCCTTCATACAGGATCACTCTGCAGACTGGTGGCATGAGGAGCAGCTTCCCGCCAATGAAATTGTTTACCAAATACCACACCTAAGGGTGTGACTCAATACGCAATACCCAATCTAGTTACTTCTCTCTGTCTTTAGAAATTATTTCCTCCACTGGGTGTTTGTACTACCAAATTCCTCTGCTTCATGACTGGTGTGCAGGTTTGAATCATCAGGGTCTTGGCAAGATTTTAATATTTCAAACAAGTTAACAAGTGATTGTAAGGAGAAGCAATTTTAGCTGAGTTGTGAGTACTTTATTATTATGTAGAAAAGCAAAAGGATCTCCAGTCACTTCTTAAAAAGCCACAATCATAGCTTCTTATTTTAGAAAGAGTTAAACTGCAATGATTTATCATATAAATCCCGTTTCTAATCTGGAAATCCTCATAAATTCATTCATTAAAGGATGTTCACATACATACCATATATATAATTAAATTTAAAATCATATATATATATATATATATATATATATATAACACTTTTCAGCATCTTTCATTAGAAATACTCAATATATTAAATATTGTGAACCATTTAATTTTTTCGTAGTATGTGGGGCTGGAGGAAACAATCCATCCACATCTAGATTACAAAGTTTCTTCTGGCAGAGTAACAGGTTGCCTTGCTATAAGAGGCCTTTCCTGAGCAGAGGGTTGGGTCTTGCTCCTCCTGCTTTTTGGCTGATGCCACTTTCTTCATTGCAGTTTGCCCTCCATAGGAACATAATGAGGACTTTTCCCAGAGGTCCTACATGTATAATTTCTGTCTTTTCCAGTATAATTTCTAAAAAAGGAAATAGCTGATATTTAATTCTAGTGAGAAGCTGTCTGTATCTAAACCTTCATCTGACAACCTGAGATATCATCTGACCATCTGAAACATCAACTGACCATCTGAGCCATAATCTGACCATCTGAGTCTTCATTTGATCATCTGAAACATAATCTGACCAACTGAAGCATCATCTGACATGTGAGACATCATCTGACCATCTGAGCCGTCATCTGAGCCTTCATGTGACTATTGACAGTAGTCAGATCAAGTTGCCAAAGTCTAGTGAGCATCAGCTTTGAAAAGTTTATGATTTTTGTAGCTTATTGATCTGGAATGTTTGATCCTATTTCCTCAGAGAGTTCTGGCTTTTGTTGGTTTTGGCCCTTTGCCTAACTTTGCCTCTACACATAATTTCAGGTTCCCTTTGATTCCACTGATTATCTCTTTTCACAGGCTGGAGGCAGCCATTCATTGCATTCATTCATTCATTGCAAGCCACACTGTTCCAAAATTTCATCTCATAACACTGTCATTGCACCTACACCTGGAAAACCCCGTTCTGTGAATGTGTCAGCTTTTTGTATTTTGGTACATCCTTGACTTTTGAAAATAGAACATCTTGATTTTTTTCCTGGACCATTCTTTGTTGCTGGATCCTAATGGCTCTCTTGGGGGAGGGGTTGAGAAGGTGCAGCATCAAAGGCACAGGCACCAGGAGTCAGTTGAAGGCAAACAAACTCCCATTCAATAATGGGGAAGGTCTTATATACCCTCCTCTCAGCACCCAGTCTGTGTTGCAATCTGGTGGCATTGCATGGTCATCTTTCATTGGCTGGACATGATCAGGAACTCTGACAGCACCTCTTGCTAGGCCCTCAAGTGTAGGGCTGGGAATTTTAAAAGAGACAGGGAACCATGGGAAATGCCTATGTAGCCATGGAAGCTAACCATGGCTATGGGTGGAGGCCCCAAACATGCAGATGCCAGATAAAGCAGCAATTCCATGGAATCTGTCTGATTGTCAAAAGGGGTTTATTCTGTGTTAACATACAATAAACATAAGGAAGTTGGTTGCAGGATCCAGGAGGGGTGTTACAGGATCCAATGCAGTTCTCTGGAGAACTCTGCATTCTGGCTTCCACAGCACCAGGATCCAACATCCAAGACTACGAGGTAGCCCAGAGCATGAGCATGTAAGCTCTTAAGGGGTCCCCCCTTGGCCATGCCAGGGTGCTTCTGGGACAAAGCTCAGACAGCTACTCGTACACTCATGCAGACTTCAGGTTGGCTCATAAGAAAGTATGTTATGTGCGTGCCTTGGCAACTGGTCTGAATCAATTTCCTTGACCCTATTGGCCTGTACCACTACAAGTCTTGAAAAAAATCATTTGATTCACATGCAATAATGTCCTCCGAGTCTGAAGTCCATAGTAGGCTACCCTTGTTCTCTTGTCAGGAATACCTTGTTTATCAAATGCCTTATCAGATTATCAACTTCAATAGATCTGAAGTCTACTCAAGTGTTGACATTCTATCTGAAATGCCTTAATTTTCTATGAAGCTATTTTTGTTGCAATACACTTAAAATGTATTTAAAGAAATGCTGTTAAGTTCCAAAGGAAGTTTTTTAATTGTGAATATTTTCTCAATGGCACAACATTATTATTATAAATATTTGGTTATCTAATATGCAATGTGAATTATAAACCATTTCTTTAAACAATTGCTGATACATTATTTACTGTACTGAAATCATGAGCAATGAATGTGAGGAGTGATGAAAATTTGCATTATATTAGGGCCTAGGAAATTTAAGCTTATATGTATTTGAAGAGTTATATGCAGCATGTGTTCTCTTTTTGAGTATTGAAATGTTGAGAAAGTAATTTTAACTAATAAAAATTCAAATGGATCATAAGTTTTACAGTAAAATATGTACATAAATATGCACATATGCACATACAAAATAACTATAGAACATGGTGATTTGATTGTAGAAGAAGGAAAACACATATCTAGTTCGACAACTGTCGTCAATCAGAGGTAATAGTTTGTTTGACTAAAGAAAGAAAAAAGAAAGAGAGGAGGGAGAGAAGGAGGGAGGGATCTAGGGATGGTGGAAGAGGAAGGAAGGAATGAAGGAACAAAGGAAGGAAAAGACAACCCCAAATTAATATTTAATGAATTCCTAAATGTGATGCTAGATATATATTCCTTTTATTTTAGCTTTGGTTAAGTTCTCTCTTCAGTTCTTCTGATTTCTATTTTTCAGTTCTATTACTTTGCTTGTACTTTATACTGTGTCAAGCAGGGCCTGAAGAAACATAAGACAAGTGTTTTTCTTCTGTTCTCTGTCTACTTATTCTACCTACACAAAACACAAATACAAAATGAGAGCCTGTGAGTCTTCCTCAGCCGACTTTAGTCATAAGTCTTTAATCAAAAACCAAGAAGGGATTTAGTGGGAAACTACAAAATTATAATTATTTTAACATAAATGAAGATAATAGTGTAATAAGTGCATTTTGCTCTTTTATAATAATGAAAAGACCATTTAGTTAGTACTTGTATTCAAATCTCTGCAATCATTTACTTCCATATGTGATTCTTCAGTCAATTACTATTTTAGTTTATTTTAAAATGAAATAATACTTAGTGTGCCAGAGTGTAATAGGAATTCAAACCCTCTCACACTTTGGAAGTTGCTTACTCGATGCGATGTGACAGCCTTTTGGCATGATTCTCAGACCTAGTTACACAATGGTTGAACAGTCTTGAACTTCCCTTTCGCAGCTTCTCTGGCATTAGATAAGTGGTGTTGAATTCAGATGTTTGTGTCCCCTTCCGCCTCCCTCTGCATGATCTCCTAGCCTGTCACAGGATCTCTGCCTCTCCAGCACATCAGGTGATGAGGAAAGTCTGCAAGTTTTCAATTTGTGCTGTCAGCAGCTGTGTTCAGAAAAGTGAGGCGTGGCAGCAGTGGAAACAGACCACACGTTATCTGCTGGTTTCACAGGCTTCCGCACGAAATCGGTAAGGTGCTGTCAGTAAGAATGTCATCATTCCTCACACAATAGGGTGAAAGTCCAATCATTACCTTTAGAGAACATTTGAATCACTTCCCAGTGTCAGCACTGAAATAACCACGTGCTGTATATAGGAATACATATCCTGTTGTTTGTGTTTCATTTCTAAAGGGTTTCTTGAGACATGACCACACTTCTGCAGTTCTTCATTTAATATCAGTTCACAGACTATGTCAATGGTCCTGTGCGTGTACTTTTTAAATTCTGTTTTAATTTTAATTTGTGGAACTAAATAGAAGAGACTAGATTTCGTAAGTAGGTGCACACAGTATGGGTTTCTATACTTTGCTTCAGTAGACATTCAAATAGGAAACACACACACACACACACACACACACACACACACACACACCATACACACACCATACACATGTACACATACTCATGTAAGAAAAGCTGTTTATATATCAAGTATATTTTTCACTGGAGAATTTATTTCATAACAGTGAATTATCTTTGGGATTGAGTTCACACACTTCTTTCAAATATCGAATTTAACTGAAACTTAAAAGTAGACGCTTTCTTGTAGCTATTGTCCTGTCACAAGATTCATTATTGTGTATCAGGAAAAAATAATTACACCTAATTATAATGAAATATTTGCTTACTAGTAGAATTATCGTTGTTTTTCTATGTTAACGTTCTGGTTACGAAGTTAAATCTGCATATTTTATACAGTGCAGCAGGGGTGGTCACCTCTTTGCTCTTTCTTTTTCTTTTATCACTACCCCCTGCATATGGAGAGCTTTAAGGGAATTTGCACAATAGGCTGTCCAAACACATGTCCCACAATTATCATTTCTTTAGGGAGTTTGCTTCTCTCAGTACTCTTACCATCCTGTCCACTCTCTGCTACCTCAGTCCCAAAGCTTACAGAAGCACACGACTGAAATATGGTCATATTTGAAGAACATGATACTTCCTCCCCAGGAAAATACCAATAACTGGATGGGGGTATGCATCTGCTTCTCTCAGACAGACACCTCAACTCTTTAAGCTTGTCTCCTTGTTTTTTTGTCTTGAAACATTAATACATGTTCCTTATGTCTTTTTTTCTTTAAATGCCGCCACTGAGCTATTAAAATAAGCAACTAAGCCAATCAACAACTTTTTGCAGTAGCTGGAATGTCCTCAAAACACGTGTCTCAAGTGATGATGTTGGTGTTAAAAAGGACCGACCAAGTATCAGGAATAACAGTGAAGGAGAGCGATGATATCACCCTTCCCTTCAGCTCAGCACGAAGGCAAAAGCACTATGGGTTGGTCCAAGAGTGAAGCGCTCTTTTCTCCAGGTCCTAGTCAAGGGCATCATCACCTTTCAAGAAGAAACTGGGCACAGCATGCCTTGCCCTCTGGCTCCCCACCTAAGGGGTTATATTACAAACCACAGCAACTCAAAATTCGTGGCTCCTCCCCTCCTTTATCAGTCTCCAGTCACCCAGTGGACGCTCTAGACCAGGCAGAGCTTGCCAGACGCACTGGTGGCATGGATCGCCCCCATTTCCTGTCATTTGTTATGTGTTCTGCACCCAAAGAACATGGGTGATGGCTCCAGTTAAGAAAATTATTCTCAGGACAGAGGTGCCGCTAAGAGAAACTGTGCCCGATTTCAGGTTCCTAGTTCTGGTCCTGGAGTTTTTTCTTAGAGAGTGTAGAAGCAAGTGGTTAGCACGAAGTCTAAAGCACTAGCTGTTGTCACGGATTTTATTTGAAAGAGACTCTAGTAAAGTTCCATCCCAAAGCAGGCAGGGTTACTAATATTTGTCATCCAAACCCCGGAGAAGCTGTGGCAGAAGGATTACTATGCATCTGAGGCCACTTTAGATCTTACAGTGAGTTCATGCCAGTCTGGGCTGTAGTGGAAAAATCTGTCTCAAACAAAATATTGACGGTTTTGACAGCACCTGCTTCGGTTGTGAGATCTTCGCTGCGGAGCTCTATGAAGGAAGTAAACTAAAGTGTGGATCATTTGATTTACTGCAGCTAAAAACAGCCTTTCTGAGGGCAGAACAATTCTTAAAGAATTTATTCAAATACTGACACCTCTGTATATATTAGGTAATCAATAACTCATGTTTATATGTTCTTTTAAATAAGTATTTTAACCAATTTACCTATTATTCTCTGTTATTTCTTATTTACATTTATATAACTATTTTGTTTAAAAAACAATACTTAAAGTAGTCTTTTAATTGTATTTTCTCCATACAAAATTACATGGATTTTGTGTGTGTAAAATAACAGACCAACAAAATTCATGAGAATTATTTAATACATACATACTCATAAATATGGCCTTTAGAAAATACTGGACAATGTTAGTCATTACATATGTAAAACATAAAAATAAATTGAAACAGTAGAATATGTAATATGATTTATAAAATTGTACTTATTAATTTTTATAAATGAAATAACAATATTTTAATTTAATGTTTGTTAATAGAAGTAGTAACTTATAGATTTTTTTACCTATTTAATGTCTTCATATTTCTAACAGTAGAACGAAACTTCTCAGGAGACATACTTGTAATAAAATATACACTATATTTATTAAATAATCATGTTATGGTTTTGTATCTGTCCTAATTATATATATATATATATATTAAATTTTAAACATTTTCATACTGTCAGACAGAAAGAAGTATATCAAACAATACTCAATGTGGGGAAAGACAAATGCAATAATATTTATGATATTTATAATAATAAATACAATATTTAGATGTATTAAAAATCTCCACCCTTTACATTTAGCAGGTCTTATTATTCTAAATAATTAGTAAGATATTCTGTTTCATCCTTAATTATAAATTCAAAGTCAACACAATTATATTTTTTTGGAAATTTTTTTGTTACTGAAACCATACTCTAAAATAGAATTATCGTATTGAATATGAATATGATAATCTACAGGTAGAGACTGAAATTATTCACCATAACACAAAATGATAGCATCTTGAAAACAAAACACTAATGATGTCTTTGCATCATTGCTTTAAAACAATGATATACTACTAATTTCTGGTAGAAGTGTTATGAATATCCTGTCGTTCAGAGTCCCAGTGGTGTGGGAGCTTTATACTTTGGACTATGGACATCCTCTCTACGCAGGTTATTAAATACACAATTCTCCTCACATCCACTCTTCTTGGAATAATTGCTACTTTTCAATATACATGAGGAATCTCAGGATCCAAGGGAAAAAAGACCCTGGACAATGCAGGAACAAGTGCTTCTGCTTTGTAATAGACTGGGCTTAGTGACTTTCACAGCAGTGCTCTGGAGACAGAGGCAGAGAAATCTCCGTGAATTCAAGTCTAGTCTGTGTACATTGTGATCTGGAGGCCAGCCGGCGCTACATGAAGAGAAACTCCATCAGCATCATGAATCATGAAACAGTGAATTATGCAAGCTGTTGCAATTATAGACTGTTTAAGATATACAATATGGGAAACAATTGACAAAGAAAACATTGAGGGGAAATGGAAAGAGCAGAGTTAGTAGGAAATTACTTAGGCACTGATATGGGTTGTCTTGGACAATAACTTATTTGATACTTTTTTTTTTTTTTTTCTGATTCTTAGAAAGGAATCTTCCCTTAAGCTCATATACCCAACAAAACAAGGACAATATCAGTAGGAACTGAAACTTCTCAAGTTTTGTAAGGATCCAGAAATGTAGCAGCAAGGACAATAACCTTAATGTTGGAGTGTAGCTTTTACAAACCCAGTGGCATACAGTCAGTACTCTGGCTCCCATCAGACCAGGCTTCCATGATTACAAATGAATTCAGGAAAAGATCATCCTACTTACACAATTCAAACATACTCTAACTTAGCAAAACTTGAACTTACTATTCTTACATTCATTTTCAATCCTGTAGAAACTCACAAACTGAATAGGTTAAAAACAATATTCATACAGGATTGTCATGTCCAGTTCAGCTGGAACTTGACTCAAATAGGAGTGGAGTGAAGGAAGGATAGACCCACAGATCCATATACAGAAAGTCTGGCGTCTGGTGGCATAGTGCACTGTGATGGAGTGATATCAGATACCCCAACAACCATAAACCCTGGTGCACTTACTATGTCCAGCACAGGGAGAGGGGTTAGCCAGTCTCTGTAGGACCTGTGTAGAAGTGAACAATTTCAGGCTCTAAACTTTCAAGAGGAGGAAGCTGTCAAGGGTTCTCAAGTACTCCTACTTGAACTAAAGTGAGGCTTGAAGGCTTTGCCATTCTTAGTCCCTCTCACATTAGGAAGGCATTGCCAGTTCTGAATCATTGGTCCTTGACATGGCCCTGCCCATGTCAACAACACACATTACTCAATGCTTCATGTGATCTTATTCTTTCACTCAGGGGGTTACCTCTGTTCTGCACATTTCTCCCATTTGTTCTTAGGTGTTCATGATGAATCCTCATTCTTAACTGAGAGAGGTTACTCTAATGCTCAACAGAAGATTGGGTAGAGAAAAACAAAACAACAGGATATCTGGCCTGGGTAATTTATATTATCCTGCTCAAAACTGGAAAAAAACAAAACAAAACAAACAAACAAACAAACAAAAAAAAAAACCCAACCTAAATCAGCAAGGTGTTGCCTCCTCTTCTATGTGCCTCTCTCAGGCTGATTTTAAGTAACAAGCTACAATTATAAGCTTCTGAAGCCTGGATTGCCACCAAGAGGAAGGGTTGAGTCCCCAAGGCTATGCCTAACCAGCCTGGCAGTGCACATATCCTCTCACCATAGAGGGTACTAGTCACCCCAGACTCCTGACCTAGCATGGCACCACAGGATTGACTCAGCTGAAGGAGAGAAAGTGGGCAATAACGTCTGAGCACAAGTCTTCCAGGCCTTCAAGAATATTAGTTAGCAAGGTTTTATTTTGTTTATTTTAATTTTTTTCTTTGTTTGCTAATTTTCTCCATACTTTTAGGATGGCTATTTGTTGGTAACATGAAAATAAAAGTGTAGTTAGATTCTAACTCCTGCAGAACCAGAGTGGTCCAGCCTCAGAGATACAACTCTGTTTCCAGTTTCATAGAAATGGCCCTCCTGTGAGGGAATGACCCCAGACCTATGGGATTACATAAAGGCTCCAGGAACTGAAAGTGGAAATACACTGGAGTCCTTAGGCTGTGTGTCTATCTCTCAATCCTCCAGTTTTTTAAGCAGCCACATTTACTGCCCCTTCTGGAAACCAAGGGCATGTCTCCTAAGTACAGCCTAAGAACCAATGAAATTGTAATGCTTTCTAACTTACTTTTGAGGTTAACCAAAATCTTCAAACAATCAAGATATAACTACTTATCTCTGGATTTCACTTGTCCCAAAAAATCTCTTTCAAAGCACTAATATATAACTTCTTATCTTGTAGATTCTATTTGTGCAAAGTTTTACATCTGATAAATGGAATTGTGAACCTCATTTACTTTAACTTTATATTTTGCCTTTATTTGTGTTTCTGTAGGGAATGTTTCTTCCTATGACCAGATGTGAGTTCCTCATATTCCCTGTGTCTGCTTTAATTGTTATTTACTGTGATCTGCAGTTTTACTCCTTGATACGACTAAGGACATAAGATAATGCAGATAAGTCAGACACACATAGAAAATCTGGGGCTGGGGGGAATGTGTACATTCTGGGGAGCAATCAACTACTTCAACAACCTGGAATCTCAACGTATTTATTATGTTCATAAGGGAGTTTTTAGCTAGCTATATCATAATTATGTCTTGAAATCCTTTCACTGTCTCCCTGAAGCGAATGTCTTCATCAAGCCACTAATGTGTTATACTCAGGCTGCTACCTGACTCACGTGGACGGAATTATATGGACAACACAGGGGGAGCCAGGATCCTAAGGAGTCATTTGAAAAGAATTGTTGCAATCTGTGTTCTCCTGATATAAAAATATACACATAGATCTCAAAGACTGGGTACCTTGGAAAGAGTAGTTCATTATCTATGGTTCTTGAGGATATACAGCCTGAGAACATGATGATGCCATCTGCTTAGTATTTATTGAAACTGATGAGCAGTTGTGCCAGGAATTCACTTTACAACAAAGCCATTTTAAATTATCCATTACGTAAATAATTAATTTCTGAATCCTTTCACTAAATTGAATTATGAAGCACTGGACTCCAATTTTCCAATATGAGAGTTTTGGAATACATAAAGCCAAAATATCAACCATACTCTCATGGAGAACTGGTATTAATCATGGCTTTAGTGTACAGGGTAGCTAAAGCTTAATCAGGAGATGTACCTATGTTAGTAGTCACCTATCACAGGACCCCAATCAGAGATGCTTGATGTGTTCTAGCAATCACACTCCCTATTTAATTCTTGTATAGATACATATTCTAGAAAACAATTTGTATTTTTTTTTGAAAAGCAGCATGGAAATTAAGACTTTAAGTGATAAATTTTAAATGAAAACAGTGTTTATTTTGGTATGTCAGAATTTTTATTTACTGCAGTATATCAGAATTTTTATTTACCTAGACTTTAAATTTTTCTAGATTTTTAAGTTTAATACAAATTATGCTTTGCTTCATTATATTGTATTTATGATTGCAGTGGATTTTTCTGTCCCACCTGCCAGCTCCCAAACAACTTATTAATTATGAAAGTGCGGCTGATCGCTTAGGCTTGTTCTTAACTATCTCTTATAGCTTAAATTAATCTGTATTTTTATTAATCTGCATTGTACCATGTAGCTTTTATTTCTATCCATTTTGTGTGTCTGACTCATTTTGCATCTACCTGGCTTTTCCTAGCATCTCTACTGCCTGGAAAATCCTGCCTAGCTATTGGCACACAGTGTAAAAGAATATTCCACAACATTTCCCCCTTTTCATCTAAATAAAAAAGAAAGTTTTTAACTCTAATAAAATAAAACTATAGATTATAAGAACAATTATCAAGTAAGAGTTACATTTACAATATCCAGTCCACTTATATTTGGCATATTTAGAGAAGCACTCCATTATTTATTATATCTTGGTGAATCCAAAGCTCTGTACCTACTTTACCTTCTATCATAACTAAGGAAATCTACAACTATAACTACCTAGTCTTCAACTCCATCAAAGACACCAGAAGAATATAATATTATCTGAATAAACAGGAAGTGCAGTGCAAGCCACTTCCAAATCTATAGAAATGTCAGACATCTGGCTACCTAGACAGTCACCCAAGGTTCTTCTGCAACATTAGGACATTTTCTTTAGCCTGTAGGCTTAGAATATCTGACAGACTTTCCTATGAAGCAGGAATTTTTGAAAGACTGTCCTACCCTATCTTAGCAAAGTTGGGCAGTTGCTTTTCTTGGTGTCCTGTTAGTCCAGTTAAACAGCATACTGTCAGCAACTGAGGCAAGGGCAGTTTTTTGCCCAAATGACTAGCTTTGCCCTAAAGAAAGCAAACTCAATATGGAGTTTCTTTGATGCCCATTTTCCTCTTTTGAAGTAGATTGATGCTGCCAAGAACAGCCATGTCTCATTGTCAAGAAAATCCTCATGTTATTAAAACATTTCAAAGCTGGGTGGTGGTGGTGGTGGTGGTGGTGGTGGTGCACGCCTTTAATCCCAGCATTCAGGAGGTAGAGCCAGGCAGATCTCTGTGAGTCCAAGGCCAGTCTGGTCTACCAAATGAGTTCCAGGAAAGGCACAAAGCTACACAGGGAAACCCTGTCTCAAAAAACAAAACAAAACAAACAAACAAAGAACCATTTCAAATGATATATTCTATAGATCTTTGCAGTGATTGAAGATAACCTATCAATCTAAAATATATCTCTGTATGCCCTTGAAAACATACTTAACATGACTTTAAGTTTGATAGTTATAGATGACTATTAACCTGCATTTATTATCCTAAATAGCTTTCAAAAACTAAAACTTTACATAATCTTTTTAAATGAGCTGCATAAGTACAATACCTTAAACAAGAATAGAAAGAAATATACAGTATAACAAAAATAAACTTAAATTTGTATCAATATACAAAATCCATACAAATCTAAAATTAATATTTATTTATTTATTTATTTATTTATTTATTTATTTTGGGTTTTTCAAGACAGGGTTTCTCTGTGTAGCTTTAGAACCTGTCCTGGAACTCACTTTGTAGACCAGGATGGCCTCAAATTCACAGAGATCTGCCTTCTTCTGCTTCCTACATGTTGGGACTAAAGGTATGCATCACTACAGCCCAGGTGTATATAAAATATTTGGGACTAGTAGTTGTTTAAAAGTAGACTTAACATCTACCCTTTTATCTCATCATTTTTACACTATATCCCTCTTTTTTCCTTCAGAAAGAGATTCTTGAATCTAATTCATTTTTGACTTTTATTTTTCCTGATCATTGACCAATAACAACTTGTAACCAATCCTGTGGTGATATTGTGTTGCCCAAAATATTGTGCATCCTAATAAATTTAACTGGGGTCAGAGAACAGAATAGCCACTAGATATAGATGCCAGAAAATGGTGGCAGACACGTCTTTAATCCTAGCATTGGAGAGGCAGAGATCCTCTGGATCTCTGTGATTTTAAAGACACAGTGGAAACAGCCAGGCATGGTAACTCATGCCTTTAATACAATGAAGTGATGGCAGAAAGCAGAAAGGTATATAAGGCGTGAAAACCAGGAGCTAGCTGGTTAAGCTTTCAGGCCTCTAGCAGCAGTTCAGCTGAGACCCATTCTGGATGAGGGCTCAGAGGTTTCCAGTCTGAGGAAACAGGATCAGCTGAGGAATTGATGAGATGAGGAAGCTGTGGCTTGTTCTGCTTCTCTGGTCTTCCAGCATTCACCCCAATACCTGGCTTCAGGTTTGATTTTATTAATAAGAACTTTTAAGATTTGTGTTACACAACATCCTAAATGATAACAAACATCTATGACCCATCAAATGACCAAAATTCATCCACTCCAACTCTTGGGAATGTGGGTGTCATGTTCCTGAGACTGTTTTCTGTTGTCTAGGGGTGCTGGTAATTTTAGGAGAGCCTGGGAAAATTGGAATAATTATCCAGTGTTGGGAGAGTTAGCTGCATTATTTGTTGTCAAGTCTCTGTGTGATGGGAAAGTGTAGCATCTATCTGAATTCCTGGCTAAAGTAGTCTGTGAGGCTAGACCATATCAGCCAGCAGTCTTGAAGCTCTTCTGAATGTAGAATTCTGAGGAAAGTACAACAGAGGCAATCTGAAATGCCGAGTCACCTGGGACACACATTTTCATTTGTGTCTGGTCCCTTTGCTCTGAAAACACATAAAATTTCAAAGGTTACATACATATATGTTTTAACACAAGTATTGAATGCATGGTGTGCACGTGTCAGCTAAAGATGATATGGTTTTGTTTTATACTTGTGCAGGTAAAAGGCATCTGTCAACTTTCTAAATCCCTTATGAAGGTATAATCCAAACTGTAATATGAGTCTTTATCTGTACCATATGAAAGGATCGTATGTAATAATAAGTCATGAGGAATCTATAGCCAACAAGATTTATCTTGTCTCATGTCATCTCATCTCAGAGCTGTTCCAAAGTTAGGGGACCATATTTCATGCTACATATCCTGTGGTCTTTTTTGGCTTGGTTCACCATGTCTGTAGCCAGGGTTTTCAGTGGGTCTCCCCCAATCAAACCTGATCCTCTTTAACCTAGAATGAGTTCACAATCTTTCATTTTTCTGTGGAAACAAAAACATAATCTCTTTTCCAACAGAACATATTTTTTGACTTCCATTTTGAAGTAAATCATTTTTCAAAGTATATGGGTTGATTTAAATTTAGCAGTTTCCATAGTCCAATGACTTTGAGCAATTATTATTTGCTCATCGGCAATCAAGAAATTCAAAAACAACACAATAACATACCAAATTCAGACTCCCCGTGTATTTCCCATCCCTATGTGGCTTATTCTTTCTTTTTATTACTTTACCCTTTCTATAAAGACTTTATTATTTTTAAACTATTATTTATTATTTTATTTTTATGAACATTTCTATCCTTTTTCTTTTATTTAAGCCTATGCACATTGTTAAGCACATTGTGGCCTGTTTAGAGGTTTTTGTTTTGTTTTGTTTTGTTTTCACCTGAACATACTTCACTACATATCTGTAATCTTTCCTGTCTGCATGAGTAAAACCTTATACATGCCATGCGGTTTAGCTTATGTGCACTGGAGGCTGAAGTACAGAGACAGCTGTTGGGAGACGTGCCTCTGTGCTGAAGACAACAGGAGAGACACGAGACTAGAAAGTCACATTTGGTTTCATTTTTGTATATTTAAAAATCTGTTTTTAAGCTTTCTCAGGTCTTAATGAATATATGTGACCAGATGTTGGGTGTCACTTGTAAGTAGATTTTTCTGTCTCTTCAGCCAGCTCCCAAATGACCAGAGAGAATTGTCATTAATTACACATGATCAGCTGATAGCTTAGGCTAGTTACTAACTAGCTTTTATAACTTAAATTAACCCATTTTTTATGTATATAATACCATGTAGCTCAATATATTTTTTTATTACAGCAAGTTCGTCCAGATTCTCGCTGAATTTCCTAGAGATGTTGCTCTTCTTCCCATCATTCTCTCAGTCTAGAACTTTTGCCTAACCTTTTCTTGCCTAGTTATTGGTCAGTTGCCTCCTTATTGAACCAATGAAATCAAAAGATTTTTGACAGTATAAAAAAGGATTATTCTACAGCATATTATTAAATTTTATCATTGTATGTACTTTTAAGCTAAGAAACATGTTTATTTTCCAGATTCACTGGCTTACATAGGAGGGCAACACTGAAGGTGTACATGCACTTTTAATCAAACGAGTCTCATGTCTTTAGTACAATCTTAGCATAGGGAAGAAGGTGTCTTGTGAGATTAACAATATATCTACATTAAAGATTTCTGAGAAAAGTACAGCAGCTTTAAATATGTACACATCTCTCTAAGCTAAGAAGGCTTAACAGGACGGCTTAATTTGCTTTTTGATGGATGTATAAAAACTATAATTAGGGGTAAAAAAACAGTGTCTATTTCTTTTAGACAGGAATGTTAAATGGAAAGTGATTTTTCTATCAGCTTTGTTGTAATTAGTGTCTATGCTATATTACTACTGGATTTTAATAATATATTTCTTTTAATTTGAGAACTATCATTAAATGACTTTAATTAACTACTTTTCAGAAAACTTCTCAATGCATCTTTCAAAATGTTGTCACAGTTCTTTTAAATCTTTTGAATGTTGACAGCCCATTGTGCTGAACCAAAATCAGTTTTTGACCCAAACATGTTTATGTGATTCACATTCATAGTTGTGTTTTATTTGTATTTTGTTTGTTTGTTTTTGTTTTTTGTTTCATACACATTCACAATTGCTCTTCTCAATTCTCCTCAGGCTAAAGTTTTCTTGAAACTTTAATTTTTATTGTGAAATCCTAATATGAATATTTAAAAGCCAAAATGATCCAAATTCTAACACTTTGTAAGTAGTATCATGTGACATCACATGGCCATGCACTTAACATCATTTCATGTGTCAAGGTTACAATACTGATATTCTAAAAAAAAACCCTATAAAATGACTTTCAGGTTGTATAAGTAAAGATACATGAATCCAAATAATGTATCTAGCTGTGTGTCTTATACTTAAGACAATTCACTAGCTATATACAAATTTTAAAAAATGACACAAACCATAATTTGAAATACTTCCAGTCTCAAAGTTTTCAGACAAATATTATTGAACTGAAAGTTTAAGATAATACTGTATAATACTTTTTTAAATCCCTAATCATGATGCAGATAAGGTTACCATGACTGATAAAGAAAAACATGTCTTAAAGGTTAAGAGTAGGTACTGCTCCTGCAGAGTACCAGAGTTTAGTTCCCAGCAACCAGGTTAGCTAGCTCACAATGCCAAATCCAGTGGAATCCAATTTCTCTGTGCTTTGTACACACCTGCACTCACATTCACATACCCACACACAGACACATAAACATACGTTCTTAAAAATACATTAAAGGGCGAATAATAACAATGATAAAATTTTATTATTACTGTATAAAATTTATCTTTGAACAAGTTTTAGATGTTTCAAATTCATAGTTTAGTGCATGCCAGCTATTATTATTTATTATTATTTGCATAAGTAAATATTCTGTTGTCCACATTTATAGATTAGAAAGATTTTGATTTGTGGTAAGTAATTGAGTTCGTTTATGTGGTCTTTCACAGATACTAGACATTTTAGTATAAACTTAACAATTGCTTTCTATTTTTCGTGATAGTACCATGATCCAGTTTCTGTACAACATAGAATATAGATACAATTTATATTTTTCTTTACCAGATATTGCAATGGTGTATATATTTAGTTCACCATTTTGCTACCAGTTTGAAATGTTACTTTTATACAATGTTAAATTTTCATAGGCTCTACTAGTATATCTAAAGTTCTACTATGTTGCCATATCAACTCATAATCCTACACTTTACCATATAAACTGTATATATTTCATAATACAGTTTACTAACCAAAATCCTGTCAATCAGCCAAGATTCATATTGAAAACCAAAATGGCTGTGTGCATTGACAACAAATAACTGTGAAATATGCATGAAAAATCTGTCAGTTGTTTTTCTTTTTTTCAGTTGTTGCCAAATCTTGAAGTGGGAGATCAGGCAGTGAAAGAGGGACATATTAGGCAGTTTATGAGAGCAAAGTGTTAAAAGTAAGTGGAGAAATTTGACATTAATGTTTGTCAATGAGAATCTAGTTCACCTGTGGCAAATGGTAACCACACATGACAAGTTGTTACATCTGACCAGGGAATGGGACAGCACACATGAGTTGAAGTAGCACCTAACAACCACAGCCTTTTGACGGGGAAATCACTGTGAGTCCTGCTATCCAAATCTCTCAAACCATCTCTTACTAGTTTCCTTAGGAAGAAAAGTATGGGGAAGGACATTTCAGAAAACATAATTTAGCAACCCAAGTACACACCATAAAATTTTCTGAAACTTCCCTTCCCATACACAGCATAACGCTCATAAAAAGTATACCTAAACAGAGCTTAATAAGTAACAACTAATGAAACCAATTTATTTTCAGGCATGTGGGTGAAACTGTATATCAGCATGTTAAACAAGTAATTCATACTCAGACATATATTGCAAGCATTCTTCATGTCATGAAAGAGTATAGAAATTATCTGGGAAAAAATATATCCAGAGAAGGGAGAAAGACTAATGGTGGATAAAGGTGATCAGTGGATATACATATAAAGACATATAATAAAGTTCATCACTTTTAAAATCAATATAGACATGACTGCTATAAACAGGTTGTAGCCATAATCACTGCACTGGAAATATATATATCACAAGAAAAAGGAATACTTGGTGTCAAGAAAGGGGTAAACTACAGTAGGAGAGAGTTGCAAGGAGGTAATTGAGGATAAACTTATAATAATATATTGTATAGTAAGAAACTATAAAAAAAGAAAAGCTAATTCTTGATAGATAGATAGATGATAAATAGGTATAGATTAGATAGATGGATAGATAGATAGACAGACAGATAGATAAGATAAGATAAAAATGAAGATAATATGGGAGTCATTCCTAGAACAGACACGAGGAAAATATCACACATACAAGTAGGAACACTTCTTTTCCTGGGATATGATAATTAACTTATTTTCTACTTTTGGTTCTTTGTGGCTTTTCTATCTGAGTTACATCATACTAATTATAACTTAAATATTGAGATATAAGGTGACTGCTATTAATTTGTTCTGTTGTTAGTCAGGAATTAAAGATGAAATGCTTATCCATGTTCATATATAAACAAGCATTCACAACAAAATGTTGATGGACTGCTTAAAACTATTTCAGATTTTGTTTTTGAAACTTCATTTGTGATTTTGGTGATTTTTCAGATTATGTTCTATTCTTATTGCACTCCTGTGAAAGCACCTCAGCTAGCTGTGGTTCTTTACATGCTGGGATAGCCCAAGCACAATGCCTAGCACTAGAGCCACTAACTTCATCCATAGGATATGGGATTATTATGTAAAACATGACTGTCTACATGCCAGACATATGCTTCCTTACTCCTGGTGCTTCCTAGTAAATCTAGGTATACCTCAGATGTCAAAATCCATTGCCAACAGTTTAACTTCTCTCTTTGTTGGTTGATTAACAGACATGGATAATTTAAGTTATTCACATTTCAGCTTCAATTTCTATGTGAATAGATATACTGTTAATGCCTACAATAAGGGATTCTCAATTTGGGAAGAAGAGTTTTATACCATGAGAGCCCAATACTACCTACAAAGTTCTGAAACCAACATTCATCTTCTTGATTACTCAGAGTAATAACAAATAAAGCCTATTCTATCCCCACCCCTCAATTTCCACATTGGTGAACACTAATTGTGAGAGACCACAGAGTATATGTTGTTCAGATTTAGAGTATCTATCAAATCTTGGGCAAGACTGATTCAATTTCCCAAGCTGTTTGCTCAAGTTGCCGCATTAACCAATTTTTCTAAGGTCCATTTCAAAATAGCCTTTAAAAATTGTCTCAGATGGTAGAGAAAACAGTAAAAACAATAGATTCCATGAGTATGAAGTCATTTCTACAATCCATTTGCTGTGAAATGAGTTGCATGGTCAGAGGCCATGCAGCAGCGTAGAGCAGCATAGAGAAGTTAAGTGGCTGTCTATGTCCACAGGGAGTTATTCTGAAAGAACTATTGACAGAAAGAAGACAAATCCTTTTCAAGAATAGGTGTCTATTTCAGTGGCAATGAATCTTCTCGTTGAGTTAGAAGAAAGTTTTCATGATGGAATTGCTTGCATCCACCACCCTGCCACAATGAGTCTGGCTGATAGCCCCAGGGGAATCTCTGGCTCAGTGATGATCCTGGCAGTTATCAGACAGGACACGCCACAGTGGCAACAGCCACATCTGTCTTTGTGAGTGGAGACTCATGTTTCTTCCCTATGTTCAATTTATATCCCTGCCACTACAGGTGCTTTATTGCTGGAAATATTGGACACTGATAGAAATGGCTGAATTACTAAAACACTTGGAGCAAGGCACCACAGCATTAGAAATATTAAAATTACCTTTGATGATCAAAAATATATGATAGAAGTCTCTTCAAATTATGTGCTCACCTGAGCTAAACTTACCATTAAGATATTTCTTCAGAAAGCTACACTATATTTGCCAAGGGCATTCTGTGAATACTTCTGGTAAATCAAACTGCTTGTCCAAGCTCATATATCAGTGCCTATCTCCAAATCTAATCACTGACCCATCCACACAAATGAAAAACCAGTGCTAACACATGTAAAATCTGCCACCAAAAGAATTTCTACTTCCTATCATTGTTAAGAACCACTCTAGAGTGGGGTTCTAGTTGTATATTTCTTTAGTTTGGTTACAAACAGAATGCAAATCAGCAAATCAACCAAAGTCATATTTTATTTATTCAATTTGATGGACAGAGATATCTATGGCTCCCAATAAGAAAATACAAAGAGAAAAAGTATAGGAAAAAGGAAAATCTATGGATATTTAGACCTTTTGTTTGACAATGCATACTTCTGACTTCAGGATATGGTAAATCTACACTCATGCATATATTTTCTTTTGATCACAGGTCAGTGTGCATGCCCATCTTTGTGGCTTATTTAGACAATGCTTAAATTTCTTGAAGAGTAGTACCATTCCATTGTGCCTTGGTAACTTACATCACACCCTAGACATAATAAATCTTCTATTATGCTCAACTTTTGGAAGAAATTTCATGACAAAGAATCTATAGAGCACATCCTAAGGATTTGTGCTGTGATGCCTTAAAGTTGCAGTTATGATCTGTCTCCTTGGGATGCCTCCATATATAAAAGAAAATATGTTTGATTATATAACCCAATTGAGTCAAATTTCATGCCTACTTTTATCATATAATGACTTCTTATATGACACACAAAAACATGGAAATGTTGGATTAAAACAGAATGCCTAAATGAAATACATGTTGCTGCCAAACTCCAAGCAAGCTTATCATGACCCATACTGATTATAAGACGGATGAGAGACATATTAAGAAATGAATTTAGTTGATGTGGCAATTCTCTACAATTTCATGGAATTGATTTTGCCTGTGTCTTGTGCCTTAAAGATATACCTAAATGAGTTGCTTCAACTTCTTCATCAGGTCCAATGAATATCATAGGAAAGGTGTGCTTCTTTGTGTAAAAGGGAAGCCAATCATGTATATTCACTGTAAGAAAAGATAGTTACTCCCACTGTCGTCCAGGTTGTTCATGTAGATCTCATCCATTTCTCTGTCACTGGGTGATCCCTGTGTCTTTCCTAGGGTCCCATTTTCTAGGTAGCCTCCCTGGAGTTGTGTAGCAGTCCAGTCAACTTTGTTTTACTTCTAGTATCCTCTTATGAGTGAGTACATACCATGTTTGTCTTTCTGAGTCTGGGTTACCTCACTCAGGATGATTTTTTCTAGATCCATCCATTTGCCTGCAAACCTCATGATGTCACTGCTTTTTCTCTGCTGAGTAGTACTCCATTGTGTATATGTACCATATTTTCTTTATCCATTCTTCAGTTGAAGGGCATCTAGATTGTTTCCAGGTTCTGGCTATTACAAACAAAGATTATATGAACATAGCTGAGCAAATGCCCTTGTGGTATGATTGAGCATTCCTTGGGTAGATGCCCAAGTATGCTATAGCTGGGTCTTGGGGGAGATGGATTCCCAATTTTCTAAGGAAGCACCATATTGATTTGAGGGAAGGAATGCTTAGGGGAGCAGGAGATCACACCTATATCAAGAACAGAAAGGGAGAACAAGGAATAACAGACCATGATAAATGAAGACCACATGAGAACAGGAATAGGCAGAGTGCTGGAGAGGTGCCCAAAAATTCACAATGATACATCCTCTGTAGACTGCTGGCAATGGTCGAGAGAAAGCCTGATCTGACCTAGTCTGGTGATCAGATGGCTAAACACCCTAACTGTCGTGCTGGAACTCTCATCCAATAACTGATGGAAGTGGATGCAGAGATCCTCAGCCAGGCCCCAGGTGGAGCTCCAGGTGTCCAACTGTCGAGAAAGAGGAAGGTCTGTAAGAGCGTGAATTGTTGAATCCAAGATTGGAAAAAGCACAGGGACAAATAGCCAAACGAATGGAAGCACATGAATTATGAACCAAAGGCTGTGGAGCCCCCAGCTGGATCAGGCCCTCTGGATAAGTGATACAATTGAATAGCTTGATCTGCTTGGGAGACACCCAGTCTGTGGACCAGGATCTGTCCTTAGTGCATGAGCTGGCTGTTTGAAACCTTGAGCTTACACAGGGACACTTTGCTCAGTCTGGAAGGAGGTGACACGACCTGCCTGTACTGAATACACCAGGTTTAAATGAATCCCCAGGAGACCCTTGATCCTGGAGGACATGGGAATGGAGGGGAGGGTCTGGGGGGGAGGTTGGGGAGTGGGATTGGGAGGGGGGAGGACATGGGAATCCATGGCTGATGTATAAAATTTAAAACACATAATAATAATAATAAAAGAAACGATATTTAATATACTAGTAAACATGACTGTGGAAGTTTTCCTGTCAGTTCCACTATAAATTCATGTGTTTATAATAGTCATCATTAATAGCTAAATAATGTATTGTAGCTGGAGAGTTTTCCCCAGGTCCCACCAAGCTCTGTCAGTCCGACAGCCCATTTATAAAATAAACATACAGACACTTATATTATTTAAACTGCTTGGCCGTTAGCCCAGGCCTAGCATTGTCTGGCTCTTATTCTTATATTCAGCCCATTTCTAATAGTCTATACTTTGCCACATGGCTTGTGGCTTACCAGTACCTTACATCTACCTTGTCATGGCGGGCAGCTTGCAGTGTTCCCTCCTGCCTTCCTGTTCTCTCAATTCTCCTCTCTCTTAGTCCCACCTATACTTCCTGCCTGGCTACTGACCAATCAGTGTTTTATTTACCAATGAATCATCCACAGCATTTCCCCTTTTTCTTTTTTTTTTTTTTCAAAAAGGAAGGTTTTAACTTTAAAAAAGTAAAACTAAATACAATAAAACAATTATCAAGCAAGAATTACAGTTACAATATTAAGGAAGATATCCTGTCTATCTTATATTTGTGAGTCTAAGGTTTTATATCTAACTTATCTTTTATCATAATTGAGGAAATTATAACTATCTCTAGTCTTCAACCACATCAAAGACCTCAGAAGGATATATTATTACCTGAGAAATGGGAGAAGGATGCAAGCAACTTTCAGCAGTCTTGCAAGGTAGACAGGCAGCTGGCAGCCTGGACAGTCACCTAATGTTCCTTTGTAAAGTTGGGGCATCTGTCTTCAGCCCACAGGTCTAGAGTCTCTTGGTCACTTTTCTCAGTGTCCTGTAGAATGTCTGGTAGTTTCTTCTGTGAAGCAGAAACCTGAAGGACCCGTTGTCAAGCAAAGTTCAGTGGTTACCTTTCTATGGGTCCTGCATGTCCAATTGATCAAGCAGTCCAGGCAAGAACAGTTTCTTGCCCAAATGGCTATTTTTGCCAAGGTGAAGATAAACTTCACATGAAGTGTCTTTGATGCCCATCCTCCTCTCTGAAACAAATTGATGCTGCCAGGAACAGATATGTCTCACTGTCCAGAAGGTCTGAATTTTAAAAATATTTTAAATGCCATATTCTGTAGATCTTTGAAGTGTTTGAAGATTATCTATCTATCTGAAATATATCTATGTATACCTAGAAAACTTAACATGACTGTAAGTTTGAATATCATAGAAGACTAATTGATCTGTATTTCTTAATTATCCATTACAATCTAAATGAGTTACATAATACCTCAAACGAGAGTAGAAATATATATACAGTATAAAAAAGTAAGTTTAAACTTGTATCAATAAGCTAAAATCTATACCAATGTAAAACATTTTAAACAAGTTGTTGCTCTTTAAAAGTAGGTTCATTAATCTACCCTTTCATCCTATCTTATCTATATCATATCCCCTTTTCTTCTTTAGAAAGAGACTGCATTTATAATCAACCTGTTTTAAATAAAAATATTGGTTTTTCTCTGTCCTACACCAGAGGGCTCTTCTGATTTGGGACATATAATCTTTTAACCTTTTTTTTTTTTTAATCAATATGCCTGGTTTTAGAGAAGGAGTGACCAATTCTATCTCCAAAGCCAGCTTGATATATTTGGGAATTTGGGCGTAGTTTTTCTTACTACTTCCTGCTGGAGGGGGGGCGCTGTATCTTATGAGGACACAAAGAAAATTTTAGGATTATGGAGTAGTTCATGTATCATTTGAGCCAGTTGCCTTGAAACTGTTTTGGATGTTGAATCATTTGGGCCATGGTTTCATCAGAGACCTTTTACAGGGGTCTTGGCTGGTCAAACCTGATGTATCTTAATCTGGAACAAATCCATAGCCCCTTACTTTCTGTGGAAACAAAAGCAGAGACTCTTTTCCAAAGCAACATATCCTTATATCCAAATTTTGAAGTCAAGGTACCTTTAAAATTTACATATTTTTTTAACTCAATGGCTTTTATGAACAAATCTTTTTATGTAGTTAAAAATCACAAAGACAACAGAAACCAGATTCTCTGTGTAATATCCATCTTCATAAGATTGAAAGGTAACTGCGGCTGCTGACTCTGCCCACCTTAGTTTCCAAAGTGGTCTTGGTACAGTTTACAGTCAGCTCTGGGTCTAGAGCCATGTGTACCATCAAATATCAGAAGCAGTTCTATCAAAGCAGCACATAGCCCAGAAACCTTTTTTTTTTTTTCTTCTTTGTTTTAAAACTAGCAAAGGCTAAATCCATCATGCAGCAGAGTAATGTGTTGCCTTTAGACTCCTCATTCCTGCCACACTGCAGGTCAGAAGCACATGCCAGGAACCTGCCATAGTAGCTCAAACTGGCAGGCTGCTGCTAACTTGAGAGAGACAACTAGAAAACTGTTTTTAGCTCCATTTTAGAATCTTTTTTTCTCATGTTTTAGGTAGAAACGCTTGCAAACACATTGGGTGCCATTTGTAGCTGGAGAGTTTTTCCCGGGTCCCACCAAGCCCTGTCAGTCTGACAGCCCAATTATAAAATAAACATACAGACACTTATATTATTTAAACTGCTTGGCCATTAGCTCAGGCCTAGCATTGTCTAGCTCTTATTCTTATATTCAGCCCATTTCTAATAGTCTATACTTTGCCACATGGCTCATGGCTTACTGGTACGTCACATCTACCTTGTCATGGAGGCAGCTTGCAGTGTTCCCTCCTGCCTTCCTGTTCTCTCAATTCTCCTCTCTCTTAGTCCCACTTATATTTCCTGCCTGGCTACTGACCAATCAGCATTTTATTTACACAGAGTGATATCCACAGCACTTCCCCTCCTCCTTTTTTTTTTTTTAACTGGGAAGTGGAAGGCAAAGGCTGGGAGAGACCTGTCAGCTGCTGCCATGACAAGAAAGATGTAAGCTACAGGTAAGCCACATACCATGTGGCAAAGTATAGATTAATAGAAATGAGTTAAATATAAGAGTAGGAGCTAAATAATGGCAGGCCTGAGCTAATGGCCAAGCAGTTTAAATAATATAAGCATCTGTATGTTTATTTTATAAGTGGGCTGTCAGACTGACAGGGCTTGGCACAGGCTGGAGAGAAGGTCTCCAGCTACAGTGTATAGGTGGTTTTAGATCATAGTTTCATTCTATGAGTCAGCTATGTTATTTTGATCTGGGACTCCACACATTTCTGGAAAATTGGATAAAACTGATATCCACTTTATATGGAAAATGATTCATTTTCAATCAAGAAAATCAGTCTGCTATAACAAAGGTCAATCAGATGACTCAATGAAGTATACAGTAGAAGTTAGTGTACCTAGTACTTTATGATGGCACAGACACTGCAGTAACTCTTAAGTATATAATTTCTTCAAAGCACTATGTAGAAAATATCAAAACTTCCAGGATTTCTATTTGCCTATTGCTTTCCTAAAGAGCCAAGGGGTTTTCCATCCCTCTCCCAAGCACTGTCAGTTTTTAAGCAGATGTATTTTAATAGCTATGTCTGGATATGCTTGTCTTAACATATCCTGTTATTCATTCCAAATGTAGGAAGATAACTGGGGAATGATCTTGGGGAACCACTGGACTAAATCTGTCACCTACTAAGCAAAAATTTTATTGATTGTCTTGACTTCTCCTCTGATTTGTAGTCTATTAAGGCATGTTGATTTCTTATTCCCAGAATTAACATTATTCTTGAGTCAGCACTGTAGTTGAAGTTTACCTATGTCCACTGGCTCCAGCGTCCTTGCGTTCTGCATCTGCTCAGACCCAAATAAACACACACAAGCTAATATTATTTAAAACTGCTTCACCATTAGCTCAGGCCTTCGACTAACTAGCTCTTACACTTAAACTCAACCAATTTCTATTAATCTAGATGTTGCCATGTATTTTGTGGCTTAACTTGTGTGCCTGTTACATGCTGCTCCCTGGAGGTGGGCTGGTGTCTTCAGACTCAGCCTTCCTCTTCCCACAATTCTCTTCTCTGTTTGTCTCACCTATACTTCCTGCCTAGCTACTGACCAATCAGCATTTTATTTATTCAGAGCAATATCTACAGCACAGCAGCTAGCTTTTCATCTGATTTTTATTTACCTTTCCTTAATCCATTACCATCCTTACTGAATGACCACAAGTTCATTAAGAGGGACTGGGAAAAATATTAGTAGCAATATATTTTAAACATTGTGGGCTTTTGGAACACTGAAACTCAGTTGCCTCCACATGTAAGGAACTTGGGGTCTGTGAACTCTCTAAAATCAGAGGACTGACCAGAAAATTATGAATTGTTTAATGTGATTGGAGACATGTTTGTATTCACTGGTTTCAGAATGTTTCACTTCACATGTTAAGTGAGACTTGCATAACAATCCTTATCTGTTTCTATTCCAGGTATAATCTGTCAGGGAGATCTCCCTTTCTGTCAATCTAGTATAATCTCTGTGGGTCTGGTTATTCTGATTGTTGCTTTGACAGTGAAGTCCATTACAATGATCACCCTCACATTGTTTTACGATTCACTAGACTTGATATGCTAAATTCTGCAGACCAGGTCAATGTCAGGATTTATTCTCAACATATCCATTGAGAAGAGATAACACAAGGCTCTCAAGATATGAGAACACATGTAATAATGCCTTTATTGAACTTTCAGTGAACTAAAATCTTTTCTCATTGTTCTTCATAGGAAGAGCTAGAGCACATATATGAACCCACTCCAAAAGGGTAGTACTATCCCTAGGGAATAGGTTATCTTCATTCATAATATTCTAATGGTGGGTATAATAGGTTTTTTTTTTTCAAATTAAATACATTTAGATTTCACCCTAGTGAATTTTCTATCCAAGTTGTTAGTGTTCAGTACAAATGAACACTTCGATTACAGCTTCTAGGATTATTGAGCCCATTTATATTAACTGGTTCTCTTTCAAATATATATTCACTCACATGATCAACAGGCTATATTAGGTAAAATCTATCAGCCATACAAAAGTTCCTATGAATTACACTACTTGTTGTGTATTCAATCTCACAGAAATAATGCAGTCCTTTTAATGGAAACTAGTTTATGACATTCTGTACTTTTCCAGCAAGGAGGAAACTTTAAGGGATATAGGCAGAGAAAGTCTATCCACTGGCAAGGAAGGCTATGCAGAGTTTGGGGGGCCTAATCCAATTATATTAAGTTAGAGCACATACCCTCTAGACTTTCTTTTTTTTTTTTTTTTTTTTTGGTGGGAGGAAGCTGAGGACTGAACCCAGGGCCTTGCGCTTGCTAGGCAAACGTTCTACCACTGAGCTAAATCCCCAACCCTAGACTTTCTTCTAATCAGTTCTGATTATTTATTATTATTTTTGTAAATGCTAATGAGTAGAAAACCCAGTTTATAGCTAATTCTATTATGTGCAGCCTTTAATTATGTCCCCACTTTATTTGAAACTTTGTGCTGTTGCTACCTGATATAAGAGCAGCTTTTAGGTAGCTGTAGATGGTTTCATTTCATTAAACAGTCTTTAAGTTTGGGTTAAAATCACTGACCATAGACTTACCATGTTCTTGATACACTTAGGGATAACCATTCTATACAGCTATGCCTTATTTTAGCAAGATTATCTGTGAGGAAAGTTTAAATTAATTCAAGGCCATATTCTTATAGGAGTTCTTATACCTTGAGACAGGAAATTAATTTCATGTGGATTTTGTTTCTTTAGGAATAGAGACAGTAGTGTCTTCATACCAAAACAGAGTAGATAAACAAACCAAGAAAACCTGAAAAAATAATTCATAGACTGTATCCAGTGAGGTTCTGTTTCCTGGAACTACTTCTTTGAACAACCTCTACTAGTTAGTAGTCAAACAAAAACTAGAGTCCCTGAAAGAAAAGCAAAGGTGGATTGATACACTGTTTTCTTTTTCTTTGTGGAGACTGAAAGCTGTATGACAAAAGTCAGGAAAGGAAAACCTGTATTTTCTAGTTTCTGGGATTTTTGTTGGTAATAATTTTAGTAGAGGACAATGCTTCTCTTTTTGGCTCCTTAAATATTCTTTATACGTTTAATTTATATTATGCCTATAAATTATTCATTTTTCTGTGATATTAATTAATGTAAAGATAAATGTTTTCATCCTTTTATTTTTTTATATTTCTTTTAGTTCTTTCTTATTTCTTTTATCAGCTTCATTTTTTTCATCTTTTAGATATCTGTCTCTGTAGTCACTTCCATGGCTTTGTGTTCATGACCCTCCATGAACACAACATTGTCTCTAATCCTGAAGACATTGATGCATCCTTACTCCAGGGTCCAAATGTATGAAGCATGAAGAACAGCAAAGGTTGTTATTTGATCCTGCCTTCTTGTGGCCCCTCAAGCCCTTTTCTGGCACTTTTTTTTTTTGTCATCTGTGTGTAGAGTTTTATACATTGATGAGGATGTTTGCTTCAGATTAACACACTCCCTAGTTAACCAGCACACATTATTGTTTAATGGGAAATTTTATATCAAATCTTGTTTTATGTTCTTAAGGTTCCTCCAGTCACAGAGAGGAAGCCACCACTGATCTGTCTTTATTTTAAGCAAGTTACTATGAATGAGGTACTAAACTGACATCAGTGTCAAACAAATGTCATCAAGCACAGCGAAAATTTAGGAAAACATGATGTAGATCTCATCCAGTCACAGATGTAAAGAAGAGAAGTGGAGAAATGAAAATGACCTCATGGAATCAGCCTGAAGCATCTCTGAAACTGAGAAGCAAAAATTCCAAGAAAATTAACAGCATTAGATATGAATGCTCTTAGTGTAGTGATAATATTCCTTTTCAACATAAAAATTTTACCACAAAATAGCAATGAAGCAGGCATAAGACCTTATACATGTTTGACCTCACATAGGACATCATTTGTTTCCTCTGATGTTTTCTGATAAATCTCAGACAAAATTGTTTTGTCCAGTAGAAATAGCATTCATCCATCACTCTTGTGATCTAGACTTTTGTCTTATTGATTGTAATCTTGCCAGGTAGTCCTTAGGAGACAGCCTGGCTTCCTTAGCCATGTTTGGATGACAGTAAGTTCAAAACTCATATATGTGACTATTGTAAGACAAAGTTAATGATGCCTTTTCTCTAAAACAATCATAACTATATAGAGTAGTGTCTCTCTGTAACTGAGCACTTTCCTTTTTCAACACTCATGCTTAAATCTATTTAATACGTTTCTTAGACCTCACATCTACACAGAAGATAGTCTTGAATTTTTCCCCCCAATGGACCACAAATCTCAGTTTAGACTGAACCAAATCTTTATACAGATTTTCAAAACCAGATTACAATGAATGTAGAATTTCAAAATATTAACTTATTAAGTGACATACATTTCTAATCTACTGATTTAAATTGTGATAGGCTAAAAAGTGGAGTTTAGAAGTCACAGGGGCCATAAGAGTATTTTAAGTAGCTATAAAGATACTCCAATATGACTCCAATACTTGGTGCTTATTACAAATCAGAACTTAAAGTTGATATAACAAAATAAATTATTGATGCATTTAAAACATTCATCTCTCTTAGTAATATTCTCATTATATAGTTTGTAAATGTAAGGAAATATGTTTTTATAGAACTTGTGGAAATGGTAAGCTATCTGAAAAGCTGTAATAGTGAAACTTACATTCTTGGGATGGTCAACAGGCATCTAATTGGTGTTATAAAATATTTGTATATTGTATGAAGATGTCTCACTGTGATTGGTGTAATTAAAACTTGAATGGCCAATATCAAGGCAGGAGGTATAGATGGGACTTCCCTGAGCCCATCCATTTCTCCCGTTTCAGCACTGGAATCAGATATCTCCCATAGGCACTTTCAAGGACTAACAGAAATAACAGTCGAGACAACCACATGCTAGTCTCCTGATTTAAGGTAAATTCCACAAGGAGACACTGCCTAGGTTAGGTGGACTTTAAGTAATATCTTCATACAGTTTAGCTCAGACCCTCCTTCCTTACAGCCTTACTATCTCTATAGACCTCTTACTCTTTACATAACCACTTCTAGGAATATTTAGATAACCTGCACTGACAGCTATGCATAGCCAGAACCCCAGTTCAAGCCTCCCTGTAATTATCATCATTGGCAGTATCTGGCCAGGTCCATCCCCAGATGGATCTTATCAGAGATACCTCTGTACTCTCTAAGAACAGACTTAAGCATCCAGACTACCCGTTTGAGAAGGCCTGGCAGATGTGCCAATTAAGCTTAACTTCTTCCACTCCCAAATCTTACCTCTAGTTCCAGATCTCCCTTTAACTATCACCAGAGGCATCTAGCTGTACACAGGTTGCTTAGCGACCAAGCACACTTTTCCCCACCATGCAGAAAAAAAATGGTAGATAGCTTGGACAGATAGGTGCCACAGGAAAAAAGAAGGCAGTTTTATTTTCTCCCATTGACCTAGCAACTTATAGATTCTTAACATTTTCTACCAATCATGTTTAAGATTATAGTTAAGCACATAAGACCTCTTCTTAGATATTACCCAAATTTAGCCTTTAGTTAATTCATTTCCCCATTAGTCACTTCTCTTTTGGGTTGCAAATGATAATTAACAATTATTGCCCTTCCATGTGATTCTTATCACCATCCACTCTGTTTGCACAAGAGATTACTGCTTGTAAGTGTATATATACCCAGACTCCCAGGGCACGGGAGGACAGATAAGAAGATTTGGAAGAATAAATGACAGGACTAAGAGCTTTGTGTGCTGAAATCTGAAAACAGTGCTCTCTGTTCATAGTTCTCGCCTGAGTCCCTGGGATGTATATTATTAAGGTTTGTCCTCTAATATTATATAAGAACACACTTCCTCCAACAAGGCCATATCCACTCCAGCAAAGCAACACCTTTGAATATTGCCACTACATATGAGATTGTCTTAGTTTGGGTTTCAATTGCTGTGACAAAACACCAGAACCTAAAAGCAACTTGGAGAGAAAAGGGTTTGTTTGGCTTACACTTCCATATTCCTGTTTATCACTGAAGGAAGTCAGGACAGGAACTCAAATAGGGCAGGATCCTGGAGATAGGAGCTGATAGAGAGGTCATAAAGGGGTGTTGCCTATTGGCTTGCTTCTCCTGACTTGTTCAGACTGCTTTCTTGTAGAACCTAGACCACCAGGCCATTGATGGCACCACACACAATTATGCTAGGTCCTTCCTCATTGATCACCTATTGAGAAAATTCCTTACAACTGGATCCCATGGAAGCATTTCCTCAAGTGAGGCTCCTTCCTCTCTGATTACTCTAGCTTGTGTTAAGTTGACACAAAACCAGACAGTATAATGTATCAATTGATCACACACACACACACACACACATACACACACACACACACACACACACACACTAAGAAACGTGAGTTTGAGAAGGATTTGGAGGGAATGAGAGGAGATAGAAGAAGGAGAAGAAGAGGGGAAATGATAAAAATGTATTAATCAGCTGGACGGTAGTGGTGCACGCCTTTAATCCCAGCACTCAGGAGCCAGAGGCAGGTGGATCTCTGTGAGTTTGAGGCCAGCCTGGTCTACAAATCGAATTCTAGGACAGGCGAAAGCTGCACAGAGAAACCCTGTCTCAAAAAACAAAACAACAAAAAAATATATTACCCATGATATTCTCAGAAGTATAAAGATATTAAAATTAACTTGAGCAAGATTCAACAGCTAGCATATTTAGAGAAACTGAAGTTATTTAATTGCAGAGGGCATAGGATCTTAGTTACATTTGCCAACAGAGAAGAGTGGTGCTTCATACAGACACCCCTGTTTGCCACTCACATAACGTTGTGTGCATAAGAAGCACAGAGGCCACAGGGAAGCTAGTTATCAGAGTAAGAAGTTGACATAAGGGTTTGCAATTTGGTTATTTTACTCTTCTCTTACAACCTCCTTTAAAACTTGAAGAAGAAATCCAATTTTTTTAAAAAAAAAGGTAGGGAGTAAAATAGAATTATTTTGTTCAATTATGAAATAGCAGATCATTATTATCTTTTTTTTGTTATATTCATGTCACAACATTTTCCAGAATTCTGAAGTTATCAGCATGACTATATATGTGAGTGAGTTTCCCTCACTTCTAAGAATGAGAGGAACATTCTCTAGGCTGTGGGAGAGTCCAAGTTACATTTTAAGTTTTAATTACTTAGAGATCCATGATAAAAATGCCTCTGATCTGCAAGCCCCTTGCCCAAGGACAAATAGTTCCTGTAATGTGGAAGCTCTTGTTTATGGGAGATAACAAGCCACATGTTTTTATTCCCCTAAACAAGTTTGCTTTACCCTTCTACACAGGATGTGCTTGATCACATATGGGTTGGAGGTAGGTAGCCATGGAATATGTCAGGATGTACGTTTGCCCTGGATTGGTCCTGATGGAAAACGCAATGAATTATGTGTTTTCCTTCTTAAGCTCTTGCCATACCTGATTCTGGGCCATTTCCTAGGAAACTGGGTATGGACCTGGCCAGAGCCCATCTACGTGGCCAGTATTTAACTAAATCTTGCTTCAAGTTTGACTTCAAACTGTGGTAGTGGTCTTATTAGGTGGGATTAACAGCTGTCGTCTGTTGCAGGACCAACGATGCCCTTGGAACAGTTGCTCTGAGCAAGTGTGAGAAAAGCAGGAGCAGTGGTACATAAATTCCATGAATTTGGGCTTTAAGGAGAGCACTGTGGATATACTAAAGCTCAGCAGGAGGCCCTATAACATGGCTCCCTACTGATGAGAAGGAAGCCTTTCTCCACCCACGCCATTGTGACATCTGAGATGTAACAACTCAACTTGAACAAAAATCTCATCTGAGAGTGAGGAATGCTTCCCTGCTAAAAGGTTTAGTGAATGTGGTTAGAGTGCTTGTTAAACCCTCTCCCATCCCTCTCCCTCCCTCCTACTCAGCATTCCTTTATGTAAGATACATCTATCTGTGTCTGCATTTATTTGCAATGATAACACAAAGTCAATGTCATAATATGATGAGGATTTCACTTAGAATTATAATTTATAAGGAATAAACACTGCACAAATGATACCATTAAAGGAAGAAATCTTTGTTCTTTGCTTTTCTATGTATTTTAATAAGCCCTGAAATATTTGCATTCTTCGATGTTATTTTGATGTTTTTATCTTTAGCAAATATAGTGCATTTCAATAGATATGCACATGGGTTGAGTTTTTATTTACCTAGTATATATGCATGTATAGTTGATTTGCATCTGAACGTACATCAATATCCCCATGTAACTAGATCACAGAAATGGTGGAGTCAATCTTATTTTCCAGTTTTCTCACAGAACTTTTGCCTGTTTTTCTGTAACCCAGCAAAGGGCAAGTACTCAATATCTCATTTTAACACCTCTCTCACCCGGGAGAAATAATTCCTATGCTTGGTGTGGGCACATCATTTCCCTTTAAGACACAGAGATCTGTAGTGATGATTTTGGTTTAGTCTGGCTATCTTCTCTGACTGCAATACAAGACTAAGGCATTCCTAGCATTTTTGTCTTGGTTAAGATTTTCCCACGTACCTATTTAGGTTGTGGGAACTGTTTTGGTTTTGCTTGGTTTATTTTGTTTTGTTGCCCAGTGTTGGATTTTTGTTTTTTCTTTTTTATTGAACACCATGTAAGACTTGAAGGTTTATCTCTTTTTAAAAAAATAAAGTTACTTTTTGACAATTTTAAACATGTGTACTAGGTATTGTGACCCCAATCAACCCACCATTACCCTCTGTTATGTCTTTCTCACTCTTGTTCACACCTCTCTTCTTCTCATCCATGCCACCGTTCTCCTATTAGTTTCCTACGCAAACATTACTTTATGTAAATGTTAAGCTTCTGGAGTCATAGAATCTTGACCCATACACTTAAGCTACCATTCTGCAAATGCTTTCTTGGGACTTGATAATATTTCCATTACTCATTCCATTTTTTAATATAATTACATTTGATCTACTGCACTTGCATTATTTTGTGAGTACCGCTTACATTCTAATTGCCATTTACACTGTGAATTGGATTTATATTGTGTTTTAAAATAAGCAGATTTCAGACTCAAGGCCCAGAAACTCCAGACCTGAACCTCACTTGAAAGTCTTCTCCACGAGGACTAGTGATTATGGTACCAGGGCTATGCAAACTTCCAAAGGAAGGAAGCAACAACAATCACACCCAGCTATGAGTCTTACTTATGAAGCACAATGACCAACAAGGTATGAAAACCCAAAGGGTCCAGTATTGACAAACATACCTTAACAGTAACAAACAGCTCCATAATCAGACTTAAGACCTGCTCCACCAAAGGAAAGCATGTTTGGTACTGGAAACGCAGTCAACTACTCATAGCTAGTGAAGACAGGGATTTTGGAGAAAAACCTGCAACTGCTGTTTTTATGAAACCAGCACAGTTCCTAAGTCAGTTCTAAACTTTTGTCTTTATACCCATGTGTGATGCTCATTTCTCATTAAGGAAACTCTTTGCAGCAAATAGAAACCATCCCAGAAAACAAACCAATAAAAATGCAGAGGTAAATAAAAAATGCAGAGGTAAATAAAAAATCCCAGGCCACATCTATAGTACCACTCCCACACCAGAGGGTTTGAGATTATTACAACAGTGGAGACAGAAAAATGATAAGGAACATAGAGATAATCAGTTTGCTGAGAGATTGTTTCTCTTAATAATGCCAGAAGCTGCATCCACAGTTTTACCAACAGGGATGCCTAAACATACGTTGAAAAAGGACAGGAACAACAGATGTGCTAAGTGTATGGAGAAAGCTTCAACCCTGCTATAGGCAATTAAGGAATGCTGAGAGTAGGGAGAAACAGTTTTCCCACGGAAGAGCATACCAACCAGTTATACAATAACAAACAGTCAGCCTTGAAAATACACATCTCTAACATTATATAAACTGAAAGATTTGTGCATTTATATTACATTTGTATGTTCATACATAAATATATGTTTATACACATACATGTATATACATACATATACATATATACATATGTGTATATATGTATGTACTGTAGTTAGAGTTTTCCTGCCTGGCCCAGTCAGGACAAATCTCTCTTACCTGCCAGTCCCACAGTCTCTCAGACCCAACCAAGAAAGCACACAGAAACTTACATTGTTTAGAAACTGAATGGCTGTGGCAGGCTTCTTGTTATCTACTTCTTCTATCTTAAATTAACACATTTCTGTTAGTCTATACTTTGCCACATGGCTTGTGGCTTACCAGTGTCTTTACATGTTGCTTCTCATGGCGGTAGCTGGCGGTGTCTCTCTCCAACCTTCTACTTCCCAGAATTCTCTTCTCTCTTGTCCTGCCTATACTTCCTGCCTGGCCACTGGCCAATCAGAACTTTATTTACACAGAGCGATATCCACAGCAATGTACAAAAACAATTAATGAAAAATGTGATCATGAATTTAAAAGAGCAAGGGGCAGAGTGGGGGAGAATTTTCAGGGATATAAGAAAGGAGGAATTATGTAATTATATGTGCCAGCACACTCAGCTCTAAATGCATCCTAAGGTAATCATCTCAAATAAATATTATTAATAATCTTTGTATATATTATATAACTACAACTAATTTAAATAAATAATTAGATAATATATATACAAACATTTGTATTATCAATATAATTAATTAGTATGTATGAATTAAGACTACTACTTAGGCAATGAATCATTATTTTTCACCTTAATGAAAAGGAACAAATATAACCTACAACTGTCCCAGAAATAGTTAAAAATAAAAGAAAAATTCTTTTAGAAAATGAGCAGGAAAACATGATTGTTATTAAAGCATTATAAGTTTCACTTAGAATGCAAGCTCATATAATTATAAATTGGATATTTTATTTTTAATATTATCAAATATTTTATAAATATAATATAATTGTAAGAAAATAGGTAATCGTTCTTTCTAAGCTTTTAAAAGAGGTCAGATATTATAAAAATAATTTATAAATTTTAAAATATTCCTCTAGATGAAAGCATTAAAATGAAATGCTTATATATATATATATATATATATATATATATATATATCAAAATATTTTTAATTAAAATGCAACATCACCTATATTCTAGTGTTCAGCTATCCTTCACAGGTACAAAATGGCATCCCCTTATTCAAATAATATTTTGTAATTTAAGGGTCCTTTGCCAGAACAACTTTACTTCTACAAATTAAATATGAAAATATAATCCAGGATCTTGTAATTCCATTCATCTGAACTGGTTATCTGCCTGTTTGTTTATTTACAGGTTGTTGAGAACTAATACACACTCTCACACCTGAGCTCGGGCTGTCCAGAACTCAGGATGAAGCCCATGCTGGATGTGCACTCTCAGCAACTTTCCTGCCTCATCCTCCCGATTGCTGAGACTGAGGGGATGTGCCAGCATGTGCCAGCACTCTCTGCATAAGTGTATCAGAAGGTAATCATGTGAATTAATTATCATTTATAATTTTTCTACATAATATATAAATAAAACTAATTTCATATAACCAAATAAACAATTAGTATAGAGGAATGAATTTCTATTATCAACAAAATGAACTAGTATGGATGAATGAATATATGAATACTACCACTTAGACAAATAGTTCATGAAAGGGGGGGAAATTATTACAAACTAGAGCTGTACCAAAACAACTTTCTGAGCAGATTTTACTAAAATCCCTGAGTCTGTTTCATAATATGTGCTAAAACTTAAATGATGGCTAATCATAACTAGTCTTATGAAATATGTGGTACATTCTAACAGAGCATAGAACATGGGCCTTAGAACACTTCTCTCACTTGTAAAGCTGGTGAAGGTTTGAATCAGGGAAACAGTAACCAGTGTTAAAACCCCAATCTTGTAAATATAATTCATGAAGTAGTTGTAGCAAAAGAAGCAGTATGCAGATTTGAGAGTGAAGTTTTCAATTAACTTAGACCAAAGACCATTACAAACCATTCACTATCAATAACTAGCTGTAATCTTTACATCCTAGATCCTGTACAAGAGATGGGTTTGTGCTAAAAGAACACAGGCTGACAACATCAAGCAAGGGCATTATTGCATAATACATTGGAATTGCTTTATTCTGACAACAACCTGCACTATTTACAGTTAGTACTTGTAGTAAATAATACACCTGTGAATGTCAATTAAAACAAGAAAACTAATGTGAACTATACTCCCATTTACATATCACAGCCTCAAGCTTAGAGACTATAGCAGAGCTGATCATAAGCTCAGAATTCTCTAAAATATTTTTAAACAAATCTTGCTCCATCTCTGCTAGACACCCTCAGGGTACACAGACTTTAGGTCCTCATTAGAGCAATTTTATTTTCTGTTCCCGTGCTTACAGTCATATATCCTGTGAAAGCAGAAATAGGAATTTAATCAAATGCTCTGCAGTCTCTTTAAAAAGATAGCACATATCTAACACCTGTCAGCTTATCAATGTTTCCTCTACTACTCTACAGATTACTACATATATCATTCCTGACACCTAAGCTCAGGTTGAGAATAAAACACACCTTGTAAATTTTGTAAGACTCACAGTAAAACATTCAGTACACAATCTGACAGGTGCTTTCTGATGTTTAGAAATTTTAGTCATTTAGGAAGTTGATCATTGTTCCAAATAAAGTTTGCTTATCTTGGATATATTATGAACATATACATACATATTACATATTAAATTACAGTTTGAAAAAAATTAAAAGACACCGATAAATATATATTTGTTAAGATGGCAACACAACCATTATCACATTATTACCCCCTGAAAACCTAACTCATAAGAGAATAAACTAAACTCATAGGGGTATAATAATACAGAGGAAAATTCTGAGTATTACTCAGTGATTGTCTTTTCATGAGTCTCTGAATAGATTTCTGATAATTTTTATAATTTCTTTTACTGTACATTAGTAATTACTTCAGTGAAGTGTTTTTTAAAAAGCAAGAAAACAGTTCGTTGTGCACCTGCATGTGATTATGAAAATAAAAAGGTTATTCTACAATTTGGAAAGCAAAATGAGATGTGGGATATGGGACTTGCTTTTTTATCTGAAATTGTATAAAAAAAGGCAACTTCATCCTTTGCTGATGGGAAAGCTGTACATTCCCCTGTGTCATGAGAAACAGATGATCACTGGGAAGGAGGAGATGGGTTCCACACAGAAGAGAGGCTGCATTCTCTGCAGATCTGCATGTGCTGGAAAAAAAAAATGAAGACAGAAAATCTAGATGTGCTGCTAGGAGTTCCAGTAAAAGCATGGATTTGGAGCAAGGATGTACAGCCAGCAAATGAAGAACAAAGTCAGAGATGGGGCAACAAAGCAAGGTGAAAAGGACAGCAGGCAATGTGATCCCTGGATGCAGCATCAGTCACACAGGATTCTTATTTCCGGACAAATGCACTGAGAAAATGCTGGCTGTGCTTTTGTGCTTTGCAATATAGAAGGAAAAGAAATGGGGTAGGTACTTAAAAGATCAGGCCCTCAAAGGCAGAGAAAATTGAACAACACAGCACCCGAAATCAGTTTTAAGATCATGTCAGGGACCTAGATGAGGCTCATCTGTGCATTTATAGTGGACTTTTAGAAGATAAGACTATATCCTCTTACGACTTCTTGAAAATTTGACCAGGAAATCTTTTCAGTGTTTGAAATATTTCAAATAATTAAAGTGAAAACACCATATAGATAGATGAGAATATTTTTTAAAAAACTTGTTGACAGATGCCATACCACAATTTTTCTTTCCTTGCTTGGGTATTTTAAACAATAATCAATTGTATTTTAAAGTGAATCTCATGCATTTAAATAATGGTGAGATTTATATTAAGATATTATGTCAAGGCAACACCTAATTATTATTTTTATATGAAAATTTATTTCTGCCATTCTTTCTTAGGTTAATTGTTAAATTTAAGTATAAAACAAAATCCTGTAATAATATACAAAGCAGAGTGAAAGGAAGTACAGTGAATGCTGACGTGACTTCATTTAATCAAATTATTTTTAAAAATGCCAAATATTTTGGCAGTTAGGTCTCAGATCTCAGCGTATGAATTCAATGTAATTTGAGTGATAAAAATATGGACTTGGTAAGCAGAGTGGCTAAATATTGCATCGACCATCAACTGAAAGTAAGTTTTTTGAAATACTATTCTTTTGGGTTGGGGATTTAGCTCAGTGGTAGAGTGCTTGTCTCGCAAGCACAAGGCCCTGGGTTCGATCATCAGCTCAAAAAAAAAAAAAAAAGAAATACTATTCTTTTATGTCAAAGTTTTTTATGGCCCATTCATTTTTGAGAATTCCAATAACCAGCCAATGAAACATGAAATAAGCAAAACAAAACAATCAGTCCCTGTGTGATGTTTCTTGTGGTGTTTATACTTAATGGGGAGCTATCTGCGCATGTTTAAATTACAGATTTAAAAGCACGTATCTAGTTAATACTCTATGTCTCTTACCACAATTACATTAATATTGCTACATTACTATGAATATCTTTTAATACAGTGTGAATATAATACCTTTTGATTATTTTCTCCCTACACAAATTGACATTTCCATGAAACTTCCTCTTTTTCAAACTTTCAACATGTTAAAATCGCTTTTTCATTTGTCCAGTGTAATAAGCATAAACACCGTAGTTCTTGGTTTTTTTTTTTTAATAAATCTTAACTCATACCTTACTTAATAATTTTAGACAATGTAAAGAAAAAGACAGTAAATCTGTGATAATCTGATAGACAAAATATGAAGATACATATTTCTTTATCCACAGGTAGAAATGTGTGTGAGAATGAGATCTACATTGCACACAGATGGGAACCTCATCACAAAGATGGAGAAAGCCCTGTAGGTTAAGGGCAGGCATCAAGACCCTAAGGAGTATACACATCTTCCATCTTGCTGGCCAGGACCTGATGAAGGATACAACTGGCGTGAGAACAGAGAAGAAATGGGAGATCAAATAATTTTGGCCTAGAAGCCATGGTAAGTCATGTCCTTCTAACATGTTAGACTTGATTAGTGGGTCACAGAGATTACTAATTTAATTTAGTCAAAATAGTCCATAAAAATGTTGGGAATGTGGAAGTGCATTGGGAATTTCCAAGCCAGTGTGACATTTAAAATACAAAATTTTTATATAAATATAAAATATACATATTTTATAAAATATAAAATAACACATAAAAATTTAATGTGACAACCGAGCCACATTGATCATGTTTGTTGATGAGGTGTTTATGTATTTAGACACAACAATGAAAGAAGAGGCCATCAGTTTGATAGGGAACAAGGAGTCAAAGGGTGATGTTGGAGGGGGAAAGGTACTAGGGGAAGTGATGTAATTATATTTTAATCTCAAAAATTAATTTAAAAAACATTTAAATTACCTGAAATTAAAAATATTTAAATTTCATAAAAAATAAAAATATCAAGTGGAAATGTTTCTGAAAAAAAGAGACAAAACATCTCCAGTCCACATATTCTCTATTGCAGGACATTAAGGTAGAAAAATTTACTGTTCAAACCCAATAATAAATTCTATTTCAAATTTCCTGGATCAATTGATCACATTTATGTAGGTATATTGAAAGACATCCCCAGAACATTTATATAGAGGTGTTGGTTCAGTCTCATATTTCAAGCAAGATGTCAACTGAGTCAATAGATATGTAGCTTAGTATGAGAAACCTCAAATAGATCCTCACACGACCAAAACCCAAAATCAATTATACAAACCAACAAACTATGATGAAAGCTGAATTGTCTCCTTTTGAGGCTCAGTTGTCAAGTGATATTCATCTAATCTATCCTTGTTTGTTTAAAGGCAAATTTAATAGATGCTATTTAATTTTAATATAATGCCCCCCAGAAGGACCTATGTTCCTATACCCTATTTAAAATGAGTTTTTGTTGATTCATTCAAATGCATTAAAATAATCTCACATTTGATTAACCACTGATTTCAGATTAAATGAGTCTATCTAACTCATGGCATTTCTCCATTGTGGTGATATTATGTTCCCCAAAATATTGTGCACCCGAATAAACTTATCTGGGGTCAGAGAAAAGAACAGCCACTAGAAATAGAGGCCAGAAAATGGTGGCACACATGCCTTTAATCCTAACATTCCAGAGGCAGAGATCTGCCTGGATCTCTGTGAGTTCAATGCTACACTGGAAACAGCCAGTCCTGGTATCAAGAGCCTTTAATCCCAGGAAGTGATGGCAGGAAGCAGACAGGTATTTAAGGCATGAAAACCAGGAACTAGAGCCTGGTTAAGCTTGTAAGCTTTTAGCAACAGTTCAGCTGAGATTGATTTGGACAAGGACACAGAAGCTTCCAGTCTGAGGAAACAGTCAGGTGAGGAATTGGCGAGGTAAGGAAGCTGTTGCTAGTTCTACTTCGCTGATCTTCCAACTTTAACCCAATAGCTGGCTCCAGGTTTGTTTTTATTAATAAGACCTTCTAAGATTTGTGCTACTCTCCATAGATATTAGCTTCCACAGATATATCACAGGTTCCACCAACAGTCAAGTAAAGAGGATGAAAGAATTTATTTCAGTAGCATTTGCACTATTCTGTATCTGCAATGAAAAACTGTAAATGTTTTTCATGATCCTCTTGTATTCTAAATACATTCATCCAACCCCAAGGCTCTATAACAACAAAACCTTGCCATGCAAATCACTTCCATGTTCATTTAAGGATAAGGTCTTCTAAGGAAAGGTCTTAGTGTATTGTTCACTACTTTTTTTTAATCTCATGGAATTAGAAGCAAATTATCTTTCCCAAACCCACCCACCATGTAGGAATATAATAATTGCTATTGATGCATTTGGTTCTAAAAGAAAAAAAAAAGCTGCATAAAAATAATATCTGTTGCAAGATAATTCTTAAATCTAACCAAGCAAACATCAACCAAATAACCTTGATTTCTTTTGAGTTCCATGTCTAGCCCTGTTAGTAATTTGCTATCTATCTGTAGAACCTTTTGGAATATGAATACTTTACCCAGCCAAGTTCCTCACAGTAGAATATTTAAGGACTAATGTAGCCCCCAAAACGTGGTGACAAGTTCCTTTTCATCTCCGAGTCTGACTGAGAAGGAAAAGAACATCCTTAAAGTTCTAGAAGGCCTTCTGTTGGAGAAGGCCCACAGTCATGGAGGCACACCATCACCAGGCCCACCCTGGTGTTCTCTATGTGACAAATCCTCCAGACCTTTCATCCTCTAGTGGTTTTAGTTTATTCTTCTGCTTTTTAGAGAAACTTTTAGTTCACCTGCTATTATCTAATTTCAGCATCATACGCATTTGTCTATATTCGAACATTGATTAGTAAAGTCTTTCAGCTTTCATTTTAATTAACCCCTTGAACTTCTTCAAATTCTTCATTGCAAACCAGGAGATGATCAATTAGCTTTTGTTTTGTTTTATAATCTTCATGTTACTTATTTTCAGGGCTCAAGGTTTTGATAATTTTCTCACATCACTTTTTCAGTCACTTTCTCTGTAATTATTTTCTCCTAACATGGTAACTAAACTACTATTTGTGTCTTAGGATGAGATGATTGTGATTAAAGCTTTGGTTCATCCTGTTTCAGTTTTCATTTTTCTTGGACTATGTGTGATTTATGTTTTTGTGTACTTGTGTTTAAGCATTTAGATATGTGCATTGCTTTACAGCATATAGTTACCTCAAACCCTCCTATGCTGTGAAGGAGTTTTACATCTCTTTTCCTTCATTCATACATGATCATCACTGTAGCTGATGACTGAAAAATATTTTTGAAAGAGCTTCTCTGAGCAGATTTCTGCTCCTTCGTTGATGAGTCATTTTTCCCTCTTTAATACTACATCCATGTGTTTATTCTTTATCAATCTTCAAAAATGTCTACCTGTACTAACTTCTTTTCTTAGCTCTATCAATTTTTAAAACCTCATTCTGGTTATTGTTTTGTCTGAAGCACATATTAAATATTTATTCAATGTAGTCATCATATCTGTAAAGTATGACTATCATATCTCTGATTTTTTTCTCTTCACTCATCAAGTATAATTTATTATGACCTGGATTGCAAAACAGCATTCTAACTTTATTTTTGCGAATTATTTGTATATCAGGACACTTCTGTCCGAGTCACTGTCTCTCTGTCTCTCTCTGTTTCTCTTCTTCTTTCCTTCAAAATTTGTTTTGCATATATTCTATTTCAATGTCTTTAATTTTTTATGATTAAATGTCAATTATTTGAATATGGTTCTAATGTGCTAATGAAAGCGCATTATTAACACAATAGGATCAAATATTTAACTAAGATAAAACACTGGAATTTTAGTGAATATTCACTTAAATTTGACTGTTAGTGTACGGTAAAGCTACTGGCAGACGAGCAAAAGAACGAGGAAATAAGCACAGGTAGTTGCGTTATAAAAGCCTGGATTTGAGTCCTTCACTTAGTAAGAAAAATTTTAAACCTTAGTATTCATAAGAAGTGTTTTGTCATTGTTATAAATGATGCTCTGACTCAGTGTTTAGTGATTTATTTTCCAAATTAAATGTTTCTTAATTTAGGCTTTATACATTGTTCTGAGAACCTATTAAGTGTATAAATCTCTCTCTCTCTCTCTCTCTCTCTCTCTCTCTCTCTCTCTCTCTCTCTCTCACACACACACACACACACACACACACACACAGAATAGTGCAGAAATAAGAAATGTTATTAATTTAACAAACTCAGCTATCCTTACAGAACATGTAGATGAAAGATGAAGGTGATGTTATACTTTAAAGCAAACTGGTGACAACGAATATTAACAACTAAAAGCCTGATAGTGGAGAATGAAAAAGATAAATAATATCTTTATATCTCCCAAAGCTATGAAGAGAACTTGAGATAATTTACCAGAAGGAGTTAACCACATACTTACATAAGTGCTGAGGATGCACACTACACCACAAGGTGATGTTAAAGTGTCGTTCTCTGTGGTGTCCTGGAATTACTGAGTTATAGTACATCCACTTACAGTGTTTGACTAGCAGCTGGAGACGATCTTGTCCTTTTGTTTCATTCATACTCCCATATGCTACTGAAAATGGTCACTTATAATTCGAATAACACAGAAATTCCTCTATTAAAGTACTTCATTTATTGAGAGTATCAATTCAATTAAATGGTGATAATAGGAGAATACACATTCAATAGAATTCAATTTCCATCCCTATGGAAAGACTTTGTCAATCTATTAACGCCATTTATAGCATTTACCTCTCTCACAAAGAGACAGAAACATAGATAACCAAGCAATTTTATAGCTTCTCTTTGAAGAATGCAGAACAAAAGGGAAGCAACGTAAGTGCAAATGTATTGAGACACCAGTTATTGTGGCTCATACCGCTAACTCCAACACTTGAAAGTCTAAGACAGGAGGATTGCTATAAATTTCAGGGCATGCATGCAGCCTGAGACTTTGTTACCCTCATCAAGCAAACAAAGAAACCAGAATTAGAAGTATTTTGAGCAGGCTGGAAAGACAAATTGTCTCTATCTGCTGTCTCAGAGGTCTTGCCTTAACTCTCAGCATCAGCTAACACAGCCATACGTGACTCCAGTTTCTTCTTGCCTCTGCAGGCACTGACTACATGTATTGCACAAACATACATGTAGGCAAAGTACCCATACATACAATAATAAATAATTCTCAGAAATTTTTCCCTTTGGAACCTGCATGGGACTGGATTAGGACCTCTGCCTATGGGAGGAAGTTGTATAGCTTGGTCTGTTTGAGGTGCCCGTGGCAGTGGGTTTCAGGACCTATCCCTGGTGCATGAGCTGGCTTTCTGTAACCCATTACCTATGGTGGGACACCTTGTTCAGCTTTGATGCAGGGAGGAGGGACTTAGTCCTTCCTCAACTATTCAGTTGTACCAGGCTTTGCTTACCCTTCTGGAGGAGGGGATGGGAGGGTGGAGATTAGGCTGGTAGAGGATTGGGAGGAGGGATGAGAGGGAGATCTGTGGTTGGTATGTAAAATGGATAAAATTTTTAAATAAAAAAAGAAAATTTCATAAAGAAGAAATGTGTTGGACATTTGTCTATGAATGCATTTTGTCTAAGTAGAATCTCCTACATCATCACTAATTTTTCTTTTTCCTTTTACTACAATAATTACAAATATTGTAAAATGGATCTTTGAGTGAAAATTGCTACTGGAAGTACTAGTCTCTGAATAAAAATTCCTTTCCTCGGGGGTTTGGGGATTTAGCTCAGTGGTAGAGCACTTGCCTAGCAAGCGCAAGGCCCTGGGTTCGGTCCTCAGCTCTGGAAAAAAAAAAAAATCCTCTCCTCAGGATCCCTGGACCATTCCACCAGAAACTTAGCTCTGATTCCTGATAACTGTGCCAACAGCTAAACTTGTATATGCAAATATCTTAACTTCTGTTTCATCTCTTCTATAAATTGAAATAGTTTTATGGACAAGAAAAGGTAGGACAGACAGAGGTTTTTCCTCTCAGTGTGGGACAAAGCTGAAACATTCATTTCCATTTATCTACACACAAAGAATACCTTCTCCTCTCAGTGTGAGTAAGCCTTCTGTTCAGAAATGTGGTATTTCCAGATCTCAGGTTGACATGATGAGAATTGCTTATCCATGCAGACTTTTAACTGTCAGTCCTTTACTTTTAATGTTAAGATGCTGTAGGATGTTCTGTATGTCAAATATGTTGCTCTTTTTAAAATATATAAAGTGCTGATAGGCCAGTAGGGAGGCAGGAAGGAGAGGGTAGGCGGGACAAGAAAGAGAATGCTGGGAACAGGAAGGCTGAGAGGAGACACTGCCAGCCGCTGCCATGAGAAGCAACATGTAAAGACACCGGTAAGCCACAAGCCATGTGGCAAAGTATAGACTAACAGAAATGGGTTAATTTAAGATAGAAGAAGTAGCTAACAAGAAGCCTGCCATGGCCATACAGTTTGTAAGCAATATAAATTTCTGTGTGTTTTCTTGGTTGGGTCTGAGTGACTGTGGGCCTGGTGGGTGAGAGATTTGTCCTGACTGTGGGCCAGGCAGGAAAAATCTAACTACATTAAGATACTTTCCTAGGATAGAAACAAGCATATAACCTGATCATTTCTTTGACTTGCATAATGTGGGCTTGATCACTGAAGTGGCATTCTGGTTTCCACAGGAATAAACCATTGAAGAGAATGCCTGAGTATTCACTGAAGTATAATTAACTGTTGTCCATAATTCTGTTTAGCAGAAGGGAAAACTTTTTATATTTTCCCAATAATATTATTAGTTAGAATTAAAGAAACGTTTACTTACATTGCATTGAACTAATAAAGTACAACTCATTTAGATAATAAAATAAAATGTATAAATTATTTCAAAATAATTTTTTGAAACTCTAGCTAGGTTATCGTTTGGGGCAGTGGATAAAAATCTCACTCTACTTGAGATCATAGATTTAAAAAATAATTTTAAAATATTAGTTTGAATGTTAAAATAGATTGCCAAAAATCAGTGATTAAAACATGTCAAATGAAATCTAAATCCAAATTCCAAAATAAATAAATAGCGAGACTGGCTATATCAGACTTCATTCAAATAATTTCTTATTGCTTTTTTCCTTGTTAATTTAGAGCAAATAAATGAAAATTTTTATGTTATGGATTCATTGTTGAAGACTCAGGGAAAATCATTTATGAGGATTGCTAAGATATTTACACATTGCTTTATTTTCTATCCTGCTGAGGCATAAGGAACCAATTTGCACATTCATGCAAGGAAATAAAGTTCTTTTCTAAAGAATATGAATACAAATATCTCTTCCTAAAACCTTTTGTGAATGATATTAAAATTAGTTTATTCTATAGATGATAAAACTAATATTGAAATGGACTTTCTCTAGATTTTAATAAATAGGCATCTATATTCCAAAGTAGAAAATATCCAAATAATGACTCATTCTTTCCAAAACAATCAAGTTAATGAGCAAGTACACAAGTGATGTTATATACCAAGCATCCTTAAAATCTAAAGAGCCATGATGCATCAATACAGGTCTAATTGCTTGTTATTTCCTGATGGGGATATGCTTTTAGAGATGTATTCTCATGAGCAGAAGGACTAGTCTCAAGCACGCTATCTGGGGCACATAGGAGGTAGAAGTGGGACAAAAGAGATTCTCCTAAGGGATGATCTCAGCTCAGAAGCTTGCTTTCTGGGAACAAGGGTCCACTTGTGGAAAGATTATTGAGTCTGTGGGAAAATGCTTATGTAGCTTTGCATAGTATAATTATGTGGAAGGCTTGAATTTCTGAATTTTTATACTCTGAGGCTTATTTACTTTTTTTTTGTTTGTTTGTTTTTTTTGTTTTTCAAGACAGGGTTTCTCTGTGTAGCGTTGTGCCTTTCCTGGAACTCACTTGGTAGCCCAGGCTGGCCTCGAACTCACAGAGATCTGCCTGGCTCTGCCTTCCGAGTGCTAGGATTTAAGGTGTGTGCCACCACTGCCCAGCTTTATTTACCTTTGAAATAGTATTTTATAAAGGACTAATGTAATTTGTTAATCTGTGAGTATTCTATAGATAGTATCCTCTCACTTTAGGAATAAGTGGTCATTGTATCATTGGTTTCTGAGTATGCTTTATCTGTCATAATATCTACAAAATGATAAAATGATTTTGTTCCTAAGAATTTGTAATTGGTTTGTGAAAGTAATTTCCCTTCAAACTAGGTTGGTAATAGATTGTGCTGCAATAATTGGGATAGAGAATGAGTTGAGAAACTGGGGAGGGAGGGAGGCTTATTTCAAGCACTATAATAGAAAACAAACAAGCAAACAAACCTCTTGTTACTGTCTTCCAGCTGACAAGCCACTGGCAGAGAAACTTGTAGAAACTGCAAGATTAAGATGAACCAAAAGCTGAGAAGCATTGTGCTGATCCAATGCTTAACTGCATATTTAGGGTAACAAATGTGTTTAGCTATATCCAATCTCAACCACACATCCTGAGTTTCAGACCATGTAGAACCCATTCAAACTGACACCAAACATAGAAACAATAGTAATTGAAGAAATTTCGAAGTATGAGAAGACCAAAGAAGAAGAAAATGGAGGAGAGAATGAAGTATGGAAATATATTGTACAGAGATAATTAGCATTATATTTTGCTATTACTATATAGTAATTTAATGAAAAATATTATTATGCAATGTGTTATTAAACTCCAATTAAAATATTGGTTTAAAGAATGATCAGGTGAACGTACAATTTAAGCAAGTTTCCTATATAAAGGAAAGACAAATCAGCAAATAAATAAAAGTAACACTGTTAGCATAAATAAAGGTAGAACAAGTGCCCTGCTTCTACTGCAGCCCATACACTGTATGGCAAGCCAAGCCTGAATTGCAGAGACATTACAAGTATTTATTACAATTACATAGTGATTACAGGATAAAACAATGATATGAATTCTTAATTACCCATTCATACTTAAAGATTTTTTCTTTTGAAAATCTTTTCACATGTTCTCTTTTATGTTATTACCATTGAGAAAGGGAAAATAATACGCTTTCTCATTTTTCAGGATTTATCTACCAATACGTTTTCTCTGGTCTGTGGTTTCACCTCAGTAGCTTATAGGCAGACTCTATGTGACATGATCTGTAGCTTTCTCTGTCCTTTTCCAGCTCCATTCTTGTGATTGAGAGGCTGAACCTGGATAATCCTGGGACCTGGCGCAAGGCCACCCATTATGGAGATAGTTCAGCTGTGTGTGTTCCTTAATAGAAACCATATCGTGAATAAGGATACCTCATTTTTACCTGCCCGTGATTCATATTATCACTTCACAATTTAGATTGATAGAAATAGTCTCAGTGACTATAGATAGAAATGAAGAGCCAAGCCTTTATTTTCTCATCTCCTCCTCCTCAATAATTGTGGTGATTCTCTTGGGAGCTTTACAGCAAGCAGGGAAAAAATGATCAGGGTGAGGTAAGAAAGAAATTTGGCTCCACCCAGTTTTATTGTAACTGGAACTGGACCAGGACTTCTAGAGTCTGGCCCAGATCATTTTACTATAGCCATATTTAAGCACAGCATAATTTTGGAAAAAAAAGTATTCAGATAACAATTAACTCAGTCCAAAGTGCATATCAGTTTAAGATGTTTACATTGACATTCTTCACAAAGTACATCTGGCTTCTTGCACAAGAATGGGTAGGGTACTGTTGACTTAGAGATAGTGCCCAAGATTTAGGATCTTGAGAGCTTGACTGAGGTAAACATAATGTCTATTGGTGTCAGGATTGGCCTGACCCTAAGATAACTTAGAAGTCACATAGGCAGTTGTAAAGCACAGGCAACATCACTCTTAAAAGTGGATTTTATGACCTAAAAGGATTGCTCAAGGTTCTAAGGGGAAAGGGTATTGTTTAAGATGAAAGGATGTTGTCTGAGATTTCTGGGAGATACTAGCAGAGCCTGTCTCATCAGATAACAAAGGATCACTTGGTTGTAAAACCACATCATTCCTGGGATTCCATGTACCTAATTCCATCAAACAGGAAAGCTGTGAGTGTAACTTTACTTGTGTCTCCAGGGCTTATCTTTGTGTACAAGGCCTATTTTCCCTTTACAAATAATAAGCAGAGTTCATCAAGAATGTGGACAACCCAATCTCACTATGAACACCATATGTAGCCAGTTATTTAATCATCCACCTTTTGGCCCAGCTTTGCACTGTGAGGTGCAATCAGTGCAGCTGTTGGGAAGGAGGAATTAGAAAAGGCCTTTGTGTATTTTTCAAGTAATTTTACTGCTTTCTAGAAATACATTATTCACTTTTGTATCACTGAGGAATGGTCTGAGGTGGAAGTAATACATGCAGTCAATGCGCCACTTAGCATTCAATCTCCTTACAAGTTTCAAAAACATCCCTGAACTTGGGCATGGATCTGGGATTCTGAACCACGTCATGGGCTTCTCTTCCAATGATTGATACCCATAGAATTATTGAATGCACTTTTATGTTTGATTGAAGTAAGCAAGGCACGTTCTCATCTGCATACAAGACTTTCCACTCTGCCTTTTATTTCACCAGCATCACTGCAGCAAGAGAATATGCTTCTACACATTACACAGGAACAACCGCAAACTAGGCTTCCCATGCTCACTTAGAGTCTTCCTACAACTTGAGAATGAAGCCTTTGACACATTAAGTTTTCCATTAAAATATTTTAGTCTTCTGTATTTCATACAGTATATTCCAATTATGTTTTTCCTCTCCCATTTTATTTCAGATCCTCCCCATATCCCATCCTTCCAACTCCACACCTTCTTTCCTTCTTAATAAAATAGGCAAATGAAAAAAGACAAGTATAAAACAAAATGTGCAAACAAAAATGCAGAAGAAGAAATAAAGAACACCTGAAATGCATGCGTGTGCACACACACAAACATTGAAATACGCATACTGAAACCATAATATACAAGCAAAAGTCCAGTAGGTAAAAAATGCACAAAGAAATATGAGACAAAATAATTTCCAAGGTACCCTTGAGTTAATTTGTATTGGCCATCCGCTGCTAAGATTTTTGGCATTAGTTCCTAAAACAAACTTCTACTACGTTCAGAATTTGTTAGTTTCAAAGCTTTTGTAAATTCTTTGTACCTTTCTAAATCATATTTGCTTTTATGCAAGAATACTCACAGTGTAGTAAGATACCACTTAATATTTGGAAAGTATTCACTTTTATTCATAGGGTGTGTTTAATATGATTTGCATTCATTTTCTGAAAATTTCTCATTGAATATATGAAAAATTAATTTTTTCCATGTGACTTTTTGGCAGAATATTGAATTCAGAGCAAGTACTTCATACAGTACACCTAATGATAGAATTTATATATTTGATTAAATTAACTAAAATAATTGCAATCAACGCTAAAGAAAAAATAGATTAGTCTCTCATTTTCTAATAGGAAACATAAATAAAGGTAAGGCTTGTAATTATACTCATGTATGTATGTTTAATCAATACCATACTGGGAAGTAGTTCATTTAACAAGAATCTTTGTGTCTTCATGATATGAATATTATGAACTCAATTTTTGTTGTTAATAATGTACAATTATTAAAACATTGTGAAAATATAATTATTGAGTTTTGAATAATGCATTATAAACATTATACAGAGAGAGAAAAAACATAGAGACAGGGAACAAGAGAAACAAAGAAAGACAGAGGAGGGAAGGAAAGAAAGCCAAACCATTTTAAAACAATTTAAAGAAAAGCACTAGGTAATACTAAAATGCAATGCATTGTTCATTTGTGATTGTGAGCACATAAAATTTAGAAATACTTTTATATTTTTGGTTGTGAGCCTAGCCTTTAACAGCTGAGCCATCTCTCCAGCCTTGAAGATTTAGCTCAGTGGTAGGGCGCTTGCCTAGCAAGCACAAGGCCCTGGGTTCGATCCGCAGCTCAAAAAAAAAAAAAAACTTTTATATGCATGCAAACAGTGTGACTCAAATTCCATGAATAATTTGAGGATTATAAATTAAAATACATAAAAACAAACAGTCTATCATGACTGAAAAATTAAATTGTTTTAACAATGTCTTAAAACCATTTTACTAGTTTTAAAGATTTTTTTTCAGTACTTCTCTTTTATTTATTGAGATGTTACATGACATCCTGGGCTCTCATCCTGACACAGAGGAAGTCTCAAAAACTGAGTGTAATGACATTTTATTTGAAGCTCTTCACTACAACCATTTGTATTGTTTACATAGTAGAATGTAGTTACAGTGGTATACTGAAAAGGTAGGCTATTGGGTGATATCATTAACAAATAGGCACAAAATTATAATTTCAATGCAATTTGTTCATGGATAGAAATAACAACAGATACTGTATTTGTGAAGCTAATGTTAATGAAGCCACTAAAGCCTTCATGAAATACTTAGGTGGACAATGCCAGATATTGTATATTGCTGCTGCTGGTGTATTTCATTATTAAATTTGGATTTGTTTTAAGCAGAATTTTAGGAGTTAATATTATCTGTTATGAAGCTATAGTAAAATATCTGCAAGAATTTTTAATCCTACTATGTAGTTACATATAATCAGTATTTAGTGCACAGATATTATCTGGTTCAGAGATCAGAATACTGTAATTATAAACTAAACATCAAGCAAAATATTAAATATACTTTTAAAAAGTAATTTTATTATTTTGTCTTTGTACTTCACAATCATTTATATTCTCTTATATTTATATTGATATCTCTTTAAGTATATAGTATAAGTAACTAGTACTTTAATGTGGGTGGCCTAGTCAAAATTTTCATAAAATAAAAGTTTAAATATAGTTTCACTGTGATTAATTGTGTTGTGGTTATTTGGTGTTAAACCTAGAGCCTTGCAGATATTAAGCATCTTTTCAAATATTTTTATTCACAGTATACACATATGCTTGATAAAATTAACTCTTTTTATACAATAGAGACATTGATATATTCACTTAGTTAAAATGATTTCTGAATATCTGAATTAAAAAGATATTTATAAATGGGCTGGAATGGTACAGCTTAACTATGTACATTTAGAACACTCAAATTGGGCAAGCTAATTAATTTAGTGTAACAATAACTCCTGAATATAAATTTCTTTAATTCTGTCACTACCTTAGAATTTGTTCATGTATGTGAGTGTGCTTTTCCATGGTTCCTTTTCATCTTAGCAAGACTGATTTTAATTCTATTCTTCCTTCAGTTATTAAAGTTTAGACAAAGATCAAGTATTAACTAATGTTACTATCACAATTGCACTGCATTGTTCAACCTACTGAAAGAATCTGGATTTTTCTTCTACCCTAATTTGTTACATAAAAATTATTTGCAACATGCAAATTTACTCAGATGATGATGATCTTGAAATAGTATCTCAAAACAGAAAAAAAAAAAAAAAAGAAATATGACTATAGTAGAAATGACCCAGAAGTAACGCTTGGGAAAGATGCCTAAACTGATTTAAGATTACTATTCAGTTGTTTTCAAGGTAGCCACATATCCAATTAAAGTATATAACAAGATTTTTTTCTTATTATAATTGGTTTTATTATATTTGTGTTTTAATTTTACACATCAGCCATGGGTTCCCCTGTCCTGCCCCCTCCTGCCCCCGCCCTCACCTTCCCCCCAGTCCCTACCCTCCATTCCCATCTCCTCCAGGGCCAAGACTCCCTTGTGGATTCATTTAAACCTGGTGGATTCAGTACAGCCAGGTCCAGTCCCCTCCTTCCAGGCTGAGCAAAGTGTCCCTGAGTAAGCCCAAGGTTCCACACAGCCAGCTCATGCACTAAGGACAGGTCCCGGTAAAAGAAGATTTTTTGATACATACACAGTTGGCATATTTTCCCAGACTCTTCACTCCTCTCACCATATGGTTCTATCAAGAGAAAAGAACATTTCATATTTGACACTTGGACTAATATCCAGGTATCTGAAATATTCTCTAGTGTGTTAGGACAGTACACTCGCTAGAAATGATAGGAAGGTGTCCTTTGTCAAATGACAGTCAAAGTAACAATTTTCAGTGAATCTGAAAGAAGACAATGAAACAATAATCTTGTCTTATGTTGCCAAAGATTTTAATTATCATAGTCACAGGTATTTTGAAGAACAATATGTAGATTGATGAGTATTATGTTCATTATATTAAATAATATATCATATAAAGTATCTATGGAAATAGATCACATTTATTGAAAACATGCTTTTTCATACAAGTTCAAAAGTGATAATCTCTCTCATATTCAGATATTACACACAGGCTTCTAATTCCTTCCTAATGGCCCCAGGTCTGTGAGTGGTTGTTCAGAGAGCCTCATCCTTACTGTGACCTAGTACCTAGCAGAAACAATCTAAGAGATAGAATTTCTATGTCTCATAGTTTTAAGGATTTGGCTCTAGAGCTGGGCTGTGTTGATTCTAGTCCTGGGGAGCAGAGATACATCATGACTATGATGCTGGTTAGGAGCTTGTTAATAACTTCCTAGAGAGTATGCAAAGCATTAGGACAGGGCCAAGGACTGTGTGTAACTCTCAAAGGCAGGCCTTCAAAATGTAATGCTGAAATAAAAAAAAAATTACAATGTTCCATGTACATTTTGAATTACTTTGGAGGCTTTAAAAATAAAAAGTATAGGTTTAAGATGAGTATAGGCAAGTGTTCTTGGTCATATATAAAATCATTTCTATTCTTTCTAAAAGATTGGTTATTACATAGGAAATAAGTTGAAAAACCTGAAATCAGAGATATTATCTAACTTTATTAGAGATAAAGCATGAAATTATAATTTGGTCCTGGATGATTTATTTCCTATTTATACTTCCAGTTGTAGAGAACAATAACTATTTGTACTAAGTTTTTATTAACATACTGCTAAAGATAATTTTAGAATTCTCTTCTACATTTCTTCTGATAAATAGAGCTCTATATTTGAGACAGATTGTAAGTAACTTATTTTCATCAAAATTTGGGTCAATTAGTGATAGAAATAACTACTTCTCCCAAATCACACATGCACATACACACAATCTTCTATGACAAATAAATGAAATATCTGCTAGAAATGGGCCTATTTTATAAAAGAAGAAGGTAGGTGATGTGTAATATTATAGTATTAGGGATTTTAATTTATGTAAATTACAAAAACAATTATTTCCCAATTTTAAGAGACAAATTCAACTTAAGAGTTGATTGCTTGTTTAACAGCATTAGTAACAAACATAATTATTGATAAGCACTTTTGTAAAAGTTATGCACCTGGAATCCTAACTATGAAGGAGCCTGTGGTTTAAACAGCAAGAGCAGTAACAGTAGTTATAATAATGCTAGAGACTGACCTCAGAGCTTTAAATAAGCTAGGCAAGCGTTCAATCTCAGTTTTACTTCCCTGTCCTTTTTTATATTTATTTTGAGACAAGGGCTCTCCAAGTTGCCTAAGCTGACCTTAAACTCTCTGTTTCGTGCACAGGAGCTCTGTCCTTATAACCTGCTGCTTCAGCCTCCACAGTACCTGAGATGATACTGTGTGTTACCATATGCAGCCCTCTTTTTCTTTTACTTATCTTCTTGCTGTTATTTTTCCAGCATACTAACAATGGTTAGCCTGTGGTATAGACTCAATTACTATTGTATTCTTAAAAATTGGAATTCACTTAAAAATCTCTTGACATGAGAAACAATATACATTATATTTGGATTTTTCTGTGAGTTTTTTATCACTATATTTCTATGGAATTAAATCATGAGAACTCTATATTTGGTTTAATACTCTTTAGCTCCCTATATCAATCTGTTGGCTTTTTTACACTTCCATGTTCTAAGCATTTGAATTCCATGAAATTCATAATAAAATACATGCTCTGCAGAATCAAAACTTATTATAATGTTTATCATGTTACTTTCTGACTTTTGAAATGAACCTCATGCCACATTTTTGAGTAAGGATTTGATGCATGGGAAAAAAATTATTTTTATGGAAGAACAACAAATCACCCAAACATTACAAACCAAAGTAATGCAGAAGCAGCTTTGCTCACAGCAGGTGCAGTTGGAGTGGGTTATCTAGACATGCACTCTTTTTACTTGACTTTCAAAAAATAAAAGTAAAATTAGGCTGCAAATTTAGTAAGCTTTCTAAATTGTTACTTATTTTATGTATATTTTGTATGGTCATGACAATATAACATACCCGAGAAATGCAAGTTTATCTGCATTTTATGACATTTTAGCTAATGACCTGTGTGGCAAAGAAACTTCATTTGTACAGAATTAATCAACATTTGGATGAGAATATCAAGCCTTATGCCAAACTAATGAAACATGTGGTAGCTATTAAGCCTTTATTTCATATACCATAATGCTCCATCCACAGATTAGATTTTATGTTAATACACAAGTGTCCTGTACGTAAATTCTGTTTCCTCACAAATAGTCTGCCTTTTAATTGTCTTTTCTATCAAAGAAATGTGACTTGAAAAAATGTAATCTGTATCAAAATAATTCAAGTATTTTAAAATAAATTTCAATACTTAAAAATTAGAGAATCTTAAAAATAAGTTCTTAATTTTTTAATGATTATAGATAATTTCCATCTCATGACATGCTTAAATATGTACCATATATTTTATTGCTACTAAATTCCTTTGTGTTTATTTAGATGTTGCAGAGGCAAATTTATTTGTTTACTATAATTTTAAGAGCAAATCAGTCAAATAGGCATACAAAAATATATACAAGTTAGTTTTTATAAAAATGATCAACTAATTAATGTCTAGGAGAAAACTGACTTGTATTTTAAGACATTACCAAGGCAATTGGAGGGTAAAAACTATCAAACTGCTCAAACAAGGGACTATTGGAAATTTCATTGAATTTCATCTAATACAAACTTCTTGAATAAATTTATTTTGTTCTCTGGTTGCTAGTTTTGTGAAAAATATTCTATACCTGGTTGATTAAATAAGATACATAAGTAAGCTGAGAGAACAGAATTCTATATGTTGTTCTCTGAAGCCTTCATCTGTATTGTGACAATTGCACCCATACATATGCAAAGACACACACAATAGGGAAATAATAAACAAATAACTAAATAAATACTTACAAAAATATTTGAAAAAGGAAGCACTTTGAAGCTTATTCCTTACTAATGATCTTCTGTCCTTAAGTCATAGTTTTCTACTGGAATTTAAATGGCCTTTATTTTTTCTCAGCTTTATGAGTTTGAGTATGTCTTTACAACAGAGATTGACTATTTCACCAAAGCAGTTATTATCATTGAAGTTTTTCCTAAAATATAAATACATTAGAAAAATGAATTCTGCCAAAAAAGTAAGATATTTGATTTTTAAAATTTCAAATAAGTATTTTTCAAACTTACCGAGACATTCATGTATCCCATGCTATATAATCATCAAACCAGAATTACTTGTTTCATGTATTTCACTGTGTGTCTGTAGTGACAACAGGGATAAATAATGCTTGAATTCATTCACTCACAATTGTGACATCAGTGCCATAGAGTTACTAGGCTCGCTATGGCAAGCATAAGTATGGTTGAGCTTTCCCTTAACCTGTTTAGCCTGCTCTATAGATTAGATAACTGTCCAGTTTTAAGCTACAGACATAGCTCCTTCTGCTGAAGCTAGGTGTTTAGGATTGTTTAATGGGCAGCTTGGGTTTTTAGGGCAGATCCATTTCTTGGTTCCTAGAAATGGCACATTCTTGAATGCAAAGAGCTTTGTTCTCATTTGTTGGTAGGAAAAGTCACTTCAGCACTGATGGATTATTACAGACCAAACCCTAGTCATTTCTAAATCCTATTGTCTAAAGTCATCACAGTAGAGATCAGTTTTCAACATCTTCATTTTGAGGAACCAAACATGTAGGAAATAGAGGACTGTAAGAGATTTACTACAATGTATGAAATTTTGTTCAAGCGATGGGTTTTAACATAGTGATAGATTCCATTTTTATGTTCATCTTTGACATATCCTAATATTTGCAAAATTTTATGTTATTCCATTGTGTATTATTATGACACATAAACACCTTAGATGATCTTTGAAAAGTTTGAGAGAGAAGATACTGAATTTATTTAAAGAGATGCCCATTATTATTGGTAAAATGAACACAATTAGTTATACATTTCCCCAAATCACAAATAGTAAAATATCAAAATACTAAATATTTCCTATTTACATTGAACTATTATGATTAACTCTGGGCTGATACCTATTGATTTTTATGTTTCTTTGTGTAATGGTTATGATCATATATGATTTTCAAATTAGGCAATATTTAATTAAAAAGCACTGAGAGAATGGGCCTCAAACTGCCTCATTAGAAAGGAATTATGACACTGATGAGGCATTAAAAGATTTAATGAAATTCTTCTCTATTTCAGGAAGAAACCAAAGAGGAACTTCACTTCCTTCATTGCGGAGTAGGCTTTTCATTTATCTGATCATCTGCTACTGCCACTTCCAGAAACACAGGAAAGGACGCAGGGAACGTGGCTTCTCATCTCAAGAAGGCTGCCTATCAAATGGGTTTTCAATTGTTTGTGCATTCTCAGAGGCTTCAACATCAGTTGTTATAGGCAGAGAAGGAGATGTCTATTATTACTTTCATTAGACTTAGAAACTTTCCCACTGCAAACTGACCACTGAATATGGCCTCTGTCTGTGTAGAAATACTCTATTATTATCTATTTTTCTAATAAAAAAATAAGTAAGATTATAAATCACAACTTTCCTAATGCACATGGTGTTTCAACAGTGCACTTACTTCAACATTTAAGAGTTGAATTCATGTTCTGTGAGAGAGCTTGCTGATCATTTTATCACTAAAGTCTTTTAGATTCTATATGTATGAAAACCAATATAAAATATTTGATAATGTGAATTATTATTGATGGTATAAATTACTTTGCATGTATTTAATATCTTTTACAGTTCATGGCACATTTACTATTTGGTGAATATTCTGTTACACCAAACACTAACCAAATGAGTTACTGCTGGGAAATGAAACTGGGTTTACACACTTCTTTCAATTTTAATACTTTGTAGTTATCATGCTATATTTAAGTATGTGAGACAAAATTAATTAATCAATACTAATTCTAAATATAGTAGCTTAGTCTGTCATAGATAAACACAGTTTGTCTCTACCCAGTGTAATTAAGAATTAAACATTGAAGCATAAAATTAAATGGAGAGAAATTCAAAGCAATTCCATTAAAATCAGGAACAAGACAAGGCTGTACACTCTTTTCATATATATTTAATATAGTACTCAAAGTTCTAGCCAGAGCAATAAGACAACTAAAGGCGATGAAGGGGATAAAATTTATAAAGAAAGGCTTCTAATATAGCATCTATTTGCAGATAATACGATAGTATATATAAGTGATACCAAAAATCCTGTCAGGAAACTCCTAAAGCAGATAAATACCTTCAGCAAAGTGGCTAGATAACAAGATTAACTAAAAAAAAAAAAAGAAAAGAAAAGAAAAGAAAAAAAAAATCAGTAACCCTCTAAGCAAGTGAAAGACCTTTCTTCTTTGAAGAAAGAAATTGCAGAGGAGATTAGCAAATGTAAAGATACTCTAAACTCATGGTTTGGTAGCTGCTTCTCTCCTCTCTCCTCTCTCCTCTCTCCTCTCTCCTCTCTCCTCTCTCCTCTCTCCTCTCTCCTCTCTCTCTCTCTCTCTCTCTCTCTCTCTCTCTCTCTCTCTCTCTCCTCTCTGCATGTGCTTCTTCCCCAAGCATGGTTCTTTTGCCCCCCCCCCCCACTTCCTCCTAATAAAGCTCTGATACTGGGTTTTGTTGTGGCTCACGCCTCATGACCTTTCTGCATGGCAGTCAATGCCACTATAATATGTTTTATATATATATTATAATGTTACATTAACAGAGTAAAATGGTCATCCTACCAAGAACAATCTATAGGTTCAACACTATTCCCATCAAAATACCAACACAAATCTTTACAGAACTTGAAAGAACAAGAATCAACTTCATATGGAAAACAACAACAACAACAACAAAAACAAGATAGCAAAGACAATACTATATAATAAAAGAATTTCCAGAGGTACCAGCATCCCTGATTTGAAGGTTTACTACTGAGTTATAGTAATAAAAACAGCATGGTATTGGCATGAAAATAGATACATGAATCAATGGGATTCAATAAAAGACCTGGATATAAATTTATACACCTAAGGGCACTAAATTTTTGACAGAGAAGCCAAAATTATACAATGATAAAAAAGTATCTTCAACAAATGATACTGGTCTAACAATATGTCAGCATGTACAAGAATTCAAATAGATCCACATCTATCATTCTGCACAAAACTTAAGTCCAAGTGCATCAAAGACTTCAACATAAAGCCAGATACACTGAAGCTAAGAGAAAAGAAATTAGAGAATAACCTTGAACACGCTGGCTCAGAAGACAACTTCCTGAAAAGAACACAGAAAGCACAGGCACTAATATCAACAATTAAATAATAGGACCTTGAAACTGAGTAGGTCCTGTGATGAAAATGACAGGGTCAGTAAGACACACTGGCAACTTAGAATGGGAAAAGATTTTTACTAACTCTACCTCTGACAGAGGGCTAATATCCAAAATATATAAAGAACTAAAAAAAGAAAAAACTAAATAATCCAATAGAAAACATGTGCAGGTCTAAACAGAATTCTCCACAGAGGAATCTCAAATGGTTAAGAAACAATAACACAATAGTGGATATGGATCCTGAGCTGGCCATCTTCTGTGACTAGATTGGTGCCCAGTCCAGGTGTCATCAGAGAGATTTATCTATCAACTGATAGAAACAGATACAGACCCACCACAAACATTAGGCTTAGGTCAGGTAATTTTACACAAGAGGAGGAGAAAGGATTGTAGGAGCCAGAGGAGTCAGGAATACCACCAGAAAACTCACATAATCAACTAACCTGGGCTGGTGGGGCCTTATAGAGACTGAACCCACAACCAGAGACCCTGCATGGGACTGACCTAGGCTCTCTGTATATATGTTACAGTTGTAACAAAGCAAATAAGATTTAAGGAGATATTAAATACAATAGATATATAAATACCAAAAGAAGGTGTGAAATTGATGGGTATGTGCATTGAGGCACTCATTTTGGATTACACGAGGCAAATGGAAGAAGGGATAGAGATTTTTTTGTTGTATGTTTTGTAAGCATGCTTATATGTGTATACACCATATCTTTCATTGTGACCAGACATTGCAATATAGGAAATACTTTATGATCAGGTATACTTGTGTCTCCTGTCTACATATCTTTATGATGATCACATGTTAGGTTTGCAGGATCAGATTATTTATGTATTATTGTACTTTTTCAATGATTTTGCTATCAAAGTGTCATATTCACAGTCACATTATATTTAAAGCTCCTAAATCTGTGAAGCAATCAAATAAATATTAAAATATGAGTAAGATTTTTTTATATAGTTCCTAGTATCATGAGACTATTTTTAAACTAAAACTCTTATTTATGTTTTGCTTTAATTTTGGTTTTGTTTGACTGTAGAGTTTAGGTAGGCAGCAGCCTTTGTAGTACTGGATTGATTACAGGAGAGTTCCAACATGCTCGTCTGTAATTTCCAGAAACTTCTGAATTACAGTAATTAAATAATAGTTCGTAGTTAATCTAGACTGTATTTTTGTTGTTGTTGTTGTTACAAATAGGACTTAGAAGTAAATGTTATCATCTACAGGAATGGTAATATAGGAAAGAAGCTTAAAACAGACATTCTAAAACACTATTGTCATACACCAATATTTTCACATCTCTTGTTTTCTATGATAGTATCAATAATGACTATAAATACTTTTAAGTTTATTTTATTTTATTACATGTGTATAAGTGTTTTTGCTCACATGCATGCCTGTGTGTGCATTCCTGATGCCAGCAGAGTTCAAAAGAAGACATTGAGTAACCTGGAGGTAGGGGTATGAATGTTTGTGAGTCACAAATTGGGTGCTGGGAAGCAAAACCAGGCTCCTCTACAAGAAAAACCATTGTTCTTAACCCCTGAGCCATTTCTTCAGCTCCCTTGCTCAATGAGTGTGTTTTCTTATATTTCTATACTATCCCATCTTGTGGCTGCATTCCTGCTGAGCTGCACCTGGCCTGGCTCTGGAGAGTAGTATCTGGCCCTAATCCATCTTTTGTTTAGCGGACACCTTTTGTTTCCCTTATTGCCTTCTATATGAATCTTGTCTCAGAGTTTCCCAGGGATACAAAGGTGCAAAACTTGGTTCAGGAAACCTGGAAAACCATTGTAACCGAGAAATCAAGTAATTTGTCCTTGGCATTGTGTTGTTGGGAGCTCCTTTCAGGTTGTTTTGAGCATATGGAAGCTAACTGGTTAAACTGTAATGTAGAGAAATAAAAATGCCCAAGATAAAGGGAAGGGGCTTCAGTACTTTAAGGCAGGACCCTCTTGAATTTGAAACTTTTCTCCTGTGTCCTGCCAGCTCTGCAGTTGCTCAGACCCAAGGAAACACACAGAGGCTTATATTAATTAAAACTGCTCGTCATTAGCTCAGGCTTCCTACTGACTAGCTCTTACACTTAAACAGAGCCCATTTTTGTTAATCTATATTTCACCACATGTTCCATGGTGTAGCCACAATACCACCACACCATGGCTTTAACTGTGTGCCATTACACGCTGTTCCCTGGATGGTGGGTTGGCCTTGCTAAGCCATTGTCTTTCCAGATTTCTCCTTGTCTGTTTATTCTGCCTATACTTCCTACCTGGCTACTGGGCAATCAGAGTTTTATTTATTAACCAATCAGAGCAACACATTCACAGCATATAAAACATCCCACAGCACCCCCTTGCAGCCATAAAAGGCTATATTAATTCTTAAGTTGCCTCTAAGTCTTCTTTCCATGGATCTGCATGAACCCACACACCTGTGTAATGATACTCATTGACAATTTGTGCCCAACATGGGGCTTGAAGAAGGACAAAGGATCTGAAGAAGGACAGAGGAGCTGATCATTTTAAGATCTGCAGGGAACTTCTCACAGGGTAAGAGGACTCCAGGATCAGCAGGGTCATGGGGAATTTAAACTCCCCATCTCAGGAGCAACAAAATGTACAGTTGCTAAAATGCTTGTCAAAATAAAAAGGTGGTAGCTGCATAATTAAAGATAGAAATACAATGGCTCCAGAGACAGGAAATAAATAAAGAAAACAGACCTTTCTCAATAGAGAAAAGGGAAAGAAAGAAAACAAAAAAAGGAAATCTCCCTAATAGAGAAGAACAAAGCAAAGGAAATTTAAAAAAAATTACTGTCAGAAAAGGGAAAAATTTTTAGCAAGAAAAAAGGATTTTTCTGGTAAAAAGGGTGAAAATATTAAAACTAGGCCTAAAGATTAAAAGGCCCTGTAAAAAGAAAAATAAAGAAAAGAAAAAAAGCTTCTTCCCAGTAGTAATAGAGCAATACAAGGCACTTTCCAATATAAAAATTTCAGGATAGCTAGAACTCTGAGCTCTTTTTGCCTGCCAGCGCAGAGCAGCAACATCTGAATTATAAAGAATCAATGGGTGGGCCCACTGCTGCAGCCTGGACAGCAAACCCATAGCTTAGAATTGTGTTGTCTGTTTACTTAACTTTGGTTTGAATGTTTTTTATTTTTCCCTCAGAGTGGAAGTAACTCAATATTAAAGATCCTGTCATGGGAAATGTTTTCTGTTTTTCCCTAATAGTGGGAATAACTCATTATTAGTAGTCCCTTTATGGGAGACAAAGAAAGTTTAAATGGGCTCAACTTCTGGTGAAGAACAATTTCAGTCAGGACATGAAATGCTAAATCAATGCTGTTTGAATTTCCAGAGATACTAATCATTTATTGTATAGAGAAAGTTTTCTTCTATTGATTGTCTAATAAATGTTTGGAGGAATGTTTGAGTTTCTTGATTGATAAACTAAAGGAACAAAATTTATAATTTTAAACTACATGTTATGCTCTTGTCTGTTGGTCATTACTGAGAATTTGGCTCTGCTCTTTTAATTTGCTTTCCAGAAATTCTTGGTTAAATTCTATAGAAATGTAACCCCTGAAACAGATTGGGTTGTTAGCTTATTAAATAATGTGATTGCTAGGATAAAAACACATAGAAAATAATCTGTTATTGATAAAGAGGTCACAAAATTTGTTTTTCCACTAAATAAAATACAGGTAAATTGGTCCACATTGTTAATAATTGGCAAGTTTGCATTAATTTGTTACTTGGGATCTATAAAAAATTATTCCCTTTTTGAGATTTTATAAAAATATTTCAGAATATTGCCTAAAGTTACCTCTTAAAATCCTATAGAGATGGTATTAAATGCTTTTATAGATAGCTTATGTTAAAAAGACCATGGAAATAGAAGCTGGTGAATGAAGCCACTGTCTTTCCAGATTTCTTCTTGTCTGTTTATTCTGCCAGCCCACCATCCAGGGAACAGCGTGTAATGGCACACAGTTAAAGCCATGGTGTGGTGGTATTGTGGCTACACCATGGAACATGTGGTGAAATATAGATTAACAAAAATGGGCTCTGTTTAAGTGTAAGAGCTAGTCAGTAGGAAGCCTGAGCTAATGACGAGCAGTTTTAATTAATATAAGCCTCTGTGTGTTTCCTTGGGTCTGAGCAACTGCAGAGCTGGCAGGACACAGGAGAAAAGTTTCAAATTCAAGAGGGTCCTGCCTTAAAGTACTGAAGCCCCTTCCCTTTATCTTGGGCATTTTTATTTCTCTACATTACAGTTTAACCAGTTAGCTTCCATATGCTCAAAACAACCTGAAAGGAGCTCCCAACAACACAATGCCAAGGACAAATTGCTCAGTTATTATTGCTTCCATATCTTAAATGCAAAGTGATGCCTATATGTAGAACTAGAGGCTTTGGAAGTACAGGGGAAAAGGTGTTTTGGAAAACAATTACCAATGATAAACAGCCTAAATTAAAAGTAAATTTATATAGGATTGAGATTGAAGGATTATTGGATTCTGGTGTTAGATATATCTATAATTTCACAAGAATCCTGCGTTCCCAACTGGCCTCTATAAGTGTTCTGAAAAAAAAAAAGCAAGTCTCCACTTAATTTGTAGGCATTTGAACCTTTTCTCGAATAAAACAGAATGTAGAGTGGATTAAATATGGCTGATGCAGCCATAAAATTATAAAAAAGAGATTTGCTACAACAATTGATTAATTTTTATTAATATTCCTACAATTTCAGAAACAGCTCATAAATTGAGATTTAAATTGAGATATATTCCTGGAAAGAACATTGGGAAAATTATAAGGTAAGGTCACAGGCTATTCAGGTTATACAAAGACATTATAGGACAGGAATTGGCTATCCAAATTTAGAGTAGGGGCCACTTCCAGTATCCCAACTTTATGTCAATATTTTGTAAATCAACCATTGGAAATGACTTGTAAACAATTTCCTTAGTCTATTATTTACCATTATATGGATGATACTTTATTGGCTGCTTCTGATACAGATTGATAGATAATTACATATCCACATGGTTGGGCTTGCCTGGCGGACCACCTAACTATTTCCGGTTCAGAATAGCCATCTCTGGGTCAGACATCTCACGGGACCAGGACTCTGTGGCTTTATGTGGTTCCATAAAGCGCGCAAGCTTGCGCAGCCATGTAATCTACGCACATGCGTGGAGTACCCACAGGAGTTCCTGTATGCATTCGCAGTCCAACCTTTAAAACGCCGGTGCCATCTTGCATGAGTCCTCCCCCCCCCCCTTATCTCCTTACCCAGGCCTATCACCTCTATCCTCTTTAATAAAACTATTCTGTGGTCTTGTCGTGTTCAGGACGCGTTCCTAGTGCTGCTTAAATACTAACATTGGTGCCGTGCAGGAATGGGCGCTTCCGGGCGCTCTGTGCCTGGAAACCCGGGAACCGGGAAGGACTCTGCGCTACACACTCTGGGAACTCTGCTCCGTTTGCGACAGATCATTCTCCATTAGCCTGGTCGCACAAATCCGCATGCAACACCACTACTGATTGGTGAGTTTTCCCCTTTTCTTTACTGGGTACGGCTGGCCCCCATTGCGGGCTCAGATTTCCAGCCACCTCCCATGTCTGCAGCTTGAGATATTTTGTGAAGGGACCACCACCATCAGGTGCGTCCTGAGGCTGTGTGAAGCCTGCACGTTCTTTGTGCCTGATGGGGAGGCTGGGCTTTGAGGGCTCCTGGGAAGTCCTTGCATCACACAGGGTGGGGGGGGGTGCTTACCAGCTGATGAGCTGATAAGGCGGCTTGTGCCCGAGATCCACTAGACCTACCTCTGGGAGGTCTTGGCTCCAGATCATGTTTATTTTTTTTTTCTGCCTCTCTGCTGCAGACATGCGAAATAAGGCTTCCAACTCGATCAGCCCTACTTAAAGATTCCTAAGCTTATCCGTCTCTGTGAGATGGCCCAAGTACGCTTTAAAAAAATAACAAAAAAATCCCAATCTTTTATGGGAGTTATCTAATTCTGTCCAGCGAACAGGCAAATGGAAAGAGTTGCTCTTTATCTTAGCTTTCTCTCTCTCTCAAAGCTCTAAAAAGGTAACCATGGCTTGTGATTTTTCCGCCAACCAGCATGCACCTCCAGCTGGCTGCAGCGGGTGGTGGCCAGCCATGAGAAGCACGGCTTTCCATTATTGATACCGCCACGATTTTTCACAGTGAGTCTGCTGTTCTAATGGCTGAAATCTGAGCTATATATTTGCAACGGACAATCCCGGGGGTTGTCCAGGCTGTGCTGGCAAGGCAGGCACATTTTTGCTTGGAGCAAAAATGGCTTCTGAGGTCTAGCGGGTGGACCCACGGCAGCACAGTTGCAGCTCCTCCCGTCCCTTGACAAAGGTGGGGGGACTTGAGCTGATCTTAGATCTTACTTCATTTTCAGGATGCCTGAGTTGAAGTCTGATCCCCGTTTGTTATTTTAATTTTTTTATTTTCCACTCAGCTACAGCCAAGGGACAGAGGGCAGATACCACCACTTACATTGGCAGATGGGGCGGTTACGGGGTAAATCTGGCCGCTTAACAGCTTTGCGGTACCAGTAAACCTGACCACATAACAGTGTGGCAGGTACTTCAGCCAGCAAACGGGAAAATAAGAGTTGTTTCATCTCCAAGCTTTCTGCTAAAGCTCTAAACCCTTTCTTTCCTTTCCCACTAAGGCGTCTGCCACGTGTAACCTTTTCTGTCTGACTTTCGAGGCAGGCTCAAATGCGCGGGCTTGGGCGGTTTCTAAGACTCGCCCTAACTTACCTTAACTCCACCCACTCATTCTCAAACTGCCTTGAGAACCACTGATGGGCCTAAAAGCAGCTGAGATCTAAACAATTAAATTTACAATAATCAGGATGGCTCCTAAGCCAAAAAAAAATCAGCTTATAGCCTCAGGCAAGTCTTCCAAAAGGATAGGTTTACAGTCTGCCTACTGGCAGATCTTCCAAAAGCTGTCCTTAAGCCACCAATCGTCAGGAAAAAATTCAGGACACAGAGTAAAATCTGTCTCTTATTCCCTGCTAAAGTTAAGTATCTGGAGAACAAGGCTCCTGACCCCATGGGCAAAAGAGTCATCTGTGGCAGTTAAGGTGTGCCAGGAAAGAGAAGCCCGAAAACAAAATTGCCAAATGCTGGCACTCGCTGACTCCTGAAAGCTGTTGGGTCCCTGTTTTAAATAAAAAGGCCACGGGCTAGTGAATGCCCTGCCCATCAACAGCCTTGTCCTTGTGCTGCCCAGAAAGACAACCAGTCAGCTGACTGCCCCCAGGCACCAAGACACATGAGTACATCAAGCTAAGACCTGCAGCAAACCTAGGCTTGGCTACAGACACAGCAGGGAACCCAGAACTCAGCAGGGAAGCGATCAGTTTCATTCCTTCTGGACACCAGAGCCATTGACTCAGGCCTGGGAGTTTTAGGATGTCACTCCTACTTTCTATTGTCGGGAACAGAGGACAGCCTTACTTACCTCACCAGATTTAATTGTACTTTCAGAGTTACTTAATGAGAAGGATTTCCAACTAAGATAAGAGCTCATTGTCTCATTTCAAAGTTACCACCTGTGTTTCTCATGTGCATACAGACAGGGCCATGATCTTTGCCTTTTACCTAATTCAAAAAAAATAAGTTCTCTTCCACTCTCAAGCTCCAGAGGACATCAGGATCCACTGCTTTGTTACCAATTCCAGAGGAATAATGTATCACCTTTCCCAACTAGGGCCACAAAGAGCCGGAGGCAAAAGGGACCATCAAAATATCCAGGCGGTAAGTATATAACAATCTATCATTGTTCAATACTCAACAACTGATCACCTGCGTATCCCAAATGCTAAACTAACAAAACAAGCAGGTGCCTTAAATAAACCACCTCGAATAAGGCTTGTCTCAGGTAAAAAAAAAAAAAAAAAAAAAAAAAAAAAAAAAAAAACCAAGCAGAGTACTAAAACATCACAGCCACTTTTAACATGTCTCCAACCAGACAGGCCAGATCTACCTCAGATAAATGTCAACTCCAAAAAACAAAATAATAATGAGTCTTTTGTCTAAGCTTTTTATGTCACCAGTGTTTTGTCAGATAGAAGGTTCCCAGCCACACCATGGAGCACAGACAGCTGCAGGACTTCATCCTAGGACCAGCCACACCATGGAGGATGAACACAGTTGCAGGACTTCATCCCAGGACTTCAGGCAGCTTCCCCACCTCCCCCCAAGAACCAATCAACGTCCACCATTCAGCCTGAAGCAGTCTTTGAGAGAAATGGCGTCCCATACCCATCTATCCACATTTTTTTCTTTTTTAAAACATGAGAGTCGGGAATGATAGATAATTACATGTCCACACAGTTGGGCTTGTCCGGCGGACTGCCTAACTATTTCTGGTTCAGAATAGCCATCTCCTGGTCAGACATCTCAGGGGAGTACCCACAGGAGTTCCTGTACGCATGCGAAGCCCAACCTTTAAAAAGCTGGTGCCATCTTGCATGAGTCTCTCTCTCTTCCCCCCTTATCTCCTTACCCACGTGTGTTTCACACAGGCCTGTCACCTCTATCCTCTTTAATAAAACTCTTCTGTGGTCTTGTCATGTTTGGGACGTGTTCCTAGAGCCACTGAAATTCTAACACAGATACCTTAGGAAAAATATTTAATGTAGTACAGAAAAATTTATCCTGTTGGGGATTGAAAATTTCTCCTAATAAAACACAAAGAGGAGATTTTCTTAGCTATTTATGCTATAAATTAAATAAACTGAGAATTCAGCCAAAAAAGGTACAGATTAGGAAAGACTGACTGTTAGTTATTTGGCACTCTTACCCTGCGAGGAACACATCCTGAAACACGAAAAATACACAGAAGAGTTTTTATTAAGATAGGAGAGAAAGAGACAGACTTGAACAAGCCTGTGGGAAACACATGTGGTCAAGAGGAAAGTGAGAGACCAGTGCAAAATGGCACCAGCTTATAAAGGGTGGGTCATGCATGCATACAGGAACTTATGTGACTACTCCACACATGCATGTAGATCACATGACTGCACGTGTGCTTTATGCAAACATGCAAAGCCACGAGTCCTAGTCACACAAGATGTTTTGACCTGGAAATGGCTATTTTGAACCAGAAATAACTAGGCAGAATTGTCTAGGTCCATGGGGCATGCCCAACCTTGGGGGCATGTTGTGACTTCATATCATTGACTATACATTTTCAATGATTTTCCAAAATTATTGGGTGATATTAACTGGTTACAGCCTACAATTGGATTGTCTACTCAAACATTAACTTATTTGTTTCAAATTTTGCAAAAGGATTCAGATTTAAACAGTTCAAGACAGTTAACAGCTGAGGCTGAAAAAGAATTAGCCTTGGTAGGATGTAAATTACAAAATACTTATATGGATAGATTAGACCTTATAAACAGACACTTGTTGAACAGAAGGGGGTTATCCCCAGAGATAGACTGCACAATGCCCTATTAAATTAAATTTATTTTTGGTAATGAAATAGGAACAAAATTGAGTTATGGAAAGAATTACCGAATTGAGTCAGCCCATGTATTATAAATATTTTAACATCAAAGTAGTCCAGGGAAAGTGTTAAGTTACAAGGTTATGCTTATATTTCCACATGAGATAATAAGTTGTGGATTCCAGGGTTGGGGATTTAGCTCAATGGTAGAGTACTTGGCTAGCAAGTGCAAGGCCCTGGGTTCAGTCCTCAGCTCCAGAATAAATAAATAACTAAATAGATAAATAAACAAATAAAGTGTGGATTCCATGGAAACTGATAAATCTGCCATAAACAAAGGACATCTCCAAGATGCTGCAGATGCAGGGATGCCTCTGCTAAGGTGGAGACACAGGAGACCTTTGCAACAAACAACTAATCTTCCCACCTGGGACAGCTTAAGAGTTTGTGTGACAAAGGAGAAATGATACTCACAAGCCTCTGAATAATACAAACTTATTTCTTGCCATGCTTTCTGTTGGCAATAGTGCAGGTAAAAGGGATGGATCATAATTATTGGGCTTTTATTCTCAATCCTCCAATTAACATAGCAGTAAATTGGGGAGATATGAATATATCTGTAGTGATTAATGAAACTTCTTGGCTACCAGGTCCTTATGACAACTGAGATCCCACTTACCCAATGAAGGAGGGTAAAGCGATTGACAATTACACCATTGGAGTACAAGGAATTTTCATGGGAAATGGAATTTAATGCCTAAAAATAACCTCTCAAGTATGGCTAGCCATAGTCAATAATACCCAAGGTTATCATAATAAGTTTTGTATACTTCATGCATCTGGTTTGAAAGGACAAGAGATTAATGCTACTAGTTCCATAAATCTACTGTTCTGTAAGATGAGGGTTACCAACAAGGAATCTGATTGGGTACATTGGCAACATTGTAAGAGTGAGAAACCTTGAGTACTAATTAATATTTCCCAAGGAGCCCTTATGGAACCCCCGAAGGGAAATATTCTCACGTAGAGTTAAGACAGAAAGGGTATAATATAAACGGAACTGTAGAAATCAGTGCTTTTTTTTTCTTTTTTCTTTTTTTCATTATTCTTTATTAAGGAATTTTTCTACTCACTCTCCATGCCACCAACAGATTCCCTCTCCTCCCTCCTGCTATCTCCCAGCCCTCTCTCCCAAGCCACCCCACATCTCCACATCCCCTAAATCAAGGTCTCCCATAAGGTGTCAGCAGTTCCTGGCACACTGAGCCTAGGCTGGTCCAAGTCCCTTTTCACTGTACCAAAGTTGTGCAAGGTGCCACACCAAAGGCACCAGATTCCCAAAAGCCTGCCCATGCACCAGGGATGGACCCTGATCCCCCTGCCTGGGTGTTCCCCAAACAGTTCGAGCCAAACAAACATCTTTCATATCCAGAGGGCCTAGTGGGGACTTCATAGCCACTTGTCTACAGTTCATGGACCTCCAATAGTGTGGCCAGTCATCTCTGTACTTCTTCCTGTCATGATCTCAACGTCCCTCACAGGCAGTATCTTTCCTCTCTCTCATCAATTGGATTCCCGGAGCTTAGCCTGGCACCTAGCCGTGGATCTCTGCATCTGCTTCCATCAGTCACTAGACAAAGGCTCTATGATGACAGCTAGGTTATTTGCTAGACTGGTCATAAGAGTAGACCAGTCTAGGCACCCTGTGGACCACTGCCAGCTGCCCAAGGTGGTCACATCCTTGTAGATTCATGAGAGCTTGCCCAGCATCCTGCCTCTTCCTTTCCCCATAATGTCCTCATCTATCATGGTGTCTTCCTCCATGCCCCCCCCACTCTGTCCCTGTTCCAGCTACACCTTCCCATTTCCTTATGTTCTCATTCCCTACTGCTCACCCTCTGCCACCCTCCCACCTAGTCTGCTCATGTAGATCTCATCCACTTCTCCTTCACTGGATCATCCATGTATCCCTCCTAGGGTCTTTCCCTGTTATCTAGCTTCTCTGGACCTGTGGATTGCAGTCTGGCCATCCTTTCCCTCACATCTAGTATCTACTTATGGTGAGTACATACAATCCAATTTAAAAAATGGGCTACAGAGCTTAAAAGAGAATTCTCAATAGAAGAATCTCAAATGGCTGAAAGACATTTAAAGAATTGCTCAACATCCTTAGTCAGCAGGGAAATGCAAATCAAAACAACTCTGACATACCATCTTACACCTGTCAGAATGGCTAAGATCAAAAACACTGAAGACAGCTTATGTTGGAAAGAATGTGGAGCAAGGGAAACACTCCTCCACTATTAGTGGGAATGCAAACTTATACAGCCACTCTGGAAATCAGTATGGCGGTTTCTCAGAAAATTGGGAATAAGTCTTCCTCAGGACCCAGCGATACCACTCTTGGGTATATACCCAAGGAATGCTCAATGTTACCACAAGGACACATGCTCAAGTATGTTCATACCAGAACTATTCATAATAGAAAGAACCTGGAAACAACCTAGATGCCCCTCAACTGAAGATGGATAATGAAAATTTGGCACATATACACAATGGAGTACTACTCAGCAGTGAAAAACAATGACATCATGAAATTTGCAGTCAAATGGATGGAATTAGAAAATATCATCCTGAGTGAGATAACCCAGACTCAGTGCCTCTATCAATGAACCTATTTGGAGGCATGGGGTTGGAATGGAAAGTTCTCTCCTGCAATTTGGCAATTCAATTCAGACTAACTTGTGGAAATTTGCAAATGCCTTCCACCCTCTTATAATGTGTAGAAAGGAAAATTAAGCATTAAAGATGAAAGTACACTCTGTTTTTATAATAAATCACAGCCATTTTATTATAGCATGTGTACCATTACCTTATGTGCTACTAAAGGGGCCTTGTACAATGGTACCAAATAATCAGAATCACTTGTGACTGCTGCACTATTCATACCTGGGTTAATTCTAGTATGTTTTTAAATTTGACCTTTGAAAGTTTATATATTCTTAGAGTAAGACCAGCAATCTGAATACCAGTGAAGTTGTCAAGGCCATGACAAAACTCTCCTATGATGATCCTGGCACAGAAGCTCACTGAAAGAATATTAAAAAGAACACATCAAATGGTTGGACTGGTGGTTGCAGTTATTATAGGAATCATTACGCTGACAACTATGGCAGCAACAGCTGGAGTGGTGCTTCATAAAGAAATCCAAACCACTGAATTCGTGAGAGACTGCAGTAGACATTCAGGACTTTGGACTGAGCAAAGCCTGAATTAAGGCAAGCTGTTGTATTGTTAGGGAATCGGTTAGAAATTTTGAAGGAGCAGACAAAATTAAAATGTGATTGGAAATGTTTCTTGTTATTGTATCACAGCCTTAAATTTTAATAAAAGCAAATGTGATTGGGAAAAGATTAGGATGCATTTGTTGGGTCACCCTAATTCTTTGCAAATGGTTTATGATTTACAGAAAGAAATCACAGAAACTTTTGCAAAAAAGCTACCTGATATGACAGGAATGGACATTAGAGAAAATCTAGCTGATCCTACAGCCTCATTCAGTCCTACAAACCTCTTTGATGGATTTCTCATCCGAGCAGATGGTGCCCTTGTTCTAGCAATAGTAACTTTATTGGCTTTAAAATGTGTTTTGGTATACTTACAGAAGATTGTGAGACAAACAGATAGAAAGAAGGCTATATTTGCTGTAAGGCTGCATAATCTATAACATAATTGATATTTTTAAATAAAAAATGGGATCTGTGGCTGCATTCCTGCTGAGCTGCACCTGGCTGGCTTCAGAGAGTAGCACCTGGCCCTAATCCATATCTTGTTTAGCAGACACCTTTTGTTTCCCTTGTTGCCCTTTCTGTGAATCTTGTCTCAGAGTTTCCCAGGGATACAAAGGCCTATGCAAAACTTGGTTCAGGAAAACCATGGTACCAGAGAAATCAAGTAAGTTGTACTTGACATTGTGTTGTTGGGAGCTCCTTCAGGTTGTTTTGAGTATATGGAAATTAACTGGTTAAACTGTAATGTAGAGAAATAAAAATGCCCGAGGTGAAGGAAAGGCTGGACCCCCTTGTAGCCATGAAATGCTATATTCATTCTTAAGATGTCTCTGAGTCCTTTTTCCATGAACTGCGTGAACCCACAAACCTATGTCGAGACATACAGTGACAGCATCTCACACTGTTTTATAATAAGCATTTCAAAATTGAAATAATATATAACTAAAATGAGGAGATACTTATGAGCTCAATTATTTTAAGGCTTCCTACTGCTACTGCTAACCCTGCAACTTGTATAAGTAGAACTAGGATAGGAAAACTCTGGAAAGTGAGTAGTGTAAGGTGAGCAATAGCAAACAATTCAGTCATGTTCTTATCATTGCTTCCGGTGGCCAGCTCTTACCACAGGAGTTGTCTATTAGTTTTGGCAGGAAGCCTCAGAGAGTTCCCACCTTAACATTCAGAATTTCTCATGCCTGTACTTCTAATATTGTGAGTAATTAAGTTCTTTTTTTCAAAGTAATGACATGTTTTGAATAACACATTGCTGAAGACAGTAATGCTGGTACATGCATACATTTGATAGAGATCCTTGTACAAATGGATAGGTATAAGATTAACATAGAATTTCTGGTTTTTAGTTTTACATGTGCTGTGTATCAGAAAGTACTTGCCTATACTTCAGCACCCCATTTCCAGTGTAGAAGGGGGTTTTCATTCTGTCATGTTCACTGAACACAAAGGAACTGTTTATAGCCACAATGTAGTTTAAGTTATACTTGTCATTCCCCTTGTGTTTAATGAAAGGAAGCTAAGTTTTTCTTCTTTCCCAGAGGTTGAATTCATTTTTGCTTCTATTCAAAAATTTTTCCTTCAAATACTGGAAGATATCATTTTCTTTTTCTTTAGTTAGTTGAACTACAACTGGGTTTTGCATACATACTAAGGATGAAAGATGACACGACGTATTTTTTATAATAAAAGTTTTCATGTTTAGAAAAGCATAGCAATGTGAGACATAGGAATACAGTAAAACCAATATAATTTAAAAATGATTATGAACTCTTTGATCAATATTTTGAGAGAACCTGCTAATATTATCTTAGTTTTGGTTGTTTATAGAGATATGTAGATGTATATGGACATGCATCAGATATTTAACTCCCACACCCACCCTTTACATTTTAAAGTTTCAATTGATAATTTAAAACAAAGTTACATTACTCATTTGCCATCCATGCCCCCAAGAAAACACTTGATTTTGTATTTTATATGGATAATCTGTATTTCTACTTATTACAAAATACTACATATAATAATTCATATTTTTTATCTTATGTTACATTTTATTATAAAACCTGTTGTGCTGTGGGGTGTCTTTTTAAAAATTTTATAATTAATTTAATTTTATATATCAGCCATGGATTCCCCTGTCCTCCCTCCTCCTGCCCCGCTTGCCCCCAGTCCACCCTGGATTCCCACCTCCTCGTAGGCAAGGATTCCCCTTGGGATTCAGCTCAGCCTGGTAGATTCAGTTGAGGCAGGTCCAGTCCCCTCCTCCCTTCACCTAGGCTGAGTAAAGTGTCCCAACATTGGCCCTAGGATCCAAAAGGCCAGCTCATGCACTAAGGACAGGTTCCAGTCCTACTGCCTGGGGTCCTCCTAAAAAGTTCAAGCTAATCGACCATCTCACTTACCCAGAGGGCCTGGTCCAGTTCCATGGGGGCTCCTCAGTTATTGGTTCACAGTTCATGTGTTTCCACTAGTTTGGCTATTTGTCCCTGTGCTTTTTCCAATCATGGTCTCAATATCTCTTGCTTATATAATCCCTCCTCTCTCTCACCAATTGGACTCCTGGAGCTCCACCTGGGGCCTGGCTGTGGATATCTGCATCTGCTGGGATGCCTTTATGTATGCTGTGAATATGTGTTGCTCTGATTGGTTGATAAATAAAGCTACATTGGCATGTGGCAGAGAAGGATAGAGCCAGGTGGGAAAATCCAAGAGGATAGGGGAGGGGAGAAGAAAGGAGAGTGGGGCAGACGCTGCTGGCCAAGGTCAGGAGAAGCAATATGTAAAGTACTGGTAAGCCACGTGGCAAGGTATAGATCTATAGAAATGGGTTAATTTAAGATATAAGAGCTAGTTAACAAGAAGCCTGCCATGGCCATTGTTCAAAAATAATATAAGCCTCTGTATGTTTATTTGGGTCTAAGAGGTGAGGGGCCAGGCAGGACATAGAAAAACTTCCAACTACAATGTTGTGCTCATGAACATAAAGTGTTGATTAGGTTTTATTTCAAAATTTTACTTATTTTTAATGATCTTATTTTATTTTTAATTAAATATATTATACATGTTTGTTTATGTGACTCTACTCATATTGACAACTGTGCACTCACAGGCCAGACCAAAGTTTCGGGTCACCTGAACTAGAGTTATATGTTGATGTAGGTGCTGAGAACAAAGCTCACATCTTCAACGACCTATTGAGGTTCACCAATATCATTAGTTTTGCAGATGGAAATACAGCTACTTCTGGACTCTTAATTAGGCTTTGATGGGCACATTCTTATTTAGTCCTACATTTTACCACAAAAGTTGTAAGATAAGGCCTGCACTGTCTGTGTTATGCCTGAAAGAGATTTAACATCCCTTTCTCCTATATTCTGATTCTTAAATGATCTTCTTGATCTTCCACAATGTTTCTGAGCCTTAAAGGGTATGTCACAGATGTTTTGTAAAGAGACAAGTAAACAAATGCCACTTATTTTCAAGTCATAAATATGTGTAATAACCTGCATTACTTAGAGGGAGGCAGAAAGGAACACTATCTGTGAGGCCAGCAAGTAGTTGACACTATTGCTTAAAAGATAAAAGGTTAGAATTCAACTCAGTTCAATTCAGCAATTATTTCAATGGGTTTCTACAGTTCTGCTACAGGTATCTTTTTCAGACCAAATCTTGTAGTCAACATTATTCCTTCCTTTTTCTTTGGAGTTAACGTATTATAGATACTATTGGGTAAATATAAAAAAATATGAATAAGAACATCTTGACTCAACTGTATTTCTACATGTATAATCTAGGGTTTTAGTATTGCTTGAATAAGAACTTATTTATGTATATTTATGTGTAGCTGGAGTTTTTCTGGTCCTGCCTGGCCCATGATCAGGACAAATCTCTCTCACACACCATCTCCACAGCCTCTCAGACCCAACCAAGTAAACACACAGAGACTTATATTGCTTACAAACTGTATGGCCATGACAGCTTCTTGTTATCTACTTCTTCTATCTTAAATTAACCCTTTTCTATTAATCTATACTTTGCCATGTGGCTTATGGCTTCCTTGTCATGGCAGAGGCTGGCAGTGTCTCTCTGCCTCAGTCTTCCACTTCCCTGAATTCGCTTCTCTCCTTGTCCTGCCTATACTTCCTGCCTGGCTACTGACCAATCAGTGTTTTATTTATTAACCAATCAGAGCAACACATTTTACATACAGAACATCCCACAGCACTTATGTAGATACATGCCAGTATAAATCCACGAGACTATATCTATATCTATATATAGATATAGATATATGATAGATAGGTACAACATATATGGTGTGTTACATATGTATTATATGTCATGACTATATACATATATATAGTGTCACACACATACATCACATTAACATATACAAATGACAATTCAATCAAAAATTTTCAAATGTAAACTTAATTTAAAAATTTAAAATACTGGGGATTAAGATCCTGGAATTGGAGAGGGAATCTAGTAATAAAGCATTTGTTATAAAATAAAATAAAAATCATAAGAGGCCAAGCAGTGGTGGCGCACGCCTTTAATCCCAGCACTCAGGAGGCAGAGGCAGGTGAATTTTTGTGAGTTCAATGCCAGCCTGGTCTACAGAGTGAGATCCAGGAAAGGCACAAAGCTACACAGAGAAACCCTGGCTTGAAAAACAAAAAAACAAAATAAAATAAAAAAGCATTTGTTGTTTAAATATGAGGACATGAATTTAGATCCTAACACTTATGTAAAAGCCAGGTTTTACAGCGTGCACCTATACCCACAGTGTTGGACATGTGAAGACAGAGATGGCTGTAGCTCACTTGTCAGCTAGGCTAACCAAAAGAGTAAATGCTAGGTTCAGGGAGAATTTCTGGATTAAAATATAATGTAGGAAGTATCAAAGAAAGACAGCTTAAAATTCACAAATACATGAACAGTGAATATTCATACATACAAAGAGAAAGAAAAAATGAAATTATTACTCAAGAAAATACTAGAAATATATGTAATCATATATTGAGGAATATATAGAAGCGCACATAAATGTCACATGATATAAATTAACTTCCATTAAGTCAGATTACATATGAAATTTAATTTTCTTTTTTTTTTTTTTTAAGATTTATTTATTATGTATACAGCATGTATGACTGCAAGGCCAGAAGAGGGCACCAGATCTCATTACAGGTGGTTGTGAGCCACCATGTGTTTGCTGGGAATTGAACTCAGGACCTTTGGAAGAGCAAGCAGTGCTCTTAACCTCTGAGCCATCTCTCCAGCCCCCTAAATTTAATTTTCTTATAAGTTAGGTTCATATATTTATCCATTGCTTTTAATTCTTACAAATGAATAATAAAATCTTAAATATAGCATTTAGTATACTGTGTTTTTCAAGTGCATTTTGATGCAAATGTGGAGTAGTTACTATTGAAATTCACAACAGATTTAACAGACAAATATTTTAGCCAGTAAAATTCTAACAGATTTGCAAATTGTTACACTGCCCTCTGTCTCCAGACTGTAATTCAAGGGTTCATAAAACCAACGGTCAATAATTAATATCCTTCCTGTTTACATGTTACAAAGTACTGAAAAACAATATTGAAATAGACCCCAGAAAATGGACTGAGTTTTTACATAAAAACAGGAATATGAACATTTCCTTTTTATTATGTGAGTAAATATTAGGGGTTAATAAACTGTGCAGGCATTCATATATAACTCATGATCTCAAGCAGACTTTCAATGAGTTTGTCTCAGCGTATAATCATAGCCAGAGCTGAATATATGAAAAAAAAAAGTCTAAACTACAGAAATGGAATGCTCTGTGATGGTTCATTATTGAAGGACTGCAAATTCTTGTTTGGTTCTACTGATCACAAGTTAGCTCAATCATTACAATAGTAAAGATCTTTTTTTTTTTTTTTTGGAGAAGTACTTCTGGATATTGTGGTTGAAATTGCTGAGAATTTCAAAATTCTTTCAAGGTGGGTAACAACTTTGTTCTTTTCCTAATGGTCATTCTAGAATTTTGAGCTTCCTGTAACTCCTACTGACAATTTCTACAATCTTAACAGCTTTCATCTGTTACCTTTTTTCTCCTATGATTACATTCAGTTCACAAACTGGCAACATTTTCCTGAGGAAGTGATACAATTGATTCGAGGCATGTGAATCTGGGGTTGTCATGTGGGGTGGCGCAGAACTTCTCTCATCCTGGTACTCAAAACACTCCAGATCTGCTCTTGTGCCTCATGCATGTGAACAGTGGAAGCTTCATGAGAGCTCTGAGCCAGAGATTTTCAGATTCGTTTTCCGAGCCTAAGCACAGGCTCTGCACAGGATCCCAGTTGAAGACGTCAAAGATTTACTCGGTGAGGCTCTTTGCTTTTAGCACCCCACTGGAACACAGCCACACAGGGCCCTGGCCATCCTCACTGTACTCCACGGCAGGCTAGCTGTTTTATTCTTCAGAGTTCAGGGTTCATAATCACTTATAGCGGGAAACTTAATTTTATTTAAGCAATGCAGCAAAGAAATGAATCAAATTAGATTACATAAATTTAGAAAAAGAATCTAAAAATACATTTTAGATTTCAAAGTATTTAATAAAAAATATAAATTACCTGCTATTTAATGAGAAATAAAAACAGAAAAAGATCATTCAATAGCTGCTATGGATATCACTCTGTATAAATAAAATGCTGTTTGGCCAGTGGCCAGGCAGGAAGTATAGGCGGGACAAGAGAGAAGAGGATTCTGGGAGGTGGAAGGCTGGGGCAGGGAGACGCTGCCAGCCACCACCATGACAGGAGGATGTAAGGTACTGGTAAGCCACAAGCCTCATGGCAACTTATAGACTAATAGAAATGGGTTAATTTAAGGTAAGAGAAACAGATAACAAGAAGCCTGCCATGGCCATACAGTTTATAAGTAATATAAGCATCTGAGTGATTATTTTATACATGGGTTGTGGGGCCATGGGGGCTTGGTGGCATCTGGAAAGAAGATCCCCAACTATAAACAGCTATTTCAAATTAATGACCAGTTTTTACTAATTATTCATCCCAGAAGGGGATTTTTTTAAAATAAATATTTAATATAATACACCAACCAATCCTTCACTGAAAGAAGCCAGCATAGGAACTCAAAATGAGAAACTGGTGGTAGGCCCTGAAGCAGAGATAACTGAGTCAAGCTGCTGAGCTAGCGGTTTTTCTGTTGCCCAGGAACACCTACTGAAACATGGTGCTGTTCAAAGCATGCCGGACACTCCTCCCTATACTGGTAGTTAATGAATGCCTCACCGACAAGGCCCAAAGCCAGTCTGATGGATGAAATGCTTCTGGTGATATTCTTTCCTCCTAAGTGACACTAAGTCTGTATCAATTGGCAGCTGAAACATTCAAGGACATATGCAAATATGAATTATTAGGAATTACTTTCTCAGCAATTGTAATATTATTTAATTTAACTTAATTGATTAATTAATTAATTTTAGAGCCAAATCACCTTTTGGCTTCCCTTCTCTCCTCCTCTTCACACCCGCCTCCCCTTCACACCCACCTCAATCCACACCCCTCTGTTTCAGTTCATAAAAGATCAGGCCTCCCAAGGGTATCAACAAAGCGTGGCATGTCAGGTTGCAGTAAGACTAAGCACCTCCCTGCGAATGAAGGCAGGGAAAAGCAATCCAGCATAAGGAATAGATTCCCAAAAGCCAGCAAAAGAGTTAGGGACAGATTCAGCTCCTATTGTGAGGGTTTCTCACAAGTTCACCAAGCTAAACAACTGTCACATACATGTGACTGAGTTGTAATACTTCTTTTTAAAGATTTATTTATTTATTATGTATACAATATTTTGCCTGCATGTAGGCTTGCAGGCCAGAAGAGGGCACCAGATCTCATTACAGGTGGTTATGAGCCACCATGTGGTTGCTGGGAATTGAACTGAGGACCTCTGGAAGAACAGCCAGTGCTCTTAACCTCTGAGCCATCTCTCCAGCCTGAGTTGTAATATTTTTAAAGATCAGCTACACTCAAGACAATTTTTAAATGGAAAACATGCACTTCAAGTTCTAGACTATTTAAATAAAATTTATTAAATATTTTAGTTCAGTTATACTTTGAAACTTCTTATACATATTCCATATATATTGCCTCTAAAGTTAAAAATGCTAATTTTATGAACATTGCAGAGTAGTGTACACTACACACACATACACAAGAATATAAAAGTGAAAAACACACACAAATAAAAATCTTTTGATAGTCGAGTTAGAGAGATTTCTCATTTATTGTTTTTGCAAACAGATTCAGTTCTCATTATCTAAACCAGGCAGCTTAAAATGCCTGAAACTTCACTCTAGCATATCCAATGATACTGGGCTTGATACACACACACACACACACACACATACACACACACACACACACACACACACACACAGAGAGAGAGAGAGAGAGGGAGAGAGGCATGCATACATGCATACATAAGCTTGCACACAAGCACATTAAAATTAAAAATAATAATAATTCATACTTGCCTGATATTTCATTTTCATATCCTGAATAAATCACAAAAAATGAATTTGGTATTTTTCATATTTGTAGTCTTAAGGTATTTTTCTGCCAACACTAAATTATTATCTTTAAGTACAGAGTAACATCCAAATTATAAATAAAAATTAATGAAAAACATCATCATTTATTTTTAACCCCTCTCATCTGTTATTAAAGATTTAAATACCTGATAAGATTTTCATCTGCAAGTTTCAATTTTAAAATGTACTATAAATCTAGCAAGCCAGCCCTCTGTCTACTATAATGAATTAGCTCTCTTTGAAGATAGAGACGATTCCACGGCTGATGCAGGAAATGGGAAAATGAGTCTAAAATAACTTGTGCCAAAAAGAAACGTAGTGCTCAGAAATATAATTTGATTTTATTCACAGATCAACTCTATAAAAGTGATTATTCCCGTTAATGAAACAGAGGCTCAAGTGTCTTCCCTGGTGACTGATTCAATTCCTGCTCTGATTTAAAACTGAACTTATTCTCTCTTCATCCACTCACTCATCCATTTACTGGAGGTAATTTATTGAGTATTTTTGTGTGCCAGGAATAATATGACACTTTGAAAACATAGATGTGTCTGCTCTTTGAGGAGATAGTCAAACACTTTCTTAACTTTGGAATTTCTGACAAGACAGCTAGAGGTTTTGGTGAATAGAGGACATGTAGACCATATGTAGTACAAGGTTACCAGAAATAATAGACCGGTATTTTCTGGAACATTATATGGTTGTGTTTTTAAAACAAAGAGGTATGACAGAGAAATTATAGTATTAATGAAACCTAATGTGTTTGATCTGAGCTCAGGTAAACCACCATAGACTGCAACTGTAAAAGATCATAAATTATATTATCATTTTAATTTTAATGTTAATCCTCAAGCCTTTGGAATTGTCCTATTTTTTATTTTTAATTTATTTTAATTAATTAATTAATTTATTTTTTTGGAGCTGAGAATCGAACTCAGGGCCTTGCGCTTGCTAGGCAAGCACTCTACCACTGAGCTAAATCCCCAAACCACTATTTTTTTAGACATTTACTTAGAGATGATTTACAGTACAATGGAATGAATTAATAGAAGGTTTGATTGACAGAAAAATTAAAATACACTGTTCAAACACTGACATGTAAAATGATAATGTTTAATATGAAAGTTATATATACTTATCTACAAATAAAGGTAACTCTACAAATGTTTTCAGAATTAATATATATATTCTCAAATTAATCATTGACTACATATTTTTCAATATTATAGAATTAATTCCAGGCTACACTTGAAATATTTCCATTCTTTATTAAAAATTCTATAAATTTACTATGAATATATAGTAATCACGTGCAATATATTAAAATATTCATGTGTTTGTTTCATATAAGCAAATCAAAAGACCTTATCTTATATGTTTTATCTTTTTGTTGTTCTTATACATTTTGTCAGTGATATTAATGAGTTGTGGACAAAAAGTTAGTCCATAACATTCAATTACTAAGAATTTAACTTGCGAGATATTATCCATGCCTTCCCTTTTTTGTTTTACACCTCCAGTAAGTACTTCCAGTGTGTACCTCATGCATTCCAAAGGTGTCTTCCCCTTATACAGGAGGCATACATTTCTATTTAAAATCCAAAGCCCAGGCAGCAGATGAGTGAAACAAATTCAGGAAAATCAACTTCATTTGACAAATATTTTGAAGTGTGGAAAATGAACTCTTTTTTTTTTAATCACATTTGGTTTGAATGCAGGGGGTTCTGAGATGATGAAGTAATTAGGCTTTCAGAGAAAAAAATTTAAAAATGAAATTCACTTAACATAAATATGAATAGTGAAGTCTACTTGCACAAAACCAATTTGAATAGCTGAAAGTTCCAAAAAATATGTGACAGTATTTATAAAAGATATAGGACAATACAAATGCCTTAAGATTTCCATTGATATTAAAATAATAATTAAATGTATGACTTTTTGGAGTTGATGTGTTATAGTTTATTTGAACTCAAATTCATTGGGTTTTTACTAATCCAAAGTATTAAAAGAAGAGTTTCCCACCACCTCCCAGGCTCCTTAAATGTTCCTGATCCAGATGTCAACAAAGGGAGTCCTGAGGTCACTTTTCTTCAGTTCTGTGAATCACTCCAGAAACTTTGTGCTCTTTGAATTTTTCTGTTTTAGCAACTTGAAGATGAAAGTAGTTAAATAGAATGAAGTCATGATATCTTTCACAGCCAGAGACTGGAGGACAATGAAGAAATCAGTAACAATAAACATCTTCTGATAAGGATCAGTCTACAAAACCTTGATAGTAGGCTAAAAAAGAAAATAGAGTCAGGGTTAGTTGTTTCTGTGGGTTTTCCTGGGAACCTTCTTCTCATACTGGATTTCTTTGCCCAGCCTTAATACAAGGGGAATGCTGTGGAATAATCCTTTTGTATACTGTGAGTATGTATTGCTCTCATTGGTTTAATAAAAGATAACTGGCCAAGAGCTAGGCAGGAAGAGATTAGATGTGAAAGCCAGATTGGAAGAAAGCAGGGAAGAAGAAAGGCAGACTTGTCAATCAGATGCAGAGAAAGCAGGAGATGAACATGCCATGTTGAAAAATGTATCACTATGTGGTAGAGAAATATGGGTTAATTTAAGATGAGAAAGAAGTTAAATTAGTTTAAGAGAGAGTTAGCAATAAGTTTAAGTGATTGGCCAAGCATGTCTGATTAATAATAAATCTGTGTGGTTATTTGGGAGCTGACTAGTGGGACAGAAACATCTGCCAGAAGGGGAGGGGTTTGGTCCTACTGCAACCTTAGTATGCCTTGTTTTGCTGATACCCATGGGAGGCCTGCCTTTCCCTGAACAGAAACAGAGGAAGAGTGGATGGAGTAGCTGGGTGGGCAGAGGGCAGGCAGATGGGGGAATGGGAAGAGAGGAGAAAGGGGAAACTGTGGTCAGGATGTAAAATAAATAAATACAAATAATAGAGTCTACAGATATTTTCCTTGGAGCAATATTTTATTAATTGAGTAATTTTAAATAGTCTACTATTATTTAATTTCAAAATTAGAATTACCTAAACTATTTTATTCACATTAATGCTTTATAGAAATGAATATTTGTAAAGAATTTAAACTGGCAAACTCTTAATGTAGTGATACATTTGTAACAAATGTCTGTAGTTACATAAATATCCCAAGGAAACTTAGTCAATATCATTAAGAAATGTTCTTATATTTATTTGTGAAATTAATATAATATAAAATCAAAATAAATTAGATAATAGGCAAGATATAAAAGTAAGGGCTAGAGAGATGACTCACTAATTAAGAATAAATGTGCAGCCACCAGGACCAGAGTTCATACCCTTCCATCAAAGTACAAACTTGGTATCTTGCCCGTTCCTGTATGCCATACTGCACACTGGAAACCTAATACAAATATGACCTTTGCACATACATGATAGACTTTATAAAGTCAGAGATACTAAAAAATTGTTCAGCCAGGTAATGGTGCCACACGCCTTTAATCCCAGCACTCAGGAGGCAGAGGCAGGTGGATCTCTGTGAGTTCAAGGCCATTCTGGTCTATAGAGCAAGATCCAGGAGATGCACCAAAACCACATGGAGAAACCCTGTCTCCAAAAACCAAAAAGAAGTCCACATTGAGTTGAATATTATAATCTTGATATATCAATTATTTAACATTTGAAGGATACAACGTATACATATAATGAAATTCTAATATATATATAATGCATATTAAAAGGAGTAACATAAAATTAAGCTGTGTGGTGTGCACATTTTCTTTCAATGTTTTCAATAGTTTTTCATTTGTTTGGAAATATAAAATTATTATTAGAATAATCTCCTCATATGTTGGCTGATTCTCAAACCTCCATTCTAATTAGAACTCTATAACGACTCTCATGCTATCCCATTAAGAAATCCATTAAGTCTCTATAATAGTTGCTTTAGAGATAATATTAAATTTACTGGAGTTTTAAATAATAAATTCATGTGATGGAATTTTAATGTGCAATTTAAGGAGTTATTAATGTTTGAAAGTAGCAGCCATTGCTTCTGTGCCCAACCAATACAAAGCACAAAGTTTCGCCCTATACTTAACAATCAGTTTTACCATAAGTGCTATTCAAGAATTTTCTCAAGTGGTATTCATAGAAGGGGAAATTTTCATAAAACTTCTACTTACAGGAAGTAATTATTTTCTCAATCAAAATACTGGACATAGGTTAGTATTTTTTCTAAAGGTCAGCAATGACCTTTTCTCTTTTTCATTAAATTCATTATCAGAACATATAATATTTATGCAACTAAAAACCTTGATGAAGAAGATATTATTTATATAAATCTGGGGAGAATCTGAGAATAATAGCTTAGCCTGACTCTAGGCAGCTGGTTATCAGTTCTTGGCCTTGTATTGGTCTCCTTTCATCTTTCCCTGTCACAAATTCTTTCATCTCTATTGCTTTGAAGAATGATTACCTAGGTTCTACTCATAAAAATATTTATTGTAATTCACATACATGGGATTTTAAAACTATTATAAAAGACACATATGACCAATTCAACCATCTGATCTAATGTATTGCTAATCACTGTGCCTCATTTAGATGGTTACTAACTCGACATAAAACCACATGCACCCAGTAAACATCATATATCAACATTTTATTTCTCTTTCTGGAGTGACCAGCATTGTGATTATTTCCCACAGTAGAAGTCAGAGACAGTGAGCACAGGTCCCTAGGCAGCCAGGCTGTGGGGAGTTTTAACAACTGAAACAACTGATGCAACACAGTATTGTATTTAGCTGTGTATGTGTACTTCATGTGTTTTTGCATTTCATAATTTCAGCAATAAGAGGTTTATTAGGAAGTTTCCTTATTATAGCGAACAGCATTAGTAATTGAAGCAAAATAATTCTACTAAATTGAAGCTATCCTAAGTATGTTGGGCAAATGACATATTAGGAAGAAAATAATAATAATATCTGCAAGTCCCAATAGATATTCAAAATTCAATTGGTTAATTTTGTAATTATACCTGAAAGTAGAAATTGATGTAAAACATATCTTAAGGTAAATATAAATAATTATGCTGAGTATAATAGTTTATGAACAAATCAGGAAAAGTTGTTAAGAGTTAAAATTTTTTCACCTAGAAAGACAAGAAGGAATTTTTTTTGACAAAATTGTTACTTTTTTTGTAAAATAACTAGCAAGTCTCTGCTGTATCACTATTTTTCTCTCAAATAGTCATATAACTACAATCAATTCCTTGCTTTAAAATAATTGTTATTCGCATGATTTCCATTATCTCCAAGCTTTAAAATTATATTTGTTTTTAACTGTCATAAGAGAACAGAAAAAAATAAGCAGTCTTCATATAAAAGATTAATCTCTTATATGTTCTTAATAACTAGAATCTGTAGGTTAAGATTTAGAATGCTAGTCAAGCCAACATTTAATTGTTTGGAGCAAATAGCATAAGATTGTTAGGCATAAACTTTAAAATCTAAGTGTATTGTTAAACATGATCATTTCTTACCACGTGTGCTTATATATTAGTGGAGATTAGAAACTACTTACAATGCCATTGGCTTTAGACATTTAGATGACATTTCGTGCATATCTAGTCTGATTTGTCTGTATCGATCACATGGCAACTATAGCCAATCCTTCATTAGAGAGGAAATCCTTCACACTAAAGAAATGATCATTTAATCTGAGAAAAATAGTAGTTTATGTATCATATACATTCTAAATATGAAATTAAAAGTATATATTAGTATTTATAATACATCATCATTTCTCATACACATTCTTTCTTTACACTGTATATCAAAAGCAGGAATTATCACTATAAAAAGTGAAAAACTAAAACACATATATTTATATATTTAATCTGACTTAAAAACTATAAAATGTATATACATATTGTACATATTGAATCAATCCAAGGTAATATTTTAAATTATATAGATTAATTAAAACTATATATTTTCTTTAGCATAATGAAATTAAGGAAAGATAATCTTTAGTGTTTGTTTTCAGAATAGCTCAGACTTGAATATATTAAAATATGGTTTCTAGAACTTATAATTAGTGTACTTTGATGTTACATACTTTTTGAAAAGTTTACAAAATATATAGGTCATCTTGAGAAAAATATGTGTAAAGAATAAAAAGCTAATTTTTGTTCTAAGACTTTTGAGCAATTAACATAATTATAAGTGTAATTTGGTTAATTTTTAATTTCAATATTATACACTGAAACTTGCATTAGGTGGTTCCTGTTTACTTTTTGTCTCACAGATGTTTGACTAAAGAATAGTATTTGCTGATCTTTTGTCTTACATTCCCTAAGTTCACATTGGTTATAAGGATTGTTTTTCTAATTTCTATTTTTGTTGTTCTTTCAAAAAGTAACTGTTAACTAATATTACAAAGTTATCAGGTAGTGACCAGTCTATAAAGCAGGCAGTCTCTTTTGTCTTTGCTTGAGTCTTACTTAGGAATGCAAGAGCATTTTGTTGATGATGTGGGAAGATTGAAGATGTCTTCCTGTTGGATTAAAATATTCCTGATAGAAACTTACTACTACATTTCAATTTTATGGTTTCATATCACTTACCTAATTAGAAACCTCCAAAATATAAATAGAGATGGAGGAATTATAACCAAAGTTTCATAAGTTATACTTTAAATAATGAGGTAGTTCTCACTTCAAGTTTAGCTTCACTGTCAAAAGTCTTTGAAAAACTGTATCTATCTTAACCAGATAGTATCATATACTAGACTTAATTCATCTGGTAAATTAAAAAAAGTACATGTTATACTCTAAACACTTGCTTACACATTTGGTGTTAATCACTATGCTATATTAATAAACCAAGTTAGATATGTGGACACTTGCTTCAGTTGGTAGAGTATTTGACTAATGACAAATACTGTGTTTCATCTCAGCACTGCACAATCTGTATGTTGTAGCAAGTATCTATCACCCAATCCTTTCTTTATAAGAGTCAGCGCTTGAGGCCTTCCTCCCCTCACAAGATCCTGTATCTGAAATGGTTTACCATGCATACATTTTTTCTTGAAAAACATTTACATGATTATAATGGGAATACTAATCCAAACACATGCATGTTGTCCTGTGTTTTGCTTATGTTTTTAAAAATTCCAAGCTCATGTAAACCCATTGGATTCAGTGTGTGGCAAGACATAACTAGTGAGGGTGAAAGTTCATGGGAGTGCAAACCAAGCTAGCAGCCTCTGCCCAAGGCTGTCCTTTGTTTACAAACAACATAGACAGTGTGATTTCACTGACATACTCTTCAGCTATTAGGTAAATTTTAACTAAAAAGAGGTGTGGGAAAATAAATATATTTTTGTTTTTGTTTTTGTATTTTAGGCAGGGTTTCTCTGTGTAGCTTTGCGCATTTCTTCGAACTCACTTGGTAGCCCAGGCTAGCCTCAAACTCACAGAGATCCACCTGGCTCTGCCTCCTGAGTGCTGGGATTAAAGGCATGTGCCACCACCACCCGGTGAAAATAAATATTTTAGTCTTCAGTATCACTATTATTAAAAAGTGATATTAATAATATTATTAAATATTAAAAATAACAAAAATCTTTGAATAAATGTTCATATTTCATGTTTTCAACTAGAAAATCAAGTGTTTATTGGGGAATATTTTATAGAATTTCTTAAAATTACATAAGTATCTCTAAATATTTAACTGTTTTATTTTGTTGGTGAATGAAAGTGATGGAAGACAGATCTCAAGCACTGAAGACACAGTAGAAGAAATGGATCACTGATCAAAGAAAATCTTAAATCTAAAACCTCTAGAACTCATGGAACAGGCCATACAGGAAATCTGGGACACCACAAAAAGGGAAAATTTAAGAATAATAGGAATAAAGGACTTGGAAGACACCCAGGTAAAAGGCACAGAAAATATTTTCATCAAAATTATAGAAGAAACATTTCCTAACCTAGTGAAGGATATGCATATCAAGGTACAAGAAGCATATACAACATTAAATATATTGGACCAGAAAGAAATTCTTTTCAGTCAATATTAATCAAAACACTAGATATAAAAACAAAGAAAAATATTGAAAGCTGGGAAGGGAAAAAGACCAAGCACAATATAAAATCATCCCTATGAGAATTGAACCTGTCTTCAAAGTGGAGACCCTAACATCCAATAGTGACTGAGCAGAGGTTCTACAGGCTTTACTTCAACATGATGCCAGCCCAGAATATTATACACAGAAAAAATTCTCAATCACAGTACGTGGAGAAAATAAGACAATCTATGATAAAAACAAAACTGATTTTAAACAATATCAATTTACACACTCAGCCCTACAGAACGTGCTAAAACGAAACCTCAAACAAAAGAGGTTAACCACAGAACCACATCTAAGAAAATACAAGTAGTAAACAACCCCAGACCAGCAATCAAAATAGTGGAAACACACACCCACTACCACTTCCTCTTCTGCCACCCCCACCACCACCACAACAACAACAAATAACAAAATAAGCGATATCAACAAAGACTACACATTGGTATCTCTCAACATCAGTGATCTCAATTCCCCAATAAACAGAAACAGACTAACAGAATGGATGTGAAACAGGATCCACCTTTCTGTTGCATCCTTGAAACACACCTTAATATCAAGGATGGACGTCACCTTGGGGTAAAAAGATAGAAAAAGATATTTTAAGCCAAAGGACCTGAGAAGCATGCTGATGTAGCCATTTTAATATCTGACAAATTAGACTTCAAACCAAAACTAATCAGAAGTGATCAGGAAGGACACCACATACTTACCAAAGCCGAAGTGTATGAAGAGGACATGGAAATTCTTGATATCCATGCACCAAACACAAGTTCATAAAAGAAGCATTACTGTAACTTAAATCATATATTGAACGTCAATCACTGATAGTGAGAGATATTCTGTCTTTTTAACCTAAAGTTCTGTTCAATATGTTATGACTTTTCAGTTTAGAGTTTACGCTATTCAGTGTGTGAACTGCTAGTTTCTGAATCTGTGTCTGTTTTTTGTGCCTTCTCTTGGACTATTTTTCTCCTATTACAAGATGTTATCTTTTATCATTTTATATTATATTTTATTGAATTATTGTCCCTTGGTAGCCTGTCTTCTTATGAGAGACATAAAGACAGTGGAACGAGATGGGAGAGTAGATGGGTAGGAACTTGAGGAGTGAAGGATAGGAAGCCATGATTAGGTATATTATGTGATAAAAAAGTTTCAATTTTTTGAAAAAAAATAAAATAAATTATTTAATCATACTGGAAACTTCTTAGCACTTAATATTTTCCACTACAATGAAATATGCAACTTTTATGATTGTGAAACAGAAGTCTTGAAAATGCAGAAGAAACATTCACCTTCAGTTTCTATTTCTAAAATAAAGGGTAGAGTGGCAATTGTATATTATTGATAATACTGACATTAATCATCTCTAGTCTTTCATGTTCTCTTATAATTGTTTTGCATGTGTACATTTATATGATGTGCATTGCTATGCAGGTGTTAATATGTGTGGGTACCAGTATGCATTTGTGTGGATCCATCTATAATGAGTGTGTGTGTGTGTGTGTGTGTGTGTGTGTATTTGGTTTTTCAAGACAGGGTTTCTCTGTGTAGCTTTGTGCCTTTCCTGGAACTCACTTTGTAGACCAGGCTGTCCTCAAACTCAGAAAGATCCACCTGGCTCTGCCTCCTGATTTCTGGGATTAAAGACGTGCGTCACCACCTCACAGCAAGAATTTTTTAATAGCAATATTGGTTTTAATTTCTGCAGTTGAATTGATAAGTGCTGTAGACAAGCCATGACCATACTTATAAATAATTATGGAGAAACTGATATACCATCAACATATGGGCTAGTGATAAGGAGAATAATTCACTAATTAATTAATGGACAGAAGGTTGTCTTTAAATATTTTTATCCTTAAAAAAATGGTGCCCTGCAATGATTTGTAAATGTACATTAGGGTATTAGTTTCTCCATATAAATTATCTGTATCTGTAAAAGATTAAATTTATAAGAGAAAGTGTGAAAACCATTTAACAATCATAATTAGTGGAAATGAAAGATTCAATTACCAAATATAAATTTGTTTTGAATAGATTTTAACAACTTAAATGGGTGTCAGAAGAATTTGAAGTATAATATGTTCACTCTCTGTTGTAAAGCAGCAAATCGCTGGTCCCTCAGATTATTAGATTTTATACAACACCAATATCTCCCCAAATTCCAATTGGTAATAAATGGAAGACACTGGAGATTCCATGAAAGGGCAGTTTATCCCTAGGAAAGCATTCAATCAAAGCTATTTAGGATTAAAATACATGGAGACAATGTAATTAGGCTCATAAAACAAACAAACAAGCAAACAAACAAAAACAAAAACTCTATACTTTGATAATGTGCAGGCAAGTAAATATTGGAGCTTCTGTGCTAAAGAATATTTTTCTGTTTTTCTCATTGGCCCCTTTGCATAGCTATGAGAGTCAGCCACTATAATAATGGAATACTTTAAAGATTTCTTATGTGTATTTATTTATTTATGGGGATTGCATGTGTTTGAATAAGAATAGCCCCCATTCCTGCCCAATAGGATTGTGGGATGTTCACCTTTCTGGGGGAAGGAAATCATGGGGTGGGGTGTATACATGATGGTCATGTCCAGGGTACCAGCTAGGTTACCAGAACGGAAGGCAGGGTGGTATACACCAGCCTGGAGCTTGTGAAAGTTCTAACTCTGGGCACAGCTGAACCATAGGATCACCCTTACTCTGAGCATCAAAAAGATACGCAAGTTGAAGAATGGTTTATTCTAAGTTAAGTCTCCTCAAGATTTCCTTAATCTATGTTACCACTGGAAACCATGTTGTGTCCATGATCTGTATTGCTACTGGAAACTATGTTGATATCCAAGACCAGAGCGGCAAACAGAAACTATGTTGAAATCTATGATCCCTGAGGCCACTGAAATCCATGTTGATAACCATGATCTGTGCTGCTTCCAGCTGATATGAACAGAGAGGCATCTCTTGCAAGGGTATCAATGATGACTAACTTATAACTGAGAATGAGAAACATTGAAGGGTTCTGTGCCAGCCTACCCCACACAGACAAAAAGAAACAGTCCAGACATGAAGCTCTTAGAGAGTCCTTAAATGTGTGATAAAGATACTGAAGTGTAGCTCTTCACAGTTGATGGCTTCTGGTGGTGTGGATGGTGAAGGGGTAGAGGGTGGGGGATGCAGGAAGGTGGAGGGGTGCAGGAGTGAGGGGTAGAGGGAGAAGAGGGATGGAGAAGGACTTCCTTCTCTTTAAAGGGCTGGCCACTGGGAGGTTGACTATGCTCTAATGAGTATACAGATAACAAGTAGAACTTGTTTTTTGTTTGTTTGTTTTTTCGGGGGGTGGGGCAAGGTTGGGAGGGTAGACCTGGGAGTATGGGAGGGGAGTGTGATCGTGGTGCATTGTATGAAATTCCCAAATATTAATTAAATTATGTTGTGGAAAAAGACAATTAAATCTTTTTTTATAAGATTTAAGATTCATATTCAGGTACATTTTGTTTCTGTTTTAGCTCTTAAGCTAATGTCTGAATATTTTCTATCATAGAAGAGGTCACTGAACTTCCTTTCAGTTTCCATAATTGAGAAGTATACCATGCAGTGTGGCACTCAAGCATCTCTATGAATAGTGGTTCACTATAGGCAATAATTCAAAAACAAACACAGACCCTTAATTCATTTTTCTATCAATAAGTGTCAAATAGGGCTAACTTTTGAAATACTGATTAGTTAAAAACATAGTTATTGCTTTTACTGGCATATTACATCGATGAAATAAATTTATCTAGAATAGTAGTATGAATGTGTCATAAAAGTGGAAAAATATTTTAAGAAAGAAAGAAACACTATTTTATTGCACTATGTCTTCCAACTTTAAATAACATATATTTCTTACTTCTGCTTCTCAATTGTATAAAATATTTGTCATGAATGATGAAACACTGGCTTGTGGTGTTATAGTGAGGTACCGGTTTAGAAGCATGAAATAAATAATTTATTTCTTGGAATAGTTAGATTGGTTTAAAAGTATCATTTCTCTTTTAAAAACTTAGTTATATATTTGAATATTTTGTATGTATATATGTGTATTTTTGTGTGTGCATGAATTTCTGTGTCTCTGTGTGTGAATGTATATTTTTATGCATGAATCTCTACTACGTGAATACTGAGATCCATAAGATATCTGTTAAAAGCTTGCATTGTTCTTTGGTGCAACTTTTTTTTTTTTAATAGACTTAGAATAGTGTGACTTTTTTAAAAAAAATAATTAGATGATAACTTAACATAATTAAATTAGTGGTATTTTAATATATAGTTGAATAGTTACCCCTTATGCAGTTGCTACTTAATGTCTTGGCTTATGAGGGAGCTTTTACATCAGTAAACAGCAATCATGGTGTTTCCATCAAGGGCAGAAGAAGTAAGATTCACCATGCTGGGAGCTCAAAAACTCAAAGGTATGGCTACAGTCAAGTAATTGTTGGAGTGATCTTAGACAAATACACAGAGATGACTATACTCCTAAACAAAGTTGCTCCTTGTTGAGATGTCAAGTGTAGCTTACTCTCATTTATAAGAAACATGGAAACTTCTCACAGCTGACTTCATGGTTCTTTGGCACTTACAATCTTTCTACTTCCTCTTTATATTTCTCCCCGTCTTCCTCAATCATAGAATATTTCAATTTGATCCTAGCCAAAAAGATTATATAAGTACAAATATGAATAGATAGTTAATATTTTTTATTTATGTTAGGATTTACATCCCCCAAATTTTAGTTTAATTATGTATGTTTGTTGTGTACTATTCTTGATTCTGATATGTTTAACATGATATTTTATTATCTTGATATGTTATTACTTGTTTTCAATTCAAGACCCTCTTCCCTAACAGAACATGCAAAAAGGAAATACACAAGGATATTCTGAGTTTATCTGCATATATTTCTATGCATAATTGTTTCTATATTAAACCAAACATGACTTTATACTATTAGCTTCATTGTAATCTAATTCAAAAATTTCCTTGAACTCTTCAGTTCTTATCTTAACCTAGATGAAAATTTATATATTTAATTTCTATATGCTATTAGACATGTAATGAGATTTTATAATTATTAATCCATATCCATATGGGAAATAACTTTATTAAATAAGATATATGAATTTAATGACTTTAATTTTGAGTAAGCTCTTTTACTTTGCTCTGTAATAATACTGTTCTTAATGATTGCTGAGCATAAATATTTTCATTATCACTCAAACTCACATGGGAACTGATAAAGGGATATCAATGTTGTGTAAAGTGTCTATGGAGCCAAAAGAAACAAAACAAAGATGTATTTAAGCAGGTCAATAAATATCCTATTTACACATTGAAATGTAAATGTGTTAAACTATATTATATTTTAATTTTTGAAACTAAGGAGCAAGTATTTTTCATGTATATAAATTGAGTGGAAAATTCTATCAGTACTTAATCCTATAAGTGAAGAATTTGAATCTTGGGTTATATTATAGTCTGAATGTATCCCAAAATTCATGTATTGACATATAAATGTCCAGGTGATTGTGATGACACATGAAACCTTTATTGGAACTGCTGAAGTAATGTGGATTTAGCCTCCACAGATAGACTGGTTTGTTATAAAGCAACCAAGAGAATCAGCATACATACTTTGTTCCTTCCACATTTCACACAGTGTAGTTCATGTAGTTCCATCCAGAGAATGAGCTTCTGTTGGTCACTTTGGAAGAAAAGAAGATTCCCTTCAACAGATACTAAACTTTCAAGCACCTTGAATTTTTTGTTGTTGTTTTTTGTTTTATTTTGTTTTTTGCTTCCATAACATTGATATTATAAATGTCTGTTATAATTTCAATAGACATATTTATATACAGTAGCATAGTGTCTGAAAATAACCTATTGACTGACAAGAGACCAACACAGAATAATTTAATTCATATGGAACAAACCAATATTGTTAGATAGAATAAAACAGTTTAATATATACTACTAAAATTATGTTAATAATTATTTATGCTTGATTACTGGTTAAGTAAATATACATTATATAATTGCTTCTCAGACTTATTTAATAATAATAATAAAGTCAATTGGCAATAAATTTGTGTTTAGTTTAGGAGACTCTAATGATGGCGATATCTATGTTTTACACTAAAAATACTGCCTACATTCACATTTGATGTTTTTAGCTTCAAATTTTGTAGTGCATAACTCTGTACAAACAGTTTATCTCAAACCCTGGCACACAGTAGGACTAAAGTGAAAATAAAATATACAAGTTACATGTTCAAAGAAAGCAGAAAAATGTGTTTATTTGTAATAAAAAAATCTAGGCTTAAAATCTACAACCCAAGTGCTTATTGATTTTTTTGGGGGGTGGGGGAGAGTACAGAATACTTACCATATAATGCAGAAGAAGAAGGAATTATGTTGTTTTAAATTCCAAAAGCATACACTTAAAAACATTGAGATGAAGTTCATGACTAGTAATTAGTTAGGGCTCCTATAGACTTTTCTTGAGGTTTGTTATGATGTACAACTTATAACCACAGAACAAAACTTTACAAGTAGAGAGAGCTAGTGCGTCAATTTTGAGTGTAAATTCTTGAAAGAAAGATTGTCCTTATTTAATTTTTGCATTTACAGATTGTGTAAAAATATGAGTCAATTAAATAAATCTTAAAAGAAAGGGTGGGGGGGGCTGGAGAGATGGCTCAGAGGTTAAGAGCATTGGCTGTTCTTCCAGAGGTCCTGAGTTCAATTTCCATCAGTCACATGGTGGCTCATATCATCTAGAATGATATCTGGTGCCCTCTTCTGGAATGCAGACATACATACAGGCAGAACATTGTATAGATAATAAATAAATACATCTTTAAAATATATTAGTCAATATATTTCATCTGAGCCATTGAAATATTCAGTCATGATGTAGTAGCTTTATAGTTTTAAGATGATTCCTCTCTTAGCCATTTGGTAAAAAGAGCAAACTGACTATGTGGAGTGATTTGGATTTTTTTTCCTTTTTCCTTTGCTGAGAACACTCATAGACTGAAGATAATTTCCTTTTCACTGGGAACAGAGAAAATGTTGAGAAAATTTACAGAAGCCTGCAGGTACATTATAGTTTATGAGACCAAAGAAAAGAAATTTAATGCATTCTTAAAGATATCTGGCAAGTTTGTTTCACTTGATTTCACATGTTTCAGTTTTATTGTTTTTATTATGGTTATCATTTTTTATTCCATTTAATAGGAGATAAAACTCATCATTTACTACACATATAATGACAGCAATAATAATGATAGGCTCATGTGGATAGAATATGTAAATATTAACAAAAAATAATTATTTTCAATTACTGTTTATCAAATACAGACTGTTATCTCAAATGATATCAAATACTGAATGTCTTGCACACTGGTCATTCACCCTTAGGTTCTCGATTTATTCTCTGCTTCTGTAGATTGATGAATTGGCTAATTAGCTACTAAGCACTGTGTCGAAAATTTAGTTCTTCTGAAAGCTGATAATGTCTGAGCAGGAATAAATGCTTATCTACAACATGCTTCTGTAGAAGTAAAGTGCCCTGCATGCATCTTCTTATTAAATAATATCAATAGAGGGACATAGCAGCGAAGTATAGTAACTCATTAAAAATAAGAGAAGTATAATCTTCATAAAAAGGTTTGTGGTTAGAATCTTCCAAATGTAGTCTTAAAGTCATCCAATGAGAATAACAATAGGAAATGTTTCTTAGTACTAAAAGAAAAAAATTACTACAATTACTATTGAAACATTTTTACCATTTGTGCTGTGTACAAAGAAAGAATGCAGTGTTTCTTCAGCCTTTATACCCACTGATTCTTTTAAGTATTAGGAAGAAGAGGACATAGGGGTCAACAGATGGGCCTAAGAAAAAGCTAGCACACACATTGTTTCAGAGTTAAGTATCCTAAACAATATCCTCCTGCAACAGCCACACAAATTCTGCATCATAAAAAAAGAACATGGCCAAAAAAGAAGAACATTTTACAAGAGAGACATCTTGTTATCAAATGTACTGAACAAACCAATAAAGCAAACATATCTTTGAATATTAAATTGAATGTTAAGGGCATTTCATATGTAGTACTGAAAACAAATTAGAATTTGAATTCTAGAAAATTTCTACATCTTTAATAACTGTGGTGTAATGAAAGATGTAGAACAATATTTAGAGAGGATTAAGGTAAATTATAATCTTTACTGAAGATGGGTTTGTGTGAGAGGCCAGCTCCCACCATTTACAGGGTTCCTATGAGGAGAAGAGGGAATAAAGAATTTGTAGATAGAAAGATCACAGAGATGAGACAGACAGAAACACAGGATAGCTTCCTGAGGACCTGGATCAAAATCCACAGGCACCTCCTGTCTCTTCTAAATGGCTTTTTAGAACAATGCTAAGGGTCAGAGCAAAAGACCTCTCCCTTGCTAGATCAAAGAATACTGCACAGCCAAGTGCAGACCCTTCCAAACACCTGGTAATCATGCATGTGGTCAAGCTATGCACTTATACAGCCCTCTTAGGTAAAGCAAGCTCAGATCTCACTAGGAAACCTCTGTGGGCTCCCACAGGCTCCCCTTCTTAATATAATAAAGGACTCTTGAGGCCTTCAGAGAGAGTGTTTCTGCCTTAGGTCATCTTCTTCAGCTAGATAAACCTTTCCCATCTTCAAGATACATTTCCATGAAGTGTACTCTGTCTTAGGATGGAAATTAGCAAGAAAAACTTTGCCTGTCTCTGATTACCAGCCTCTGGCAGGAGAGGGTAAAGAGCATAATTCAGATCTGATTCAGGTCCCTACTATCAGCTTCCAAGTAGTTGGAACAACCACGGTGATCCCTACGGCTACCACACCTCCAAGCAAAGGACTAGAGATAATAAAGATAAAATTTTCACTTTCAAATGGATCTAAGATGTTTGTAACAGCATTAGCTGTGCCAAGCCCTTTTTTTAATCAAAAAAATCTTGATGCAAATGGGTCAAATAAACTGCATCAAACTTAAAGATTCTCTTAGCTTCACCAAACCATGGTTCATTAATATCAACTAGTTAACATAATTCTAGCAGGAATATTATTATACATATTTACAACTAGCTTGAATAAACATATTTACAATTCTTTCAAACTTCCATTTAAGAGCAATTCTCTATAGGACTACTTTGCACACTTTAGCAAACATAAAAGATTTCTTAACAGAACTATTTACATTTTTTCCCAACAAGACAGAGAGTACATGAATCATAAGTCACTAGAGTTAAAATTACAGGTGAATTCAAAACTATTTCATTTCTGAAGTATGCAGTTCACAGTTTTGATAACATCCTTAAAGTTCCACTCACAGTTTGAAATCAGAGCCTACTTCATCAGTGGCTTGCGGGTCTTTATATCCAACTTTCAGTATTTGGTGAGTGCCGCCGCTAGGGGGCTGTAACACTCAGGACAATGCCACTGCCCCAGAACCACCAAGTCCTTCCAGAACTGGCAGAAGAGCACCCAGCAGCAGGTGGTAGCCAGCTGGGGGGCTGTCCCTTTACTCATTGCAGCTCCCCTGAGTGCCATCATTCAGACAAATGGTGCTGAAAACTTCACTTCCTGCTAGTGAAATCCTTTATGACAGTCTTTCCTGAGAACCTTGCTTCAGGGAGAAGATGGTCACCATAGTAACTGCCTCTCTGCTCAGCTAGTAGGACGCAGCAACTGCCTCTTAAGGGGGGCACATATTAATTTGCTACTAGTAAACAGAAGTGGTGTGACTCCGGGATCCATTTCATCATTAAATGGCAACAAAACCTCTGTCCCAAATTCTTTTTCAGCAATCTAGGGGCCTCCGTAGTTTCCTAATTTCCACTGTCTGCAGGATGGGGCACCAATATCAGAAACATTGGATCCATCAGCAGCTACAATGTCATCAGAGCTGACATTCCTCTCTTCCACATATTGCACCAAGTGCTCAGGTAGCCATTGAACTTCATTTGATGACTATGGGTACAATTCCTCCTCCTTTATTATTAAAAGGTACATCTTAAGACTGCCATAAGCTCTTTCAAGAATGCCTTGTCTTTGATAAATTTCTTTTTTTTTTTTTTTGTTCGTTTGTTTTTTGTTTTTTGAGACAGGGTTTCTCTGTGTAGCTTTGCACCTTTCCTGGATCTCGCTTTGTAGACCAGGCTGGCCTCGAACTCACAGAGATCCGCCTGCCTCTGTCTCCTGAGTGCTGGGATTAAAGGCATGTACCCCCACTGCCCGGCGATAAATTTCTATTAGCCCAATACATTCTTATTTTGCATCTCTGGCACAACCCAGGTTCCTTATTGCCCTTAAGTTTTTTCCATACCCAAAGCAACTTCTCAGTGTTCAGACTACTCTCCCTTACTTTCTAAAGGTTCTCAAAGAAGCTTGACAAGTGACATTAGCATTTTAATTGCCTTCTGACAGGCAAGCTTTGTTCATCTGTTTCCGGTTCCCAGGATGTAAGGCTAAAAAAGCTTGCAAAAAAAAAAAAAAGGTGATTTGGGGCTGAAAAAAGTGGCATTTTTAGTTCCTTAATTTGTTTAAAAGGAATTGGAATATGCATTCTCACAACATTTCTCTGCTGCTTTAATATGGGGAACATTTGAAAGCTTTGTCTAGACTCACCCTGGCCTAAAAGAGATCTTTTTTCATGGTCTGTATTCATACTGAAACCAAGATCAAGCTTTTGCTCTTTTGCCACAGGGGTTTCTGTCCTTCCTGAATTTGTCGTAGGATACCTGCATTACTGTGTGACAGGTGTACCTGCCTAATCAAACTCCCCAGCTGGCACTACCCTGGAGTGGGTACTGCCCACCTCCATGCATGCACAGACTGGTACTTGGCATCAGAATCAAGAACCCCTCGGGGCTCACTCCCTTCCCCTGCTCACCTAACTGAGTCAGTGAAGAAACAAGAATATTTGAAAGAAGAGACTTTTCAGAGATTTCCTCCCAGATAGATCTCCTTTTCCATGCTTGTCTCCTCCCCCGTGCAGTGTCCTTGATGCCACAACTGCTGCTCAGGCTCTCGGCTAGTCACTTTCTGTTCTGAGGGTAGGGAACTGAGTCCCTATTTCTGCCTTGTTTGTACTGCCAAATACATCCTCAGCCTTTCCACGCTGCTGCTGCAGTCACTGCTGTGTACTTAGAAGGTGCTCTTTTCACTGAAGGGAGGATTTCAAGCCTCTGCTGCTCTCCCCATGCCAGGGCTCATCTCACCAGGAGTCTTGTCAGCTAGCAGCTTTCCCCTGGTCCCGCACCACCTCTGACATGGTTTTGCCCATGAGGATGCTGCCTGGTGACTACAGGGACCCCACTGTTCCCAAACACACTCAAACTTGGAGATACCTTCTCCCTGACCCTCCATTAGTTGTTTCCTGAATGCTGGCTGGAAGAGGAGACACAGCACTAACAGTGAGGGGTTGCCATATTCCAGGGGATTTTTGTGCTAGGGCAATTATGGGCAGCTTTTCCATTCTGATAGACTTTCCCTCTGGAGAGTCTAATTCTGCCCCTAAAGAAGGAATAGGAAACCTGAAGAGTTTCCTGTTTGTTTTTTTTTTCTATTTTTTCTTTATTATTATGTGTTTTAATTTTATACATCAGCCATGGGTTCTCCTGTCCTCCCCCTCCTGCCCCCACCCCCACCTTCCTCCCAGCCCCTCCCCTCCATTCCCATGTCCTCCAGGATCAAGACTCCCCTGGGGACTCATTTAAACCTGGTGGATTCAGTACAGGCAGGTCCAGTCCCCTCCTTCCAGGCTGAGCATGTGTCCCTGTGTAAGCCCAAGGTTCCAAACAGCCAGCTCATGCACTAAGGACAGATCCTGGTCCCACTGCCTGGATGCCTCCCAAACAGTTCAAGCTATTCAATTGTCTCACTTATCCAGAGGGCCTGATCCAGCTGGGGGCTCCACAGCCTTTGGTTCATAAGGAGCTCCAGGTGTCCAACTGTGGAGAAAGAGGAGGGACTGCAAGAGCGTGAATTGTTGAATCCAAGATTGCAAAAAGCACAGGGACAAACAGCCAATCGAATGGAAGCACATGAGCTTCCGGTTTTTGAGAAAGAGAAATTACTAATTTTGTCAAGCCTTTTAGTTCTTCTCATGTCTCCTCTTAGGATTTCTGTTCCCTAAACTCAGGTTCATGGCCAAAAGGAACTGACCCCAATTATATGGTGCTGTAAAAATGTGGAGTAGAGGGTTTTGTCTTGCCTACATCTGCCTCAGATAAAATCATTGAACACACACACACACACACACACACACACACACACACACACACACCAGTGCCACATCTCAGGGCTTGGATCTAAGCTGTCCACAAACCAAAAGCTTCCAAATAAATTTTTTTCCAACCTATTTTCCTCATTATTTTTGCATTTTGACTCTGATTTTCCCCAGGAGTCTTTGTCCAGAGTCCCATAGCTGGAGAACCAAGTACACAGCTCCTCTGTACTTGTTGCTTTTCTACCTTATCCTAAGTTTTTTCTACACTATATTCTTATACTTAGACCCTATATTTTTATCTAATTTTAATGGATAGAAATTAAGAGAGGGATACATGCTCAACTGTGTTCACAGCAGCACTATTCATAATAGCCAGAACCTGGAAACAACCTAGATGCCCTTCAACTGAAGAATGGATTAAGAAAATGTGGTACATATACACAATGGAGTACTACTCAGCAGAGAAAAACAATGACAACATGAACTTTGCAGGCAAATGGATGGAACTAGAAAATATCATCCTGAGTGAGGTAATCCAAACCCAGAAGGACAAACATAGTATGTACTCACTCATAAGTAGATACTAGATATAAAGCAAAGGATAAGCAGACTGCAACCCACAGCTCCAGGGAGGCTACATAGCAGGTGGGACCCTAGGATGACTGTGGCTTATGATAAGTTTTGGTTTTACTCAATCACTGGGCAAGCCTCAGTGAAATATTTCACTATTAGGATAAGAATTTGTAATGTATCAAGCTGATAATAGAAAAATATAAATAAATAAATAAATAAATAAATAAATAAATAAATAAATAAAATAGAAATTAAGAGAGGGATAAAGAAAAAAATCTAGACAGAGAGAGATAGATACTCACCGCAGCCTAATCCTTTCTATATACAATTTTTGCTCCCAACGACTAAAATACCACCACCTTTACTTTTACTATGAAACTGGACATGACCAACAAGTTCCTTGAGGTTCCCTACTCTCACTTATCTATCCTCTGCACTCAAGTAAATCCCTGTTTGGGTGGCATCTGTGGGAGGCAAACTTCCACTTTTTACGGGGATCCTATGAGGAGGAGAGAGAAATAAGGAATTTGTAGATAGAAAGATAGTGGAGTTGAGACAGAAAGAAACACAGGAAATCTTTGGGAGGACCTGGATCAAAATCCACTGGCCCCTCTGTCTCTTCAAAGGGGCTTCATATAACAATGTCAAGGGGTGGAGCAAAAGACCTCTCCCTTGCTAGATTAAAGCACACTGCACAGCAAGTGCAGAGCATTCCAAACACCTGGTAACCAAGCATGTTGTTAAGCCATCCCCTTATGCAGCCCTGCTGGGTAAAGCAAGCTCAGATCTCACTAGGAAACCTCTATGGGCTCCAAAAGGTTTGTTTTTACAGATGAAAGAAGATGGACAAAGGCCTGTATGTTCATTATGTCCATAACATCAGTTTACATTAGGTAGTATTTATATTCTGATAGCAATAAACAACTAAGGAGATTTGAAATGTTCCAATGGAAGAAAGGTAAAACTGTGTTTTTGATTCTTAGGAGACTATAAGAATTTTATTTGTGTGACATTGTTAGCTGAGAGAAAAGCAACTTAAGAAGATGTAATTAATCTTAGATAAAATTATAAGAAATTGTGGAATCACAAATTTGACAACATATAAAGTGACAGCATACCCTTATTTCAGAATAGGTCTTCTGGCAACTTAGTCTAATGACTGAGTTGGTAAAGTACATTCCTTACAAATGATAGTACCAGAATTTGATTCTAAGAACCCTTTTGAAATTTGCAGGGACTCCCTTTTCTTGCTATTATGAATAAAGAATCAATAAATACGGATGTGCAAGTATTTCTGTGATAGAACTTCTGGAGTCCTTAGACTTATGATCAACCTTGGTACAATTGCAATTTGGGGCAGATTTTAAGTTTTGAGATCCCTCTAAACTGATTCCCATGACAGCTGTACTAATCTGTACTCCCATCAGCTGTGGGTAAAGGTTAAAGGTTACTCTTTCTCCATATTCTTACAAGCATTGTTTGTTAGATTTCTTAACTACAGCCATTCTTACTAGGATGAAGCATTTTCAAAGATTTTTAATTGGGATATTGGACATTTTGAAATACTTATTGGTCATTTTTTTTTTAATTTTTATTTTATGAGTAGTGATTGTTAGCCAATTTATTGATTGGCACAGTTGTGTGTGTGGAGAAGTCTTACCCTAATTCTAAGTGCTACCCTGCTTTCTGTAGCACACCTGGGATTTTTCACTCATTCTGTAGGTTTCCTCTTTGCTCTATTGATATGGATAATGAAAATGTGAAACTAGATATAATTGGATTGTAACCCACTATAATGAAAAATCAAATTTTCAGAAAAATGACTGATTACAGAAAAAAAATTATAAACAAGTAATTCACACTCAGTAAGATGAATTCTTAGTATTGTACCTTACTTTCCTTGCCATGTATAAACATATGTATATAAAGGAGACCTAGAATAAAACTGTATGCACAGAGAAGGAGGAGAGCAGCAAAAAGATACATGTTACATGAAAGTAGAAAAAAAAAAACAGATCATAGTTGTAAGAGTCAGGGATGACAGGTTGGGGAGCGAAATGTAAGATGAAAATATATAAAGCATGCTATGTTTAAAAATGTTATAATAGCATCTAATATTTTATGTACCAATTTCAAAAATAAACTAAAAATATATGATGATAATAATAATAAACAGTTGTAATGATTCATGGAGATCCAGGAAGTTCACTGACTGCGAATCCAAGCAAGTATATTTGGAGAATTAGAGGCAAGTGAAAGACTCTGATTCAAAATTTTTTAAATGTGGACTGGTCCCTGAGGTCATTGTTTTCAAATGAATGAATAAAAAGTTTATGCATGCATGCATGCACACAGACAGACATAGACACACACACACACACACACACACACACACACACACACACAACACACACACAAACACAACCAGGCCTTCTATTCTGATATCATTAAGGAAGAGAAATACATGGCAAACCAAGGTAGTGGCTTTGTAAATTATACCTTCTGGTTTGTTTTTATACAAGTAAATTATAAGTTTATTTTTGAAGAGAAACTGGACACAGCAGATAAAACTTCGATAACTGTTTGAGATAAGATTCTATTAGGTTACACCCTTGTTTCCCCCAAGGACCCATCTAAATCTGTTCAAGTATTTAGTGGCTAGCATGACTCCCATTTGGACTGAAGTTGAAAAATCAATTCTTGAAAGCATTTTGACTTCTTCATTTTATGTTCAGGTTTTGTAAAGAGCTTAGAATCCAAGTTCTAAGTGCTTGTGCACACTTTCAAGGACATTCAGTAAATGAGATATGTGGTGATGAACTATCTTTGGGTTAAGAGGTGCTGTATCAAAACCTTAGTGTTACCCTGCAAATAAGGTGGTGTTTCAGAAAGGGGAATGTGGCATTTGGAGTGGATGAAAAAATTATCCTGGTATATTAATACATTTGGAAGTCTGTGTAACATTCTTACATTAATCTCAACTTCTACTTTTAAAATATTTTCTGGTTAGACATGAGAAAAGTGAAAAACTAACTGATACTGTGGTATTGAGGACAGACAGTGGTACTGCAAGCAAGATGATCGTACCCCACTGGTACCTGTAATAAGCCATCAAGCATCTGGATCCCATTAGTGTGGTTACCTGTGTTCCCTTAGAACTGTTATACTTCATATACCAATTTGGATTACATCATCAGGCTGTGCACTTGCAGAACTGCACCCATCCAGATTACGTTTTTGTTTTGTTTTTTCCTAGTGTGCAAAGGAATGCCTTAATATGTAAAAACTTCCTGAGCAGGAAAAAAAAAAAAATCCCTGCCTCACCAAGGGAACAACAGCTTCTTACATCAGTTTATTTCTTTAAATTTGAGAGATTGTCACTCTGTTTGGTTATTGTATAGCTCTGCTATGATGAACTTAAATATATATTATACATGTAAAATAAAAATACAGCTGCATTAAAAAACAGATAAAATACAATAAAAATTAAAAGTTGAATTTTAGAGAGGTGAATGGATGTGATGGCTAGTTCTTTGTCAATTTGATGCAAGCTAGACTCATTTTAAAGGAAGGAAACTCAATTAAGAAAATGATTGCATCATACCTGGTTGTAGGCAAGCCTGTGGGGAATGTCTTAATTAGTGATTGATGGAGAAGAGTCCAGCCCATTGTGGGTGGTACAATTCATGAACTGGTGGTCTTGGGTTCTCTATGAAATCAGGATGCACAATATATGAAGAGACGTAAACAACATTCCTCTATAGCCTCTGTATTGGCTTCAGCCTGGAGTTCCTGCCCTGTTTGAGTTCCTGTCCTGGCTTCCTTCAGTAATGGACTACTCTGGAAGTGTAAGCCAAATAAACCCCTTCCTCTCCAATTTGCTTTTGGTCATGGTGTTTTATCACAGCAGTAGTAACCCTAACTACGGCAGTAGATAATTTTAATGTATTTTAATGTTTAATTTGTAAGAAAAAAAGGGATTATGTTTCATAAATTACCTACTTGAATAAGGACACCAAAATGTACTCCATTTCATATCGTGATTAATACTCAAGCCACTTAAATGGAATTCGGAAGTGAGTGGACAATACAGAATAAAAAGTGAAGTCTGTAACACCTTTGAGCAATGGTATGAGAAAGGGGTGACTGCTAATGAAATAGCCTCTTACCCATATATTTTCTTCTGAAATTATTTAACTAGGTCCTTAGCACCCAATGTCTCAGGTTGGAAGTCCCCAGGGAAGTGATCTTAATGCTCCATTTTCTACTGCATTTTTATTACTCTCTAGAGTACATTGAGGAGGAATTAATTATTTTTTCCTAGGATATGTGAGCTGATCTGCTAATCTGCCCAAGAAATTCCTGCATCAAATATGCTGAAATAAAATACAGACACAAGGTTACTCCATATAACAATGTGTTCTTTAAAACTTTAAAAATTGAAGTGCTAGTTTAAGATCTCCTAAATATTCTAATTTTAAAACTAATTTTAGCCTTTAGATATGTGTCTACATATCAAAAATGTATTTATTAAAAGTCAAAACAATAAACATACAGACAAGCAAGATATTTTTTACAAACTGATAGAAAAAATTGTATTATAAGTTTGAAGATCCAAGAGGAGATTAGATATCAGATATTTTGAAATATCACATTCCTATGTCTTTCTATAACTGGCAAAATATTTTTGCATGGTTATTCAATGCTGCATATTATTTATAATTTCATGAACAATATTTTTGGAAGAGTTAAATGCTACATGTGCAAAAATATATGTAATAAGTTATGTTTATGAAGTAAAATGCTCAGTATAGGATTGTACTAGTTTATTGATATTCAGTAAATGAAATCCAACCATGAAATAAAGCTTTATCAATATGAATTTTCACCTAACTGCATTAGTAAAGTTTAGGATTTACTGGACTATTTTTAATTATGTTTATATGAATCACTCAATGGACATTTAGTGACTAATTAGATTGATTTGAAAAAAATCTAATTTCATGCTGGTAATTTACATTCACTTACCCAAAGACAGATATTCTGCCAGTAAATATAGAATAAAACTCCAAATGCAGAATTTAAGAAGCCATTTGGTTTTTTGGTTTTTTTAGCATGGTTCTATATTTGTGCATTATTTTCCAATTTAAAACCTTTAAAGATAATTTGTGAATATTGTTGGTGCTTTGTAAAAAAATGTAACAAGTATTCATATTAAGCACTCATGCATATTCTGTGCAGTTTCTGGCTATATTAATTTTGTTGTGTTGAGAGATTAAAGCAATAAGAAATTATTATTGCTATACAGATAATAAAAAAGACATCAGGCCTCATCATAGTTTCCTTGAACAATTGCACATTTAGTCTCCATAAATACATACTGCCCTGCTGGCATTCCATAAGCCAAATTATATAGCTCTATAAACTATGATCACTGACAGAAGTTTGTACTTATAACCCTGCCAACATATGAAAAAAATTCAGCTTATAAAACAAACATAAAAAACAATAATGATCAACAGTAAGAAAAAACTCAGAAAATTAGGTGTTCACTAATCTAAAACTTAAAGATGAAAATTCTAAAGCTAATGCAATATTGTCTTTATGAATTTCTTAATTAACTTTGCTAATGTTTAGATGAGGACAGCAAAAAAGAATCTACTTGCTCAAAGCATATAAAGTGCTGTATATTTATTTTATTCAAAAAGCATTATTAAATAAAACATAGACATGAACAAACCTTTCAAGAATTACTGCCCCCCCCCAGACTGACTTTCTCCTGCATGATATAGGGAGACATGCTGTGAACTCTGAATAAGTCTCAGCACTACAAACAAGAAAAACATTCACTACTTTAAAATATAGATGTTGCACATATTTGCATATAAATATGCCATAATAATTAGTGAAAAAGTAGAAATGAATTTGCATGAGAGGAGGTATATGGGAGGGTAGGGATGAAAAATGGGAAGGGAGAAATTTTGCAATTATATTATCAAGGCAAAAAAAAAAAAGAAAGAGTTAGGAATGATTAATGAACTAAATCTAAGATAAATAAGATTAGTGTGCGATGGTTCCCTCTGTCAACCCCAGTACACAGGATTATCATGAATTCAAGTTTAGTCTGAACTACATATTTTTCCAGGTCAGAATAATGCAAATAGTAAGACTGTCTAGGATTCATGTCCAATTCCATGTTTTGTGGTCACTTTATCTCTTTCCAGTGAAAGAACTTTAGCCAGTTGTTCTGTACAAATGGTACAGTTATAGGCCAAATGGGTGTATTCCTCCTGGCTCTTCTTTATCTTTAACATTCAACAAATGTTATCTCATTTAATATTTAGCAAGCTCCATTTGGCAAACAGAAATTGGGATATATTATTTTCTTGGTGATGCACAGTTTTCATGCATATTAGCAGTAAAGAAAACACCAACCCAGCTAGCTACAAGCCTATGCTCTGCAGTGGTGACCTCCCTGCAAGATAAGTTGGTACATAGAAGTACCAAACTCATGGGGGTAACTAACCAATATCTGATTGAGTTTAAGGCTTACTCTATGAGATGGAATCCATCCCTGATGCTGCACAAATGATTAGAAACCTAAGACTAGGCGCGGACCTAGAAAAGAGCACATGCTAGTCTCCTTTTAAAGGAACATATCAATGAAATGACTCCTAACAGTATTCTGTTACACTCTAAGATCAATGCCTTATTCACTCATCATCTGAGAAGCTTCTCCTGCAGTAGAGGGGAGCAAATACAGAGATCTACAAATGGGCAATGTGCCGAGAGTGAAAGATCTTTGAAGACTCAGTTTTAATTGGTACGTCTCCCTCCTGTAACAACTCAGGAAACTCCAAGCAATAGGAAGCAAAAAAATTATATGAGCCAGAGGGGAAAGAAGACATAAAAGATCAAGATCTTCTCAACACAACAGGAATTGTGCACATAGGAACTTACAGAGTCTGTTGCATCATCTATAAGTCCTGAGTAGGTCAAAGCCAAGATGTGGGCCCCAGTACTAAGAGGGAAAGTGAAAACAAACGCCCATCCCTAAGCCAGAAACTACCTCCAATTGCTCACAAAAGAAACATTAGTTAACTTGAACAGAGTCTCAGTGGAGACACAAACAACTCCGAAGGACTGGCCCCATGCCTAGCAGTAGATTATAAACCCAAACAAACTCGGTGTTATCACTGGAGTTTTTGTCTCGGAGTGCTTTTTCTGGTCATTTTGTTGTTTCATCTTAGATTGTTTGCTTGTGTACTGTGGTTTCCAATTTTATTTGTTTGGGTTTTCTGTGTGTGCACACACATGTCTCAGTGTCTTTATATGCTTCTTTTCCTTCTGGGCTTTGTTTTTCTGTTTGTTTGTTTTGTCCTATCCCATTTTTCATTTTATATTTATTATTATTATTATTATTATTATTATTATTAATGTTTATGTGTATTCTAATGGAAGAGAGAAAGAAAGGGCGTGGATGGGGAAGTGGGGAGGATCTAATAGCAGCTGGGGGAAGGGAATCTATAATCAGAATATATTGTATAAAAATATATTTTCAATGAAAATAGTATTAATGTGCACATGATTTGCAATTGTATTTCCCATTGTTTTTGTTTATTATTTGTATATTAACAATATACAAAACTTACATTAACCACTTTAACTTTTCAGATAGAGTTCCTTGCTGAAGTGGAAATACCAGTTTGGCCCAATTAGCCAGAAACACTCAGGGATTTGTCTGTCCTGTCTGTATCTTCCAAGAACAGGTTATAGGTCTGTGCAGCTGCTACTGTGTTGTTGTGATTATCATTGTCATTATATATCCCCCCTTCTTCCCTCCCCTCCTGTGTGTCCTGGTAGATCAAGTTCAGGCCCTTACATTTGTTGAGCAAGCACTTTAACCATTGAGGCATTTCATCAAACTATAGTTGTGTGGCAGTAGTGCACACCTTTAATCCCAGCACTCAGGAGGCAGAGCCAGGCAGATCTCTATGAGTTTGCGTCCATCCTGATCTACAGAGTGAGATCCAGGACAGGCACAAAAACTACACAGAAAAACCCTGTCTTGAAAACAAACAAACAACAACATTAAAAAACTACAGTTGTATATAATGATGGAATACAGAATGAAAAGCTGTGAATAAATGGAACAATTGGGTGATGGAACATCTCTTTCGTATCAAATCATATCACATGTTTTACCTACCTAACTGCAATAAGCATACTGATAAATGAGCATTGTGGGCATTATTACAAAAGGATTTTTATAAGAGCTCACTTTATGTTTTCAGCAAAAAAAAAAAAAAAACTGCAATTAATCTTCCCATTCAGTCTGTTACTTGAAAGACTAAAGACCATTAGGAGACATAATTATGAATATTATATAAATTAAATCTTAACTATTTATAGTCTATTAGAAGATATGAAATAAATGCTTAAGACATTTGCAGGCCTTTATAGTTGTTTCTGATCATAAAGATTTGTGATTTTCAGCCAAGTTATAGAATATTTTATGAATGTGTCCTTCTTCCAACAAAATTAAGATATTAGAGAATAATTACAGCAGAGTGCAAAAATATGATTTTCTTGTGGGAGCTTTTATTAATGGAAAACACTAGCTGAATGTAGAAAACATCTTCTATTGTAGATGAACAGTCTTATTAAATAAGAAACACAGAGCAAATTGAAGAGTTAAAAGCCCAAAAGGTCAGAGCAGTAGCTGAGAGCTGATGGACAGATGAATTAAAAAAAAAAAAAAAAAACAATTTCCAGAATTTAAAATCATGATATGACACTAAGGGAATTCAGGTACATGGAGAGCTCTCACCAAATGTGGGGTCGAACTATTGACCTCATCCTAGTTCACAAATGAGTCTGTCAGATAATCTAAGCCTATAGGCTGAAGATGATGCCCCAACATTTTGGAGAAACCTCAGGTGACTGTCCATGCACCTGGCTGTTTCTGTCAACCCACATTTTTTTGGGAAGCTGCTTGTAGTTGGTGAGTTTTCTCTTTACCAGTTAGGGTAAACACTTTCCTGGACCCATGGGAATGATCATTGATCATCCAGCATCCCACTGGTGTTCTTGGAAGTGGAAGTACCCCCATCAACAGTGTGGAATGGCTATCTTCAGCCCCTATCACTATCACCCCCTGGCTGTTCCCCATATCTGCCTCAATTCATTCATTTCTCATACTCTCGTCCTTCAGGCTACTACCCCAACCCTTGCTCTTTGTTCAACCGAACACTAGGCAACTTGTGCCATTCTTATCAATCCTTGCTTAATATCTGGGATGCCTGAGATATTAAAGCTAATGGATCTCATATATTTATTTGTTTTCCTCTCTGTCACAGTCATGGAAAACAGGCCCTCCAATTCCATAAGCCCAGCTCTCTTCTGGGATGCCTTTTAGAAACCATCAATCTTCTCAGCTTAATGCCTTATTTACAAACGTCTAACCTTATCCACCCCTGCACTAAAAATTGGCCTAAATATCCCTTAGATAGCAATAAAAAAATGGCCACCTAATGACTCGTTGGACCCCAACATTTTATGGGAGTTATCTAACTCTGTCAGAGAATGGGCAGATAGAAAGAGTTACCTTATATCCAAGACTTTTTCTATCTTAGCTCCAAAGCCTCTCTTCTCGATTCCTACCCATCTGCCCATGTGATCCTAGTTATGCACCATGAACTGGAGCAACCTCTCATTGCTACTGTAGACCCTGCTAAGGAAACCCCACTTTTCTGACTCACTGCTCCTTTCTTCCAGTGACTGTTCCTTTGGTGCCTCTGGAACCTTCCTACTCTCTGGTACTGGGCCACTCCAACTGTTGGACTCTGGCTCCTGCTTTTACTCCCCCTGTCATGCATTCTCTAGCTGCTAAGGAACCCCATCCCAGTCAAACCAACCCAGTGGCCATCCTCCCTTTGCGAGAGGTAGCCAGGGTGGATGGGCTGGTTAAGGTACATGTCCCTTTCTCACTGTTGGAACTCTCTCAGATAGAAAAGAAACGAGTTCTTACATGTCCAATTATACCTCTTTTATTAAAGAATTCCAATATATCATCCAATCCTATAATCTTCCCTTTTATGATATAAACATGATCCTAACTAACAACCTACTCCCTGGGTAGTGCAGATGAGTTTGGGAACAGGCTAGAATCCATGCAGATGACATCCACCAGACTAACTCAGCACATCCTCCTGGGAGCTGAGGCAGTCCCTGACTGGGACCCACAATGGGATTATAACACCACAGGTGGCTCTCTAGCTAGGAACCAGTTTATGACATGCCTTCTAGCAGGTCTTTGTAAGGCTGCTCTCAAACCAATAAACTATGAAAAGCTTCAAGATGTAGTTCAGGACAGACAGGAAAATCCATCTCAATTCCTAGAACGACTTCCAAAGGCCCTCTTATGATAGAGTAATCTAGATTCTGAGTGCCCAGAGGGCAAACAGCTCCTCATGACCCGTTTCTTTGCCCAGAGCTTCCCTGACATTAGGAGCAAGCTTAAGTGTCTGGAGAGATGGCCCCTGTCCCCACAGGCATAATGCTGACTTTTAAGGTATACCACAGGAGAGATGAGAAAGACTGTAAACAGAACTACCATATGCTGGCCAAGGCCACTTGACTGGCCATGGCAACTGATCAAGGGACTCCAGGTCCTTGTTTTAAATATGGTTGAGAAGATCATTGGGCTTGTACTTCTTGCTGTGCCCCAAGTAGGCTGCCTGGTCAATGCCACCAAGGGGGACATTGGCCAGTTGACTGCCCCCATGCAACTCATGACATGGGAACATCAAATGCAGACCACCCTCCAGCCAACCTTCTAGGAATGAGGGACAACTGAGGTTGCCCAGGCTCTGACCTGACAACTCTGCTTTCCCACAGGGAGCCTCGGGTAGCCATTACAGTATCAGGGCTATCCATTTTCATCATCATGAACACTGGGGCCACTTACTTGGTCCTGAGTTTGGGGGACCCACCTCTCCTTGTCTGCCTATTGGGTCCCCCAAACTCAGGACCAAGTAAGTAGCTTTTTTCTTAGAAGATCAGAGAGGATAGGTTTAAGTTCCCTGAGGCTCTGGAGTAACCGAGGGTACTGAGCTTGGGTAATGTTGTAGTATGAATCTTAAAAGGTCTTACTAATAAATTCATGAATCAAAGAAACTGAACTTTCAGTCACCTACCACTACCTTCTCCCAGCACAACCTGTCCAATTTCTTCACTTAGAAAGGCTTATGGACTTTACCTTCTTCTTGAGTTCTTTCTCTCCAAGTGGCACTAATGGAAGATGCCACATTTACTTTCCAGTCTTGCCCAATGCTTACTATTTCAAACCTTCAACCTAATACTGACTGTTCCCCATCTCATTTCTGCATTGAAACCCTAGAGGAACTACTGCCCTATTCTTCACACATTCATGAGGGCACATTGCCTCAGGCCACCTGTACCTGGTACATAGATGGCAGTTCCTTTTTACATGATGAGACTTGTAAAGCAGGTTATGCCATAGTGTCAGCTACTGGGGTAGTTGAAGCACTGGCACTGCCTGCCCACAGTACTAACCAACAGGCTGAACTAATAGCTCTCACTAATGCCCTCCAATTGGCACAGAGACAATACCTAAATGTTTACACAAACTCCAAATATGCTTTTCATATCCTCGTGTCCAAAGCTGCCATCTCAAAAGAATGTGGGCCTCTTACAGCAAAGAGAGGATCCATATCTAACTCAGGCCAAAAAAATGGCCATGCTAAAGGCCTCCCATCTCCCCAAAGCTATAGGAATTATTCACTGCCAGTCTCATCAGACCGATAGCTCCATCATCTTCAAAGGAAATATCTGAGCCAAGCTAGGACAGGAAGCTAGCACAGAAGCCCTCCAGCCATCTCACCCACTGCAAGGAATCCATACACTGCAACCCACATCCTCACAGTCACCCCCTGACACTCTGCAAATTCTGCCCTATTTACACCAGTTCTTTCATCCTAAGAGCCAGGCTCTGTCTCATTGTGTCAAGGATCACCACCCCTGAGGGTTTATACTTCTTAAAAACTATTACTGTCTCCTGTAAAATTTGTCAAAAGTTAGATCCTAATTCCAAATATCAGAGCCAAACTTTCCCCACACACCAGGCTGGGGACTCCCTTCCAGGGATTGATTAGCAACTTAGTTTTACCCATATGCCTACTATCAGACGGCTTCAATATCTCCCTTCTCTCTGCACGTTTCTCTCTGGCAGGTCTACTCATGTCCATCTTCCTCCCTTTCCTAATAAAACTCTTATAGTGGGTTCTGTTGTACCCTGTGTTTTCTCATGCCTGGCAAATAACATCAGTAAATAAATAACATTGCGTGGCTATAAAGATTAAAATGTTTTAGGATATGATGTACTAAAATAAAACCAGCAAGTCACAGTGTACACAATTTCGGCATGTTACATCATGTAATGATTCCAGGTTAGTGAATTTTTTGTGTTGATATATCTAAACTATGCTCAGGTGGTACACTACTATGCTTTGGAGCACAAGTCTTACCAAATTATTTTAAACAGATGTTATAGTTGGGAACTAGTCCCTAGGACCTCATGTTTCTGAATACTCTGTTCCCAGCTGATGCTGCTGTTCGGGAAAGTTGTGAGTCATTTAGGAGGTGGGGTTCCCAGTGTCAGTTCCTGTTTGCACCCTGTATTACTTCCTGTTTGCACCCTGCCTCATTTCATGCTTCTCTACTTCCAGACTGGATTTGCAACATGTTCAGCATCTTCCAGTTCCTTTCACCACACCCTTCCTACAGTGATGGATGGTAGACCCTTAATCTCAGAGCCAAAAGTAAGAAATAAAAAAACCATCCACCCACTAAACTTGATTCTAGACAGTATTTTGACATGACCACAATAAAAGTAACTTATAGTTACTATTACAACATTTTTTACATAAAGTTTTCTTTGCAGTTTGAATTTGTACTTTTGCTGAAAGAGTAAAATTCTACCTGTGATCTTGAAGAGTGCATTAATATTCCCAGTGTTATCACAGAGTCTCAGAGATACAGCAGCTCTGTCTGGTTAGCTCTCACAATTTTAGTCAGTAATACTGGTTTTAAGTATAAGTCATAAAGATTTCATTGTATTTCTGTTTTTCTTCATTTATTAAAAAGGTTCTTCAGTTACTAAAGGTAGATAGTTGGGAAGAGATTAAACTGAGAATCAAAATCAACTTATATAATACATTGGATAAGTTTTTCAGAAAACCAACAATTTTTAATTTTTATACATCATTTATATCTTGTTTGAATTGGAATAGGTTAACCTACGTTACTGATGTGTTGTCTTACTAATCACTTGTCACAAGTTTTAAATTGATAAACCTATAAGCATAGATCATGCATGTGACTATTTCAGTTGTTTAAATACCTAGAATAGCTGTTATTTCAAAATGAGTTATCATATAATATGATAAAATACATATTAAATCAAGGATGAAAAGGCTTTAATTATAGCTATATAAAATAAATATGAGTCATTTTTGGAGAAATATTTATGAGTTATGTTCTGTTTTAAATTTATTCTTTGAAAATTTTATACATAAATACCTACCTACAATGTGTTTTTATCATATCCACACCCTCCTTTCATTTCCCCTAGGAAGCTGCCCAATAAATTTCCTCCCCAATATCATATCCTCCTTAATCTTTCCCTTAAATTAACCCACTGAATTCTATTTATGCTTCCCACATGTCATTTCACTACAGCACAAGTCACCAACCATGGTCACATGTGAAAAAAAAAAAAAAAAAGAAAATGGATTCACCTCCCCATGGCAGCCATAATTTCAGCTAGGTATGGGTCCTCAGGAGCACCTCCGCCTTCCTTTCTAGCTGTATTTTAACTAGTTTTGTCTTGTGCAGGTCTTAAGCACATGACCACAGCTACTGCAAGTCTTCTGTCTTATCCAGAAGGTGACGCTCTACAGCACTCCTCTCCATCAATTGGCCTGAAGCTTGGGGGCAGGCAGGATGAATCGACTCTATCGCTGAGGACTCACATGGCTTCTTTCAACACTGTGAAGTCACAGGTCTCTGTATTAAGCACTACCAACTGCTATACAAATCTTCTCTGACCAAGGTTAGGAGTAGTACACATCTCCGTAGGTGACCAAAAGTATTGAGAAGGAAGTTGACAGCAATCAAGAGTTTCTTCCCTAGGTTCTATGACTTCTCTGGCTACAGTCACAAACAATTCAAAACATTTTATCGGGGAAATAGAAAAGTTAATTTTAAATATATTTCTCTCCAATTTATTCTTTAAAACAAGCTCTACAACCCAGTTTGATTTGAACATTACCATAAATAACTTTGCTTGATATATGGTGACAGACATAATATTTTATCATCAGGGACATGCAAGTCTATAGAATATTTTATTTTTATAAGAATAGATGTAATGTATTAAATATTTTTCAACATTAGAGACAATTGTAGCAAATATTTAACCACATGTATTAACTTACTTGTTCAATCAAATAAATGAAGTGCAAATTTCAATCTCCTGACTTCCTTGACATATGCTAGCAGAGAGACTCCTGAAGAATATAAACAGAGATGCTTCTTAGCTGGCTCCACAGATGATGTTCTGAGATGTAGTAGAAGAAAAGTCTTTCTCATCTGTGACCTTAAACCTAAGCAAAGAAAAGTGAAACTTTGCCAGGTACATAAAAGTACAAATGCCCACTTGAAACAGAAAGACATTGTACAGTTTTTGAAATGACAAGAAAGTTATTTATTCATTTAAATTTGTACTTTAAAATTTATTGTTTGAGGGGCTGGAGAGATGGCTCAGAGGTTAAGAGCACTGACTGCTCTTCCAGAGGTCCTGAGTTCAATTCCCAGCAACCACATGGTTGCTCACTACCACCTGTAATAAGATCTGGTGCCCTCTTGTGGCCTGCAAGGAAACATGCAGACAGAACACTGTATAACAAATAAACAAACAAATTAATTAATTAATTTATTGTTTGAGAAGATATGAACATTTTCTAATTAAACCAAATTAAATTTTATTTCTCACTGTATGTTGAGTTTGAAATGTGCAGTCACCAGAAGGATATTATACCACTGTGACAATATTTTCCATTCATAATTAAATCTCTAATACATTAGCAATTTATTTACTAAAACATTTTAATTCAATATTTGGGTTAAAATCAATACAAGGTAATAAAATTAAATTGGATACAGTTCTAGACTTTTATATGGATTTTCTATGTCAGACAGGGATGTCCTGAAACATTCCCATTTCATAGCCACACAAATATTAAAACTGGTTATTCATTGCAACAAATAGTTGTGTGGTTTCTTAATGCATTTAGGGTTCCGTGTTTACACAGAATGCACATATTTAAAAAATATTCTATTATATTTTGCTGCATATCATAAAATAGATTTTCTAGTTAGTTTCCATGTTTTTGTCTATAGACCAAGCATAGGTAGATGTCCAAGTTTGAACAGTATCTTTTGAATAATGGAATTTATATAAATGTTTAAGCTGTATGAAACTGATTTGAGCTATATGTGGCAGGTGATACAGGGAGGCTGATATTATCTTGAATCTATATCAGCAGTATACAAGGAATATATCAAACAGGAGGTTTGATTAGCAGTTTATAGATAGAGAAATCAATATTAGGGTCTAGAGAAATGACTCAGTGGTTATTAGCACTTGTTGATTTTTCAGAGGATGTGGGTTCAATTCACAGAACTCATTTAGTGCCTCAAAATAGTCTTCAACTCCAGTTTCAATGAATCTGTTGCCATTTTCTGGCTTTTGGGGGGCACGATACACACACGAAGACATACACAAAGGCAAAAAATTCATACACATTATAAAATAAAATTATACATATCCACATTATTTTTATTGTATGATTGATAAACTTAAAAAGTTGGAAGAGTTGATTCTTCTAGGCTTCAGATATTAATTGATGTCTATATCTGTTTTTTGGTTCTTTATGGTGTTGTTTGATATTGACAGGAATATAATTTTTTAAAATTTAATTATGGTTAATTATCCTTAGCATCTCATTTAAATGACATGGGTATGTCAATTACTGATTTTTTTTAAACACTTGTAACTACAACAATTTTTGTTCAGTTGAATCTAATGCATAAGTTGTGGTGAAACATTCTTAAATTTATTTTCCAATAAAGCATGTATCTACTTTCTATGACATATTAAATGTCAGTAGTATGAATGTTGTTTATTTTGTAATTGAGATATATTTCAATAACAATACCACTTAGAAAAAATATCTATAATTTGACAAGCTGTTAGTACACACACACTTGTCAAACATAATGCAAGCATGCATAAACAAAAGTTACTGGTGTAAACTGCTGAACAGTGATCTTTCCTGGAGGGACAATTTCTGTATTAGATGGGAGCTTTTTCCTTTCCGTATTAAATGTCATCTGATCTATGCCAGAATTTGCTGTCAACTCATATTGTAAAGACCTAGATTCCAGAGAGCATGTTGCAGTTTAACTATCAGGACATGCATTAGATAAATCATATCACCTTTTGTTTTCTGTATTTACTAATGATGCTGAAAGCTTGCTAAACTAATTCAATTAAAGGATTATAGGTTGTCTGCCCTGGAACTCTCATCTGGACCAGAGCTGAGTGCCTGGGGTTATACCCAGAGAGGCAACTGCCCCTGGGTCCCACCGCTGGACACAGGACAACCTAGGAGGACATGACCAACTTGGCCCCAGTTTCCAGCCAATTGGCAGGACCTGCAGGAAGGCCCCCCTTTTCCAAGACTGTAGGCAGACACTGCAGTCTCCACAACCTGCCCCCACACCCATCTGCTGGAGACCCCAGCCACATCCTGAGAATCAGAGATCAGCCCCCAGCTTCCATCCTGCCCTGGAACTCACATCTGGACCAGAGACCAGAGGAACTTCCATCTGGACAAGAGGAGCTCCCATCTGGACAAAATAAGGAGACCCCAGGGACTTCACAAGACTCAGAGTCCAGCACCCCAGCTCCTATCCGGCCAGCACTCTATTTGGACCAGGGCTCCCATCTGGCCCAGAGATTCCATCTGGACCAGAGTGAAGCTCCCTAAATCAGTCAGCACTCTCTGGACCAAGTACACTGATAAGACCAAGAATGAACCCAAGAGGAGATGGGCAGATGTCAAGGCAGAAGTACATAAAACAAAACAAAGAGCAATACAGCATCACCAGAACCTAGCCCTTCTCCAACAGCTAGACCTGAACGTCACAGAATGGAAGAAGAAGAAGAAGAAGAAAACAACCTTATAAGTAACATCATGAAGAGGCTAGAGCCTTATAAAGAAGAAATCAAAAATAAAGTAGAGGAACAGACAAACAAAAAATGGGAAGAATGCTAAAAAAAAATTGAGGAAAGGACAATTAAAGCAGAAGAAAACAATAAGTCCTTGAAAGAAAACCATGAAAAAGCAAGGGAAACAGTCCAAGACCTGAAGAGGGAAATAGAAAAACTGAAGAAGGCACGAGCAGAAGGAATGCTGGAAATAGAAAATCTGAGTAAACAAACAGGAACTTCAGATGCAAGTATAACCAACAGAATGCAAGAGATGGAAGAGAGGATCTCTGGTGTTGAATTCATCAGTCAAAGAAAACACTAAAACCAACAAAGTCATGAACCAAAATGTCCAAGAAATTTGGGTCACCATGAAAAGACCAAACCTAAGAATAATAGGGATAGAGGAAGGAGAAGAATACCAACTCAAAGGCACAGAAAATATATTTAACAAGATCATTTCCAACTTAAAGAAGGAAATGCCAGTGAAGATAAAAGAAGCCTATAGAACACCAAACAGACTACACCCCCCAAAAAAGTCCCCTCGCCACATAATAATTAAACAACTAAACATACAGAATAAAGAAAGAATACTAAGGGAAGCAAAGGAAAAAGGCCAAGTGACTTATAAAGGCAAACCCATCGGAATAACACCCTATTTCTCAATGGAGACTTTGAAAGCCAGAAGGACAATGGACAGGTATAATGCATACACTAAGAGACCATGGATGCCAGCCTAGGCTAATATACCCAGCGAAACTTTCAATCATCATAGATGGAGTGAACAAGACCTTCCAAGACAAAACAAGATTTAAACAATACTTATCCACAAAACCAGCCCTACAGAAAGCACTAGAAGGAAAATTCCAACCTAAGGAAGGCAGATACACCCATGAAAACACAGGCAATAGATAACACCACAGCAGTAAACCCCAAAGAAGAGAAGAACACACACTACCACCAAAAAATAAAAATAACAACAGGAATGAACAAACACTGGTCATTAATATCCCTTAATATCAATGGACTTAATTTACCTATAAAAAGACACAGACTAACAGAATGGATACAAAAACAGGACCCACCTTTCTGCTGCATACAAGAAACACACCTCAAATTCAAAGACAGACACATCCTAAGAATAAAAGGCTGGGAAAAGACTTTCCAATCAAATGGTCTTAAGAAGCAAGCTGGTGTAGCCATCCTAATATCCAGCAAAATAGACTTCAAACTAAAATCAATCAAAAGAGATGATGAAGGACATTACATACTCATCGCAGGAAAGATCCACCAAGATGAAGTCTCAATTCTGAACATTTATGCCCCAAACACAAGTGCACCCACATATGTAAAAGAACATTACTAAGAGCTTAAAATATATATATAACCCCACACATTAATAGTGGGAGACTTAAACACCCCATTTTCACCTCTGGACAGATTGGCCAAATTGAAACTTAACAGAGATATAATGGACTTAACTGATGTATGGCTCAAATGGACTTAATTGATATCTACAGAACATTCCGCCCAAACAAAAAAGAATATAGCTTCTTCTCAGCACCCCATGGAACCTTCTCTAAAATGGACCACATACTTGGCCACAAAGCAAATCTCAACAAATACAAAACAATTAGAATAACCTCCTGTGTTCTATCAGACCACCATGGTTTAAAGTTAGATTTCATCAACAGAAAACACTACAGAAATCCTAAAGTCTCATGGAAACTGAATAATGCTCAACTGAATCACCAATGGGTTAAGGAAGAAATAAAGAAAGAAATTAAGGACTTCCTAGAGATCAATGAAAATGAATACACCACATACCCAAAATTATGGGACACTATGAAAGCAGTGCTAAGAGGGAAATTCATACCACTGAATGCCCACATAAAGAAGCTGGAGAAATCTCACCCTAGTGACTTAACAGCACACATGAAAGCCCTTGAACAGGAAGAAGCAAAGTCTCCCAGGAGGAACAGACTCCAGGAAATTATCAAATTGAGATCTGAAATCAATAAAATAGAAATAAAGAGAACAATACAATGGATTAATGAAACAAAGAGTTGGTTCTTTGAGAAAATCAACAAGATAGACAAGCCCTTATCCAAACTAACCAAAAGACAGAGAGAGAGCATCCAAATTAACAAAATCAGAAATGAAAAGGGGGACATAACAACAGACAATGAGGAAATCCAGAGAATCATCAGGTCATACTTCAAAAACCTCTACTCCACAAAACTGGAAAATCTAAAAGAAATGGATAATTTTCTGGATAGGTACCACATACCTAAGTTAAATCAAGACCATATAAACCATTTACATAGTCCATTAACCCCTAAGGAAATAGAATCAGTCATTAAAAGTCTCCCAACCAAAAAAAGCCCAGGACCAGATGGTTTCAGTGCAGAATTCTACCAGATCTTCAAAGAAGACTTAATGCCAATACTCTTTAAATTGTTCCACACAATAGAAGAAGGCATATTACCAAACTCCTTCTATGAGGCTACAATGACCCTGATTCCTAAACCAAACAAAGATACAACAAAGAAAGAGAACTACAGACCGATCTCCCTCATGAACATTGATGCAAAAATACTTAATAAAATTCTGGTGAACAGACTCCAAGAACACATTAAAACAATTATCCACCATGATCAAGTAGGCTTCATCCCAGGGATGCAAGGGTGGTTCATCATACGAAAGTCCGTCAATATAATACACCATATAAACAAACTCAAAGAAAAAAACTCATGATCATCTCACTAGATGAAGAAAAGGCATTTGACAAAATATAACAACCCTTCATGATAAAGGTCTTGGTGTGATCAGGAATACAGGGAACATACCTAAACATAATAAAGGCAATCCACAGCAAGCCAACAGCCAACATCAAATTAAATGGAGAGAAACACAAAGCAATACCACTAAAATCAGGAACAAGGCAGGCTGTGCCCTCTCCCCCTATTTATTCAATATAGTACTTGAAGTTCTAGCCAGAGCTATAAGACAACACAAAGAGATTAAGGGGATACAAATTGGAAAGGAAGAAGTCAAGCTCTCCCTATTTGCAGATGACAAGATAGTATACATGAGTGACCCCAAAAATTCAACCAAGGAACTGATCCTGGCATAAAAACCGACATGTGGACAAATGGAATCGAAATGAAGACTCTGACATTAACCTGCACACCTATGAACATATAATTTTTGACAAAGAAGCCAAAAATGTACAATGGAAAAAAGAAAGCATCTTCAACAAATAGTGATGGCATAACTGGATGTCAATGTGTAGAAGGCTGCAAATAGATCCATATCTGTCACCATGCACAAAACTTAAGTCCCAGTGGATCAAAGACCTCAACATAAATCCAGTTACTCTGAACCTGATAGTAGAGAAAGTAGGAAGTAGTCTTGAATACATTGGCACCAGAGATCACTTTCTAAATATAACACCGGTAGCACAGACACTGAGAGAAACAATCAATCAATGGGACCTGTTGAAACTGAGAAGCTTTTGTAGAGGAAAGGACATGGTCAACAAGACAAAGTGACAGCCTACACAATGGGAATAGGTCTTCACCAACCCTACATCTGACAGAGGGCTGATATCCAGAATATATAAAGAACTCAACAAATTAGACATCAAAATGCCCAACAGTCCAATTAAGAAATAGGCTATAGAACTAAACAGAGAATTCTCAACATAGGAAGTTCAAATGGCTGAAAGACATTTAAGGAATTGCTCAACATCTCTAATTATCTGGGAAATGCAAATCAAAACGACTCTGAGATACCACCTTATACCTGTCAGAGTGGCTAAGATCAAAAACACAGAAGACAGCTTATGCTGGAGAGGATGTGGAGCAAGGGGAACTCTCCTCCACTGCTGGTGGGAATGCAAGCTTGTACAGCCACTTTGGAAATGAATATGGCGCTTCCTTAGAAAATTGGGAATCCATCTCCACCAAGCCCCAGCTGTGGCACTCTTTGGCATATACCCAAGGAATGCTCAATCATACCACAAGGGCATTTGCTCAGCTATGTTTATACCAGCATTGTTTGTAATAGCCAGAACCTGGAAACAACCTAGATGCCTTCTTAAGAATGGATAAAGAAAATATGGTACATATACACAATGGAGTACTACTCAGCAGAGAAAAGCAATGACATCATGAGGTTTGCAGGCAAATGGATGGATCTAGAAAAAAATCATCCTGAGTGATGTTACCCAGACGCAGAAGGACAAACTTGGTATGTACTCACTCATAGGAGGATACTAGATGTAAAACAAAGATGACTAGTCTTCTACACAACTCCAGGGAGGCTACCTAGAAAACAGGACCCTAGGAAAGACCCAGGGATTACCCAATGACAGAGAAATGGATGAGATCTACATGAACATCCTGGATGACAGTGGGAGTAATGAAGGGCAAGGTTTGAGGGAAAGAAAGCTTAGGGGAGCAGGAGATCCCAGCTGGATCAAGAACAGAAAGGGAGAACAAGGAATAACAGACCATGATAAATGAAGACCACATGAGAACAGGAATAGGCAGAGACACTCTTTGTGTCTCTGCCCCGGCTGAAGCTTCTCCTAGGTTGGCCTCAACTCAGGATCCTCCTGCCCATACAACATCCACCACAGTCCCCAGAAATCCACAATGATATATCCTCTGTAGATTGCTGGCAATGGTCGAGAGAAAGCCTGATCTGACCTAGTCTGGTGATCAGATGGCCAAACACCCTAACTGTCGTGCTGGAACTCTCATCCAGTAACTGATGGAAGTGGATGCAGAGATCTTCAGCCAGGCCCCAGGAGGAGCTCTAGGTGTTCAACTGTTGAGAAAGAGGAGGGACTGCAGGAGTGTGAATGGTTGAATCCAAGATTGCAAAAAGCACAGGGACAGATAGCCAATTGAAACAAAGCACATGAATTATGAACCAAAGGCTGTGGAGCCCCCAGCTGGATCAGACCCTCGGGATAAGTGAGAAAATTGAATAGCTTGATCTGTTTGGGAGGCACCCAGGCTGTGGGACCAGGACCTGTCCTTAGTGCGTGAGCTGGCTGTTTGGAACCTTGGGCTTACACAGGGACACATGCTCAGCCTGGAAGGAGGGGACAGGACCTGCCTGTACTGAATACACCAGGTTTAAAAGAATCCCCTGGGGTGTCTTGGTCCTGGAAGAATGCAGGGGAGGGGCTGGGGGATAGTTGGGGGGGGGGGAAAGAGGGGAGAGGACAGGGGAACCCATGGCTGATGTATAAAATTAAAAAAAAAAGAAAACTAAAGAAATAAATAAACCAATGAATAAAAAATAAAGGATTATAGAATGATGAAGAGGGAGTAGACAATGGCTGCAACCATTTTCTTAAATTTCCCTTCTCTCACCTATGTTAACCTCGCCAAAGGATATGCAGCAGTACCTTGGAAGACATTTTCTCAGTGCTTCCCATGTTGTTATTTGGTCCAAAACTGTATCCCATTGCAACCACACCTGTCCTCACAGTCCCTAAGCACACTCCTGGACATAACTTCTTCCTTAGAAACTTATTCATTTGCAGAGCACTGTTTTGGTGGTGCACATTTCTTATTCTCTCTCCAGTTTATTCTAACAATATCAAATTAGTGAGCTAGCAGATCCACTTAAGATTAATAGTGCTAACAAGTCAATGAAGACTGGATATTTCCTTCAAAAATGAATACATTCTAAAAAAAAAAAATCTAAAATTAATTCAAATGAATGCATTTAAAATAAAATTTAAATTAGTTAAGTAAAAAGTCAGCTCTTTTATTTTCAAGTGTTTTTAGCAACAGGGAAGGAATATGATAAAGCGTATATAGTTTCAGTGGTAAGTTAGCTCAATTTTGTTTTTGACATACTTCACTACTGGGATCCACTTTCTAGACCATAACCTGAGGAAATTCATCATTCTAGCTAAGACAAAATACTTTATTAAGTTAATTTATCTGCCTTAGTAGCCAGAGAAGTAGTAGCTAAAAAAGTTTAAGTGACAATCGTTGGACCATGTGTTGCCAGAAAATGATAGTATATTTCATTTTTCTTTCAGCAAACAAATGCACAATAGTGTATGAGATTACATGATTTAACATATTCTATTCAAGTACTTCCAAAACTGGGATTAGATGTTCCTTAGATCAGTGTCAATTCTCATCTTTCTTAAGAAATATCACCACTTAATGCTCATTGCAAAAGCTTTTAGAGCCCTTACAAATTTTATACACTATTGTTACATGTTAACATTACAGTTTCTAAAACCTAACAGTAGTTGACATCACAAATTGTACATGTTCTCAGAATCTATATAGATGTTTTCAGCATTTGATTTAAGAAGCTAGATATTTTGAAATGTGTACAGAACACAGGGCTACACGTGATCTGTCAAGTTTGAACATTAGTTTAAATAATTTTTTGTTAAAAATGGAGAGAGTGAGTAAAACTATATAGGAAACACATCTGAAAAGTTATGCACAACACACAAATAATCTTCAACTCACAACAATAAGAAAAAAAAAAACATGATATAAAATATTAAAATATTTGAATGGTCACCTCACCAAAACACACACACACACACACACACACACACACACACACACACACACACACACACCAAGGATTCAAATAGGGACATCATTGGCAATTAATTAGGGAAATGTACACTAAATAACATCAAGATAGCAGTTCCCGCTACACACAGGAAACCTCGCAGCTTCTATCCAAAACCTGGTGAAGTATACAAAGATTTAGGCCCTTTGCTCTATTGCTGATGCTACAAAGTAGGAAAGACAGTCCAGAAAATACTTTGGCAGATTTTTGTAAGTCTCTACTCCTATTATACTATCTTAACTGCTTTATATTTGCCTAAATAACTTGAATAGTTATTTCCACACAGAAATCTACAGATGGATGTTGAAAATAAACTCATTTGTAATTGAAATAAACCTGAAAGCCACTAAGTGAGTAGATAGTAGAGAATGAAAAAACATTTTTTATAAAAAGGAGTATTACTCAGCATTAATAATAAACAAGCTATTAAACCATAAGTGGTGAATAATAATATTAAATACATGTTACTAACACAAAGAATCCAGTGTTTATAGGCTCTACCTAATATTATTCAAGCAGAACATTTGGCAAAAAGCAAAGTTCTGGAGCCCTGTGGAAAGAACAGTAGGAGCTATAGTAAAGATGGCATGCACGTGATTCTTAGGTATTGAAACTGCCCAATATAAGTTTGTATGTGTGGAACGGTGTCATATATTTGTCCAAATATCTAGATAATCTAGTTTAATGTCTAGATAATCTAGTAAATACGTTATAATGTAAGATATGTACTTGTGTGTAACAGTGACATTAATAATCGGTTAATTCTTTATATTGTATTTCCTGTACTTGTGTGTAACAGTGACATTGATACTCAGTTAATTCTTTATATTGTATTTCCTGGAGCAAGAATGCTGATAGTCAGAGTGAGCTGTGCATTGAGGGGGATTGAACATATATAGACAATTTGCTGTTCCTACTCTATTTTTTCTGTGAACTGAAAACATAGCTAAAATTTCATATTTTAAAAATCCTTTGAATCATCTATGCCAGACATGTCATATAGAGAAAAATACTGACTGAGCAATGCTTTTTTTTCCTGGTTCAACTTCTCCAGAAACTGTTTTATTTCTTTTTAACCCCAAGACCTCAGAGAATCAGCTTACTTCAAATGCATATTCAAGCTGGACTGAAGAACCCTTGAATAGGACACTCCTAGTATGTTGAACATATTCATCTGTTCTCACTCACTACAACCACTTTCAGCTGATTATTTAGACATGGTTGGCAGAAATGTAGAACATAACAATCTTACCGACATAGAAATGATAATGCACTTTACTCACTATGTTGATTTTTCTGTTAACTTATAAGTCAAAACAAATGCTTGACTTGTAAATTCTAAATTGACTTCTAAAACTAATTGCTGATGTTTTTCTCATTACTGTCCCTTAGAAGCTGTCAAAGTCGGTTTTAAGTTTATATATAGAGAATACTGTATACGAATATCATTTATTTAAAAAGTGATTGTTTTAATTTTAAATACCATTGGACTACAAATGAAATAGAAAAATATCCCCAGAATTGACATCTCTACACCCTCTATAAGATGGAAGGCACAAAGTCAAGCAAAAGAGGCCTATTACAAAATCAGTTAAAGTCAGTCCCCACACAGGTTACCAGTGCATCTACATGAGCATTTTACATGATTTCACACAAGAAATACCTTGAAAATTCAAATTAAATAGGTTTAAACTATGTTTAGTTTCAAATGTTCTTGATTTTTCTGAACAGACTTGAGGAGGACCCTGCAAGTGGTCATGGTAGACAGGGAGGGAACTGCTAACAGGTTAGGATATTGGTTCGTATTGATTTTGTCAACCTGGATCAAACTTCGAGAGAATCTGATGCCAGAGGGTTTGTTGACAGCATATTTAAACACAATAGAATTTGGAAAAAAATTTCATGGTGTAATATAATCTCAGTGTACAAGAAAGCATAATTATCCTGAAACTCGATTCAAGGTATATGTCATTTTTTTCCAAGAAGATGAGGGCTAGAGATATGTTACCTGTATTAGCTTAAAGGCCTAAGGAAGATCTTAGACTTGTAAATGTTGTCTAAACTTGTAAATGTTGTAAATGCCTAAGGAAGATATTAGACTTGTAAATGTTGCTTTGATATAGCTTGGGTGCTGCTATAATGTGTGAGACATCCTACTTCGTGAGAATGTAGAAAACTTCAGCCTCTCATTTTTAGTAGAAATGTGAGTATGAGGTCATCTTTAAGTAAGAGTCTATAAAATGTATGCTGGCAAAAGGAACTCAAGTAAACACAGAACTTAATTTTAAACACTGAACATTAGACAAAATGTAGAAATCCTATGTAGTTGGAGAGTTTTCTCTGGGTCCCGCCAAGCCCTGGCAGTCTGCCAGCTCACTTATAAAATAAACACACAGGCTCTTATATTATTTAACCTGTTTGGCCTAATGGCTCAGGCTTCTTATTATCTACTTCTTCTATCTTAAATTAACCCATTTCTATTAATCTATAAGTTGCCACGTGGCTCGTGGCTTACCAGTACCTTACATCTTGCTTGTCAAGGTGGCGGCTGGCAGCGTCTCTCTCCTCAGCCTTCCACTTCCCCAAATTCTCTTCTCTCCTTGTCCCACCTATACTGCCTGCCTGGCTACTGGCCAATTAGTGTTTTATTTACTAACCAATCAGAGCAACACATTTGACATACAGAACATCCTATTAGTCAGCTCTGATTTTTTTGCAAATTCTGCCAGTTGCCTCCATGTTAAAAAAAAAAAAAAAAAAGTACATATTACTCAGAAAAAAAATCTGGATTACTAATGTTTTATGTATATGCATATGTGTGTGTATTTGTAAATTAGTATTTGAAGTTTTATGTCAAAGCTTTCAGGAAATTATGCGGTTGGCATATACTGAGACAAGAATACACACACACATAGACACATGTTTCTTTGCATGTGTTTTGATCTGTAAAGAAATAATATCAAACTCTACATGTTTATGACTAAATATACAGGAAATTAAAGATCAAATATAGAAACTAGCAATTTTATCCAGTCATTCATTTAAATGACTTTAAGCTGAATACAATTTGTGCAGTGATGCCTGTCTTGAATTTTCTAGGCAAAATCTTTAATTACAAACTGTGTAATAGAGCCCTTTCATACAGTCTTTCACCGCAATACTTATCCAAACGATTTGCACTTATTGACATGCCTGGCCTTCTTTACAGTGTCTGCTTCTGCAACATACAAATGAAAAACAAAATAGCTCAATCAGCCTTTGCATGCTGAGCTTAAAATGACAGACTGTATTAAATATACTGATTTATCTATTTTTACGCAAAAGAATGTATCTATTTGTGGCTGATTATGTATCATCATTCAGTCTCAGATAAAGTAGAATAGTTCAAAGCATGTATCTTTTAGGACTTGTCAATATAAACAACAGAAACAAAGAAGTTATTAAAATGGAATACACAAAACAGTGATTTAGAAATTCCTTTTTACCGCATGTTTCTTCCCTTTACTGCATATTTTTTAAAAATTTATTTAAGCAATTCTCAAAATAATTTTCCTTCATTTCCAGGAAATATATGTGCTTAGGTGCTAAGTGCAATTTCTTTTCAAACTGTTCATAGTGATTTGGGAGCTACATGGAAAAAAAGAGCAATGTTAGAAATTTGATATTGAATATTACAGAACTTACTAATATTCTGATCTTTGAAAAATAATACACATGTTGATAAACAGGTCTTAATTATTCTGGCATATTTTTTTCAGAAAGATGGAAAGTTTTAAAGTATCAAGTTATTTTCTTAGAAGCACATTACTAACACCCTTCTCTGAGACATTCCAATGTGTGGTTAACATCTCATGAAAAGGGTTTATGTTAAATGAGTTGTGATGTTTACGGAAGAGTTCTGGTTTAATTTTATTCTCTAACTTACTCTTTAAGGTATAAAAAGACAATACTTGTGTTGATTACCTACTTTTTGTTGTAATTATAAGACACTTTTCTGTGAACAGTGTCTGTCTCTTAATCACAAGTAGCAGCAGGGACTGAGCAATTGATCTGCCACACATCTCACTCTGAGCAACATGCACAAAAGGAACAACATGAAGTAAAACACTAATGAGTTTTAAAGTAAATGAGGGAATGAGGGGGAGTTTTTTTTTCCACTTGAATTAACAAGGATAGAAAACTTAATGGAAAGGCATTCTAAATTTATATATTCTAATTAATACAAGCTATTTATTGTTGTGAGGTTGCTCTTTGTTGCTGATGTTAATTGCCACTTTCAAAAACTGTATCTTCAGAAATACAGTCTATAAAGGAAAAGTGACTGTTCAACACAAAAGGTCATTATACATTTTTTTAGATGATATAACAATGAAAGATTTAATTTCTCTTAATTATACAGATACGAAAGTTGAATGGAGCCAATTTGAGAGGAAGCTGGACAGAAAAATGATGATGGGGGATTTGGGCAAGTTCTGGCAGTGTCGGATGAATAAAACAATTGTTATTTATGAAAACGTCAAAATGAAACCCCTTACTTTGTATGTTGACTTAAAAAAAGATTTAAAGAAAGAGAAATGTGTAACAACAGCTAGAAATGACTCAATTTTTTTCTCAATACAAAGCACAGCTTCTGACAAAGCCTGAAGAAAATTTTTTTTAGGAAGCTAGCACATTTCTCATCAGACAGACAAAAAAGAACACAAATATTCCTCTCTTAAGATTTAAGTATTTAATTACTTAAAGGATCCATAATTGCTGTATTTACACACCATTCTGACATCTGTCACTTTCTCTAGCCCCAGTTCGGCATCAGACTGACGCAGCAGTGACAGATCTGAGAGAGCTGACAGAGACAGTAGAGCACAGATACCAGCTGGCTAAACGCAAATGTCTCCAGCAATATCATCGAAATATTTACAGAGACACCGAGTTGGAATTGAAGTGAAGCAACTGCAGACCCGGAATTACCTTCATTCCATTTTAGTCCCTGGTTAGCTGAAGCAGGAAGCTCCTAAGTTTGAAGTCAGTCTAATCTGCACTGAGGGACTCTGTGTCAAACTAAGAAGATGGTCTTGATTATGTCCCAAAGTTATCAAAGCCAAGAAATTATGAAGAAGTGATCCTCATGCACTGTCACGAATTCCATGTATTCAAAGCTTGGTTCCTACATGCATCCTATTTGTGATCATTGTTTCAAAATTGGGTTGTTGAAACAGAAGGTGGGAAAAATATAAGGAACTTGCCAGAAATAAAAATATTTTTAAAAGAGACATATGTGTCCCTCACAGTGGACCCAAAGAAACTGAAATTCCCTGAAACTTTTATGTTGGGAGAAGAGAAAGTCTAAAGCCTTTTAGAAGGGAATTTCAGCTTCTTAGAGATTTTTTAAAAAGAAGCAGTGATGGATTAATATTGGGGACTACTTAACTCTAGCCCAATACTTAAGCCTTAATCTCATTCAAAACCCCAAAATGGACTGAGGTTGGAGGGGGAATCATTCTGTCTGTTTGCCCTTCCTTCAAAAGTGGCCACATTAAATAAATTTCCTTTTTCTGTTTTTAAACAGGAAAAGAAAATAAATAAGGAAAGAAAGTGAAGAACAAAATGATTGGATAGAAGAGACATAGAGATACAAATAAGAGATAACTGTGTTCAGCAACAGTTTTTCTCTTTAAGAAATTCAATAAGAAATTAAAATACTATGTGAAACATGCTGTTTACCTCAGTTTATGGAAACACTCAAAGAGAAATTTAGATATTGTGATGATGATGGTAATGAAGGTGATGAAGAGGAGGCATGCAGGAAAATCATAAGCACAGAGCAGGAAACAGTACAAAGAGTGGGTGAGTTCTCAGGAAGAGATTCATGCATGCTATAGGAGTGTTCAAATATATTTTACATTATTACATATGAAAATAAAACCTAACTAAAAAATTAAATCTCTTGAAACAAATAGTAAAGAATTGGTTTTTAAATACTTAGTAAGTTGTGACTTGTTCATATTAAATGGGAAAAAAAAATCACTGGATGGAGTGAAATAATGTAATCCCATTCTTTCATTTGTAACTAGGATCCAAGCAGCTAGGTACATTTCAATAACCATTTCCTTCCATCCACAGTATGCTACAGAATGACACCCAGGAAGAATAATTATTAATCTACTAGAGGTCAAGCTTTGTGTTATCGACTGTTTCTGGTCAAGGTAAAAAGAAAATTAGCCACAGAGTATTCTGTGCTACAAACTTCATTGATCAGTTGAAGTTAAAGTACAGAGTCAGAAGAAAATTAAAGGCTAGGAAATGTCTGAAAAAAGTCATTAATTGTGTAAGTAGGGACAGTGAAAAAAAATGATTAGCATTAGACCTGAAGCACAGAAAGTAGTCTCAGCAACCTTTTTCTCATAAAAGCCTTTGGCAAAGGAAAATGCTAACTTGCAATTTACCCTGATTATATGTAATGAGGCTTCTGAGTTAAAACTAACCAAATTATGTAACACAACTAATTATATATAAACTTAATTGTCTTAGGTCAGCTTTATTAGAAAACAACAACAACAACAACAACAACAAAAATCAACCCTGAGAGGCAGGTGTGCAAGCAGAAAATTGACTGGAAGCTTAAAGGAGAGCTGACCAGAGACTAGATCTGAGTAGCAGTGAAGAAGCCAATTTGATCAATCTAGTGGGCTGTGACCCTGGATGGCCCTTCTTGCTTTGTCTGCCTTCAGATGGAACATTCAGCCTTTGGATGGGAGCTGTTCCAAGGAGAGAGTATGAAGTAATATGAAGATTCTCTGAAATTACTTCTCTCAAGTCTCTGCTGAGATCTCAACTCTAAATATTTCAAACATCTGAACTGAGACCTCTAGACTTCAAGAATGAATCTTATCCCAGAAATGTGGCTGGATGTTTTCCACCCCTGTCCTGCTTTACTCTGTTGTTCTTATTTCTTGGGTGGTTCTGGGAAGAGCTCCGACAGCACTGCTGTCCTTCTTTTGGGAAATCTCCAGGAAGGAAGGTTAACAGAAGCAAACCTAGAGGCCCTAAGGGATGCTCATTGGTGATCTTCTAGAAGCTTTCAAGGCTTCCGCCATCATCCAGCCTGACTGACCTTCCACCAGAAGTGATCTAGTCTTCTGACTGTCCCCACCTTCAGGGCTCTGAGTGCTGCACAAGGCTGTTTAGCAATAAATTTGAGCCAAGCATCCTTGCACTTCCCTGTAGATCAGGCAGACTCCAAAGCTTCTCTTCATTTTGTTCTACTCTACAGTTTACCTTTGTTCTGTCTTTCCCTGTTACTATGGTAGCAATGATTCTCCTGATATAAACTCTAAACAGACTTTCATGTGTTTTTATGTGAACAAAAATCAGCTAAAGTCCCAAGTACAAAGGCAGGTTTCTTCAATTTCATCATCACGAATTATGGAAAGTTTATAAGTTTTGAAGACCAACTTTCTGCTTTGCCCTCCCCTTAGCCTCTAGAAACCACCACTGAATTCTCTACTACTGTTTGATGACTTTGGATCTCATTTAAGTGGACTCACTCAGGATTTATATCTCAGTCATGAGTATTTCCCCCTATTTAATATAGTTGCTATAACAAATAGAAAATAGGATGATGGTCTTCAAAATGGTTCCTCAAAAAAGATTTAACTGCAGGTGATATAGAAATTCCACTTTTGGATATTGTTCTCAAGGAAATGAAATAAGGATTTTTAAATGATATGTTTCCATTTTATCTACTACAGTGCAATTTAAGCAGCGAAATGAGGAGGCAACTTCAGTGTACAGTGAGCTTATAAACGGTGAGACTGCATTCTTATCTGGCATTATCGATGAAAGGAATCTTGACATATACAGATTTGTGAAGCTTGGGAATAGTGTACCAAATAAATAAAATTGTATCAAATTACAAACACACATACACACACACACACACACACACACACACACACACACACACACACATGCACAATCCCATTTTAAACATCTTTTCCCTTGATATCATTGTGGTCAATTATAACTACTATATGTCAGACTCCTTCTTTTGTCAGCTGGTATAAAACAACAAACCAAAGTTGCTAAATGGCAGTCTTATTTTTGCATTAATTTTACTCTTTCTGAGTTTTCTTATTCAGATGAATGTCTATTCTTTAATTCAAGGCCTTGATTTCAGAGCCTAGACCTACGTAAAAAGAAAACACTCAACAGAGAGCTAATTGTACTGCAGGACAAATGTCTGTCCTTGTTAGCTTATGCAGTTTTCACTTGGTAGGAGTAATTTAGTCATTTTGGTTCTCATGTAGCTTTTGGTCTAGACTACATATCTGATAAGCCATATTCAATGAAATTATTTTATTTGTTCATTTGGTTTTGTTTGAGGAGCAACAGGAGACATTGGTGGACATACAATTATTTTTCATCTACCTCCCACAGAGGCTTCATACCTCAGAAACATGTTCTTGTCACAGTAGCTTCTGTGCCTGATAATTTGGGGTTGAGTTCATCCTCCTGATTAATATTTTGATTACTTTTATTTGCACAGCTAAGGCTGTAACAGTAGCTCCTGACTCTCTCTTAGTCCATCAATCGAGCATATCAGGATTTTGTTATCTACTCTGTATTACCACATTTTTTTGTCATCTGCAAAGTATTAAAACTTCTCAAAATCACCTGTAGCCTGTCACTCATCACCATGCTTTCTTCCACTGGTATCTTATCTATGCCCAGCTTTATCACAAGGAAATATAATTTTGATGCTTGCAGGGTAAGATATGTCATAGCTACATGCCCAGTAATTACATTCTCATCATCAATGATACCATTACTGCCAGCTCCTCAGTGATTCCAGTGGCTAGCTTGCTACTAAAACTCAACCAAATTGGATTTCTCAGGCCAATTCAGGCCCCAACCCTCACTGGGTTTATAGAAGGACCAAAGCTGACACTAACATTTACCTAAAGTGAAGTTCTTGACATTCATTATAGAAATGGCACAAACGATGGTTGGTGAGGTGTGCCTATTAACTACCATGTAGTCTCAGTTAAGTCCTTAGTCAATTTCTCAACACACTTTAAGCAAAAGTGGTAATTTAGATTTGCCCCAAATAAGGGCAAGGGGATGATATTTCAGACACTGCACTCTTAACCAGAAAAACTTTTCTCTAAACCAGCTGTTAGGGGCAAAGAATGGCAGAAGAGCATCAGTAGATGCCATATGATTGGTTTCAATACTGATGGCATCATGATGCATATCCCCTCTCTTCTTTTCCTCATGAACACTGTCTCTACTAGAAAAGCAGCCCAGAGGCATGACAAGCCAAATTGACAGCACTTTGGGTTTTACCTTAAGCACATTCTCCTCCTTTATTTTGTTTTGTTTTTTTCTGAAGGGGAATGATAAAATAGAACACAAGAAATTTAGTGCTGGTTTCTAATGGTGTAGTGGGTAGCCATTCCAGCATTGGCTTGGAAGTTCCAACCCCCATTGAGGCTTCAGTAATGGTCACGCCTACAAGGCGGGGCTGAGAGAGGATGCTGAAGACCCAGGATCCAGATGCATGGGCTCTTGTGGTTCTGGGACCCTGGATGCTGGAGGTAGACTGAGCAGAGTTCTCCAGAGAACACCGCGGGACTGCACCATACCTTTGGCAGACCCTGAAATCTACCTATCCCTTCATTTGTAAGATACCCCACAAAATAAACCTCCCTTTTAACTATGTGGAGTGGCCTTAATAATTTCACCAGTATAAGGGAGTTGGAAAAAAGTACAGATGTTATAAAAGGGGTTAAACTGGGAAAACATTATTAGATCCATATTTATTTGAATAAACCTTCAAACCTCTCAACCATGAATTTTGGTAAGAATATTTCAGGGACTTAAAAATTTTATTATTTATTTATTTATTTATTTATTTATTTATTTGAGGACATTTTATTTGTTTGTTTGTTTTTGGATTTTCGAGAAAGGGCTTCTCAGTGAAGTGTTGGTCCTGGATCTCACTCTATAGACTAGGCTGGCCTCAAACTTCCAGAGATCTAACTGGCTCTGTCTCCTGAGTGCTGGGATTAAAGATATGCTCCACTATCACCTAGCTTATTTGAGATTTTGATACTAAATGTAATTTTGTCTTTTCCTCCAATAAAAAATATCTTATTTAAATAAAGTTATTTGTACACGTGTATACTTATACACAACATGTAACTTGTATATAGCATTAATAGTTTTTCTGGTGACAACTATATGGTTGGTCTTAGAGGGATAGAAATGAACAAAAAAGTTTCTGTTTTATATAAATATTGAATAAATGTCTTTTAAAAATAATCAGAATTATTAAGATATAAACTATCTTAACTTTATTAAAATTTTAATTTTATATAACTTAAAAATATTTCAAGATAGCTGTAAGCCTCTAACATGTATTGAGTATAAAGTTAAGTGGAAGGTTTAACTTTTTATTTTTAATTAATTAAATTTAGAATGTCTAAATACAAATATTAAATAGTATATTATGAATTTTATTATATCATGATTTTCATCTGAGATGTTATTCAGTCTAAACTTTTGGGATAAATTGTATGGATAATTTGTGTATATGTATGCATGTTTATATGTATATCTATCTCTCTATGTGTGTATGTACGTATGTATTATGTTTGTGTGTGAGCCTGTGTGTCTGTATATGTCTATGTATATGTGTCTGTGTATACATGTCTATGTTTGTCTGAGTGTGTCTGTATGTATGCCTGTGTTTGTCTCTGGGTGTATGTGTGTACATGTGTCAATGTATGTGTGTCTGTGTGTTTCTCTTTGTTTGTATGTCTGTGTGTATATGTATGCCTGTGTGTGCCTCTGTGTGTATATGAGTGTGTGTGTGTGTGTGTGTGTGTGTGTGTGTGTGTGTGTCTACATATGCTTATCTGTGTCTATTTGTCTGTATATGTTTGCGTGTATGCCTCTATATGACTGCCTGTATGCATGTATCACTATAACTACTATCGAAGACATGGTTTAATTATACACATGAAATTATTTTATACTACAACAATTTATTTATTTTTAAGATGTTTTTCATAATTTTTCTGTCTTTATATTTTTTCATATATTTTTATTTGTGAATACATTATTTTGTTTTTTTTTAAATCAAATATAACTTCCAGCAAAGATGCTATCTTATTAATGAGGATAGAGAAAAATATATCTTTTTTTGCCAGGAAAAATCTCAGTAATTTCCTATGAGGTTTGACATGAGAAAATATTTACTATATGTTCCTATGTGCTAAGCAGAAGTAGAAGTGACTTTTATACTGTTTCAAAACCCCACTGCTACTCAACACACAAGGGAAATAATGCTGTTACATACCAACAGTGTTTCTATGGAGTCATTTCTGGAGTCTTGAAAAATAAAAGAGTAATTCATTTGCAAGTACTAAAAAATATACATTTTAGACTGGAAACTTCAGTTTCTTCTATACTCACTTTCTCATTTCAAAAATATACACTCTCCAAAACAGTTCTAATATTTTATCTTTACATGAAGTAAATATCCTTGTCCACAACAAAAATTCATTCAGAATCTAGGATTCACACTAAGGTCTAAAATGTTATTTCTTATGGTGGCTGTATTAGCTTGATTACTCTCTAATACATCATATTTCATTTTGCACCATTAGGTAGGTAGTAACTAAATGTATACAGAACTAAAATATATGTCACCAAGAGAGGAAAGCAAACCTACAATGTGATGTCAGAAACTCACCATGTGAAATATAAAAAGAAGGGAATATAGCATGCTTTGGCTGTGTCACTCAAACTATTTTCAACTTCACAGTTTTGCTTTATATAAATTATAATGTGGGCAGATATAGTGAGAAATAGATTTCATTAGAAAATGATTTTCCTCAAATATAAGAAATATTACAGATAGGAAGCTACATAAAATGGGAATATATTTATATGATCTTGTGAAAAAAACCACAACATACACAACATTAATCTTGTAAGTACTTAAAAAACAAAATAAAAAGCTTATAAATACTGGAGGGCATGCTTTGGAAATCAACAAGAAGCAAGAAATATGAGTGGAATTTTAAAAGGTAATATACTCTATATAAGTGAGTTCTGTAAGTCATTATCTGGGAAGAAATTGAAAAGGCCTTTAGCAAAGTGTATATCTTCATTTGAGAGGCAAATAGCAATTGGTACTGAATTGCTAAAAGAGTTAACAATAAGACATAAAAGGCAGGAAAACTGCTGTTGTAGGCATCCTTGAGTATTCACCTAAATTGCTATATTGTTGTGTCTAGTAGTGGCCATTCTAAAATTAGGATAATTCAATTTTAATAGCTTCTTTGTGGACAACTAAAAGCAATGGCTGGATTTCATTACTCTGTAAGGGAACAGCTAAGTGTATGTGTCCAAGAGGATATTGGATAAAAAAGACATACAAAGTATATTTCACAACTATATATTTATTTATTTTATTGAAAATTAACTATTCTAATACAAACTCTTTGCTTCTCTCTCATTTTCTTATTTTCTCTCTGAACTCTCAGTTTCTTTCTGTGTGTGCTATGTCATATTGGAATAGTTGTAGATGTCAGCCAAAGTGAGCACTAGGGAATCTCGAGCAAAGTATCACATCTGGACTATATTCTGGCCTTGCTTGTCACCAGATGTGACAAACAGCAACTGCTAATTTCCTATTAAATTAACAAATATTATGTAAATTTCAAAATAAATACAGCAAGAAAACATCCTAAGAATAGTTATGATCAGATTCCCTGGTTGACCACAGGAGCTTCAAAAGTCCTGGCATTCAGCCATAACAGATGTCCTAGCCTGTGGGGAACTTAAGGGCCTCAAAAATCTACAGTTGTTGCTGGAAAACTTAAGACACTCCACAGTGCTAACTTAATTCTGTTTGTTGTTGTTTTGTATTCTTTAAAATTTTGAGATGTAGTTTCACTCTGTAGTAGCCTAATACGGCCAGAATCTATTGCACAACCCAGGCTGGCCTTGAAACAGTGCTCTTGCCTCAGCCCACCAACTATAGAGATTACAGATGTGAGTCACTATGTCTGCCTTTTTCTTATATTTTACTAATATATTCTTGAATCCTTTCAAACACAAAAGGTGAGATTGAAATATTACATAATGGCAAAAATAGATTGGTAGATAAATAAGGGGTGATTTAAAGGTTGGCAGATAGATAGATAGACGATACAGCTAGCTCATACCCCATCTCCTCCACCACAAATTAACAACATATAGAAACAAATATTCATTTTCAGTTATCTCAAAAGTTTCTTTAATTATGCTGGAGTTCAATTTGCTGAAGTCAAAAAAAAAAAGAGTTTGAAATGATGTACTTTTTACTTGTCTGTGAGTGACTTATGTATACTAGGAAATGTAAATGCTCAAAATTAAAAGCAAAAAAACCTCACTAAGATAATGGAGATAAAAGCAAATGAAAGGACTGAAAGAAGTAAGGGAGTATCTCAAATAATGGTATCATAGCTGTTTAGCAAAAGGACCCTATAAGAACACTGATCAATTAACACAGTAGGGTGTTTTTGTTTGTTTGTTTTGTTTGTTATTATTGTTTTGTCAGCCACTAGCCAAGTTGGACAACTGTGAGTTCTCATTGCACAATATAGAAGCATTTTGCACGTAAATAATCACAAATATGCAGATTATTACAAAAGTATGGATTAACTTTTATTTTTGTTGCTAGGATGAGATCTCATTTTAACATATTTTTATAATTACTACTTACATGTCCAGGCAAAGTGTATTCTTACTTGAATCAATAAATCTCCTAAACTAACATACTGAAGGTACAGTTAAGCACAAAACCCCCTTTTAGAGCTTAGTATAAAAATATGAAGTTTATACAGTGACTATTTTTAATGAATAGTTTTATTGCCAGAAGAGATCCTTGGTACATAAGGATTCCATGGTTTGTACACTGGTATAGAAGAAATTGTTAGATGTTTATTCATGTTTCAATTATTGTACCATTTTATAACCAAAATTATTAATGAAAATTAAAACACACAATACAATGAAAGATTTTTAATATACAATGAAACTCTTACATTTAGTTAAAATTGTAACATTAATTATATAGTAGAATATATTTCTTGTTTAATTTTTAAAATTAAAAGAAACAAAAAGCTTAGTTCTTGATGCCTGAGCACATACTTTTAGAAATGTTACCAACAAAGATCTGTTTTAATTTTTATCTAAAGGATGTAATAAATGAGTATAGAGTGTTTCCATCATTCCTACTCCCATCTCTCCCCCCCCCTTCTTATCACTCCTGCTTACCCTCTTCCAAGCTTGTGACTTCATCTTCTATAATTAATTACCTTTCATACACACATACCAGCAGTGGATGGGCACAGAGAGAGATAAAGAGAGTGTTAGGATTTCAGAAAAAATAAAAATGAAAACAAAAGTGTATGCCCCTCCCACAGTAGCCATTGCCTAAAGTTCTTCATTTATTATGGTGGGGTCTTGGGAAATGTTCTTTCATTTACATTGACCTGTCAATTATTGTGGTCGTTGCAGTTTGTATAGGCAGCCATATCATTTGAGAGTTCATGGAAGCAACACCTTGGCCTTGTCCACAAGGAACTGTTAGGCAGAAGCGTTCCATTCTTTGGGCTCTTGCAAACTTTCTGCCCCACGTCAATGCTGCTGAGCCTTAGGTATATGGATTGTGACAGAGAGATGTTCAGAATATAAAATTAGAGGCTATGCCCAAAGATTAAAGAGATGGATTTGTCAACTAATAGAATGTAGATGACATTTCAAATCAGTCACTCCAGAAAGATATAAATAGAAGTGTACTATTTGATGACAGATGGAAATTGTACCTATTCTGTGGCAAGCCCTTAAGTACCCCTGTTAAAAGCTAGCAAAATATAGCCAGAACGTAACCAAATCATCAATAGTCCTCTAAGACAAGTACCTCAAGAGAGACTTACCCCTAACTCTAGACTCCGACTTCCAGATACCCAGAGTATTTGCTTGGGAAACTTAAAAATCATTCTCTTTCCTTTAAGGTGAACCTATTTCTTAAAAGCTTCTTGGCCATTTCACAGCCAAAAAAAATGCCTTTGTCAAGGACCTGTGAACCTTTCCTTTGAGATGTCAAGCCATTATCAAAGTAGAAGGCTTTGTCAATCTCTGCGGGAGGATGAAACCCGACTGCAGCAGGTACTTCCTCAGCTGACTCCTGAACTCCTTCTATGAAGATGATCTGAGAAGACACAGGTTTTTTTTTTTTTTTTTTTTTTTTTTTTTTTTTTTTTTTTTTGTCTAATTGGCAAACACTTGTTCTCTGAGGAGACAGGTCAGAAGGCCCAAACTCTTGTCCAGAGTCTTTTTGTAGAGTTTAAACACTGTTAAGTACTATTGAGGTTGTTAATTTCATCTTCTGTCTTTTTTCTTAAGCACTATTTGATGCTTTATGTGAGCAAAGTAGTCAGGAGCAAGCCACCCCGCCCATTGATTCCTTTAGTCATGCCCAGTTGTTTGATGAGAAACAGTCAACTTAGCAGCCCCTTTTTGATGATAGCTAGACTTTCTCAAATAAGCCCTTAGCTTTGAATCCCTAAGGAAGTTCTGCTTTATCTGTAGAGATCACTGGAGTTGGGATAATAGGTGTATCCATGACTGCTACCCAAAGCAACTTTGCTGCAACCCCAACTCTTCCTGACAGACTACACTGTCTAGTGGGAATTCGATCCACCCATAACCGTGGGCTATCTGGCCTGATAGAGGCAGTGCTTCTTATCTGCCTATGTGACCTGTGTGACTGCTTAAAAAGGAGCAGAAAAGGGGTCGCGCTTGGGTGGTAAAGACCCGATCAGGCAGCGTGAAGCAACGTATGATTGGTTCCTAGCTTTCCAAGGACTCTGCAACTGGATTTACCTTGTCTTGTGCCAGTGAGTCTGTTTTCCCCAATAGAATTCCTTAATAAATTGACACAATTATATGTATAAAATTGAGGCTCTTGTTACATACAGCACTGTATAGAGGTGAGTTTACTGCACTGATAGAGAACAACTTCATCTACGTTACCTGTATCTGAAAATGGCAGTACTCTTCAACATTGGAGAGCAAAGAGAGCCCCTGATCTTCTGATTTAGTATAAAGTTTGGAGATGACAGAGAGGACACTGCATCCACGCCAGGCTTCTGAGTGATACATAGGTGAGGCTGTGGTCTGTGGATCTAGACTCCATGAACATGCCTGTGATTGCTACTATTAGAACCTGAGTGTAAGTAGGTCACACCCCTCTGATAGCTTGGTAAGCAGGCTGTTTTGACTATTTTACTGTCAGGTCAGATCCACAGCTTTCTTTCCAGTGCACTATCCACTCAAATATTGTGCTGTGATATCTGACCTGACAATGGCCTTCCCTGGTTAGTATTTTATTCTCTAATCCTTGTCCTTAGCATGGATAGAGAAAGCTGAGCCAGTAACCCTAGACTTTCAGCTCCAGAAACCCCACAGAGGGCATGGTGGTGCAAGCCTCTTATTGCAACTCCATTTATGAACTGGAAGGATGGTTCAGAAGTTAAGAGCAGTTGAACCCTGAGTTGAACCCAGGTTCTGTTTTAGAATTCACAGGCTTGCTCACAACCATCTACAACTCCAGTTACAGGAGATCTGACACCTTCTGATCTTCCTAGGCACTAGGCATTCATATGGTTGTGCATATACATACATGCAGGCAAGGCACTCATACACATTGTGAGACCCTCACTCTATTCTCTAAGACAAAAAAAGGGGGCTTAGACAAAGATATCTTAATATAGATAGACCCAGGCCAGTTTTAAGTTCCCAGAAATGATGTACTTTGAACTCAAAAGTACAAAGTCAGGATGTTTGAAGAGCCATCTGGTAGCAACTAATTAACCATAGAATGCCCCAAATGCTGGAAATGGTCAAAGAACAAAGTCAGACATTTGGTGGTGACTGATTAACCATGAGATGTCTCAACACCAGAGATAGCATGTCTCAACTCTGGAGATGGGCTGTAAAAGTTCTGACAAAGCTAACAGACAAACTAAAAATAAGGTAACATGGAGGCCCAGGAAGATTGAGCCAATTAGAATTGTATGCATACTAACTCCCCTGAAACCTAGAGGGACTTGTGGTTTTTGCCTTTAAAAAGCTAGCCTCACAAAGAAAGAGGAACTTCTCCCTGCCTCACTCCACAAGTGCTTGAGGAGGCTTGTACTGTGTGCCTGCAATAAACCTTGCTGTTGCATTCTGTACATCCTTGGTCTTTGGTGGTCGTCTCTCTGGGGGTTATCTGGGCATAACACACATAAAATAAATAAATCTAAAAATATTTAAAACTCTAATACTTTTAGGGTTCTCAAAGGCAAACAGTTCAAGCTACCCCTTTATAAAGATAAGGAAATAGAGGAGTCTGAGTTGAGAAATAATCAGTTAGTTGTCTATGCAAGCCAGAGGGAATGAATTAAGGGATATTCATATCACTGTACAGAAACTTTATGTCCTATTGACATGTATATTCACATGTTTCAAGTACATACTCAGTCACAGCCGACAGCCTGGATCAAGCGAAAACAATGGCATTGGCATCTAGAACAGGAATTCACTGGTAGTCGTAAGGATGGCAACATTGATTGAGAAACACAAGATGGGCAATGTGTTAGCAAAGCTTTTGGAGCTGCCTTATTTCATCTTATTTCATCAAAATGAAAAGTGAGAACACCAAAGAGTTAAAACTGACCAGGAGCTAAAAACACACTTTTCTTTCTTTCTTTCTTTCTTTCTTTCTTTCTTTCTTTCTTTCTTTCTTTCTTTCTTTCTTTCTTTTTTTGTTGTTGTTTTTTGAGACAGGGCTTCTCCATGTATTTTTGGTGCCTGTCCTGGATCTCGCTCTGTAGACCAGGCTGGCTTCAAACTCACAGAGATCCACCTGGCTCTGCCTCCTGAGTGCTGGGATTAAAGGCGTGCGCCACTGTGGCCAGGCTCACAACCAAAAACACACTTGTCTTCATGATGTATGATTATACCTTGGTTTTAAAAAAATCACAAATAAAGTTCACTTTTAGGTATAATTTGTATATCATATTTATTTTGTAAACTGTAACATATGAAATTTTTGAAAATTAATATACTTCCTCTACTTTCTAAATAATAATTCTGAGAATATAATACAAAATATTTTCCTAAGAATGCAAGTGTTTCTACTGACAAAATGGAATAAACAAATAATAACTTAAAATCAATCCACATGTTAATTCTAAAACTAGTTACTGTGAGGTTTATTGATTATTAATATTTGATGCATACTAGTAGCTATATAAAATACATAATTTGGAATTTTAAACATGAAATAGTTTATTAAACTCACAGGCTATATTCAAAATCAAAATAATTTATAAAATCTTTTCTATGCATATACCTTTTAATATTAATCAATATTAATTTAGAAATTAGAAATTTTTCTAGTTCAAGCTTACCATGAGATAAATGATTCATTTAGTGCATAGATAATGTAAAATTGGACTATATATATATATATATATGTGTGTGTGTGTGTGTGTATATACATATATATATATTTAAAGCTTTATCTTCTAACTCTCAGGAGAATATAGATGTGATACTATGAAATCATACTCTACATTCTACTTTGAAAACAAATTGCCTTCATAGCTGTTAATAGTATCAACCACAATACAAATATGTAAGACAAGATGAGCCCACTAGTGCAGTAGAATCATGAGTGAAATGTGATAACCATCCCATTAGCCTCAGAATAGATTGGAACCTTGCTCCACCAGGTGGAAAAGTTTATTTGTGGTAGTTCATGGCTATCATGGCTACCTACCAAGAGATAGAGAAAACTACAAAAAGGAGGGGAAGCCCTTTAGGAAGTTCAAAGCCGTCAAGGGTATCTCTCTGGAGGCAGAGCTAAACAGAATCAGGGAGACCCTTGCTGGTTAAAAGAGAACTGGGGTAGCTGTGGGAGGGAGGTGTGTGACCTAGAAGAACCCAGAATTTAGAGTAGTGGTTCAAGGGTTTTATAATCTGGAAGATCCAGAAGGCTGGCACTGGGGCTTTGATATGTTACATACATGTTCTAATTTGGAACTAGATGCCCTATTTGCTGGAGGTAGAGGGAGATAAGGAAATTAGACAGACAGAAACCTATTTCACAAGTTTCTGAGCATGCTGGTTTAACCTTTTGTCTATTTTCCAGCAATGCTTCTGTTTACCCTATCAGAGTCCAGCTTGAGATGAGACCAGACTACCATTTTGTGGTTGAGACCTAGTAGCCCTAATAGGACACTTTTTCTTCAGGTTCTCTAAGATTTAGAGAACATTCCAGAAGAGGAGGAAGAAAGGCTGTAAAAGCTAGATGATAGGGAGAGAAGGCTTTAGTATGTTACTGTCGTGCCAAGGTTGCAATACGCACAAGCCAGACCACCACAGAGCCGATATCCCATGCAAGCACAGAGGTTTTTTTTTTTTTTTTTTTTTTTTTTTTTTTTTTTTTAATAACAAAACAAGCAAGCCTGGGACTTGGTCAGTGCATCCAACATCCCGATGCAGTGGGTGGAGGAGATTGGCCCTGAGTACTCACTTGAAGGGATTTATATAGGAAAGGTTTACATACAGCCTAGGACTGGATGAGGGGGCTAGGTGTGAGGTAGTTCTTTGAAGTTACTGGCTGAACTATAAGCATGTGGTTACTGATGGCTAACAGGATGCAGGGTATCTACAGAGACATAAATTTTACTCCCTATGTCCTGCTTTTGTTGAACCCATGATATATATTCATTCAGATTTATTGTTCCAGTCCTACTCTCCTCTGAGGTCAACTTCTGGTCAGTTAAACCCATTACTCCCTATATCTTGTGATACCAAGTCCAGGAACATAGATTTATTGTCCCAGCCTTATAAATTCAACTTCCAGTCACTTCTAAAACTGTTGGTAAGCAAATACCTTTGGAGGAGAGGAGGGGGAAGCATCTTTCAAAATGGCTACTGAATTTCCCTTTCATTACTTCTAGTCATGGTGAGAGGCCAGGAGTTAGACAGGCTCCCTGGTGTGGAGACAGATAGGGAGAGGGGGCATGGCTAGGTAATAAAGGTGACAAATTTCTGAGTGGCAAGATTCTACCTCAACCTCCAACTTGAAATGGTAGCCTGGAAGCTTTTATCTCCCACCAACAGGTACATGCCAAAGGACCTGCTCAGTGAGTTCAAAGTAGGATCAGGACATGTCACACAGCAGTTCTGGACCATTGAACATCCTATCTGTCTTCAAACTGAACCACCCTAAAGTAGGGAAGGGAAACTCTTCAGAGGCTTTCAAACATCCAGCCTCAAGGAAAGCCTGGGCAAATGGCTTACTGAATGTCCCCTATGCCTTGCATAGGGTCTCTTACTGTGTGTCTCTTGCATGTGTGTTTCCTCACCCTGTATAATTGCCTTTGTTCACCTGCTGATTCTCTCTGCTATGCTTGAGATTTCTCTGCTGCTACCTGTTGCACTTCCTACTTTTCCTGCCTTTTCATTCTTTAACTGGCAGAGAAAAAGTATCTGATCAATAATGTTGGACTCTATCAATGACATAGCCATTACAATCATCAACTCATGATAGCTGTGCCTGTATAAAACTGGGGCTGCCAGCATTCAGTGATGGATGGAAGAAGGGTTCATGGTGCCCTAACCCTTCCTGGGGAAAGACGGACTATTGGTTCTTGGCAAGTGAGACTATTTGTCAGGGACCAAGATGTCAGGAACCAAACATCAACTATGGAAAAGTACTAGCTAGGCCAGAGAACAAGTCCTAAGACCACCCAGAGCAGTAATTTTTTTCTTACTGGGAGGCCAACCAGGTTAATATGCTAATTCCAGGGGGTCAAAACAAAAATGCTCAGCAACTGTGGCTGCCACATTGAGTCTGCATGAGGCCTCACAAATTAACAGCCAGAGAAGATAAGAAGAGTGGGGGGACCCTGCAGGTATCATACAGCGAAGCCAATTGTGCGAAGAAATAAAAATGAAAACTAGTGCAGATTCCCTTTGGGTACTCTAATGCCCAATAGTTAATTGTCAGCATATTTAAAACACAGTACTATTTGGGAAAAGTTTTCTAGGCAACAATCAGTCTAATCAGTACAATTCTAGGTGCACAATAAAGCTTAAGGTGTGACTATATAGGAACTCTTTTGCAAAGTACATGTGACCATGAGTGTGGGATCTATGGTTAAAGGCCATGATTCTAATGTGGTCTCTGGTGGAAAGCATAGGTCATTAGGGTATGAAGTACATGTGACATCTGCCCTAAAGATACCTAATAGTCTAGGAAGGGAAGAATGTGGAATAATCATTTTGGGGAATTAGGCTGAGATCTGTCCCTACTGATAGCAAAAAGGTGACCAATTCATTAAGAACATCCACTATCAGCTTTCTGGATGGAATGCAGGGATTAGATTTGTATCTCTTCCATTGAGGATGCAGCCCTGTGTGATTAAAATTCCTGGTTTTCTTAGTGCTTCTCTGTGAGCCAAGGACATCTGTGCCCCCAAAAGAAGAGAGTTTGAGGGTGTCCTACCCTTTACTATTGAACTAAAGATAAATTCAGAAATAGGTGGGCATAATGTTTTAAGTTATACATTCACTGGTAACCAACCAGATTACAATTGATAGTCCCAATTTAAAGGACATGTGAGTGACTGTAACTTAACTAAATGATCCACAAAATAGTAACTACAAGCAAAGAAAATTTTTTAAAAAGTAGATATGGGGGCCTGGAGAGATGGCTCAGAGGTAAAGAACTGGCTGTTCTTCCAGAGGTCCTGAGTTCAATTCCAAGCAACCACATGGTGGCTCACAACCATCTATAATAAGAGATCTGGTGCCCTCTTCTGGCCTGCAGACTGAACACTCACTGTATACACAACAAATAAATAAATCTTAACAAAAATAGAATAAAAAAGAACAAAATCACTTTTTTTTTAAAAGTAGATGTGGGAAAAGTGTAAGAAAAAATGAGGCAGAAAAGCAGTCAGACCATCTTATCAGTCTGTGATTGGTTTATTGGAACAGGGAGGGGCCCTGGGCTTTCCATGTAATGAAGCTTGAGTGCAGTAAGAGAGGCTGGAGGACATGCACATGGTTGGTTGCAGGAAGTTACAGCTCTTTGTGGGCATGCAGTTTGACTAAGAGCAAGGTGCTTGGAAATACTGTTTCTGCAGGTGGGGCTGAAAGGTCAGGCTGGGGTTAATCAATTCTTTATGTATAGGGGCTATTGCCAAGTACAGCCTGAAGCAATTCCTCATGACCTGAGCCTATTGCTCAACAAAAAAAAAGACTTATGGGGAGTAGAGACAGATGAAGGAGTGGGAGGGAGAAAGAGGAGAGTAGAAAAGGTAGAATGCATTTACAGATGAATGATTCTATCAATGCTTAAATTGAATGAGCTTAATTAATAAAATCCCTCATGATTATAAATAAAGCAGAAATAAATTTAATTTAAAATATAATTAAGTGTTATATTACCCTTACTTTTTTAAGTTTTATGAACAAAGCAAAAAAATTGGTATTTTGTAGGTAAATGGGTCTTATATTACTATAGTTGCCTATTATATGCATCTTAATGATTTCCATTTATTAAAGTATCTTATAAGTTTTATTAATTGGTAGCTAGAAAAAAATCAGCTGAAAAGTTATCAAGAGTCTACACACTTACTACAATAGATATATGCAGTTCATATGTAAAATGCCAAGGTTTGATTTCTTCTGTTGACATTAATGAGTGTTGTGAGCATATTTTTCTAGGTGGGAAGTCATTCATTAAAATGACTTGCAATGGCAGATCCCATTTTGTATCAAAGAAGACTTTGAAAGGTAACATTCTATGAACAACTTAGATATAATTGGATTTCTGATGTGCTTGAAGGGCTTAAAAAGTGTCTCAAGGAATCATTAACTCTGATATTTGTTAACATCAACAATCAGTTATAAATAATTGGACTCAAAACTATTCAAATTGAAAGTTTAGAAATTAGTCTTTCTGACCAATTATTTTCAATAGAGAATATTTTGAAGTATTTTTTACATACTAACTGGTTAGTTATAGGAATGCGTGAAACCATGTATTGAAGTTTTGTTTGTGTGTGTGTGGAATGACTGAATGTGCAGATATCTATGTACATGTGATTCCTCCTTTGTCCAACATGCTTAATTTTGTATTGTATGAATCACATTTCATCAAATCATAAGCTAGCCCCTTCTAAATTTTATCACAATAATATTTTGAAAATAAAAGATACAAATAATATGCTTTATGCTAATTTACAAAGAAAATTATGTAAACAGAGTAATTGTTTCAATGAAAACAAATATAAAGCTATATGAATTCAAACAAAACAGCAGCTGTGAATTCAAACACCCAGGCCAATTTATACTGGGTGCCCACTGTGTCTATTATTTTACTACATGCAGATACATAAAAAGTAAATTTTAGTACTCTGAAAGTTTTATGTTTGTATTAGTTAGGGTTCTCTAGAGTAACAGAACTTGTAGAATAGATTTCTTTCTACATATAGAAAGGGCACCTATTAGAATGACTTAGTAACTGAGATAAGCTGATTCAACAATGGCAGACTGTGAATGGAAGGTCTAAGAACACAGTAGTTGCTCAGTCCAAGAGGCTGGATGTCTCAGCTGGTCTACAGTATACACTGGAATCCCCAAGAAGTAGGAGCTAATGCTAGTGAAAGAATGGACTTGTTAACAGGCAAAGACTAAATGCTTTCTTCTTCCATAACTGTACTATGTGTGTGTGTGTGTGTGTGTGTGTGTGTGTGTGTGTCCAATTGGAAAGAAAGAGAAGGAATTGTATGAGCGAGAATTGTTGAGACCAAGATTGGAGAGGCACAGGGACAAAGAGCCAAATGAATGGAAGCACATGAATTATGAACCAAAGGCTGTGGAGCCCCCAACTGGATCAGGCCCTCTGGATAAGTGAGACAACTGAATAGCTTGAACTGTTTGGGAGGCACCCAGGCAGTAGGACCTGGACCTGTCCTTAGTGCATGAGCTGGCTGTTTGAAACCTTGGGCTTACACAGAGACACTTTGCTCAGCCTGGAAGGAGGGGACTGGACCTGCTTGTACTGAATCCACCAGGTTGAGCTGAATCCCCATGGGAGTCTTGGCCCAGGAGGAATTGGGAATGGAAGGGAGGGGATGGGGGGAAGGTTGGGGTGCGGCAGGATGGGGGAGGACAGGGGAACCCATGGCTGATGTGTAAAATTAAAACACAATTTAATAATAAAAATATAGATTAAAAAATTAATAAATTATATATATTCTCTAAATCAAGTTAATTGATGTATTACTTGAATTTATGCCATTTTTTTCAAACGTAAAGTACAGATATAAAAATCGGACAATCAAACATTATTTTATGCAAGAATCCCACCTAGATTTCTTGAGAAGTAGCTTACGAAGTTATTTGTTTCCTTAGAGGTCCCTGTTTCTAATAACATACAGTCTAGCCAATTTTGTCTGGTAAGAATCCACCTTCCTGATACCAAGAGAGAAGAAGTTACTCTCTTCATTTTTAGGGAAATTTTTTTTTGGTTGGTACAAGGTATATTTATTCTGTCAGGTAGACAGTGCAGGGAAGTCTTTTTCATTGCTCATCTTGCTGCAGTCTACATTTAAAGGGGGACGGCTAATTTCATCTGAGTGTTTATCTGTTGGCAATAAACTTGATACTCTACTAAAAAAGTTAAGGAAAGATAAAAATATTGAAAACTTAACCATCATTTGAAAGTGAATAGCTTTGACACAAGATGTGGTCTTAAATTTCATAGTAAATAAAAAATAACATTATTTTAACATTTTCATTGTATGAGGTTAAACTACACTTCTATTTATAAGTAGGCATATATCTAAATTATATTATAATTTCATATTGATGTTAGCATCAAAATATAGAAAAGCAGAACTACATATTCTAATACATCATAAATTAATGGAAGAATATGTAAATAAAAGAACAATAATTACTAAAACACAATAAGAGAGTAAGAAAATGTCTTTGTGTCCACGTTTGTATAGTACTGCAGAAATATGATAAAAAGAATTCTATCAGAAAGTATATTTATAGATTCTTTGATGTGATCTTGCTTGTTTTATTAGAAATAATTTTAATTAAAAAATTGTGTGTGAATGGGAGTTTGTGTGTGTGTGTGTGTGTGTGTGTGTGTGTGTGTGTGTGTGTGTGTACATGTAAATAAGTACCCTGATGCCTGTGTGTAAGTTAGAAGGACAGTGTTTGGAAATTTTCAACCATGTGTTCTGAAGTTTCACTTCTGGTCGATCAAACTTACCTGCTGTGCCATATTCCTTGCACAAGACTAATTTTAAAATGAGTGTTATTTTTCTGTTTGGTTGTCTCAGTCAATGCTTAAAATCCCAGCATTTGGGAGGTTGAGGCAGGTGGACCCTGGGTCTGACTCAGCTTCAGCAAAATGTTTCACAAAGCAATGAAACAAAATAACTCAAACCAAACCAAATGACAACAAACAAGACCAAAAACAAAAAGCAAAAGTGATTTTTCTATGAGTCTTTAAATCAAGATTTGAGGGTTCGCATAAGATTTTAGGTAAAGTTTCAAGAAACTATTTTTGTGTCTTTAAATGGAAAAGTGGCATATGATAAGTACATATGGTTGAATAGTATTCACCCTAACTAAGGAAAACCTGATATTTGTGATAACTTGGATAGAGCTGGGAAATACTGTCTTAAATGAAATCTGTGAGACATGAGACAATTAAACACTGCATGACCAGGTTTTTAGAATATAGCCATCAGCTCATGGGAACATAGTAGAAAGATGGTTATCAGGAGGGGAGGAAAGCTGAAAACCTGAGGTGCCAATCTAAAGATCTACAATTATACAATGAAAACGTTCTGGAGAATGACAAGGAGGCGTAACTATTACATTTAAGGAAAAAACGAGTACTTAAATTTCTCTAGGGATGTGAACTCATCACTGGGGGGCGCAGGATAGTAACAACACCATTTGTGTAAGCAACATATGCTTTATTACTTGATGATGTTGTATTTTTACAATGTGGATATATGTTTCAGAACTTCTGTTAGCCAGCCAGTGGTGGTGCATACCTTTAATCCCAGCACTTGGGAGGCAGAGGCAGGAGATCTCTGAGTTTGAAGCCAGCTGATCTACTGGATTCCAGGACAGTCAGGTCTACACAGAGAAGCCCTGTGTTAAAAAAAAAAGGAAGAAGAAGAAGAAGAAGAAGAAGAAGAAGAAGAAGAAGAAGAAGAAGAAGAAGAAGAAGAAGAAGAAGCAGCAGCAGCTTCTGTTATGCACTTGAATATGTGCTATATAGTTTGATCATGGTAATTGTATTTCAAAAAAGAAACAAGGAAAACATGATTCAAATCTGCATGGGACAGTATAATCCTGTTCTTATTCATCTTATGAGTCTAAAAGGGCACTTTAGAACTCTATTTACATGATCCCTCTGAAATTGATTTTATTAATTTTAGTGGAGACTATATTAATATTGCATTCTTTGTCTACAACTGCTGTTTAAAGGAACTTAGTTTGCTTTAAAATATGTGGATGTTGTGGTCACGCTGAAGCATACATCATCACTGTCAAGTGAATATCCTTTGAGAAGTACAAACCTCGAATGAACTAAGCAAAAAACTGATACTTCAGAACATTGATTCAAGTAAAACTGTCGTCTGTCCTCTAATCACCTTCACTGTATGCATTTGCCAATTACATGAGGGTGATTCTCCAGTTGTTACAGTGTTGGTGAGGAGTTTGAACATCTTTTATGACAAGTGAATGTAACATACTTTGAAAAATTTACTTATTTGTTTTTAATTTTTTATGAAATGGTTCTTTATAACTTTTATGTAATGTTTTTGAGTTGTTCATCTATTCTTTTTAAAAAATGTATTTTCTTTTAAATTATGTACATAAGTGTGTGTGTGTGTATTTCTGCATGTTGAATGCAATTTCCCATGGAGGCCACAGAGAGTTTCAGAATGCCATAGCTGGAGTGGGTGGTGACTGCAGACTTCTCTCCCTGTGGACTGGCAGCTGAACTGAGTTCCTCTGAAGGGAATATACAATCTCTTAGAAAGTGAGCCATTGTACCAGTAGCTATTCATCTGTTCTTGATGAATATTAAGAAATCAAAGCAAATTAAGTGTTCCTTTGTCGTGCTTGTTTGGAATATATGTTTTAATTTCTCATGTGAATATTAAATCATTTACTAATATGTCATTCATTTTATTTCTTTTCAATATGGTAATATTTTCAAGTAATCTTTGAGACTATCTATTGTTAGATTTGAGATAATGCATTTATGTATTACATAAAGTAATAGAAATTATCCTATCATCCTTTGGACAAAGGTAATTCATATATCAATGTATGTTAATTCACTGAAAATAATTATGAAATTTATCCATAAAACAGATACCCAATACTAATGTTCTGTTTAATGAGCACAGTAATAAAATGTCTCTTTAATTTTTATCTTTAAACTTCTTGATTGACGACTCTCTCATCTCTTATCAGAAAACCTTTTTGCCATAGATGACAATCGATACAGAGCACTACAAATGATCCATGTCCAGAAATAAGAGATTGTGGATTGCCTAGCAATAATATATTTATAGCACATCCCTCAATGTAATGCTCAGGCATCATTGCAGAACTGTAGTTGGAAAGAATTTAAAGGCCAGATATAGTAGCTGTTTGCAGCAAAACTTATTTGATAGATATGGCATAGCTGTTATACTCATGAACTCATCATAGGTGCTGTGACCGCGCGTGCAATATCTGAGAAAGATCAAGCCAGGCAAAGTCCTAGAATGACAGAAAAAGTAGATCATGAAATTCCACCCAGAACTGAGAAGCTATTGACAATTCACAGCTGTCACATAAGCACGACACAGAGTGAGTGCTAACTGATAATGGCTGTGTCATGCTCATATACATGTAGGAAATTCTCAGCAAAAGTGTCAAAAAAATCAAACGGAACATTTTTAATTGTCTCTGACTTCTCTTTCACATCCCCTCTCCAAATATGTGTTTAGTTTATGAATATGTATATCTACTGATGTATGTTAATGAATATGTATATAGTTTATGAATATGTGTATACAGATACTTGCTCATCTCAGTGCATGGATGTAAAATATACACGTAGAACAGGATAAGGTATCCTGTATCCTGTTGTTTTCCTCAAAAGTAAAGTTTGTGCAGTGCTTCATTTGTAAGAACCATTACTTTACTGCATATTTACCCAAAAAATTAACATTTTCAAAACATCTCATATTCTCTCAGTTCCTTATAAGAGCTGAATAATAAAGAAAAATTGGTTCCCAAAACTTTCATACTATTTTTTCAAATAATTATAATATTAAATCAATCTAGATTAATTTTATTTTTTGATTACATTTGCTTTGTGACAATTTCATTCATGTATATATATGTATACATACACATATAGTATTCAAACTATTATACCACACTCCTAACAACTTTTATTTCCTCATCATCCCAATCACCTTCCCTTCTCTCTACTAGTCCTTTTCCCAGATTTAGAGTTCAGTTTTGTTTTCTGATCCATTCAATTCAGCTAAGGCCATCTGGGTCACTAGTGTAAAAACCCGTACCCTGTACCCTGGGAAGCTTGGCAGTGGTTGCATAATTGTAGACAATGACTCTGCCCCTTTCCTGAATCTATTGAAAGCAAATAGTTCATTAGTGAGGGCTGTGTTCCCTTGAGCTCCTGCTTCATCCTTGACGGATTATTGATAGGTTCATTCTCATGCTGACCCAGTGGAGGCAGCAACAGTCACTGAAGTTTGTGATAGCAGTGGTTGTGAAGGTGGCCTTATGTAATCCTTTTATCTTCTGGCACTTACATTATTTCTCGACCCTCTTTCAAAGTATTACCTGAGTCTTAGAGAGGATATATTATATGTGTCTTATTTCATGCGTCGCTTATCCTTGCAATCTTGAGCATTCACCATTGTTCACTGAAAAAACAATTCACTGTCTAAGACCGAGAGTAACATACATCTATGGTCATAAACATAAGTATTTTAACTTGCATTCTGATCCCGTGTCAATTTAGTTTTAAAAAGGGAGTTCATTTCCCACTTAGGGCCTTTGATATCACTCACCAGTGTTTGTTGACCTGTTTTACAGTACCAGACACAGGTTTTCTTCCAATCAGTTTAAAGCATTCTAATACCAAAATTTGTCCTCAAAACTATGGCAAAACTTTTGTTTTGTACTTTAGATACCATATATTACCTGTTATATTTTGCATACTGTTTTCACATAAATCACAAACATATTTAATATCCTTGTTTTCTAATTCACACCATTACTGATCTTGTGCCTAGATTTCACAGATTATTTTCTTAATAGTGCATTTACATTTTATTCCAAGATGCATCCAGTTTTCTCTAGGTAACTAAATAATGCTATAAAATAATGTTTTAAAAGACTGTTTGCCTTCAGTCATTAATTAGTTGCTCAGAATTTTCTATCACATTTTTTTTTGTCATAGGTGATGTATGCACTATAAGAATTGCATTGGATTGCCTATATGGTAACTTTCTTTTTATCATATCAAATTTAATTTATTTATGCAATTGATCTCTCTATAAATTTATTTTCTCTTACAAACAACTAACTGATTTACTCTGTGTCTGTAAGCACATGTCTGTTTGACATAACTCATGTGTTAAGGAAAGGATAATTTTAGTGATTTAATTCTCTTTTCATTATGTAAACCAAAGAATCAAACTCAGATTATCAACATTAGTGATAAGGACCTATACTCAAATAAAGTATCCACCATTTTATGTAATATTCCATACAAATGCAACAAAACATGTATGTTTATACAGTAATGTACTAGATTTTGGTTGAACACAAATTCATTATTGTAGATTACGTTTTTATGTAAGACCAAAGAGTTGTACTTTAAATAATAAGATAATAAATGCTGAAACCTAAACAATAGCAAAATCATCAACAATTAAATGAGAATTCTTTAGAAGAGACAAAGGATTCTAAGGTACACATAAAAGAACAAACCTTACACCAGAAATCAGACATGTTTTGAAGATTTTGGAACAATATTTGAATATCCCCTCCAAACCTTTAAGTGGTCATTGGCCCAAAAACTTAATTTTCTGATAATATTCCCTACAAATGAAAGGGAAAATGTCAGGCAGAAGCCACAGTTTCTGCTTCAAACCCTCGGTACTTTAGTTATAGCATTATAGTTCTTAAATAGATGCTAGAGGCACTTTTTGCATAGTTAGGGAAACTCCCAAGGAAGATGAAAGTAGATTTCAACAAGCACACAAACTAAGATGTAATTCCTGGATCCCGAGGCAAAGGGAATTAAAGTACTTGCTTTCAAGGTTATTAATTAACACTGAACACATTCTTTGTATCAAATGATACACTGGCTATAATAACTTATTTAACCCTCAAAGCCATATTGCCAGGTTAAAAATATTTTAATAATCTGCATGTTATAGATAATAAGGCTTATTTTATTGTTTGTGCTGATATGTTCCCAGGGTTATCATTTTTCTCTGCTTTCATATTTATGTTTAATTGCATCACATTTATTTTAAGATGTACTACATATTATTTCAATAATATCATCCTGTTTACATGTTTAAAACACCAAGACAGTGTATGGAAAATAAATGCATGAGCAATTTTTGAAGAATATCCTAGTTATTTATGATATAAAAGTGTTCAAACCTGCTAAAACAAAACAAAAAGGTCATAAGATGGAGAGGATAGGAAATGGGGAGTGAAATATCTTAGAGGAATTGTGAGGTGTTAATGCAGATTATGTAAAATTCTCAAAGAATTTATTTTTTAAAGGAAATTAAAAAAAATATATCACTACTAGATACTGGACTCTTGACCTGTAAAGGATAGTACTCACACTTAAGCTAGACAAAGAACAAAATTGTACACCATATCACTTAAGCATATTTCATAAACTGATTTTGAAGAAAGTCTCAGTGAAAATGCTTTTGAGATAATTGACCAAGTTTTGTATAAGACTCTGCAGTTTCTTTCTCTCTTCTCCCTATTTGTTAACCCCCAGACAAAAGAGACAAAAAAATTCAGTAAGATTAAAGTCACGTGGATGGCAAATTTTGCTTTAAGTCAATATTATATTTCCTTAGGAGGTGGGGCTCCAGGACAGATGCAATCTCTGGACTCTTTTGAGGCTTGACCCAGTTTAAGTCTCCTTGATGTTGATGTTAGCCATTGTATAATAAAAATATTTTTGTTATGAAAGATTACAAGTACCTTCCAGGAGACACAGACTTCTTAGGAATCATTAAAATTAAAATTTGGACCTTCATAACACATCAGCAGTTCTCCCAAGACCGTTGGCCCAGAGGACACCATAAATTCGAAGTGACTTTCTCTTCCAGGTCTCTGTATGTTTCCTCTCCTTTCACTACCAATCATACAGTACAGATGCTTCTAACCAGGTTCATTCACATATGGGTAGAGTGACAACCACATAGTTATACATACATTGTCTTTACATAGTGTACTTGGAGCCCTGACACCCAGCACTAAGATTCTAACCTTAAAACCACATAAGTTGGGCTTGGTCATGTAATTCCTCAAATTTAGGATGGTGGGAAAGGAGAATCAGAAACAGAAGTTCAAGGACTAGCTAGATGGGTAAAGATATCTGTCACTAAACAAGATGACTTAAGTTATATTCCAGGATCTATATGGTGGAAGGAGAAAACCAACTCCCGTGAGCTGTCCTCCAGAACCTTGTCACAGCAGTGCACCCAAGCATACAAATAAATAAAAGTAATACAAATATAATTGTTAGATTATTATGTAGAGAAAGAACAGTAGGCAATAGAAGGGATCTTTTCCATGATCCTATAGAGAGTAACTCTGAGGTCTTTTGCAGTGTGTAGATAATCAGGGTGGGAAATTCTCCTATTCAAACTTATACCTATATAAAGGCCTAGCATGACATTTACTTCAATTATTCTGCAAGAAATAAAAGGGTACAAGGTGGTTTGAACCAATCCACACATCCTAAAATTATTTTGCAGTAGGGAGGATGTATAGCCAGTCTGTGCTCCCAAGTTATTATATATTTGAATTTTATTGCTGCTATATAAATTCCAATTTACTACATAAATTCTGTTTTTAAAACACAGAAATCCCCTTTACCCTTAGGCAATATCTTAAAGAAAAAAATGTGCTTCTGCTATTGATTTTAGGGGTGGTTCTCTTCAGATGAAATTGCTTTGTTGATGATGTCAGTGTAACTAATTGTTTTAAATATAAAAGAGTAAAATATAAGAAATTGGGAAGTACAGTGTTCTTAAACACAGTATGACATAAAATAAGCATAATAAAGAAAGGAATATTCGCTAAAATCACACTGAATTTTCAAAGGCTAAGAAATTACTCTGTTACATTTGATTTTATGTTCTGGCCAAAGTGATGTGGTGTGTGGCCAGCAAGTGTCCTTCCAAAGATGTCATTGTCAGAGCAAATTAATTCATAGCTCACACTCTGCAATGTCAGCATCTATTGTTATCCTTTTTTCTTTCTCCCTGTCATTCAGATTAATAACATAAGTGGTGCTGTATGCTTTCAGCTTCCTTCTCCTTGTCATTTGAGTCAGAATCTCCTTTGCACAAGTAATTTTTCTTCAGCAAATTTAAATGCATTGCAATATATCTCTGTTCAGTTGGAAGTGCTTCACAATCATTTCTCTGTAGACTACCCTTATTAAACTAATTTAGTAGACCTCTTTATGTTATTGGATTTTATAACCTAAAAACTTCCTTTCTGACAAAATCTGAGGTCTTGCGTCCATTTTTGGCTGTGGCCTGGAAACAAAATTATTATAAAATTGCATCTTTTAGTATGAGGTTTTTACTTGAAATATTAATTTGCTTACACACAATTCATTTGTTTTTCTTGGAACTCATATTTGTGAAATTCTTTGCATCTGTTCATGGAAACCACTCACAGATTATGAATCTATGTATAACATAGTATGAGCGGCAAATTATTCTATATTCTATCATAAGATAAATAAAGATTACAAAGCTTGGGTTGGGGGATTTAGCTCAGTGGTAGAGCGCTTGCCTAGCAAGCACAAGGCCCTGGGTTTGATTCTCAGCTCAAAAAAATAAATAAATAAATAAAATAAAAATAAAAATAAAAAGAAAGATTACAAAGCTTGACTGTGTAGATATTTGTTTGATTCAACAAGCATTCTGATCTGTTGATCTGAAGAAGGGAAAGATCACAAACATCCACTTTCTCTAACAGACAGGCAGGTGGCAAACAAGACAAAGTTTATAGTAGATGCAGGCTGTAGTTGCAAGTTCAGATGACCAGACAAGTTTTATGCAGGAAACAAAAACTGCTTTTTCAAGCATATTATTTGCTCTAAGACCAACATTTGAACCCAGGGTTCTGTCACTTGGGCTCAGATTCATTCAAATGTGATTATTTTCAAACCAGAAGTAAACAGTCAGCCATTGTCAGAGCTCATGCTAGGAAACTGTATGGATACCTTTGTGTTCTTAGAGCTGTTCAGGTCCTCATAAGGACGGCTCTTCTAAATGGAAATATAGACCCTTTTCTATCAAATAACAGCCTCCAGTGGAGCCTGAGGAAGAATAGAGCACAACTTCTCTGAGTTACAACCTTTAGGCAGAATCATTTCCTAGGTAAGATTATATCATGGTAGAAAATATTCTGGGGATATACCTGTTGGTCCTTTAGCTTCATAAACTGGTGAAAGCAGAGGCAAAGTTGTCAAAATTCCAAAAGCCAGAAAAGAATTAGTACTGTGCTATCATACAGGATGATTACACACCCTATATGAATAGTGACCTCATAACAGACATAGGGCAAAGGTCCTTTGTCTGATAAGACATGCTCATCGGCTTTATTGTTCTGTATCTCATCTAATCGTCTTCCTCATATTTATGTGAAGATTCTTTGCTAAAATGAGAAACTGAGAATTCGAGTGTCCCAGACCTTTCACTATGGTCCTTGAGAGGAGATAAGATATTCAGCATTTTAAATTGAGTGTTATACACCTAGAACCTCAAAGAGTTCTACTATCTCCACAGTGAGGGGAAAATTACAGACAAGATGATCATTCGCAAATCCTCCTCTACACCACCTCATTGTGGTAGACAGATTTGGGCCCTGCTGTAAATGGAAATGAAGGCATAGCCAAGCATAGGTATTATTGAGAAGAAGGATTTTATTTTAGATATGTGGGAGAGAACAGCCAGCAGCATTGGAAAGAGTCCAAGGCACAGGGAGAGAAAGTAGTAGACTAACTTGACCAGTACATTTAACTGGGCCATAGAGTGAGTCTAAGGGCCAAGCAAATACTTAGCATGCTAATAAGCACTACAGTTAGCCACCTGTCCTGAGTTTCTTTGGGACCTTATGTGTCAATCTCCCTTTTCACTCTCAAAACTTGCTTATTGTTGCAAGAACTATGAATTGCTTTTGATCATTAGAAAAGAGCAGAGGGGTGAACCTGTGATTCTATTATATATTAGAGAATTAAATCTTACAAATCAGTTTGCTCTAGGTTACTTCCTACTTTCTTCTCTCTGCTAACTATGAAAAAGTCACTGCTATGAGTTAAACAAAATTGTGAATTCTGCCAATAACCTGAATGAGATGGAAGTGGGTAGAACCTATCCCAGCCAAGCTTTTGAATGAAAATGCCATGCTAACTGACCCTTGACTATGGCCTTGCAGAGGACTCAGCTAAACCACAACAGATTGCTGACCCATCAAAGCTGTAAGATAATGGATGTATGCTGCATTAAGATCCCCAGTGTGTGCTGACTTCATATACGATAATCTAGAAGTAATAAATTAGGATATGAAGAATTGCAAATATAATATAAAAGGGCAATTCAGAAAAGAAAAGCTATAAGATATCCAATAATAACATCACAGAGATAAATTATTATGCAATATCAAGCCCATGTCTTTTTGGAAGTCTTTCCCTTTATCTTCTGTCTGGTTCTTTTCTTGGGGCAAGTGAGGGGTCAAATACTTGGACAGGCTTGCAAAGAATATATCATATCCTAAACCCACAGAAAGAAACCTTACTGAATATTATTATCAGATACTTGCTTCTAACATGAGTGATTTAAGTATTAAAATTGTATAATTTAATTAATATAATGAAGAATAAAATAAAAAAGTAAATTAAGGAATTGCCAGAAATGGTAGTATACACATATAATTCTAGCATTCCAAAGCTGGAGCAGTAAGATCACAAGATTGAGCCTAGCTTGTATTAGATAGTAAGACCCTGTTTCAAAACAAACTATAAAATAATATGAAATATATATGCAATAAAAAGTACAAATGCATTAATAAATACAATATGTTGAAACTATATTAAATCTATATTCATTCTCAAGAACAATTTAAATGGAAAGAACCATTCCTCTTTAACCAATAAAACATGATGAGGTTAAGGGAATGTATCCACTGTCTTTCCAATGATTTCTCAATTGGTACTTGGCAATGTTTCCTTTCTGAAGCTGATCACATGCATTATAATAGAATATCTTTGCTAAGGTAGTATGGGACCATATATTTCTCATAAGGCTTCTGTAGTTCTGGATATTTCTATGCAGTGAAGGAGTGATACTTAGGAAAATATTTTATAGTGTGGCTTCCATGTTTTCTAAATAAAATGAATTAAAACATAACCTGTGTCAAAACCAATACTTTTATAAACATATGATACTATAATATGACTATTATAAATCATATATAAGGTATAATATAACCAAGGCAGACCTTTAAAGATCACATTAAACTTCTTTTAAATTATGATAACAAGAGAGTATATAAATACCATTTATGTAATATGATAAACAGAACCTAATTAAGAACTTAAATGATATCAATTATACTTAATTATATTTACATCATGCATGCTCAATAAATAGAATAATGTAGTACTTTACTAAGTAACAGTGTTTTGTATGGCTTCATTTTCTTATTTACTATGACATAAAAAATTTTGCCTCCAAGCAAGCATTATTAATTTTTTTGATTTTCTGCTCTTAAGCATCTAAGATATTTGTTCTCAATTCATTCTTATATTGTATTATGGTAGCATGTATTTTTATGACTGAGGAAAATGCTCTGGAACACATGTATTCACTAATTTCAATTGTTTTCTAATGAAATGTTTTGTTATTTGTTATCAGAATTATTATTAGTTTTGAATCATTTCACTCCCTTACTTATGTATATAAGCCTTTACTGTATATCCAGAAAGATAACATATTGTGAAATCTAGTATCTCAAACATATTTAAATAGGCTCTATTTGACTACAGATTATTTACTACATAGAACTAGAGAAGGGTAATGAAATTCTGATGAAACTTTTGAGATCTCTGTTAGACAAATATATATATATGGTAGAAAACACTTGTTTTTTTATGCTATGCAACATCCTTTGTGTGTATACCTCCACATAAATAGATGACATAAATATAAGTCACCTCCTTTCATGCTGATAGAAACTGTATATAAAGATAGATGATGATAGCACATTTGTATCTATGTGTGAGAAAGCATAAAAGAGGGAGGAAGTTACAATGTGGTTGATTAGTATTACATATTCCATAATGTTTTTAAGAAAATATTTTATGTATGAATAAACCAACACAGCACTGTGTGTCCACAATACATAACTATAGATAAATGAAATTATATGTGTTCATTATAATGCCCCAGCTCATACTAAAGTTGAGAAACATACACTTTTCAGTTCTAGGTCTTATTTTCATCTTATTTTTCACTATGTACTTGTCAATCAATTATTTTTAAACATTTGGGCATTAATGTATATAGAGGCTGTTAATAGATTTCTGTTTAGTCTGTTCAAATTTTTTGTCAGTTATCAGTTGCTAAATACTCTTTTCTCTGAAGTTAGGGAACAAACAGAAAATATTCTTCTTTTTCTTTTTAATAACCTTATAAATATTTACTTGAATGAATGTATTGTATATCTCAAAATCTGGAGCTTTGTGATGGTAGCCTCAGGTTGGGCAGGCTGAGTCATTGTGCTTTATTGCAAATTTACATTGTAGTTATTGATGATAATGATCTACAAAAAGACAAAACAGAAGATTTTCAAGATGCAGGTTATTTCTGGGAATTTAAATGTACCATGGTATGGATAGGAACACTGAACTGTGTTGATGTGAGCTTGTCCATTTTATACAAAATATACCCCTGACAGTTTTCTGACATACTTCTGATGTTGTTAATTGTATTCAACCCTGATACTACTCTTTGGCTGTACATAAGAAAGTACAGCTAAACAAAAAGAATGCATGTGGATTATTTCAGTAGTTCAGACTCCTGTGGTGCACTGTGCTGTCACCTTCCATATGGAAAGCAGTTTACAGCAATAACAAGTGTCTACAAGTTCTGTAAAGGGGCTGGTATAATTTGAAGCACGTGTTTTCTTTTCTTCTTCTTTTTTTTTGTTTTTTTTCTTTTTGTTGTTTGTTTGTTTTTTTTAAGACATGTTTTCTCTGTGTAGCTTTGCGCCTTTCCTGGAACTAATTCTGTAGTCCACGCTGGCCTTGAACTCACAGAGATCCACCTGCTTCTGCCTTCCAAGTGCTGGGATTAAAGTTGTGCGCACCACCACCGGGCCAAGCACGTGCTTTCTATAGCAAGTATAAACCTAATAAAGAAGTGAAGTAAAAGCACCATGAAATTACCTTTTGATATCTCACTTCACCCAATTATTTAGTGAATTTCATTTGTAAACCTTGCTATGGTGTCCTAGTTAGCTACCAAGTTGGACGTGATAGTATTATTTAATATCCTAATCTAATATTTGCTTGAAAAAATTAAATTCATTGGAAATAAATTGAACAAAGATACTTAGGACTGAAAATTAACACATTTCCATAAAAAGTGTTCTGAAGGTTGAGTTAGTGGGAGTCTGACACAGTGAACTTTAAAGTTTTGAAGTGAATGCATTCTCAGCATGCTTGGCTGTTACCTCAGCATGATCATTATTTAAAAAACAATAGGTATTTTGGTCACTGCACTGTAGTGCAGATGGAAAAGATCCAATTGACATTCCAAGGAAATATTTTCATTGCCACCATAAACCTGACAAACATCTAAGAGAGAAAGTAATTTCCAAGACCTATCTAAGCCTTCTATCTTTGTTTAATGAGTAGAAAGAATTCTTTATTGTACACTAATTTTATAAATTCCATTTATTTTGATACTCATAGCCTGGTAATCCCCTATTCTAGTGAAATGGCAGATTAGCCTAGCCAGCTCAAAGCCAGCTAGTACTGAGTTCAATGCCCACATTAAATTTGATTCTTAGGAATATAAATAGTCATACCTGATGCATACACTTCCCAGTGGCCCACTCAATAAAAGGTTCTAAAGAGAATCAATATATCTCTGCTGTTAACTTAGAAATAAATTATGTCATCGTTTCTATGTGATAGTGAAGAGTAAGACTAGACTACTATAAAGCAGAATCCTTGATTGATGATTAATACAGTGAATCTTCTGTGTTTTAGCTATTAACCTCATGATGCTTTTCAGAATGTACATACATTGCAGTTCAAGAATTGTTACAGGACACGGATAAACAGGATGTCCTTAAAAATGTATCATTACTCACTCATACTTACTTCACTTGTAGATGCATATTAGATAATGCATGAAAACCATCAGAAGGGTGATGGGTTAAGAAGTGTAAAAGAAAAGATTAACTGTTACATGTTCTACTTGATCAATGTCCATCAATGTCACAGTTGAACTAAATTTAATTGAAATTGAATTTTATTTGCTAAAATGAAAAAAATAAACCAGATTATTTCAGTGTGTGAATGTTTGTTGCTGTTTCTTGAAAACAAGATTTCTTTCTTACATAATCTAACTTATTTATATCCTTCTTGACTAGTGTATAAATAAAATCTGATCTCACATTGTGATCTCAGGCAAATGGCCTCTTTAATTGGCTCTGGTATACAGAAACGGTGTTGTTACCACTTAATTCCCTGAACTTCAGTTCAGCCATCTGCAGACTGGAATAAAAATAGTACCTACTAGTGGCGTTGATGTGATGAGTACATGAAATGAGAAAACACATGCAAGGTGCTAAGCTTGGACTCACAAAAAGGATCTATTAGACCTGCCTCCTATGTAGACAATTGGCTTGTTTTCTACACTCAGTCAGTATCCATCATCTCTTTTTGCCTCATTTTTTTCTCCATAGTAGTGTCACTTTCTAACAGCCTAAGGATGCTCATGCTAATTGGACCTGTGGCTGGGTCATCTCCTCACCATACTAGGAGATGATGCAAGATCTACAGGATGAGGTGTATGCACTGGGATAGCTAGCTGCCCTGTCACTACTGTCAAGGTTGGAATGAGACGTGAGTGATAGTTAAAAAAGCGCTCTTGGGGTGTGACAGCCAAGACAATTTTGGTTTTCTAAGAGTGGCAGATAATCTCATATGTTTTTGTGTAGATGGTAATTGTTGGACTGTTGAATTGATTATAATATAGAGATACAGACATTATCACTTGTTATACTTGACAATACTTCATATTGAAAATAATTTTATGTAACTATGTGACTGACTTTTTTAAAAACGCTTACAAATTTTCATCATTGTAGGACACACCTAAACATTTCTCTCTGTGCATACACAGGGAATAGTGTCACTATAAATTTTAAGATTTAGAAAAGTAGTGAGGATTATTATAATAGTGAAGATAATGAGGATGTTAATAAAATTTTTTGCCCTGACCAGCAGGGTTTCAACAGGGGCGACCCACCTGTGGGAGCAAATGAAAGGGATGGGAGACACAAAGGAGGACAACAAGACAAGATTCTGACCAAGCTGCCAATTTTATTTTTCTCCACAAGGCTTATATAGCATAGGAGGGGAAGGGGCAGGAAGGAGGGAAGGGGAAATGGGACATGCAGAACATGGAAAGGGTGCAAGACGTGTGAGGCAGATCGTGTAACTGCAAGATGTCGGCTGAAGTCACTGGTCAGGGGCCGTTTATTCTGGTGCTAGGCTACCTGACCATGGAATGCTCTTTACCATCCGTTGTCATGGCACCTGACTGTGGGATGTTTTCTTATCTTTGGGGGCCTCTGGCTAGTGCTCTGGGAAGGGACAGTAGGCTTATGACTTGTTCTCTGGCCTAGCTAGAACTTTCCATGGTTCATGTTTGGTTCCTGACATCTTGGTCCCTAACAATTTTTCACCTGTAATTTTTTGGTGAAATAAACAGAATGGCTATATCTGACATGTTAGAAATATTTCACAAAGGGGGCTTAAGAATATAACATTGCACATGATCATAATTTGGAGAAAAAATATAAAGAATTACTTGTGAGGTATTTACACACATTCAATAATCTGTAGACAAAAAGCAGTTATAATCATGTCTGGAGGATTAGCAAATAAATGTGTTGAAAAAAATAATAAGTTAGAGTAATGAACATTGGAACCAAATAAGGACAAGGAAGGGAAAAACAGAACAGACACCATAGAAATTGGAGAACCAATTGACAGAAATCAAGGTGGGGTCATGGGACTTTTGAGGAAGTGCTAATTTAGATGAAGAGCTGGATCCCAAGGAACGAGATTATTGTAGTTGAACCAGTGATAATGCTTGTTTTAATTTGATGTCTAGAGTTGAGTATATAATCAATATTTAGCATGAATAATCTAAGAAATTAAGAAAAGTCTTTGGTATAAGCCAATAAAAGGAACTTGAAACTCTAGGAACAAATAGACAATAACACTACATACTGTGGGGTTCAGTGAGATAGCTCAGCAGGTAGGGACTATTGCCACTAAGCCTGACAACCTGAATTGGATCTCTAAAACAACTGGGTGGAAGGAGAGAACAGATTCTAAGAAGTTTACCTTTGACCTTCATACATGTGTCTTGATGTGCATGCATACACAGAATAGTTAATATGTAAAAGAAAATAAAAATTACCATGAAATGTTCTACTGATTTAGGGAAACATAACTAATCTAGGTTTCTGTAAGTCATTCACATGTCTTTATGAAATTTTTATCATTCTTTACTGGGCAAGTAATTGTTAGCTGCACAAGGTTTGATGATTTTCAAAAGAATATTTTGTTGACTAATGTTTATTTTTATAACAATTCTACTTAGAAAATAGGGAGTACATATAATAATTCAATTGTTTTTATTTATATTATTATTTTGAGCAGGGTCTTAGGTAGTTCAGGTTTGCTTAGCCTTATTATCCAGGCAAGGGTGACATTGAATTGTTAATTTTCCCGACTCTGCCTCCCAATTTCTGACTGCAGGTATGATATTAAAATGTCATATTTTATTTATAATAGTCAGTTTTCATGGAAGTTCATATGTTTTCAACTTGGTGTTAAATAAGTTATTATTAAGCCTGCTATGCATAATAAACTCATTTCTGCTGCCTTCAAATAGAGACACATCTATCTCTAATTGCATGTGTCCCAAATCTTTAACATTAACTCTTCTATGATCCTTGCAAAAATTAGGACATTAAACAGTATGTCACATCCAGGTTGTGGATAAGAAACATAAGAAAAACAGTCTTCCTTTTCATTCACAGTTCAATAACTATATTTCACTTGCCCCTTTGTTACAAATTGAGCACATTTAAAATTTTCCATTTCCTAACTTAATATTCAAAATCAGATTAAAATACATATGTAGATTAGTAAACTGGTTTTGGTGCTACTATCTAAGGTTAGGCCAAAAGGTGTATTTTATAACTTTATAATCATTTTCCATTTTTTGTAGCTTACACCACTTCATTTACTTTTCAGATATCTGTATGAAGTACTTAAATGTAGTATATGTGTGTGCTGAGATATATACATATTAACTTTGGTTTTTCGAGACAGGGTTTCTCTCTGTAGCTTTTTTCCCTCTGTGTAGCTTTGCACTTTTCCTGGATCTCGCTCTGAAGACCAGGCTAGCCTCGAACTCACAAAGATCTGCCTGCCTCTGCCTCCCGAGTGCTGGGATTAAAGGCGTGCACCAACACCACTCAGCTGTTTTTGTGTCAATTTGACAAAAGCTAGATTCCTCCAGGAGAGGGAACTTCAACTGAAGAAATGTCTCCATCTTATTGCCCTGTAGGCAAGTATTTGAGAGTATTTTCTTAGTTAATGGTTGATGTGGGATGATCCAGACTTTTGTGGATGGTGCCACACTGAGAAGTCATCATGAACAATATAAAACTTCAAGCTCAATGAGCCACAGGGAGCAGGGTTTTAAGCAACATCTACCTATGGCTCCTAAATCAGTTCTGGCCACCAGGTTCCTGCTTGAGTTCAAGTTCTGACTGTTCTTCATGACTATAAGATGAGCTATCTTTCATCATATCTTTATCTTAGTGACAGAAAGCAAATCAATGCAACAGGCCTTTCTCACGTGAACAACTTGAAATTTCGAATATCCTCGATCCTCTCTTCAATCTGATGCCATTCATGTGAATTTTGTACACAAATTGTCCTTTTTTCATTAGTTTGAAGTTGGGTAGGCTATCAATTGGAGGTCCAATAATATCTTCATATGTGTCATTTTAAAGCTTATAATTTCTTCTTTTCATCATAAATCTGTCTTACTTTTATGATCAGTCAACTCTCCTCATATTCCAAATCTGTGCTTAAATAGCATTTTTCCATAAAAGCCTCATGCATGCCATATTTAAGGATTTCTTATAGATTTCATTATCTATTAAAACATAAACCTACAGGAAGCAAAGAGAAATAGTCACTAATGTAATTACTACTCAGATAAACAGTATTATCAATTATCTATGTATATTAACTTTGAAGAGGAAAGAATCATATATAGAAACATCTAATAAGCATTTAATAATATGTTATTTGGGAATGCTATCAGCAATACACAAATTTCTACTTACTTTATGTGAGAGCATGATATATCCTTAGCTGGTCTAGTCCATACAGAAACTGTCTTTTAACACAGCTCTCTGGACACTCACTCTAACATTCTTACTTCAGCCACACCAGTGTTTGGTTAGACATATGCACTGGCCTATCCATAGGAACTCTTACCTTTTACAATATTCAAATTTTGTTTAAAATGTGTAATCTTTTCTGAATCTTTACAAAGATGTAAAATCCCAAAATAGCCTGGCGGTGGTGGCTCACGCCTTTAATTCCAGCACCTGGGAGGCAGAGCCAGGTGGATCTCTGTGAGTTCAAGGCCTGCCCAGGCTACAGAGTGAGTTCCAGGACAGGCACCAAAACTACACAGAGAAACCCTGTCTTGAAAAACCAAAACAAACAAACAAAAAAAAAACAAAAAAAAACAAAACAACAACAACAAAAAACCCTCACAAAATAATTATAGAAATAATTATGTTTTTCTTTTATTGATAATAAATTTTATATAATATATTCTGATTACAGTTTTCTCTCCTAGAGGAGTCCATAGTTGAACCCACAGTTGAGAGACTTAAGCCTTTAAAAAGGAGAGAGACAAATTGAATTTTAAAAGCCGTAAGACTGAATATTTTTTAAAGAGACAACTTTAAAGTATTTGAATTTGTAAGGCTAAGAAGCTTTTTAAGTTTTTTAGTATGTTTTATAGTGTGATGTCTTTATTAATGTGTAATCTTGGGGATGAACAATGAAGGATAGGTCGTGGCCTAACAGCAATGCTTTGTGTGTCAAGTGGACAAGGAGTCAGCAGTCCTGGGTAGTTGTGTCAACTTGACACAAGCTAGTCATAAAAGAGGAGAGAATACCAAATGAGAAAATGGCTCCTTAAGATAGATCTGTAGGCAAGCCTACAGAGCATTTTCTTAATTACTGATAGATATGGAAGAGCCCAGCCAATTTTGGTTGGGCCATTCCTGGGCTGGTGGTTCTGGGTTCTAGAGAAGAAAGCAGACCAAGCAAGCCATGAGAAACCAGACAGTAATCAGTTCCCCTCCATGGCCTCTGCGTCAGCTACCTCCAGGTTTCAGTTCTCTTTTCATTCCTGTCCTTGTTTCTTTCAATGATGAAGGAAAATGTGGAAGAATAAACCAAACAAACACTTTCTGCCCCAAGTTTCCTTTAGTCATGGCATATCATTGGATCCAATAGAAACCCTAATTAAGACAGTCCTATATTATAGCATTAGGCCTATAGATAACAAAAAGTTACTGTGAGGTTTACAAAGAAAACAAACAAACAAACAAAAACCAAAAACCAACCAGCCAACCAATAAAACAAATTAACAAAAGACAAAACAAAATTTAAATTTCCTCGATGGAATAAGAAATGCGTCAGATGGTAGATATGCTTATGGCCAGGAGCTCAGGTTATTTTCCATATATGTAGCAAAACATTACTTAACCCTTACTATATATGACTTCTGTGATTTTAATAATTAGTTAGTTCAATTGTGAAGATCTTAAAATAAAATATTAAAGAGAATAGCTATATCAATTCACAATGTAATAATCTATATTTGTTTTGTCGCTTTCTAATTCTTCTCTGTTAAATATTCAATTTTACCTACTTTTCACCCAACTTAAAAGAATACGAAATGAAATATTGACCAATTTTTTAATTTAATTTAGAATATTTATCATTCTGTAGACCTCTCTATACTTAATAACTATTCATATTTCTTCTACAGTGAGTTATCTTACCAATTTAAATATCCCCACTCTTCCAAATGTTGCAGCATTCTATAAGTGAATCTCAAATTTGCACCCCTTAAAAGTCATCTTATATGATAATCACCCATTTGCATTTCTTACAATATACTATAAGAAAATCATCATCAGAACACACACACACACACACACACACACACACACACACACACACACACACATACACATTGTGTGTGTGACCTGAAGGGCAATGATGAAGCTTTTCACTTTCTTCCAAGGACTAAACATCACATTAAGGGAGAGATCTATTATTTCAAAAACTTCTGCTAAATTGAAAATAGATATTCTCATTTCAACAATGCTAGTTTTGTTCTTTGAAGTGTCACACAATAAATCTAAACTCATTTTCTTTATGAGCACTTTAATTATGTTAAGAAATAGCATGCTTCTCTATGCAGAACTGTCTTTTTTTCCCATTATACATCATCAGCACTTCCAATTCCTATTCATCTTTCTTGCTTTAGAGACATCTCATTATTCAGAGTTCTTTTCTAAAAATCTTAATTTAAAAAGTTATTCTATCTCCAAGAAAATTTGAAGTTTTAAAAAATAAAATAAATACATAAATATATGAAAATCTTTACAAATGCTAGAGTAATGTTTGTTTTTCAACACATGTGACATTTATTTTGGGCATAATTCATTTAAACATATTCACCAGAAATAAGAAAATGACAGCTTCAATTTCCAATAAAATAGGACAACACTGTCACAGACAGCAATAAAATGATGGAGATACATAATTATCAGTGCAAAAATTATTTTTTTCTATGCAATTAAGCATTTTGTAATGTAGAGTGTGATACACATAGTATTTGCTAGTAAGGGACATTGACAGTAGAACTTAAAGGTACATTCAAATTATTACATTTTTAAAATCTCTTCCATTTATGTTTTAAGTGTAGACAATTATAAAATGTGCTCAGTAGGATTAATGTGAGCACAACTGAATGTTTTTTTAAAAAAAATTACAGAGCGCTTTTGAGTACATTCAATCATTATAATAATTATTACATAACAATAGTATAACTAGAATTAATATTTATGTAGAGTTTCCATATTATGTACAATTTCACTATTTTATAATTTATGTATGCTATAAAACAAGATTTAATCAATTTATGAAATTAAAATAATAATTTACAAAGGAATTCAACTTGTACATATATGTGAGAATAAAGAACTATTTGATGGTAACTAGGTATAACATTAGTGGGTGAGTGTTAGAATATAATACTTTCTGATTGGTTTTCTGACTCTTCTGCTTTTTGGAATTAGTCTTTGCCTTCTGTTGGCTTGTTTTGTCCCATTTTGAGGTGATAGTTTTTGTTTTTTCTCAATACATTTTATCTTGTAATATTTAAGAAAATGAATGGATGGATGGATGGATGGATAGATGGATGGATGGATGGATAGATGGATGGATGACTGTAAACCTAGTTACTAGAGTAAAGGTCAAAATAGGGAATTGTCATTTATTCCTGGGAGAGAAAAGTCAACTCTCTACAATGGAGTAAGGCTGGGGATATCAACCACTCCAGGACAGGTCTCATGTTCAAGAGTAGCTGACCCCCAAAAATGGACTCCACAGTGTTTTTGTTGTGCTATTGTTTGGATACAGTTTGGTGTTTCTGTTCTTCTTTGTTTTTTCTTTTTCTTTTTCTTTCTTTTTTTACTTTGTTTTTTTGTTCTGTTCTGTTTTGTTTGGGGTGTTGTTGTCTTTTGTTTTCTAGGTTTTGCTGTTTTATAGGATTTATTTATTTATTGTAAAAAGAACTAAAAGTCTTGTAGGTAGAGAGGAGAGGATGTGGATAAATTGGGGGAGGGAAAGAATATGATCAAAATATATTTAAACTTAAAAATTGTTTTAAACTAAAAAAAAAAAAGAGTCAAGTAAACAAAGAAACAAGCAAATAAAAAAGATACAATACATTACAAAACCTTTTCTTATAAGGTTAATATTGACATCTTTTGGAATTTAAACATGACATGTGCTAAAGCATTAATGGTAAATTGGACAGATATGAGCTTTAGGAAAACATTGTCTGAGTATTTTAATTTTACTTGGTCTGTTTAGTTAATGTATCATGTCTATCTATCTATCTATCTATCTATCTATCCATCTACCTACCTACCTACCTATTATCTATTTGTCTATCCATCTATCATCTAACTACCCATCTATTAGTTTACTCATCCATCTATAATATATATCTATTAATATATCAATCTAGTCATCTATCATCTGTCTATCTATCTATTTATTTATCTATCTATCTATCTATCTGCTGTGGGATGTTCTATATGTCAAATGTGTTGAACTGATATAAATAAAGTGCTGATTGGCCAGTAGCCAGGCAGGAGGGATTGGGTAGGCGGGACAAGGAGGAGGGGAAGGCTGGGAACAGGAAGGCTGGGAGGAGACACTGCCAGCCGCTGCCATGAGAAATGACATGTAAAGACACCGCTAAGCCACAAGCCATGTGGCAAAGTATAGATTTACAGAAATGGGTTAATTTAAGATACAAAAGGTAGATAATAAGCAGCCTGCCACGGCCATACAGTGTGTAAGCAATATAAGTTTCTGTGTGCTTTTGTGGTTGGGTCTGAGCGACTGTGGGACTGGCAGGTAAGAGAGATTTGTCCTGACTATGGGCCAGGCAGAAAAAAAATCTAACTACAATCTATCTATCTATCTATCTATCTATCTATCTATCATCTATCCCTCTATCTATTATCTAATTATTTTCTATCATCATTTCACTGCAGTGCTGAGGGCTCATTCTTTTTGGTTAGCATTCAAGCACTGGCCAACATTCTTATTTTTAAATTTTGTTCCATCTTTTGTTTTTGGAGCTGACGATCAAACCCAGGGCCATGTGCTTGCAAGGCAAGTGCTCTACTACTGAGCTAAATCCCCAACCTCATGTTCCATCTTTTCAACTTTGAAAAATTAATACTGTCTCAGTATTCCACATTGTCTCAGTTTAATTGATCAATTTCTAATTGTTATGCATATATGTTCATTGAAAACCCATTTAAGCCATGCAGTGGTGGTTCATGCCTTTAATTCTAGGGAGGCAGAGCCAGGCAGATCTTTGGGAGTTCAAGCCCAGCTTGGTCTATAGAATGAGATCCAGGACAGGCACAAAAACTACAAAGAAAAACCCTGTCTCAAAAAAGAAAAGAAAAAAAAAGAAAACCCATTAAATTACTATTTTTTAAAAGTTTCTCCCATAATTTTCTTTCTTTACCAGAAAGAACTATTCCTGTATTTTTCAGTCCTTTCCTTCTGAATAATTAAATAATTTAAATCTTTTAATATTTCTACAAACTTTGATTTATATTTCTAGATGATGACACCAGTCACCAAATCCTAGTTGAAAACAGATGCGTTAGAATGAACAAAATTATCAGTAGCAATCAGTTCTTCTAACTCAGGGTTAAGACTTCTGATTCTCCAAGTAAAGTTGTATTCCTTTCTCATTTAGTCAACACTTGCACACAGTAATAAATCTCAGTAATATTCTCTTCTAAAAGTATACCACTTATCACTCCTGGGCTTAAGAGCTGATGAACAGATTTATGATACTCACCAATCCAATTTTATTTTCAAACTAACTTGTCATAAAATACCAAGACTTCTGTCAACTTCAAATTTGATAGTAGAATGCCTTATATTGTGACACATTTAATCAATGCATCAGCATAATATATACTATGTAGATCTTGTTGCTTACTAGAACTGTTTATGAAAATTGGAAATTAAAGAGACTCATTCTTAAACTAGTTATACAATTGTAATAGTCACTGTCTTAGTTAGTGTTTCTATTGCTGTGAAGAGACACTATGATCACAGCAAATCTTATAAAGGAAAATTTTACTTGGTTGCTGGCTTTCAGTTCAGAGGTTTAGTTCATTATTATCGTGATGGGAAGCATGGCAGCATGCAGGCAGACATGGGCTGGAGTGGTAGCTGAGAGTTCTACATCTGGATCTTCAGGAATAGTGAGCCACTGGGCCTAGAGTGAGTTTTGAGACCTCAAAGCCCACCTTGCAGTGGTGGCACAATTTTTCCAAGGCCACACCTACTCAAACAATGGCAACACTGTTAATAGTGCCTCTCCCTTTGAACATGGGAGACATTTTCATTCAAACCACTGCAGTCACACAAACTAGTCCTAATTAATAAAACGATGTGAAATATACACGTGTGTGTGTGTGTGTGTACATGGGAATGCCTGTAAGAATTCTTTCTGCACTTAAAAAGTATAAAGAATTCAGGAAACTAAGTGATTTCCTATCTAATGTTAGATAGTTTGCACCAAGAGAAGTCGGAAGCCTGATAATGGGCACAGTACTTCAAAATAGTCTTTTTGATCTTGCCATTTGTATTATTTCTAATTGGCCCCATTAAACAGAGATTAAATAAAAAATGACTTAATCTAATTATGTTATTCTTTTTTTTTTCCAAAAGCTCTAATAATTACCAAATATTGGGGAAAAACACAGTAATTTTGTTGCTAATCATTGTTGATTCTAAGTCTTCATCAGTAAAATAAATTATAGACAGATGATAGAGAGATATATAGATGATAGATTGCTGAAGGAGAGATATAAGCTGAATAGAATATAGATGGATATAGGTGATAAAGACACATGTAATAGATAAAAACATATTTACATGGTAGACAGATATAAATGAGAGAAAGAACAAATAAATGCCATTAGGAAAACAAAGGGCAAAATCATGATCTTGAGTATTTACTCTCTGAGTTTTCAAAATGTCAAAAATGATGGAATCCAAAAAAAATCAAGAAGGATCTGTGGTGGGTACGTAAAATGAATAAAAATTTCTTAATAAAGAAAAAAAGAATATATTGGCAAGGGTGTGAGAAAAGATTATTTATATGCTGAAGATAATAATAAAAAAGTGATGAACGTTCTGATTAACATCAAAGTTCCTCCTAAAATAAAAATAATTGTAGTGTATGAGATAGCAATCATAAGCTTGGTTATTTATCTGCAGGATGTTGCTTCAGTTCCATAAAGGATACACCCTCATGCTCACACTGACAGGAAAAACAATAGAAAAGATACATATAAAATTATGGCCCATATATGCTCAAGTAAGTTGATACTAGGAAAGTGCATATATAATTCAAAACAAAGAAGTTCCAGCCAAACAAGATATTCTATTATTTGTAACAAGATCAGAGACTCTGAAGGGTACACTGTTACATGAAATAAGCCAGGCATAGAGAGACAGAATCCATTTGACTTGGTTTTCACATAGAATCTGCAAAGCCAAGACCGGTAAACAAAGAGAGGACAAGGCTAGTGAGAGGAGCCTAGGCGAGACGGCTGGTGTGTGTGGTCACACTTACATGGGAGGCCTGTGATCTGATGTGATGTGCACGGAAATGACGATAGCTGAAATCATGAAACAGACATTCAAACAAGCTAAAGGAGAAAATTTGAAATACACTCCCCATAAATAATTACACAATGAATTGATGAGCATGATAATTATTTTCACTTGATAATGTGACAATTTATATTTGTATTGAATATTTCAAGCCTAAAATATACATAATCACAAACAAAATTTTACAAGACATATTAATGCCAACATCAAATTGCAATGACCTCTAGCATGTAACCACATTTTAAATCGATTATCAGGTATTTACATATTTCTTGGAAATGATGTTATGACTTTCATGTTTGTTATAATAAACTTATAATGATACTAACATATATTCTTCTGGCTTTTGCCATTTGCATATTGAGCTGTTGAAAGGAGATTCTGGAAGTCAGAGTTCCACTTCTAGACTCTGTTACCACAAGTATTTTGGGAATTTGAGTCCTACCTGCTTTGGCACTTCAAATATTTTTACTGTCTAAATAAATGTAACTTCTTTTATTTCAAACATTTTTCTTTTTTCTTTTTTCTTTTTTTTTTTTTTTTTTTTTTTTTTGGTTTTTCAAGACAGGGTTTCTCTGTGTAGCTTTGCGCCTTTCCTGGAATTCACTTGGTAGACCATGCTGGCCTTGAACTCATAGAGATCCGCCTGCCTCTGCCTCCCCAGTGCTGGGATTAAAGGCATGCACCACCCACCTCCAGCTTCTTTTCTTTAATTAGATACAGTCCCTTGCAAGAGAAATCCAAGAAGTTCATTGGGACCCATGGTCTGTGTAACTTTCTGTATTCTCAACAGATAAAATTACTCTCCACTTGTCTGGTACCAATTGCTTTTCATATACTGGAATCTCTGAAGGTAACTTCCATTATAAGTTTATGATACCAGATAATTGTTGAATTGTTGAAAGAAATGTAAGTCAAAGCTAAGTGTGTGTGATATGTGAACTTTTTCACAGCTTTTTAGATTTTGATATTTATCTCAAATCTTATTTTGTTTCTCAATTAAATGGTTGTTAGCTGTGGCAAGAAAAACATCATTGAGATGGTTAATTGAGATGGTTATTTGAGATGACTGTCAAGTTGATGAGATTTCTAATATCATTGTCTACAAGCCTCAGATCATATCTGTGAGGGATTATCTTTATTGGGTTAATTGGGAAAAGAAAACTCACACTCAAAGTAGGCAGAACCATGTTCTAGACTGTGGTCCTGGACTACATAACATTTGTAATCATAAATTTACAAAAATGATTCTATTTTACATAAAGTACAACATGAAGATATTGGTAATGTGAATTGCTCAATCTGAATTTATACGGTTTTCATGTGTAAAAAATGTATGCATGTATGTGTTATATAACAATATAAACATATATTAATCTGATTTGAATTCAACTTCCACATTAAATTGTTCAACCTAACAGAACAAACAAACAATACTTACTTTATATCAAAATAATTGACTGAATATTTTGGTCATTTGAGAAGAATGTATGAATATTTGATGTCAAATATTATATAACTATCAAATAGAGAACAAAATAAACATAAAAATTATTGACAAGCTCATACCACTATGTAAATCCCACATGTGTTTCACCAATGAGAAATAAGCAAACAGATCTTTGGGGACATAAAGCTCATAGACTTCAGTAGGTAGGTACTCCCCACTCATCTATTGAGAAATTTCCAATAGTCACACAGGCAGCACACACATGACTACAGGAAAGCAGTGTGCACAGGCACATACACTGAATAAAGGAAGGGATCATGTTCTTTCAGGAAAGTCGGATGGCACAGCATTTTATCAAATTCCAATAATTTTCAAGTGTGAGTTGTTTACCTCTATTGCTTTACTCTGGTATTTGTAGTCTGAAATTTAACACAGTGAACCTAACCTACTAAAAGCGAGAGCATGGGTGATGTTAGATGGTGCATTCATTTCTCAGGACTGTAACAGCAAGCTCCATCAAGGCGGTTGTTTGAAACAGGGGGATGTTTTTCTGTTTTACATCTTTTAACTGTTTACATATATTTGGTCAGATCTTAACCCATAAATATTGTAGGTAATTGAAGGGAATGGGATGGAATTTTTACATTTTTCGGTCTTTGTTTTCTGAATTGTTTTGTAATTATTGATATCAATAACATTTCTCTTCTCACAGTATAATGCATAGTGATACTAAAGTTGATGATGATGTAGTATCTCCTAAAGACTGTTCATTAATTTCCCAAGAATGTTTTCCCAAGTCCTTGGTACCTTCTTCCATTTTCTGTAATTCCTATGCTAGTACTTTCTTATTTCTGAAGTTATCTTTTCATCTTTTTCTCAGTAGATTCATATATACGTCTAAGGTGTGCACCCTTTGCTTAAGAAATAAGAAATCTCTTACAAATTGATATTCATGTCTTAATGATGATTCTGAGCAATGTGTGATCAGCTTCTCATTACTTTATAATGTCTTTCATCTCTGCCAAGGGATTTAGGCAATTCTCCTGTCTCTAGTCCCTTGGCTCAGTATGTAACAGCATATTTTTGCACAAATCTCAATAACAAATTTACCAAGGTTTCACCTGAATGAACTTCATCACTTCTTCAGAAGGAATTTTTAAATAATGACTACTGCTATTTCAATGATTATTTCCACAACAGTATTTATTTAGTTTCCTTTATGCAGAAAATAGCTTACTATTTCAATCCCATTTTAGTGGCCATATTAAGCATAAATACCATGCAACTTATCTATCCTTCAAAAGCGATCATTGTGTACCGCTAATAGTCTTGAGAAGCCTGTCACAAGTCACTAATGCATGCAGTTCCAGAAGTCTGCAAGGGTTTTTCACAAACTCAGCTGTCTGAGTTTGGCAAAAATTCTTTTGAATGGCAGCAACTAAAGTAAACTTATTTGTTCTCTAGACAGCTAGAGACCCAGCACTTACATTTTTAAGTATACTACAGTGACACAAAACAGACATACTGTGCAAAGGAAATATAGTGCTTATAGATAGGCAAGAATTAACTAGCAGAAGCATAACATCTGTGTTGAGCTAGTATCCACCCTCAAGCAAAATGCAGGGAAACAGATCTTTTTAGACATGTCCTTACTTCACAAATTTGAAAATGGGACCTCAAAAGCATTCCACTCTGGGATTGACAGCCTCAGAAAAAAAGATATTTCAATTACTTCAAGAGTTACAGCAAATCCAATTTGGAAGTAATTAGGTCAAAATTTGGTAGATTACAGCAAGTTCATCCTGATTCCCCAATGGTGGAGTTTTGCTCATTCTGACCAAGAATTGTAAGAAAACAAGGACAAAGAAAGATCTGGCAAGAGCGTTTTGATTGACTCTGTCATGTTTCCTAATGTCATGATTAAATACTGGACAAAAGCTATTTAAAAGAGAGTTTGCTGTGGCTCAGAGTTAGAGGGGACTGTCCATCATAGTGGAGACAGTCAGGCAGTAGGGGTGTGAGGCACCAGCTCATGGATATCCACAACGAAGTAGAGAACTATGATTGCTGAGGATATCTAGCTTTCACCTTTTTATGTAGTCCAGGACCACAGTCTAGAACATGGTTCTGCCTACTTTGAGTGTGAGTTTTCTTTTCCCAATTAACCCAATAAAGATAATCCCTCACAGATATGATCTGAGGCTTGTAGACAATGATATTAGAAATCTCATCAACTTGACAGTCATCTCAAATAACCATCTCAATTAACCATCTCAATGATGTTTTTCTTGCCACAGCTAACAACCATTTAATTGAGAAACAAAATAAGATTTGAGATAAAGGTAGAATAATTATAGATTATAACTCATGGTAACTTGAAGAAAAATCAGAGATATATATAAACACACATATAAATATATATATATATATATATATATACATACATATAAATATTTTATATTCTATGTACACACATATTAATATATTATCTTGCATTGAATATGTTATTATTAAATACATGTAATGAAAATGTACGAATTGCAGTGTGCTACATTGTTCCTTTGTCAACTTACATAATATCAAAATTAGTTTCACTGATGGTATCCAATTTATACTACCTTGTACAAGATTGTAACAATATACATTTCTAATTTAAAGTTTCTAATTCTTCTTTAAACAAACTTATGAATATCATTTCATAGGAAAATTTCACAGAGGACAAGTGATTACATGTGCCCCTTTGTTATTATATACTAAAGCTGATTAGAAAAATCTATTTATTTTCCTTTTGTATTTTGTTTTTTTATTAAGGAATTTTTTATTCATTTTACAAACCAACCACAGATTCCCCTCTCTTCCCTCCAGCCTTCCCCCCAACCCATCCCCCATTCCCTCCACCAACAAGAAATATGACCTCCCATGAGGAGTCAGCAGAGCCTGGTACATTCAGTAGAGGCAGGTCCAAGCCCTCCCCCTGCATCAAGGCTGTGCAAGGTGTCCCACTATAGATAGTGGGTTCTGAAAAGCCTGCTCATGCACCAAAGATGGATTCTGATCCTACTGCCAGGGGATAATCAAGTCCGAGTAGTTATACAAACCTTTTGTAGTCCATTTACTTGTGTTTGAATTATATGACTTGTCTTTCAATTGTGGTCTTAAACTTCTGTCTTACAAAATTCACAAAGATGAAGGCTCTGTGATGACTATTAGGGTATGCACTGATCTGATTACTGGGGTAAGCCAATTTAGGTACCCTCTCCACTATTGCTAGTCATCCTTGTGGGTTCCTGGGAATTTTCTAAGCACCAGGCTTCTCCCTTACTCCATAATGTCTCCCATTTTCTTGTTTATTGTTCTGTTTGAAAGTTCAGTTTATTGTAGACATTTTGCAGGTTTTTTGGTCATAACTTAGTGAAGATTTGGATTAAATGAGTTTAATTGTCCATTTCTATGTCAAAGTTGTATCTAAGAAAGGGATAATTTTAATGTTAGAATAAACTGAAGTTGATTAAAAATAATAAAGGCAAACTGGCTCAAGTCTAAGTCTGTTTTGTTCAGTATTTCCAACGAGAAACATCTTAAAGGCTAATGTTTGACTAACAATTGCAGCTCATGTCTAGCTGGAAGAGGTTTGGATGGATTGGACTGGGCATGTTTATAGTTAGCTAATCTTGTACTGCTGGTCTGGAGGCCATATCATTCATGACAGTCATGACAAAGCTTCTACTTACTATTATTTCCACAGTTAGAATTAGCTGCTCATTTTACTTGATGTATCCAAAGTATACCACTGAGTATTTATTGGTAGGCATTACTAAGTCAGACTTGTGCTTTGAATCTGAATATCATAAAGTCTTATCAAAGCTAAACTATCAACCCAAACTCTGCTCTAAACCTGGTACTTGATGGTCAAAAGCAGGTAGCTTGCCAGAAGAGCAACTCTGAGTGATGACAAAGGCGCCTTGTCTTTGATGGCCTTGTCACATCTTCCAGCATTCAAACTTACCCCTTCATTGTATCCCTTTTCCATTGCCATATCCATCCCTGAAGCCCATTGTAAGCACTGATATTTTCTAAAGCAATGTCTTGATCTCACTTGGCATGTACTGTCTGTCATACCCATGTCTCTTTCTTTAACTTCTCACTACAACTTTTAGAAACTGGAGTTAAAGGAATCTGTAGTTGATCATGTATAAATGATAACTGGGTACTCTTACTAGTTCCAGCTTTCAAAATAGACAGAAAAGTATAGGTTTCAAATCCATGAATTACTGGTGGTGGTGACACCCATTCATGTATGGTTGTATGGTATTTATCATCTAAATAGCAGTAGAAATATCTAACTCCTTTAGTACCATGCCCTTAAATCTGTCACTACATCTCTACCATTTGATAAGCAACAGGACACTGCCTGTATGAAAAGGGCCAACATAAATGCCATTTCTTGTTAAAGATGTCTGTAGGTTGGCAGTTAATGCTTAAGTTTGCCAAATAGCCCTTCCAAACTTTTTCTTGTAAAATATACACAAAATAAATGAATCTACATAAACAAAAAAATCTAAGTGTAAAATTCCCATGTTATGTACTGAAATGCCATGGCATCCATTATTATGTATAATTAGCATACACTAATAAAAATGGATAAATACTTAAAAATTGAAAGAGGTGATGTTATTTACAAACAGTGTGGTGTTTTGAATTATTATTGAATTGTACAACAGCAAATGAGTAAATGTGATGCATGCAGTATGTTCTTAGATTCTGCTGAATGTATGTTTTAATTCTACTTCAAATAATACAAAGACAATGACTGTCTGTAACCAAAAAAAAAAAAAAATCAAAATGTAAAGTCCCACATTCTGTACTAAGATGCCACAATGAAGTGGGTGTATTTTTCAAAGCATATTCACATGTCTTATCTATAGACTAAAGTAGTTCTTTACTATTTTACAGGGTTGACTTGAAAATGCATTAAGGGCAATAATCTAGACAAAGACTCACTACATGAACAGCACAAAAACTGTAAATGTATGAAGGGAGGGACATACCAAAGCCAAATTGTTTTCAATGGAAGTGGAGCATTTAAAATTAGATAGATCTTTATTCTGAACTCTATAAAAACCCACACTCCCATGCATAAACCCACAAAGACACATTACACCTGTGCATAATTAAAACAATGAAAATAAAAAGGTTTAAAATAAGTTGCAAGGTCTTTTTTAACATTGAAATTCATTTTTAAGGCATCAAAGGAAAGAAAAAATACACAGAAAATGGTGTATAAACTTTGTTGCAACTGTATAGTGAATGACGAATGAAAGACAGGCAGAACAGTGAACAGAAGTAGCAAAATCTATATGGTTATACCTAAAATGGTATTTGTAACAGTCATGAGCTAGGCAGTTAATAAATACAAGACTGCTAGATAGAAAACAGATGCCAGATACATTTACATTTGATAATAAAATGAATGATATATGGTAAAATATGGACAGCTAATATGTGATAGATAATGGGTAGATGACAGATAAGCAGGTTGACAGGTGACAGAAGATGGATAAAGCTGTCAGTAGCAGGTGGCATACCAGTATAATTACAAAAGTATCATTTCCTTCTGTAAACAACTTATAAAATCTTAGCCTTGTACAACCAATTAATGTATTTCCATTTGCAATTCCTTCTCTAGGGATTCATGTGTGTTTTCAAAGTTTTGATCTCACATGAGTTCACAGAAATACCTTCTAGTTTGCTTTTTGTACTTTTACATTTCCATGAACAATTTTTATTCTTCAAATAGCATTCATAATCACTACAAAACTGACTACAATGATCACTTTAATTTACACATCTACAAACAGAAGAGTCATTCACTCTTCAACAGTTCCCAATATGGTCATGAACCCTTTACTAAATATCCTACTATAAGATGATCACTGAATGAACTTCTAATAAAGACTTTCTTAACTGCAATGACAATAATGATATGGACAATGAAGATCATTGTTTTCTTCAATTCTACACATGTAAGCATCACCAGGAGAGCTTGTTAAAGCAAAGATTCCAGACCCAATGGCCCACAATTTTAACTCAGCTGCACTATTACATTTTTAATAAGTTCCCAGAAGATGTTTCTAGACAGCAAACCCTTCTCTGTATATTCATGAGAGAGGTGCAAATCAGTGCCGTATATATGTTTCTCTTGTTTTGTATCATTTACTGACATTAAATTGGAAAGGACCCAATGATTCTGAGTGGAAAGATGATTTATATGTTTCAACCCATCATATACTAAAAAAAATAAAGATCAACCCTTTTCCTGAAAGCCATGAATATCTTGATATGTATATATATATATATGTATATATACATATATATATGTATATATATGTGTGTGTGTGTGTGTGTGATATGTACATATATATATGTGTGTGTATGTAAATATATATGTGCATATATAAAGCTATTTACTCTCAAAATAAATATGGAAAATAATTTATAAAGAGATTGTATACATTTAAAAATTCATGTATTTAATAACAGATATAAGATTTTCCTACATTGCATGCTCTTAGCTATTTATTGTTATTCAATTTTGCATAGTAGTTATTTAAGTACACAATATTTAATCTCCATACTTATATTGTAATACAAGTTAATAGATAATTTTTTGCAAAACCAGAAACAATTTTTTAGAATATTTCAAAGTCCTATAACATTGATGAAACTTTGAATTTGCCCTTTTAGTCTTTACAACTGGAAAAACATAAATTTTCATTGTTTTAGGCCCTTGTTGCTGATTAGATGAGATGGTTCTACAGAAGAAGCATTAGCTGCTCCATAAGACCTGTGCAACTGATGATGTTGGCACTGAATTTAGGCTATCCAATAATACTTTCTGGAATTTGTGGTAAGAGTGTATGCAAAATAGAACTGTAGTTTCAAACTTCCAAATTATGAGTACTGTCTTTGTAGCAATAGATACAGCAGAAATTATTATCATATGGAAAAGAGGTTGGAATGAGAGAGTAAGCCAATTTTGGAAAGGGACATTAGATACCGTTGGTAAAGACTTGCATGTCCATGAGAAAAGCACTGATAGTTGGAAAAAATGTATATAGTAACAAAATGCTTTATTGAAACATTGAAGGTCATTAATAGGGAATCCAGAAGATAAGTATACAGGTATTCCACTAGACTCTTCCCAAAGACAACAGAGTTCCTTTTGTGTGGTAGTGACACATGTATCTGAAAGAATACTTTAAAGGATTTGGTTCCAGAAGGTTCACGTCATCATTATGACCCCTGCAATCCAGGTACAGGGGGATGTTCAGCCAGAATAGATAGTTTGTAGGAGTGTGAATAAAAGAGGACTCTTCACCATGTGGCTGACAAGAAGCAGAGAACCCAGGGAGGGACCAGGTACAGTATATTGAGACCTACATCCTTCATCTCAAAAATCTGAAGCATCTAGACCTCCCCCAAATAGTGCTATCAACTGGGAACCAATCTTCAACACATTACAATATTTAAGAGGTACTTCCTATCAAAGTATAATGAGGTTATAAGGCAATGTTCAACTATTAAGCATCATTTTGGGAAAACATGTTTTTAGGAATCTTGGCAAGAAATAAATAACACTTAGACAAATACTATAATCAGAACATAAAGATTTAGCCTAAAGGCAAAGAAGTTGAGAATGATCCAAAATCCTGTGTTGAATGTAGGGATTGAAGACTCTATCACAGAACATCTCAGTGATATGATCGTCAATGTGAAGACCAGCTCTTTCAAGCAATAAACCTCCTGAAAGTCTTAAACAGGTCATGTCCTCATAGATTTTTCAGGAGTTCTAAGGTATAAAAGAGCTTTTAAAAAATCAATTGGGTTTGATTTTGCCTTGTGGAGTACATTTTAATTTGATATAAGAGGCTGCCAGTCTTTTAAAGAAATTATATTAAATTGCATGGGAAAAAAATGTCAAAATCTGTTGGTTTGTTTTGTTTTGTTTTGTTTTGTTTTAAGAGGATTTTGTACCCATCACAAGCTGCAGATAGGATGGTAAGATGCTGGGCGAGAAAATGCCTTGTTAGAAAAGGAGGGAGGGTATAGAGGGTGAAATAAAGAAAGAACACAGGTCACTGGGCTAGATCTGCAGCAAATCATCCCTGAGCAATGCAGTTGGGCTAATGAGGGAGCTGTCACTGTATTCAGGGGAGGAATGTCAAGCAAGCTGCTGGACACAGAGGATACAGGAGAGGTTCTTTCTCCTTTCTGGAGACTGTGGGGTTCTTGACTTCAACTGGATGTTTTGTTTCCATATATTACAATGTAAGACTTCTTACCAACTTCTCCTATGGTTGTTATTGTTATCAATTTAAAATGATGGTTTTCAGAGTAGTTCAGTTATTCACAACTTTCATGTAGTTGTGTTTTTATTATTAGAACATAATGGAAGCAGATGCAGAGATCCACAGCCAAGCACCAGGCTGAGCTCCAGGAGTTTAGTCAAAGAGAGAAGAAATTCTATCAGCAAAGGACATCAAGGTCATAATCAGGAATCCTACAGAGACAACCAAACCAAACTAGTGGGAACTCATGAACTTTAGACCAACAGCTGTGGAGCTTCCATGGGACTAGACTAGGTCCTTTGCATAAGCAAGACAGTTGTTTAGCTTGACCTGCTTAAGGGATCCCTGACAGTGGGATCAGGATTCATGTCTGGTGCATGGGTGGGCTTTTTGGAACCCACTGACTAAGTTGGGACACCTTACAAAGCCTTGGTGCAGTGCAAGGGGCTTGGACCTGCCTCAGCTGAATGTACCAGTCTCTGCTGACTCCCCATGGGAGGCCTTGCCTTGGAAGAAGTAGGAATGGGTGGTGCTTTGGGGGGAAGGCTGAGGGGTGAGAGGAGGAAGGGGAGGGAGATCTGTGATTGGTATGTGAAATGAATAGAAAATTTCTTAATACTAAAAAAAATCTAAAATTAAATAATTAAAAATGTAAAAAGAAGTGAAAAAATACAAATATTTTTAAAATTGTAATTAAAGAAAAGCCTCTTGTTAAAGTTTATGAGGTTTGCCATTGTTCATATCGGGAAGCATAGGATGCATAGCAAGTGCTCTGTTACCTGAAAATGAAGTTTCTCTGCAGTATGTTTATATGACTTAATTTAGAGTTAGGAAAATTCACCTAAATGTGCAGCTTTAAAAAGTTACTTTTCACGCTTGATTAGTGTTTATTTTTAAAACTTATAAATCATTTGCAAGAATTAAAATCAATCAAGAATTATGCATTAAAGAAATCATGTCTCAACACAATTTTAGTTTCAACACACTCAGAACCATGAAGAATGCACTTCCAGCCACTTTATCTCCTTTAAATAGTAATCTAACAGTATTTTATACACTTGCTTGCAGATAATCCTCGGAAACGCAAATACATTATTTTTGAGTATATTCACATAAAAGTTACTATTTATTAAATTGGAAGTATTTATTCTGTCCTTGTGTTAAGAAATATGTTCCTTATCTAAGGTGGGTGAATACAGAGTTACATAAGTAAATATTATGATTTATCAGGTACGTTTACTACAAGAATCTAAAATCAGTATGAGACAAAATGACACACAGAACCCAAAACCCATAGACACACACATAAACATGCAGACACACATGCACCCACAATAGACGCAGACCCACACACATGTGCAACTGTCTTCAGATATTTGATTTAACAAATGCATTAAGAACCTTACAAACATGACAGATAATTTAAAAATACTATTATACATTGACTCATTAATATGCATATTTACTATATTTAAAGTGTGACTAAATAATTCAAAATATTTTGTTCACTTAAAAGTGACAAAGTTAAATTCATTACATACTAACATAAAAATACTTTTAGTAAAAACTACCACATTTTCCAAAAGCAAAACAAAATCAAGCAGAGAGGTAAAATTGTACTCCATTTTTTACAGTTCATTTAAACATACATTAAAGTTAATTACAACTACATATATCTTCTGTAAATGGTATCTGTGAGCATTAATTTTACTTGATGTATATGAGAAAGGGAAGAGTGTCATAATAATCTCCATGTAGTTTCAGATATTGTTTTCAGCATGAGACCAAAACCAAACTGGAAGTAGTTTCTAAAGGTGTAATTATAATGAATCTAAAAACATAATGAGTTTTTACACTTTCAATTTAAGCTTTCTGTTTAATTTCAAGTGCTCCTTATGCTTTTCTGTAATCATGTGTCTGTTATTTTCAATATATTGTTTGATGGAGTTATTAGTGTATTTTGAAATTTTCATATTTATTATATAATATGAAATGCTTTTAGTATCACTACAGTCTTAAACAAATGGACTAAAAGTGAGATAATGAAAGCAATTCTATTGTAACTGTCAATATAAATTATAAAAGTTAGTGCAAGACAATGTCATGAATCCTTTAAAAACTGAAGTGAGCACAAATAAATAAAAAGATGTACCAGGTTTTTAAAATTTAAAACGTATCATTATGGGGCTAGTGATATGGCTCAGCAATTAAGAGCTGCTCTTCCAGCAGACCACGGTTTGACCGTAATGAAATACAAACTTCATCCTGTGTGGTTTATACCAAAGAATGATTAGTCAGAAAGCAAACATCTTCCCTGGTTTAGGACTTTTTCATTTTTTTTTTTAACTTTTAACGCACATGACATGAATACCAAATGGGGAAGGACAGACAGACTCTTCAGTACGTATTACTGGGAAAATAGAATTTCTCAGCATACACACACACACACACACACACACACACACACACACATACAAACTATACCCTTACATCACACCTGAAATGTTATAAATACCATGGAAAGCCCAGAACAATCAAGTTACTCAAAGAAAACACAGGGGAAGTTGCTGTAACACAAGTAATATGAATGATATTTGGGGATTGAGCACCAGAATATAATCAAAGCAACCCTGACAAATAACCAAACAGAATAATTCACAACAGCAAATAAATAAAGAAATTATATACAGAATGGAAACATTTATCAGTTTGATAAATTTCAATCAACTCATTAGTAAAAACACAAACTGATGAAAATTTATACTCTGATTTCTCAAAAAGCAGTAAAAAATGATAAGCAAATATATAAAATTATGCTTAACATTACAGATTTTTATCTAAATGCAAATCAAAACCATAATGAAACATCACATTACTACTTAATAGAAATGGCCAATATGAAAAAGACAAATGATTCCAATTATCATTGAGGATAAGGAGAACAGAGGCATGTACACACATTACATCTATTAGTGAAAACAGACATAATATAGATCCTAAGAAAAACATTATGGTATTTTGCCAAAAATATAAAAAATGAACTAATATGTGATTCAGCAATCCAACTTCTGGGCATAGAACCAATGATATAAAACCTACAGAACAAAGGGATCCCCAAGTCTATTCCAGAATGAATTATATTTACAATTGCCAAACTAAGAAATCAGGTTATATGGAAGAGCTGTGCCCATTAGTCAACAGTCTATGGCAGCATGAGTGGGGGGAAAGATGGCCCCTCTCCCCACACATCAATGCCTGAGACAGGTGCAAGAGTTGGCCCTGAGGTCATATGAGCAGGAGAGCTGACCTGGTCCCTCATCTGCTGCAGCACTCAGTACAGTGGCCCCTACATCGCACGTGGGTAATTCATTAGAGCTGGCATTGAAAGGCGGATGTGTTGGAGACTGACCCTCAAGACATGAAAGCAGAACTGGCCCTGCCCATTGCTCATCTATGCAAGGGGTGAACTAGCCAGCAAAATGATGAAGATTTCACCCTGGTGGTGAAGAAGGGGAAGCTGGTGGGCTGACCAACAAACCCACTACTCAGACCCAGAACCAGGGATATATGTTGATTTCTCCAATATTCACCCCATCAGAGCTCTACTGGAACATGGTATGTGTGTGTATGTGTGTGTGTGTGTGTGTGTGTGTGTGTGTGTGTGTGTGTGTGTGTGTATGCACACACACCCTGAGGACCCAGGGATGCAGGATCTCCATGACATCATGACATAGGTCAGCAAACAGGATGTTCAGGAAGAGGCCCACTAATGGCTCAGAATTGACCATTGACAGGGTAGCAGAGACTGGGGCCTCAGATCAGACCAATGACTCTTTGTGATGAATGTCTGCAACATAAAAATGTATGGATAAAAAAAAATTACTGCATGACTCATTGTATTAAACCACTACAGGTCCATGACCCGATTATTATTATTATTATTTCTTCCTTTCCTCCTCTTTTATCTCTTAAATTTTCTTTTGTTTTATTTGGGTTGGGGAATGAAGAGAGATGGGTGGGATTGGGAGGCATGATGTGAAAGACACCAAGAACAAACAAAAAGAAAGTTGAAAAGAAGAAATCAAGCTATGCTTATGTTTCTGTCAGTGGAGTAACAACTAAACCAAACTATAGTGATACTTTATTTGTATTGAAATGTGGTTTTATTTGTATGTCAATAAAGTTGCCTTGAAGTCAGAGCAAGCCAGAGCAGAAGCTGAGCAGTAGTGGGGCACACCTTTTATCCCAGCACTTGGGAGGCAGAGCTAGGTGGATCTCTGTGTGTTCAAGGACACAACCAGCATGGCAGACACATGCCTTTAATCTCAATACCAACCATAGAAGACCTGGAGGTCTGTACAAACAGGCAGTGACAAGGAGGTCATGTGGCTGGGTTTACAACCAATGAGAAAACAGAACAGAAAGTCTTTAAATAGACAGGACGCACAGAAGTAGGTCTCTTGAGGAGAGGAAAAACAGCAGAAGCAGTGAAGGGTAAGGTTTTCCACTCTTGCTCTGACCTCGTGGTTTTTAACTCTGCAATTGGTTCTGTGTTTCTTATTTAACAAGCCGGTTACATCTACACCAAACACAGTCTGCAAACACAGGAAGGTTAATGTTGTGAATTTTATAGTATCTAAATCACATTAATCTTAGCATTTAAGAAGATCTATGAATGATTGTCTTGATTATAAGAAGACCCAGTTACCTGTGGACAAGCTCATTCTCTGATTATCACAGATTGTACACAGAGGAAAAGGTGAAATGAGTCTGCATTCCTGATGAATTCAGCATAATACTGCATCAAGCTCTTGCCGAAATGCAGAATGTCTTCAACTCTGAGCTATTAAGAAATCTTACTCACTTAAGTTGTTTTTATCATCGTAATGGTAAAAAGAGAAACTCAGACAACACACAATGGGGTTTAGTTATGAAAATTAGGAAACAGAGTCATTGTGCCAACATGGATTATCTTGCATGCAGTGTCTTATATGTATTTAGCAAGGTAAGAATTACAAATACAGTTTAATTGTCATACACATACAATCTAAAAGTAGAGAGTTTTTGTAGATAGCGGAAGTGAAAAGGTGTTTCCCAGAAGCTGAAGTAAACTTTGGGAGGTGTTAAGGTAAATGATCCTAATTCAAGGTAGGAGCTGCGGGCACCTTTTCGGCCTGCAGTGTCTCAGATTCACTAAGGAACTGAGAACTTAATCTTCCAAAATGTCAAAAAGACCATCTTATGCCCTACCTCCCACCCCAACTCCTGCAACACAAATGCCCAGCACACCAAGGTTTGTGGGATACAATCCATACAGTCATCTCGCCTACAACAACTACAGGCTGGGAGGGAACCTGGGCACCAACAGCCGGGTCACGGCATCCTCTGCTATTACGATTCCAAAGCCTCCAAAGCCACCAGATAAGCCGCTGATGCCCTACATGAGGTACAGCAGAAAGGTCTGGGACCAAGTAAAGGCTTCCAACCCTGACCTAAAGTTGTGGGAGATTGGCAAGATTATTGGTGGCATGTGGCGAGATCTCACTGATGAAGAGAAACAAGAATATTTAAATGAATACGAAGCAGAAAAGATAGAGTACAATGAATCTATGAAGGCCTATCATAATTCCCCTGCATACCTTGCATATATTAATGCAAAAAGCCGAGCAGAGGCTGCATTAGAGGAAGAGAGTCGACAGAGACAGTCTCACATGGAGAAAGGAGAGCCTTACATGAGCATTCAGCCTACTGAGGGCCCAGACGATTATGATGATGGTTTTTCAATGAAGCACACAGCCACCGCCCATTTCCAGAGAAACCACTGCCTCATCAGTGAGATCCTCAGTGAGAGCGTGGTACCTGATGTGCGGTCGGTTGTCACAACAGCTAGAATGCAGGTCCTCAAGCGACAGGTCCAGTCTTTAATGGTTCACCAGCGAAAACTAGAAGTGGAACTTCTTCAGATAGAGGAACGACACCAGGAGAAGAAGAGGAAGTTCCTGGAAAGTACGGATTCCTTTAACAATGAACGGAAAAGGTTGTGCGGTCTGAAGGTGGAGGTAGACATGGAGAAAATTGCAGCTGAAATTGCACAGGCGGAGGAACAGGCCCGCAAAAGCCAGGAGGAGAGGGGAAGGAAGCAATGGAGCAAGCCAAGCGCAGTCAGGGCGGCAGGAAGAGCAAGGGGCAAACAAAGCGAGGAGAAGGACGAGGAGAACAGCCCCATAGAAACAGAGGAGACACACCTTGAAGAGACGACAGAGAGCCAACAGAATGGTGAGGAAGGCACGTCTACTCCTGAGGACAAGGAGAGTGGGCAGGAGGGGGTGGACAGCCTGGAGGTGGAAGGGACCAGTGACAGTAACACTGGCTCACAGAGCAACAGTGCCACAGTGGAGGAGCTGCCCACAGACCCCACGCCAGACGACGAGAAGAAGGAATGAGTGTCGCCTTGTTTGTGTGTCGCAAACCTTTTTTAATTAAAAAAATAAAAGGAGGTTTTTTTGGTTTTCATGGTGTTGTGTGGTCTGTGTATTAATTATTTCCTTTTCCATTAATACCACCATAGTGTTTTCAACCATCAACATCGTAGCCCAATGACAGGCACATACCTTTCTTAGCTTTTTGGAAATGGCTCTTTCCTTTGGATACTGTTGGTAGCTCTCAACTTCTGAAGCCTCAGAACTGAGATTAATCGAGAAGACACCCAGCTCTTTTCAAGAATTACCTTCGATGCTGCAGAATCTACTCTTACAAATGCCTTCCTTCATCTCACTTGGGTGCTCTCCAAAGCCATAGCTTTAAACCTTCCCAGCCCTGTCTTGTGTACTTGTATAGAGGACCTTTTGGAAAACATCCTGTGAGAATGTTTGTTCACTTACCCTCTTTTGTTTCTAATGTCAGATACCAGGAGTTCTCTTACAGGATAGACTGTAGCCTGAAACTAACTACACATAGATTGGACTGGTGCAGAGATGTCTCCATGGTGGGATAGTTGCTAGTGTGAATAGTCCTTAAAGTGAGCACAGTGCGTGTACATTATAATGATTTCATTCTAGGTAATATGGGATGTGTTCTGGGAAATTCATCCTTACTGTACAAGGGAAAGAAATACTTTTTTACCAGGTTGGTTTTCCAAAGATATGAAAGATAAGAAATGGAATATTCTTTTGGTTTTTTTTGAGACAGGGTTTCTCTTTGTTTATTTGGCTGTCCTGGAACTCACTCTGTAGACCAGGCTGGCCTTGAACTCAAAGATCTGCCTGCCTCTGCCTCCAGAGTGCTGGAATTAAAGTCCTGTGCCACCACACCCAGTGGAATGGAATATTCTTATAATGGACTACAAACTTCAAAATGATTAGCTCATTCCAAAAGAAAAACAGAAATGACGTTTATCCACTTGAACATGTTTTGCAGTAATGAAAACCCTAAGGCTTGAGATTCCATAGATCAGAGCCTACCTTTTTGATAAGCCCTTAGTAGACTTAGAGACCAGAAACAAAATAGTTGTTTGTGGTGTATGCTTCCTAAAACCTAGAATAGATTTTTACTGAATAGTGGTATATATGCTGGCATATGTTTCTTAAAGATCCAAACATAATAAAGAAATGAAGACAAAAAAAAAAGATATGTCATACAGTATACTAAGGGTAAAAATGATATCTCATGACATTGAGAAATGCTTAGAGAATAGATGCTTGATATTCAATATATGATCTACAGTTAACAACATAGTGCAATTTGAACAGAACTGAGTGTATGTTATTTTCAACAACGTAAGTGATAATGATACAAGGTAAAAAATAGCCAAATGTAGTTACTTTAATTATTTATATTGTACAAGGGAAACATATGAAATTTAATTTTTAAGTACAAATTAAACCAGAAAGTGATGGATTATAGTTAAAAAAATAACTAGTATAATATCTAATTATAACTTATGTTTTATATATAAATAATCATATTTTGATGAAACAAATTACCAGCAATGTTTCAATGATATTCACACCTTAAAATAAAATGGCAAGTCGATCAAGGGACCAGCAAGATGACTCGGTTTAAAGGTTTATGTTTAAGCCTGAAGACCTGAGTGTACTTCCTGGTGCCCAGTTGTGGGAAGAGGAGAACAAAGTCCTGTGAGTAGTCCTTTGACATCCCCACACATGTTCTGGTATGTGAACAACCATATAAACTACATAAATACATATAGAAATTTTAAAAACAGTTAAAATTGTTATACATATCAACTGTGGTTAAAAATTACTAGCCTTATAACATGTTTAACTAAAAGATACTGGATCTATTAGAACATTTTCAACAAAATAATTAAAAATATAATATTTGACATTAAAATATAAATTAAATAAATAAAAATGTGTTTTATTATTCTCATTTTCAACATTTATTTGTATTGACTACTGAAGTTCATTTTTTTCTAATTAAACAGCATGTAAATAAAAATGTATTATACTTTTAAAATAGCAAATATTATATTTGGAATATTTTTAAACAACAGTCTACTGCCCTTATGAGAACTAAAAATTTCTTATGAGTTGAAATATAAAATTTATTTCTATCTCACTAATACAGAATTGAGTATAAAATGTGTATATGAATGCTAAAAGAATTAAGAATACATAAATGCTAAATTTTGTTCTATCTTTCTCTTATGACAAATATATTATTGATATCAGGAGCTTTGGTTTGTGGATATCTGCATATGTGTACACATGTGTATATGTGTGTGGTTTATGTCTACACACATGTATATATGGTTTTGTGTGTGTGTGTGTGTGTGTGTGTGTGTGCATGTGGAAGAGGAGCTATTGAGTCTTCTTCACTACTGATTTTATCTCTTGAATTTCATCGTTTATTGATTGGCTAGGCTAGCTGAGCCAGGATTTCTCAGGATCTGCTTGTCTCTCCACACACCTCTACTCCCTAGTACTAGGGTAGCTGACATATGCCACTACATCAGGTCCTCCCTCACGTTGAATAGCAGGTACTTTGTTGAATAATCCATCTCCTCACACCAAGAAATATATAATTTCAAAGAAGTTCTTATTCCAAGATGAATTTACAAATAATGAGATAATTTTTATCAGATTTATCAAAAATGACAATGAAGTGAATGTAGATGAAATTCTGGACAGTCTTAGTAAATAAGAAACACAGAGCCAAATACAGAGGAAATAGCCAAATAGAACAGAGCAGTAGCCAGGACTAGCTTTAGTTTACCACCAGCAGCAGCTTCCCCAGAGCACTTCTTCCTGTGGGACTTGTGTTTTTGTTGCTTTCCTGTTCTGCCTTCTCATTGGCTCTAAGCCCAGCCACATGACTTTCTCATCACTGCCTACATATACAGACAGACCTCCATGTCTCTATGGTTGGTACTGGGATTAAAGGTTCATGTCATCATGTTTGACTGTGTTCTTGACCACACAGAGACTCTCTCTGCCATGTGATCAGATTAAGGGTTTGTGCTACCACCACCTGACTCTCTTTATGGATCTCTTTGACCTCTGATCTTCAGGCAACTCTATTTATTAACATAGAAACAAAATCACATTTCAACACAAATAAAATATTACCATAAGTGAACAAAAAATAATATTCCAAAATTTGAATATAAAATTCAGAATATTTTAAATTTAATTTTGCAATCTAGTTACAGTCGAATTTACTAGACAACAGGAGAAATTTCTTCAGTCAAAAAGTAGTGGCTTTAGTCTTTATGTCTCCTAAGAGAGAAGAAAGCCAGTTAATAAACTTATATTATCTTTATAAATATATAGAAACTTTCAATAAAGTATGTTCTCTTTAAAAGAAATACATGGAAAAAATCCAAAAACAGCAACAACAACAACAACAAAAAAAAACAGATTACAAATTTGTTTATTTTTAAAATGTCTGTTTTCTTCTTTTTTAAATTTATTCTTCTCTCATACAATGCACCCTGAATACAATCTTCTTCCCTCCCTCCACTCCTCCAATTTCTCTTCACTTCCTCTCTCCCCCAGATGCACTTCTCCTCTGTTTGCCTCCAAAAAAGAACAGGCCTCCATGGGATATCAACGAAACCTAGCATAGCAAGTTACAACACAACTAAACACAAGTGTTCATTTCATTGGAAGGCTGGATGAGGCAACCCAGTAGGCCAGTAGGTGGGAGAGGGTCCCAAGTGCAGACAGATGAGTCAGAGACACTCCCACCTCCACCGCTAAGAGTTCTACAAACAAACACCAAGCTAACAACCATAGCATATATGCAGAGGACCTGGAACAGACCCATGTGGCCCCCATAGTTGCTGGCTCTGCTCCCTATGAGCCCATACTAGCCCTACTTGGTTGATTCTGTGGGATATGATCTCCTGTGTTCTCAAACCCTCCCTTTTCTCCTTTGGGTTCTCAAGATCTCAATAGAGATCTCCAATTTGCTCTCTCTTTCAGGCTAATGTTTGCCTGTGGGTCTCTGCATCTACTTACAACAGAGGAAGCCTCTGATGCTAATTAGGCTAGGCGCTGATATATAAGTATAGCAGAATATAGTTAGGGATCCTTTCACTGATTTTTTTTTTTTTCTTTCTAGCATAGGCCACTGGGCTATCCAGTGTCCAGTGCCTAGTAAACCAGGCAGTGTCTGGCATGGGCTCCCTCTCCTTCAGTTGACTCCAAATGAGTCATTGGTTGGCCACTCCCACAAATCTTTGTCTTCTTAAGAGTGAGAGAAAGAAGTGGAGCTGGAAAGCTGTTGAATTGGGGAGGATCCAGGAGGAGATGAGGAAGAGGAAACCGTGATCAGAATATATTGTGTGAAAAAAAAATTAAACTTATAAAAATAAAACAATGGAAATATAAATATTGAGGGGGAATAAACTAGAGTGTGTGATACAGCAGAGAACAAAGCTAGCGTGCTTGAGAAAGCAACGCATTTTTTCTTTCAACCATCCACACATGAAACAACAAACAGTTCAGCTACTCTATTACCTAACAAGAACAACTAAATAGGAAGAGCTGTGGTGCCATGGGTGTGCCTGGGGATGAAAAGTGTGGCGTGTCCGGAGTTCACTGCCATTACCCACCTAAGTAATGAGCACGTGCGGAGAGAAAAGACTGTGGGAGTTCAAGGAATCCCCAGGGAAAGGGTGAAGAAAGAATAGACATGGATGACCATCTCTTGAAACTTTCTCTTTAACAAAAAGGAATTTTGTAAGAAAATTCTGTACTGAAGAGATACTGTGTGTGTCCTTAAGCTTAACATTTCAGCACTGAAAGCTGAATAAGTGGGTGGGTGGGGGGGACCCTCATGGTAACTGAAAATAAAATCATTAAATTTTGACTCAAAGTCAGCAGTAGAAAGCAGTTTTAAATTCAAGAAACAATTACAGATGAACTTGCACTTGGCTTAAGATTATACTTAAATACATTGATAATCCCATAATTATATATAGTGTATCTAGGTTTTAGCTAAGCAAACTGAGATACACTAGATGCCTTTTCTTTGCAATGAAAAGTATTTTTTGAATATTAAAAGACTAAGTAAAAGGAGAAGGCACGTTATAAGGATTAAATATCCGTGACTCACTGAAATACATCCTTGTCATCATAGTGTGCAACTGTATGTCAGTGTGTGGAAAGTGAGCTACAGAGACTCAGCATGGCCACTCACACAGGGAGTCGCAGCCCTGGGGAGGAAGAAGCCAAGAAGATCTTGAGATCAAGGAAAGTCAGAGCAATATAGTGAGAATCTGCCTCAGAACTTCCAACAAATAAATAAATAAAACAAAGAATAAAGATTGTATGATTACTTCTACAGATAGAAACCATTTAGACAAATTAATAAGCTTTAATAATGGAAAACTGAGACAAACTAGGATTATAGAGAAATCATTTGGATATAGAAACTTAGGTGAGAAGCTACTATCACTCAATGATGAAAGCATGAAGGCTTACCAATTCTATTTCACGGCACCAAAGTTCTATCCAGTACATTACAAAAGAAAAAAAATGAAGTAAAACAGGATATCAAATCAGTTGTCTGGAAAATGATCTTAATCTAGATAAGCCTGAATTACAAACAGAATATTATTAGAACTATAAATTAAATAAAGTTACAGGATCAAAATCCTAATATATGAAATAAATTTAATTCTAAATAGCATAATATCAAAAATAAATTAAAAATAACACTTACAACAGAATAAAAAAATAAATAGGAGTTAGATTAAGAATATATTTCCTGAAATTTTTTGATGAAAAACAAAGGAAAAGACAAGATGAAGAATAAATTAAATTAAGCAATTAAAAGTATTTTACACTGGAACTTAACAGTTGAAAAACAAAGAAAAGAAAAAATTCAAAGATATTCACAGTGGTGGGCTGGAAGACTTACAACTGCTAGATGTCCACACTGCCAAGGACTACATCCATATTCAGTGCAAATCCTACTTAAATGGATTTTATGGAAATAGAACTAAAAAACCACATAAAATTCACATGTAAGCACAACAGACCTCAACATCCAAAACAATTTTAAGAATGATAAACAAAATTGGGACTGTCACAATTCTTCATTTCAAAATATATCCCCAAACTACTAGAACAGCCTGAACTTGGCATACAGAACAACATATATGCCACTGAGACAGAAGAGAGTTCTCAGAAATCAAGCCATGAATATATAATCAACTGCAACCAGGTAAGACTGCCAAGGATGCACAGTGAGGAGTGGATTGTCAAATGGTGTTGAGGAAGCGCAGTGTGAACATATAAAACAGGCACACTCAACCATTGTCTTTTGCTGTGCTTTAATTCAACTGAAACTGAAGACTAAAACAGAAGTCCCATACCTGAAAATCCCCTAAAAAGAATCATAAAATCCTTTATGGCATTGGCCTTGGAAATGATTTCTTGGGTATGACACAAAACTCACAGGAAACAAAAACAAAAATAAATGAGAATATATCATAGATTGTTTACAGCAAAGGTAGCAAATAAAGCATGTGAAGTAAGAAAAATGTTTGTAGATTCTCCTCTTCTGTGGTGTTAAATTCTTATAAATGTATATTGTTATGTATATTCTATCATTTGATTTTTATTGTTACTAATGATAATATAAAGTAAAAAATAGTGGGGAAATTGGAATTATTTTTTCTTCAACAAATCATGCAAATGGAACACAGATTCAAAGAAGTGTTTTTACAGTTAATAATACTGAATTTTTAATTATGTTTCCCATTTGATGATTACTAGAATGTGAAAGACTATTCTTGAAATAGAAAGCATTCAATATTTTTGTAAACATAGTTAAATTTTTAAATTAAAATATAGTTCCATCATTTCCCTCTCTCCTTTCCTTCCTCCAACCTTCCCACACATCCTATGCTTTGGCGTCTTTTTCTTTAATAGTTGCTACACGTGAGTATATAAACACACATGCACATAAATACACATGTATATGTATGTGTATATATTCCTAAATATATAAATACAACACATTCAGTCTGTATACTATTACTTGTATGTGTTTGATTTCAGATATGACCACTCACTCAGTTTTAGATAGCCATTTAGGAATTCTTCCCTGGGCAAGACTACTTCTACTCTGAGTATTCTGTAGTTGTTTGTAGCTCTTGGTGTACTGATGAAATTCCATGACCTATCCTCCATCTCATGTGGGCATCTTTGTTTGGGTCATCCTTGTCCAGGTCTTGTTTAGGCCATCATATTTGTAAGACATTGTGACTGTAGCCTTTCTGGATTTTCTGGGATATGAAATCTCACAGCAAACTTCTAATTCCTCCGGCTGTTATCGTCTCTTGACCTCCTTTTCCACTATGATGATTTCTGAACATGTGTTTGGAGGTTGTTTTGTAGATGTATAAATATGCACTGGGAATTAGTGTCATCTCTCTACATTTTGATTTGTTACAGTTTTCTGTAATTGTCTCGATTCCTTTGCAAGGAGATGATTCTTTGATGACGGGTTAGACTTATCTGCAGTTATGATGCTAAATACTGGGATGACACATATACCTGATGATGCTCTGTTGGCAGGTACACCTTGATGGTAACCACTAGCTATCTAATTGAACTAAGTAAGGCCTGCTCAACAAGAAAGAAAACACTCTTGATACTGGAAACCTAGCCAGCTTCTAGGATCGATTGAAATCTTTGCTCTTGGAGGAAAACCAACAACACTTTACTAGACCACCATAATTCTTAACCAAATTCTAGATGTTTATCCATTTTATCTTTTTAAATATTTTTAAAATCTCTGTGTCTCAAAGACTTCTTGAGAATAAGAAGTATCTGAAAATACCTTTGTTGAATTTATTTATGAAATTAAACTCAATTTCTATATTATAAGGATATTAGATCTAAACACACAAACCAACACAAGCAAATCAAAGTTCTATAAAACTTTAAAATAAGACAAATATTAAAACGTACATGTTCAGAGCAGTATTGCATAGTAAATTCCTGCTAGAGACCTTTGCAACTTACTGGGAAGATGGTTAAGATTCAAAAATGATCTTTAAAAGTCAGGAAGAAAACAACACAAAAGTTCAATGAACTCCTTAAAATTGACTAAATGTGCTAGTTTCTTCTCTGTCTAAGGTTATATAAATAGTCAGGGTGAAAAAAATCTTACTCTGAACAGCATGGAAAAATATTAACCAGTTACCAAACCAGCTCCAAATATCTGGAGCTGCTTAGGAGACACAATCTCCAATTTATTGAGCTTTCCGTGTCTAAATACAAATCATGCTGCAAGTAATAATGTACATTGAAGAGTCAGTTAAAATCTATGTTATCAGTATTCAGTATTTAATTGGAGTATAAAAACAGTTAATATATTTTAAAATTTTATATAAAAACATATAGTGCGCATCTGCCCAGGAACAGCCATCTGGACCAGAGGTGAGTGCCTGGGGTTATAGTCAGAGAGGCATCCACCCCTGGGTCCCACCCCTTGGCACCACCATGGGAGGACTTGCCCAACTTGGCCCCACTTTCTGGCCAATCAGCAGGGTCCTGTGGGAAGGCTCCACTTTTCCAAGACTGCAGGCAGACCCTGAAGTCTCCACACCCTGCCCCCACACCCATTTGCCCAAGATCCCAGCCACTTCCTGAGACTCAGAGACCAGCCCACCAGCTCCCATCCACCCCGGAACTTCCATCTGGACCAGAGCTTCCATCCTGTCCCAGAACTCCCATCTGGACAAGAGGAGCTTCCATCTGGACAAAATAAGGAGACCCCAGGGACTACCTGAGACTCACAGTCTAGCCCCCAGCTCCTATCCGACCAGCACTCTCATCTGGACCAGCACTCCCATCTGGCCCAGAGTTTCCATCTGGACCAGAGAGAGGCTCCCTAAGTCTGTCAGCTCTGTCTGGACCAAGTAGACTGATAAGACCAAGAATGAACCCATAGGAAAATGGGCAGACATCAAGGCAGAAGTACATACAACAAAATAAAGAGCAACACAGCATCACCAGAACCTAGCCCTTCTCCAACAGCAAGACCTAAACATCACAGAATGGAAGAAGAAGAAAACAACCTTATAAGTAACATCATGAAGAGGCTAGAGCCTTATATAGAAGAAATGAAAAATAAAGTGGAGGAACAGACAAAAAAAAAATGGGAAGAACGCTAGAAAAAACTAGAGGAAAGGACAATTAAAGCAGAAGAAAAAATTAAGTCCCTGAATGAAAACCATGAAAAAGCAAGGGAAACAGTCCAAGACCTGAAGAGGGAAATAGAAAATTGAAGAAGACACTAGCAGAAGTAATGCTGGAAATTGAAAACCTGAGGAAACAAACAGGAACTTCAGATGCAAGAATAACCAACAGAATGCAGGAGAGGGAAGAGAGGATCTCTGGTGTAGAAGATACGTTAGAAGAAGTAGATTCATCAGTCAAAGAAAACACTAAAACCAACAAAGTCATGACCCAAAATGTCCAAGACATTTGGGACACCATGAAAACACCAAACCTAAGAATAATAGGGATACAGGAAGGAGAAGAATACCAACTCAAAGGCACAGAAAATATATTTAACAAGATCATAGAAGAAAACTTTCCCAACATAAAGAAGGAAATACCTATGAAGATATAAGAAGCCTATAGAACACCAAACAGACTAGACCCCTCAAAAAAGTCCCCTTACCACTTAATATTTAAACAAATAAACATACAGAATAAAGAAAGAATATTAAGGACAGCAAAGGAAAAAGGTCAAGTGACTTATAAAGGCAAACCCATCAGAATAACACCCGATTTCTCAATGGAGACTTTGAAAGCCAGAAGGACCTGGACAGATATAATACAGACACTAACAGACCATGGATGCCAGCCTAGACTAATATACCCAGGAAAACTTTCAATCATCATAGATGGAGTGAACAAGACCTTCCAAGACAAAACCAGATTTAAACAATACTTATCCACAAATCCAGCCCTACAGAAAGCACTAGAAGGAAAATTCCAACCTAAGGAAGGCAGATACACCCATGAAAATCCAGGCAATAGATAACACCACAGCAGTAAACCCCAAAGAAGAAAAGTACACACACACTACCACCAAAAAATAAAAATAATATCAGGAATGGACAATCACTGGTCATTAATATCCCTTAATATCAATGGACTTAATTCACCTATAAAAAGACACAGACTAACAGAATGGATACAAAAACAGGACCCATCATTCTGCTGCATACAAGAAACACACCTCAAATTCAAAGACAGACACTTCCTAAGAATAAAAGGCTGGGAAAAGACTTTCCAATCAAATGGTCTTAAGAAGCAATCTTGTGTAGCCATCCTAATATCCAGCAAAATAGACTTCAAACTAAAATCAATCAAAAGAGATGATGAAGGACATTACATACTCATCGCAGGAAAGATCCACCAAGATGAACTTTCAATTCTGAACATTTATGCCCCAAACACAAAGGCACCCACATATATAAAAGAAACATTACTAAAACTTAAATCACATATAAAACCCCACACATTAATAGCAGGAGATTTCAACACCCCACTTACACCTCTGGACAGATTGTCCAAATTGAAACTTAACAGAGACACAATGGTCTTAACTGATGTTATGGCTCAAATGGACTTAATGGATATCTACAGAACATGTCACCTGAACAAAAAAGAATATACCTTCTTCTTAGCACCCCATTCACCTTCTCTAAAATCGACCACATACTTGGCCACAAAACAAATCTCAACAGATACAAAACAATTGGAATAACCTCCTGTGTTCTATCAGACCACCATGGTTTAAAGTTAGATTTCAACAACAGAAAACACTACAAAATCATACAATCTCATGGAAACTGAATAATTTTCAACTGAATCACCAATGAGTTAAGTAAGAAACAAAGAAAGAAATTTAAGACTTCCTAGAGATCAATGAAAATGAATACACAACATACCCAAATTTATGGGACACTATGAAAGCAGTGATAAGAGGGAAATTAATAGCACTAAATGCCCACATAAAGAAGCTGGAGAAATGTCATGCTAGTGACTTGACAGCACACCTGAAAGCCCTTGAACAGGAAGAAGCAAAGTGTCCTAGGAGGAACAGACACCAGGAAATTATCAAATACCAATAAAATAGGAATAAAGAGAACAATACAAAGGATTGATGAAACAAAGAGTGTGTTCTTTGAGAAGATCAACAAGATAGACAAGCCCTTACCCAAACCAAGCAAAAGACAGAGAGAGAGCATCCAAATGAAAAAAAATCAGAAATGAATAGGGGGACATAACAACAGACAATGAGGAAATACAGAGAATCATCGGGTCATACTTCAAAAACCTCTACTTCACAAAACTGGAAAATCTAAAAGAAATGGAAAATTTTCTGGATAGGTACCACATACCTAAGTTAAATCAAGACAGATAAAACATTTAAATAGTCGAATAACCCCTAAGGAAATAGAATCAGTCATTAAAAGTCTCCCCACCAAAAAAAGCCCTGGACCAGATGGTTTCAGTGCAGAATTCTACCAGATTTTCAAAGAAGACTTAATATCAATACTCTTTAAATTGTTCCACACAATAGAAACAGAAGGAATATTACCAAACTCCTTCTATGAGACTACAAGTACCCTGATTCCTAAACCAAACAAAGATGCAACAAAGAAAGAGAGCTACAGACCGATCTCCCTTGTGAACATTGATGGAAAAATACTCAATAAAATTCTGGCAAACAGACTCCAAGAACACATCAAAACAATTATCCACCATGATCAATTAGGCTTCATCCCAGGGATGCAAGGGTGGTTCAACATATGAAAGTCCGTAAATGTAATACACCATATAAACAAACTCAAAGAAAAAAAACCACATGATCATCTCACTAGATGCAGAAAAGGCATTTGACAAAATCCAACACCCTTTAATGATAAAGGACTTGGAGTGATCAGGAATACAGGGAACATACCTAAACATAATAAAGGCAATCTACAGCAAGCCAACAGCCAACATCAATTTAAATGGAGAGAAACTCAAAGCAATACCACTAAAATCAGGAACAGGCAAGGCTGTCCCCTCTCCCCCTACTTACTCAATATAGTACTTGAAGTTCTAGCCAGAGCTATAAGAAAACATAAAGAGATTAAGGGGATACAAATTGGAAAGGAAGAAGTCAAGGTTTCCCTATTTGTAGATGACATGATAGTATACATGAGTGACCCTGAAAATTCAACCAAGGAACTGATACAGCTAATAAAAACCTTCAACAACATAGCAGGATACAAGATCAACTCAAAAAAATCAGTAGCCCTCCTATATACAATAGACAAATAGGCTGAGAAGGAAATCAGTGATATATCACCCTTTACAATAGCCACAAATGATATAAAATACCTCGGGGTTACTCTAACTAAGCATGTGAAGGACCTATATGACAAGAACTTTAAGTCCCTGAAAAAAGAAATTGAAGATGTCAGAAAATGGAAAGACCTCCCATGCTCATGGATAGGCAGGATTAACATAGTAAAAATGGCGATCTTACCAAAAGCAATCTACAGATTCAAAACAATTCCCATCAAATTACCAACACAATTATTCACAGATCTAGAAAGAATAATACTCAACTTCATATGGAAAAACCAAAAACCCAGGATAGCCAAAAGAATCCTGTACAATAAAAAACTTCTGGAGGCATCACGATCCCCGACCTTAAGCTCTACCATAGAGCTAACATAATAAAAACAGCTTGGTACTGGCATAAAATCCAACATGTGAACCAATGGATTCAAATTGAAGACCCTGACATTCACCCACATACCTATGAACATATAATTTTTGACAAAGAAGCCAAAAATATAATGGAAAAAAAAAGCATCTTCAACAAATGATGCGGGCCTAACTGGATGTCAATGTGTAGAAGGCTGCAAATAGATCCATATCTCTCACTGTGCACAAAACTTAAGTCTAAGGGGATCTGGATCAAAGACCTCAACATAAATCCAGTTACTCTGAACATGACAGAATAGAAAATAGGAAGTACTCTTGAACGCATTGGCACTGGAGATCACTTTCTAAATATAACACCAGTAGCACAGACACTGAGAGAAACAATCAATCAATGGGACCTGTTGAAACTGAGAAGCTTTTGTAGAGCAAAGGACACAGTCAACAAGACAAAGCGACAGCCTACAGAGTGGGAAAAGGTCTTCACTAACCCCACATCTGACAGAGGGCTGATAAACAGAATATATAAAGAACTCAAGAAATTAGACATCAAAATGCCCAACAGGTCAATTAAGAAATGGGCTCTGGAACTAAACAGAGAATTCTCCACAGAGGAAGTTCAAATGGCTGAAAGGCATTTAAGGAATTGCTCTACGTCCCTAATTATCTGGGAAATGCAAATCAAAACGACTCTGAGATACCACCTTACCCCTGTCAGAGTGGCTAAGATCAAAACACAGAAGACAGCTTATGCTGGAGAGGATTGGAGCAAGGGGAACTCTCCTCTACTGCTGGTGGGAATGCAAGCTTGTGCAGCCACTTTGGAAATTAATATGGTGCGTCCTTAGAAAATTAGGAATCCATCTCCCTCAAGACCCAGCTGTAGCACTCTTGGACATATACCCAAGGAATGCTCTATCATACCACAAAGGCATTTGTCTAGCTATGTTCATATCAGCATTGTTTGTAATAGCCAGAACCTGGAAACAACCTAGATGCCCTTCAACTGAAGAATGGATAAAGAAAATATGGTACATATACACAATGAAAAACTACTCAGCAGAGAAAAACAATGACATCATGAAGTTTGCAGGCAAATGTGTGAATCTAGAAAAAAAACATCCTGAGTGAGGTAACCCAGACTCAGAAGGACAAACATGGTATGTACTCAGTCATAGTAGGATACTAGATGTAAAACAAAGATGACTAGACTGCTACAGAACTCCAGGTAGGCTACCTAGAAAACAGGACCCTAGGAGAGACACAGGGATCACCCAATGACAGAGAAATGGATGAGATCTACATGAACAACCTTGATGACAGTGGGAGCAATTAAGGACAAGTTTTGAGGGAAATAAAGCTTAGGGGAGATGGAGATCCCAGCTGGATCAAGAACAGAAAGGAAGAACGAGGAATAACAGACCATGATAAATGAAGACCACTTGAGAACGGGAACAGGTAGAGTGCTGGAGAGGTCCCCATAAATCCACAATTATACATCTTCTGTAGACTACTGGCAATGGTCAAGGGAAAGCCTGATCTTACCTAGTCTGGTGATCAGATGGCCAAACTCCCTAACAGTAGAGCTGGAACTCTCATCAAATAACTGATGGAAGTGGATGCAGAGATCCTCAGTGAGGCCCCAGGTGGAGGGAGCTCTAGGTGACCAATTGTCAAAAAAGAGGAGGGACTGTAATAGCATGAGTTGTTGAGCCCAAGATTAGAAAAAGCACAGGGACAAATAGCCAAAAGAATGGAAGCACATGAATTATGAACCAGAAGCTGTGGATCCCCCAGCTGAAGCAGGCTCTCTGGCTAAGTGAGATCATTGAATAGCTTGAACTGTTTGGGAGGCATCCAGGCTGTGGGACCTGGACCTGTCCTTATTGCATGAGGTGGCTGTTTGGAACCTTGGGCTTACACAGGGACACTTTGCTCAGCCTGTAAGGAGGGGACAGGACCTGCCTGTACTGAATCCACCAGGTTTAAATGAATCCCCAGGGGAGTCTTGGCCCTGGAGAAGATGGGAATGGAGGGGAGGGGCTTTGGGAAAGGTGGGGGTGGGTGCGGGAGGGGGGAGGACAGGGGAACCCATGGCTGATGTGTAATTTTTAAAATTTAAATTAAAAAAAAATATAGTATCTTCATGAACTTTAGGATAATTTTGCATTTTTTGTCTTATTGAAAATTATTTTTCTCCCCAATCTCCAGGATATCTCCCTCCCCTTGTACTCCTCCCAGCTCCCCCTCACTCCCTCCACCATCTGGGTGTGCTCCCTTCCCTTCTCTCATTAGAAAACACACAGGCTTCTAAGGGATCAAGATAAAATCAAATATAATAAACAAACCCAAAAAACCTAACACACTGCAATTGGAAAAAACAAACAGAAAGAAAAATGTCTAAAATAAAGCACAACATGCAAGCACAAGGCCCTGGGTTCTGTCCTCAGCTCAATTAAAAAAAAAAAAAAAGAAAAAAGAAAGAAAAAGAAAAATAAAGCCCAACAAACAAGGCCCACTCATTTGTACACTCAGAAATTCCAAGAAGTTACAATATATTCAGAAAAACTTGATCAGACCTGTGTAGACCCTGTGCATGTTGCTTCAGTCTTTGTGAATGTGTATGAGAATTGATCATGTTGATTAGGGCCTTGTTTTCTTGGTATCTTTCATACACTTTGGCTCTTTCACTATTTGTACCTCTTCTTACACAGGGATTCTTAACCCCTGAGGGAAGGTATTTGGTCAAGATTTCCACTTTGAGTGTTCCAAAGTCTCTCTTTCCTGCATAATTTCTTACTGTGAGTCTCTTTATTTGTTTCCACCTACTGCAGTACAAAGCTTCTGGGGTGATGGATGAGCAAGGCAATGCCTCTCAAGCAGTGTCAGGGATGGGTTTTGTCTCATAAAGTGGGCCTCCAGTCAAATCAGATGTTGGTTGGTTACCCCAAGCTTTGTGCTCCTATTACACTAGCATATCTTGCAGGCAGGATATCATTGATGATCCAAGGGCTTGTGGCTGTTTCTTTGTTATTAGCAGGCAGGGTACCTTCCTGTGCCACAGCTGTTACAATGTGAGGGTGAGAGCCCTATGGAAGCATCAGCTTCACATACCCACATTCAATGGGTTGTGCAGGTGTTGTCTTCACCAATGAGGTTAACATTTGTGGAGATCAACCTATATGTAGTGACAGCATGGGTTAATTTGGGAGTTCCCATGGGACCCCTTTGGCTAAAACCTCAATTAGATGTAACCCATTCCTGGAACTGGAAGCTTCATTTGTTGACAGGAGATGGCCAACTGGGGCTCTGCCTGTCCTGATTATTTGGCAATTTGTTGAACTGCCTTCATATATATATGAAGCCTATATATAGGAAGCATCTACTATACTAGGCTTCCAAACTAGCCCTCACATGGCCCTAACTTTGAGCTGTCTCTCCCTGTATTTCCTGCCTTGTTCCACCCTTCCCTCTCAATCCTCACTGGATTCCCCCACTTCAACCACTCCAGCCATCCCTAAGTATTCTCTTTCTCTTACCTCACAAGATTTATCAGTAGGCCTCCCTGACTAGTCTATTTCTATATTTCTAACGTAACTGCTGTGGTTCTGTGGCTTTATCCTCACTGACTTAACAGCCCATATCCACATATAAACATATACATGTCATATTTCTCTTACAGTATCATAAATTTCATATTTATCTAAGTTACCCTATTTGTTGAGATTGTAACAGTTAGAAATACCTTCTGTCTTCCAATCTCACTGTTACCAATAATTACAGAGCCAGATTTCCACTCAAAGATGAAAGATTGGTTTAGGTAGTGTAACTAGGAGAATTTGGATAGTAATGTAAATCAAAATAAGTTCATTATTCACACGCAATACTTTTATCAGATGCAAAGAATATTCTTACCTAATTTCAAATAATCTACATGTGAAATTTTCATGTTTTCCTATTCCTAGATATTTTATACAGGACATGGAACTTGTTCCTTCTTTTCTCTCTACTTCATCTCCCCTTCCCCAGACATGCCCTTCCCCAGTTATGTCCTTCCCCAGACATGCCCTTCCCCAGAGATGCCCTTCCCCAGATATGCCTTTCCCCAGACATGCCCTTCTCCTTCCTCTTTTGCCTCCATGTCCTATTTTGCCTATTATTCATCCCTGTTACTCTCCAATTAAATCCCTGAACCCATATGTGCCTTCAACCTGAGCCTCCTTAGTTGCTAGGATTACAAGTATGTGTTTTCAATGCAATACCAATCATTAAAACAAAATATCTATTAATAGCATGAAAATTTTAAATCCAAAGTGGGATTATCAAATAAATAAATGATATTAATTTCTAAGCAAGCAATTTATAACCTATGAGAAAGATAATTTCCAATATCTTAAAATAAATTCAGTTCCATATTTTGTTTATAAATTATTGGCACCACGACTTATAAAACAACACTGTGTGCACAGATAAAGCATAATTAATAATAGCATTCTGACTTACAGAGCTGTCATTACTTGAGATCATTACAATTACCACAAAATTCTGTAATATTTTACCTTTATTTGTATATACCATACATGCATGGAAAAAATAAATTATTAAATACTGGATATTTTAATGAAACATTGTTTAACTTATTATTCCTGAGTGATACCAGGCTTAAATAAAACTTCTGTTTCTAAAAATTTGCAAAATGTCCACATATATTACATAATTTTCATATTGTAAATGACCAGAGCATTCTGTGCACATTTCCATTCTCTATCTACACTATGATGTAGTATTCTAATAAATCATTCCTGGGACAGCAATATGATGATATCGCACACTAATGCATCATCCAAACTACTGTGATAAAAACCATCTTTGCAATGATACATTGGTTCAACTTATAATTAAACATCTAGGATATTATTCCTCCAAAATTAAGATTAAAACTAAAGAACTAATTGGAGAGACACTGGAGAAAAGAAGATATAATTCATCCACAATCACTTATGTAAACAAAGACAGAATTAAACTAAAATTGTATGAAGAGTTATTGAAAAACTATTATATTTGTTTTTTCTTTCATTTTGCTGAATACGGAGAATGCAAAAAACATGGTCACTGAGAATATATCTGAAAGATGCAAAATTTCTGGTACCTAAGAAATATTTTCTGTCAGAAAAAGTTGATGGATTGATTTTGTTCTTCTGTTACTCTTGAAGACTTACTAAGTTGTTTTTCAATGTCAGTCTCATCTGGGAAATGATCTAAAGCAGTGGCATTGCCACTCCCTAAAAGCCTTCCTCAGGAAGGTCCACAGTTTGCTCCATGCAGAGTCCTGGATCAAGGTGCTACTTGGAGGGTGTTGGTGAAAAACCTCAGCTTGCTAGAACTACTGTCTTGTCAGTTAAGACTTAAAAGACTTTCTTTTTTTTTTAAAACAATGCAAGAGATCACAGTAATTTACTGGACTTCTTTAGTGCTGAAAAGAAGAAACAGATCTGTAGTTAGAGTTTTCCTGCCTGGCCCAGTTAGGACAAATCTCTCTTACCTGCCAGTCCCACAGTCGCTCAGACCCAACCAAGTAAACACACAGAAACTTATATTGCTTACAAACTGTATGGCCGTGGCAGGTTTCTTGTTATCTACTTCTTCTATCTTAAATTAACCCATTTCTATTAATCTATACTTTGCTACGTGGCTTGTGGCTTACCAGTGTCTTTACATGTTGCTTGTCATGGCGGCGGCTGGCAGTGTCTCTCCAGCCTTCTACTTCCCAGAATTCTCTTCTCTCTTGTCCCACCTATACTTCCTGCCTGGCCACTGGCCAATCAGAACTTTATTTACATAGAGCAATATCCACAGCACTTCCCCTTTTCTTTTTTTTAAGGAAAGTTTTAACTTTTACATAGTACAATTACATATAACAAAACAATTATCAAGCAAGAATTATAGTTACAATATTAAAGAAGATATCCTATCTATCTTATATTTATGAGTCTAAGGTTTTATATCTAATGTATCTTTTATCATAACTGAGGAAATTATAACTATCTAGTCTTCAACCACATCAAAGACCTCAGAAGGATATAATATTACCTGAGAAGGATGCAAGCAACTTTCGGGAGTCTTGCAGGGTAGACAGAGACAGCTGGCAGCCTGGATAGTCACCTAATGTTCCTTTGTAAAGTTGGGGCATTTGTCTTCAGCCCACAGGGATAGAGTCTCTTGGTCAGATTTTTCAGTGTCCTGTAGAATGTCTGGCAGTTTCCTCTGTGAAGCAGGAACCTGAAGGACCATTTTTTTTAAGCAAAGTTTAGTGGTCACCTTTCTATGGGTCCTGCATGTCCAGTTAATCAAGCAGTCCAGGCAAGAACAGTTTCTTGCCCAAATGGCTATTTTTGCCAAGGTGAAGATAAGATATGAAGTGTCTTCAATGCCCATCCTTGTCTCTGAAGTAAATCAGTGTTGCCAGGAGCAGACATGTCTCACTGTCCAGAAAGTCTAAATTTTAAAAATATTTTAAATGCCATATTCTGAAGGTCTTTGAAGTATTTGAAGATTACCTATCTATCTGAAATATCTCTATGTATATGTAGAAGACTTAAGTAACATGGCTACGAGTATGATTATCATAGATGACTAATTATTAATCTATTTTTAATTATCCATTACAATTTAAAATGAGCTATATAAACATAATACCTTAAACATGAGTAGAAATATATACACAATATAACAAAATTAACTAAGTTTGTATCAATAGACTAAAATCTAAACCAATGTAAAACATTTTAAACAAGTTGTTGCTCTTTAGAAGTAAGTCGGTCACTTCTCTCAGTGTCCTTGATCTTCTTTCTGTTCTAGGAATCCCAGCTGTACTTGAGTGAACTTCCCAGTGCACTGAGGGGTTTATGTCTGTCTACCTTGACACGAGTATTCATGCATTTAAACAAGTTAGTATGTATTTTTTTTAATGAACTCTTATAGTTGCATAAACTTGAAGTCTGAAAAAGCTGAATTTTGTCCTGCTCTTGGTCCAATAACCCCTTTAACTGCATTGTAAGGAGGATCTCCTTGGTAGCCTAACTAAGAAGATACCAACTAGCATTTGTAAACCTCCTATGACTACATCATTGTCTTTTCTTATTATAATCATGTATATAAATCATATATGAATCTACTTTTTGAAAGTGAAATTGTTGAACATCAATATTAAAAAATACTTACTAGAAACTATGGTTGAAATTATTCAATAATAAATAAAGAAAAATATTTCCTATCTATGAAGTCTATATGGAAAATGAATATTAATAAAGTTTATAATTTTGTTTTCAATTAAATTTCATAATCTAAACCATGCTGTATTCAACATGATAAAACATCAGATTTCAGATGCAATAGAGCATTTTTCATTGCAATTCAAGTGATGATCAATTGTATCTTTCTATTTTACCAATTACTTCAAAATTACATTATTATAGAAAGAAATTATTTCATATTATATAAATGTTATATAAATGTTTCTATATTATATAATCATATATCTATTTAAATGCGATAGAAAGAAATTACATTCTTTCAGTAACTGATGGCATTGTCAGGTCTGAAGGAAACTCCAAGTTCTCCAAACTCCAAAAGGCTGTCCAAATATCCAAAAATGAGCTTAGCCTGGGCTATAGGAGGATTTCTGGCAGTTAAATAAAAGCCATAATTCTACTGGAACTTTGAGGCCAGTTCCCCTCTACTAAAAGGAGTAATTTCCCTTCCCTCTGGCAGAAGGGACATATGGCTACCCCTTAGTAGCCTCTTGGCATATTAAAACCCATACTGGCCTCCAGGCTCCCTCAGTATCACACATACCTACTATGCATTTCAAAGTTCCTCCTCTACCTCAACTGCCTCCAGCTCACAGGCTTCCCTCCTCCCAGGTACTAATTCTTCTTAAAACCTTGCTATTATTGCTACATTTTCTCCTTACTCTGTCCCTGCTTCTCTCACTATCCATCAGTGTCTTCCCCCTGCTATTTCCCGACTTTGTTGCAGGTAACTCTAGCCTTCCAGTCAGCAAGCCATGTTCAGTATTCTTTCTCTTTCTGTACTCTGCTTCCAGATGCCTCTGACTATTCTTTCTTTCACATCCACAATAAAAAGTTTCCTCTTACCCACACCATGGAGTGCTCATGTCATCAATTTATTTATATAGAATGCTTGTCCTTAGTTATGTGGCACTTACATAGTCACCTTCACCAGCTGCAATTACCTAGAACTCTTGAGAAAAGCACAGATGTCAAGCCTTCCCAAGAACAGCAGCCGGAAGGAAGGGTTTCATTCAGTGGCAATACATTTAATGGTTTGCTTTTAATTAAACTTCATGCCATTTGGTACTTGTGACAAAAAAAATGACACAGTAAATTTAAATCAATAAAAATTTAATATTTTAAAACCTTGTATAGGTTGCTGAAAGGTAAATAAGATACAAACCATAAATAAATCTCAAAATGGATCTTTCTTCTTAATTTATAAATAGTATCTTTGATCTATGAGGAAAGAAATTTTAATCATTGTGTTCTGTTTTCCTCAAAAAATACTTATCTTAGATTGTGATACTAGGTACAGAAACTAATAGTCACAATTTTACGTAACATTGTGGTGGTACTGAACTGTGTCCTGTTCTTCTCAATGAAATACCAACCATGGCAAAATATGCAGCATTGACTAAGTTAGAACTCACATTGAGAATATTATTCTGAATTTTTACCTTTTTGATGTTATGTTGCATTTTCTGACAAGTTTTAAATTTACTATATAGTGTAATTTTGAAATGCCCATCAAAATTAATGTTTTGAATGCTGGGTACTCTGATTTAGAATTATTTTGTTTGCTTTGTTTATTTATTGAGAATGTGATTTATTTCCATTTTTTGTCCCTTCCTTTTCCTCCCTCCCTCTGAACTCTCTCATATACCCTTCTTTATATTCATTCAAATTTATAGCCTCTTTTTATTAATTGTTATTGCACACATACATTTATTCATATAAACACATATATTGCTGAATAGAATCATTTGAAGGCCATGCAGTCTCTAGAAGGTGGGACTTGACTGGTAGTAGATGATCCCTAATAAGCCTTTGAAGGCTACACCCATGCCTAATTCTACTGTTTTCTCTGTTTCCTTTTCTGTAAGTTGAGGAAACTTCTGTCTCATTTCCCTGCCACTATCATCTCCACCCATTCCTTCCCACCACAGTGGCTTTTAATCCCCTTGACATTGTGAGCCAAAAACTCTACATTAAAGTGAATATGCCAAAAAAACCACATTATTGTGAAAACAACTGCCATTAGGCAAGCCTACCACCAACATTTCTGTCTTTCTTCTTTCTGAGACATAGCTAGGATGCACAATGGCTCCTCTATCCACAGGGCTGCCCACAAACCTTCCAGACTTCATGGTATACCCAGCAGTGGTCCTTCATGGCAAAATGTTTATTAACCAAAGTTTGCTTTTTTTTAAATTTTTGTTTTCTGTATTAATGATTCTATTTAAATCACTAGATCTCACCCATAGTCAGATTCAGCAACACATTCCACACCCATATATTTCCATATGCAGCAATACATACATACCCAGGAGAATAGACTGAAGCAAGGTCAAAACATATTATCATATATTTCCTAATCTGTCATCTCATTTCCCACATCCGATTAATCCTAGCATTGTTTATTCCTCCTATGAATGAAAGGAAAACTTTGTATCTTAGTCTTAAGAAACTTCTGGGCTATATTGCAAATTTTTTCATTCCTATATCCAGATAGATATTTTTTCCCAACACTTCGTAACATTTTAACATGAAAGAGTGTTTCATAAGTAATAAATAGGAACTTCTTATACTTTTCTTTCCCCTTAAGTCTCCTGAAAATAGAAAAGTTACACTAACTAGGGTGTATTTGTTCAGGTTTTAATTTCAATTGTTATGGAATGTTACTTTAACTGGGCAAAGATGTGTTGTTTGTTTATGCTGCATTTATTTAATTATGTAAAGATGTGTTGCTGTTTTACCTTGCCTGCCTAAGGCACTTCATTGGTCTAATAAAAAGAAGAATGGGCAATAGCTAGACAGTGGAGGGATAGCCAGGGTTGGTAGGCAGAGAGAATAAGTAGGAGGAGAAATACAGGCTGGAGAGGATACGGGACAGAAAAGAATGAGGGAGAAACAGAAGGAGATGCCAGGGGCCAGAAACCAGGCAGCTGCCATCCAGACAGACATGGGAAGCATGAAAGCAGGACATACACAAAGAAAGAAAGGTAAAAAGCCCCAATGCAAAACATAGATAAAGAGAATGAGAAACAGATTAAAATAAGAGCTAAGATAAGTCCAAGCATTCATAATTAATAATTAGTCTCTGTGTCATGATTTGAAACCTGGTTGGTGGCCCAAAAGAAAGCCCATTACATTTAATCTTTCAGACTTGACATTTTAATAGATTATAAAAAGAATTTCAAATTTGTAGTCACAAGATGCCACATACACTTTGTATTAACTTATAGTGAATTGTGATAATTATTGCTATGTTACCTTTTTTTTCTTTTTTTTCTCAACATAATATAAAACAAGTTAAGTACTAAAATTGAGGTATAGATATATAGAAACAAACAAAACCACCACCAACAATAGCCACAAAAAGAGGCAGATAAAGATAAATAGGTACTGGCTTCCTAAGAGGACACTTCTTTTCTCATGAGAATAGTGATGTGATGAAGCAGCCCTGCTGAAGGACTGCCATGTTGAGATGACAAGACAAATGAGAAGACTCAGGGGCTTTATAAAATGCCTATCCTCAGAGTTTCCCATATTCTCCTAACGCCACCTCCCTCTCCCATCCTGCATTCTGTTCTTTGCTTGCCTCCAATTTCAGTCTCCCTAGATAGGCAACTGTTTCTTACAATGGACTGAATTTGCCCAACACCACGATCTCCTCTTACAGAACATCCTAGCCCTCATTGACTCAGTTTGTGAGTTTCAGATAATGGACTTATATGTTAATAGGAATTAGACAGCGATCCTATTGTTTCAAAGGGAGAGATTTTTGAAATATTTATTATAGGAAGGGTTGGGACAAATGCCTCTGAAAGTCAGCATGTATAGCAGGCCTTAGGTACTTCCCAAAGATACTGCAAAAAACCCAGAGTTGGTGGATACTCAACTTAACTTCCTGTAAGTATTCAAGAAGAGGAAATTCAGAAAATGATGCTGGTAGAAGAGAAAGTACCTCTTTCTTAAAGTTTATAAATCATGTAAAATCATCTTTTTTGACTGTAGTTTAATATATGCTACTTAAATATAGCAATAATTGAAAACCTAACATTCTCTGGGGTAACAAAACCTATAGGAACAGGACAAAGGTTTATCCATCAAACATATTTAAAACCTGGATTTCTAAACCTTCGTCCAAGATTAAATTTAAAATCAAGGGTTTGGAACATTTAAAAATGACAGAAAAACGAATTATTCCAGAAGTAATTTTAACCATACAAATGTAATATTAAGTCCCATTGCAAAGAGGAATTGAAGTGAAACATTTTTGTGTGTTTCTAAGAGTTGAAAGCTGAATAAAGTAACGTGGAACTATTAAATGAAATGACCTGACCCGCTAAAAGCAATTTAAATTGCTAAAGGAAATGCAGCCCTTTTCACATGTAGACAGAAAGAGTCATCCTGCAAAGGGTCACTAATGTTAGAAAGACTAAAACATATAGGAGAGTTTCAGAAAATTGTCCTTTGGATGCTCAATAAAGAGCATTAGAAGTGACCTTGTGTCTGGCAAACCCAGTCCGAAAAGATCAGGTCAGACCTCACTAATAAGAATAATACACTTCTAAAATGCTGTCAACTCGTTATTTTAAGCTTTATTTTTTTCTTGTAGAATAGGCATTTTTGGATCTTATTTTGATTTGTGGTTGCAGAATGTGTAGGTGTTTTGCATCCCAAACCTAAACAATATTTGCCATGAATAAATATGTATTTACAGTAATCAAAAATATATAATCACTACTCCAAAAATAAACGTTTTACAAAATTATTTTTCAACTTAGTCAAATAATATATAGAAATTCTACATTTTAAATTATATGAAGGAAAGTAATATTCATTCAAATTAATTTGCTATTTAAGTGGATAAAAATCATGTGGCATGTATAGTTAAAAAACACATGGTGCATCTATTTTAAAAAATAAGGATCAGAACCAAATTTAATAGTCATAGAAATGAAGATTTTTACTGACAAATGCCTGTCTCATAATGCATTCCAGCACAGATCATTCTGAATTAGTTCTATCTAAATGAAAATAGCAAGTATTCTCCCTATCCCATGACGTCTTCCCATATCATGGTATATAGTGGGTAGCCATCACAGCCTTGGCCTGGAAGTTCCAACCCCCATTAAGGCTTTGGTAATGGTCACGCCTACAAGGTGGGGCTGAGAGAGGACACTGAAGACCCAGGATTGAGAGGAGAGGCCTCGCTTGGTTCCTGGACCTCCCTTTTAACTATGTGGAGTGCTTAATAATTTCACCAATAATGGTATCTCTTCCATTGCTATCCCATTTCTTCCCTGATCCAGCTCGTCCTTCCCATTCCCTTATGTTCTCATGCCCCATCCCCTACTCTCCATTGCCTACCCCTCATCCCCAGTTTACTCATGGAGATCTCATTTATTTCCCCTTCCCAGGGCAATTCAGGCATCCTTTCTTGGGTCCTCCTTGTTAGCTAGCTTCTCTGGAGATGTGGGTTGGAGTTTGATTTTCCTTTGTTTTACATCTAGTATCCACTTATGAGTAAGTACAAACCATGTTTGTCTTTCTGAGTCTGGGTTACCTCACTCAGGATGTTATTTTCTAGTCTTATCTATTTGCCTGCTAATTTTATGATGCCATTGTTTTTTACTGCTGAGTAATACTCGATTGTGTATATGTACCACATTTTCTAAATCCATTCTTCGGTTGAGGGGCATCTAGGTTGTTTCCAGGTTTGGTCTATTACAGATAATGCTTCTATGAACATAGTTCAGTATGTGCCCTTGTGGTATGATTGAGCATTCCTTGAGTGTATGCCCAAGAGTGGTATAGCTGGGTCTTGAGGAATATTGATTCCCAATTTTCTGAGAAACTGCCATACTAATTTCTAAATGGCTGTGGTTGAAAATGAGTGTAAGAGAAGTTCCCAGAAATCCCCAAGGATGACCCCAGATTAGACTACTAACAATAGTGGAGAGGGTGCTTGAACTGGTTTACTCCAGTAGTCAGATTGGTGAGTACCCTAACTGTCATCATAGAGCCTTTCTCCAGTAACTGATGGAAGCAGATACAGAGACCCACAGTCAAACACCAGGCAGAGCTCCAGGAGTCCAGTCAAAGGGAGAGAGGAGGCATTCTATGAGCAAGGGCATCAAGTCATGAGAGGAAACCTACAGAAACAACCAAACCAAACTAGTGGGAATTCATGAAATTTAGATCAACAGCTGTGGAGCATGCATGGGATTGGACTAAGCCCTCTTCATAGCTAGACAGCTGTGTAGCTTGATCTGCTTGGGGACACCCTGGCAGTAGGATCAGAATCCATCCCTGGAGCATGAGTAGGCTTTTTGGAGCCCACTACCTATCATGGGACATCTCACACAGCCTTGAGGCAGGGAGAGAGACTTGGACCTGCCTCTACTAAATGTACCAGGCTCTGCCGACTCCCCATTGGAGGACATCCCTTCTTGTAGGAGGTGATGGGGGATGGGTTGGGAAGAATATAGGAGTGGTGGGAAGAGGAAAGAGAGAGATCTTTGATTGGTATGTAAAAATGACTAAAAAATATTCTTAATTAAAAAACAAAACAAAAAAGAAATAAAAATAAAAAATTGGAACATAAGAAAATAGCAAGTATTGCATTCTAATATCAAGTGTTTGTAGTCTCTATTTTACATAATTTGGCATGTGACATAATTTGAGATACTCTTTCCCAGGCAAGGTGGTTTAGTGGATGGAGGCATTAATATCAAGCCTGATGTGAGGATGAAAGCTATATTTTTCCTTTCTTTTTTCTTTTTTGCTTACTTGCTTACTTGTTCACTTTTTTTCAAATTTAATTGTGTTTTACATTTATAATTTGGAAAGCATTTACTATATATAACTCACACAGATAATATCTTAAGATAAATACGGCTTTCTTTTTAGTAATGCAACGTAAGTTCTTCAGGGGATAAAGATTCTTGCCAATACTTATGATACCTGGAGTATATGGTGCAGGGCTGAGAGATAGGTTCAATGTGACTCTTCACAGAATACTACACACAGCTGGGTACAAGAAAAGGGAACTTACAGGTAGGTAGAAAAGGACAACAGGAACTGAAAATTCTCAAACAGACTTTCTCAGATAGTTCAAGAACAATCCATGTGGTTGATAATCTCATTTGTGATGACTCATCTATTGTGAACATGGGACAACATGGAAATCAGGGTCCCCAGAAGATTTAGTTTTGGGGAAAATGACATTTAGTAGGAAAAACCTTAGGAAGACATTTTGGTTTTAGTAATACTGGTACAAAAAAACAAGATCAGTCCCTTACCAAAGCAAAAGGATACCTTTTCCAGAACATTGTGACTCCCTTTTCCAGATTGGACTGGTCTATGTTCACATATTAACAAAGAATAAATAACAAATATTATAACTTTGAGAACTGGAAAAATTCACTGAGGACTCAAATAAGGGATAAAGAGGTTATTTTAGCCTATAATTCAAGGCACAATCTGTGCTGGAAGGAAAACAAAGGTATTGGGGACTTGAGCAATAAATGCATCCCAATACTCAGCTTGCTTTCTCTACTTTACTAACAGCCAAGGATACTGCCAAGTAAATACTCCTGTCCACAGTCAAGCTGAATCTTCTACATCAATTAGTGATGTTGAGGCAACCAAAACTCTTAGCCTGGTTTTTGAGTCCTACTCCACAAAATGTAATCCACTCCTGGTACTGTAAACCCGGTTTAAAACCCACACTTAGTTATCAGGGACAAGGACCATTCTTTTTAGTTAAACTGACACGGCATCAAGCTGCCTTCTAAATATGTATTTTAGTGTCCATAGACCAATGCTGTTTGCAGTTTTAATCATAGAAACTTGTTTATAATAAAAAGTGGCAAATACCGAGACCCATGGCCAGCCAAGGTATTGAGAATGACTGATAGTCAATGGCCCTAAATAGTACATCCATATCACCTCCATTAAGGCTCATGGAATATCAGAGAAGAGAGGACAGAAGGAATATAACAGTGAAAACATGGGAGAAGAGCTGTGTATTGCCATATGTTCCCATGGACATGGGGAAACATATCATTTATGATTTAAACTTTATATCTTTGAACCCCTCTTGATATGTCTGGAAGGTTTGATGTGTTTTGCTCTCATTTTTGTTTGGTGCTAAGAATTTTGTAATTTCTCCCTTAATATTTTGAAGGGCTCACTGCTAATTTCAATCAATATTATTTGGTCTCCATACCTTGGACATTTTCATTCTATTCTGTTTTTCAGTTTAATTATGTTATGATCTCATAAGAATCAATAAATTGTTTCAATGGTTTTATATTTTTCAATATTTACATTGTGGCCTCCTGGGGTGTACTTTGGAAAAATTCCACCTGAAAATTGAAAGAGTGTGTCTCCTATTGCTACTGTAGAATACATTTGTAGATATCCCTTAGGATATGTACACTGTAATTTATGTCTGTTTTTTTTAATGAATATTCTTATTCTTGTTGTTTATCTGGCTGATGCAACAATTCCTGTGAGGATGTGATTGAGGTTAGCACCATTATTATGTGGTGACCTATCAGATCCTTAGTGTCTAGTAGTGATTGTGTGATGAAACAGGGTGTTTGGATGTTTGCTGTATGTATATTTGCATTTCTTTGTCTTCTTGGTGGATGTTTCATTTTACCAACATTCAAAGACTCACTCTGTCTTTACTGACTAAGTTTTGGCATACAGTCATCTTTTTCATATAAAATATTTATTTTCTGTAATCATTTGTTTAGGACAATGTATTCTGCCCTTAGATTTTAAGTCTTTGAATGTTGCAGCTCATGAAGTATGTTTCTTTATGGCAAATATTCTTAGTAATCAAAAAATAAATCAGCCCATCTATATTTTCTGTTGAAGAATTAATATTATTTATATTAATCACTACTATTGAAAGTTATTATGTTTGATTTCCTGCATTGTGTTATTTTCTTTTTTCGAATTATCTATAATTTATTTTTCCTTAATAATCTAGGGTATTTGATGCTTTGATAACTTATTGATGCTTTTCTTATTTTTATTTGCTTGCTGGCTCGTCTATTGGGATTTATTTCTATCTGTGCTCCTGTGACAGTTTTATACTACTTACTCCAAGTGTAAAATTCTTTTAAGTATCTTTACAATGTTGACACACCAGTCAAGAATTCCTAGTGTATGTGACTATAGATTATCTTTAGTTCTCCTTTGATCCCAAACTACAATTCCTCAGGAGACAGTAAAAAAAATTAGGTTGGTGTTGGCTTTCTTTTGGGTTCTGAAACAAACCCTTATTGCTCTTCTGGTCATTAAATCTGCTGAGAATAGGTGCTGTGCTCATGAAGTTTCTTTATAACAGACTGGCACTTCTGCCTTAATGCTTCCAAAGTTCTTTCTTCTTTTCTAATGGTGCGGTTTCACTGAAATATGCACAGGGTTTCTTCTCTGCTAATGTCTATTTGAATTCTAAATGCTTTATGTATCTGGATGTCCTCATCTCTCAAAAGATTTGGGAGCATTCGGCATTTTACTTTAGAGGGTTATGTTTTAAGGTTTCACCCTGCACCCTGATTTCTTTGTTTAGGTCTGTAGATCATGTATGTTCTGCTCCTAACTTCTTATTTCTTATTCCACTGTCTGAATGTGACAACCCACCAATCATGTTTTATGCCATGTTCACTACAGAGGAGCATCCTTTAATTGTATCATTCAACATTTTCTGATCCCAAAAGTAGTACAATTTCAATAGTGCCCTCCTCTTAGTAGTGTCTCTGCTATAGTCCTCTGTTGTAGAAGGTTATTTGAAGATGTGTTACAGTTATTTCTGTTGTAGAATATTTGTTTAATGATGCAAAAATGTGTTGCACTCTTTATTTTGGCAAGACAGGGTTTCTCTGTGTTGTTCTGGTGCCTGTCCTGAATCTCTCTCTGTAGACCAGGCTGGCCTTGAACTCACAGGGATCCACCTGGCTCTGCCTCCCCAGTGCTGGGATGAAAGGTATGTGCCACCACCACCCAGCCAATGTGATGCATCCTTTTATGTTGCATTTGTTTAACTCTGTGAAGCTGTGTTACTTTGCCTGTCTAAAACATCTGATGGTCTAATGAAGAGATGAACAGCCAATAGCAAGGCAAGAGTAATGATTGGCAGGACAGGCAGACAGAATAAATAGAGGGAGAAAAAAAACCAAGGAGTGAGAAAAGAAGGGGCCAGTCACACAGTCCCACTGACAGACACAAAATAAGAAGGATATATATATATATATATATATATATATATATATATATATATATATATATATATACAGAAACAGAGAAAAAGTAAAAGCCTAGAGGCAAAGGTAGATGGGATTATTTAAGTTTAGAAAAGCTGGACAAAAATAAGCCAAGCTAAGGCCAGGCATTTATAAGAAATAATAAGCCTCCATGTGTATTTATTTGAGATCTGGGTGGTGTGCCCCTTAAAAAAGCCAAAGAGCAAAAGAATAAAGAGTAAAACAACCCATTACAGTCCTCCAAGATATGGTGCTTGTTGCAATAGTATTCTTTCCCTAAGGTAGGCCACAAAGTTCATGAAACTCATAGGAACCATAGGGTTTTCCTGAGACTAGGTTTGTGAGACCTTTTTTACGAATACAGCAAGCTGTAATCTCTTATGGTACCATGGTTCCAACCCTCACCATATGGGGTAAGAGTTGAGAAAAGATTTATAATTTTCTCTGAGCTTCTCTTTGCTTCTGTGAGTTTCTTATCATCTCTTCCTTGACTCTAGGAACATCTTCCTTTTTACTAAAGTGAGAATAATCTTCCTTTTTAATTTACCCCAGAATACAGTTACTTCTTTGTTGCTTCAACCCTTCTCATTTATTCATACTTTACAAGTATCTGTATATAGGGCAATTATAGGGATTCTGTTCTGTACTGTGATTTTACCTTTGTAAGTGCAATTCCAGTTTTCAGTCATAGACTGGCATGCTATTTTTGTGGTTTTCAAGACAGGGTTTCTCTGTGTAACAACTCTAGCTGTCCTGGAACTAGCTTTGTAGGTGGCCTTGAACTCACAGAGATCTGCTTGCCTTTGCCTTCCTAGTGTTGGGATTAAAAGTATGCAACACCACCACCCAGCCTATCATACTTCATAAACACACACACACACACACACACACACACACACACACACACACACACAGCATATGGGTTTAATTGCTAAGAATACAAATAGGAGAAATCTTCATAAAATGATAACTTTATTTTTCTGTGAAACATAGATACTAAACAAAAAGTTATAGTGGTAGAAATTGTATGAAGAGCAAAGAAAAATTGGCATCCTGAGAAAAGAGGCATCTAAACAAATATTTGACTAGATTCTTAGTTTCATCATGAAAATTTTTTTTCTGAAGTAATGTGTTTCATCCCTCAGTCATCATTGGAAGTCTATCTTCCAAATTTAACAAAACCATAACTACAGCAAAAATATCACTCACACACATTGTTAAATATAAAATTTCACACAGACATTTAAATATAATTTAAAAGGAATTATTAAGGAAAAATATCCCCACAAACTCAAAGACAAGATTTAATAGTTTCTCATAAGAAGGTCTTTGGCTTTCAAAATGTGTTCCTGGCTTCCAGTTTATGAGACTAGCCAACATAATACTCACCTCATAAAATCGAATAAGTGACCAAATTTATTCAATAATTGACTCATTTGTATAGTTGATGCAAAAGAGACTTCACCTCACAGGATGTAATAGTTTATGTTTGAGCCAAATATGAGTGACTATAGTACCTTAAAACAAACTCAGGCTGCCCTAGTAGCATCCTCTGTCATAAAAGTTACATAAATTAGTACATTTACCCATTGTAATCATAATGACTTCAAGTAAGTAGGCTACAAAAAGTAAGCAAAACTTAGTTAAAGGCTTAATATGTAATCTAATGACATTCATGATTTTGGTGTTGGTAGATAGCAGTGGTCCATTCAAAGGATTGACCTAAGAGTAAGAAAGACAGTCGGCTAAGCATAGGTTGAGCTATGAATGGCTATTAATTTGGTTGCATAGTTTGGTTGTATAGCTACAACTTATCAACTTTCCAGAAACATTAGATTCTAACTATTCATTCAGTACTATAGATTCTTCAAAATCTATGAAATTTTCTTCCTTTTTGTAACTTCAAATTACTTAAATGTGTGTCATTAATTTCACATTCAATTTAAAATAGAATTTTTTAATCTTTATTTTTTAACTCTGGTATTTTTCATCTTCTCAAATATTTTTATGTTTACTCAACTCATACTTACTAGTAGAAAAACACACAATTTCTTCTCTTTTTTTCTGTAAATCATTAACTTGACCATCTTTGAAATTTCCTGTTCAATTGTTTATGACAAGGTTGATAGTTTAACTCCATGATAACTACAGAAAGACTTTAATAACAAAAAACTGAATAGTTCTTGAATCCATTTATCTAGTTAATTAGAAATGTAGCCATTAATACATCATATGGATTTATTTCAGTCATTAAAAATTCAAGCTCACTAAGCATGAATAAAAATGAATTAGTATTTGGATATGTTGTGAGTTGAATTGTTTGGTTTCACTTGAATTTCGTTTGAGCATTTTAATGTAAAGTACCACTAGTAAGAGATACTTTCTATGTAAAATAATTTACATGTTATTATTTTGAGCATAAATAAGGAAAGATATAAAATTGTTCTTATATAATTACAAAGTCATAGGAAATGAATTATTTTGTTTAATGGACTTTATGATTGAAAAAGAATATCAGAAAATATAACAGTTGAACATGAAAATGGGAATAGCTTAAAAGATATTTTCATCTGTCTAGAGAAAAATGTGTTCATGCTCTTAACACTTGCTGTAATTCACTTTTCTCCCACAGTTTATTACATGATTAAATATGCACTCATGAAAAATATTCTATTAAGCAAGCATGCCCTTTATTGGATGGAATAGCCTTAAAAGGAGAAATTGGCCATTTGTCATTTTCTCCAGACTCTATTTTGTATGAGGGATAGAGGCTATCTCATAAGGACTAGAGAGTTACAAAGTTTTTAGGAACTGTCTCATAAAGATTGGATCGTTACAAAGATCTTAAGGGCTGTCTCATAAGGACTTGAGAGTTACAAAGTTCACTTGGTGAATAAAATGCAGGACACAGAAAACTCTCTGGTGAAGTGGAATTAAGCTAATTTGAGATCATCAGATTCAGTCACTTCTGCATACTGAGACAGATGCTTTTCATTCAAACAATTCAACATATGGGCTGGGTGATCTATATTCTGAGCTATGAGAGTCACAGCCATCTCTATCAAACTTCTCCTTCATGGCTCCAGCATCTATGTGTAAGAAGGCCCAGAAGGTTTGTAAGAACTGGAAGATTTAAAAGACTTTAAGGAACCAGCATTTGCCAGACACAACAGGCCAGATGTGCATATGAACTCTCAGAGACAACATCAGTATGTACAGAAAAGCAGAAGCTCAACCTCCAGCTGAGAGAAAAGCAGTGAGCACACAGTAGTCCCACACCTCACCATGGAGATGTTGGCAATGGGTAGCTTCGGGAAGAGGAAAAGTCAGCTTATTTCAAATCCAGGAAAATTCCCATATGCAGAAGGAGATGAGCAACAAAGCCTGGACTTTGTAGTTTTGTTTTGATTTGATTTTTTTCCTTATAAGAGAGGAGATAAGGAGGTTGAGTGAGCAGGGAGGTGGTGGAGGGTTTGTAATGAGTTGAGGAAGGGATAGATATTACTAAACTACATTATATGGAACTCTGAAAGATTAAAATATCTGGGGATGGGGGTTTTGTTTATATCTTGATTCAAAACAACCCTAAAATAAGATATAGAATAAAATTAATTCATATATCCAGAAAATACTATAAAAAGAGAATTCTAGATGCATAGAATATTGTTCAAGAAAATTTCTATTTAATCAATTAATTCTCTCCAATTCTTTTTTTTTAAGATTTATTTATTTATTATGTACAGAAGAGAGTACCAGATCTCATTATAGATGGTTGTGAGCCACCATGTGGGTGCTGAGAATTGAACTCAGGACCTTTGGAAGAACAGTCAGTGCTCTTAACCTCTGAGCCATCTCTCCAGCCCCCTCTCTCCAATTCTTTACTTTATGCAAGTAATTATGATGACTATACTTATTGACATAAAAAACAGAACAGGAAAGTCTTGAATTTCCATGGATCTTCTGGTCTGCAAAGCCAAGCAAAACTTTTGGATGAAAGTAAGATCTGTAGAGATGTGTACTAATACCAAAGTGCTATGCACAGAGGAAACACCTATTTTCAAACATCAAGTATCTCTAAGGCCCCATTGAATTGCTCCCATAAAGTGTTCTTAATGTGATATTTGTAGAGATGAAGGAAAAGTACTGAGACAACTTAATGATGCTTTAAACATCATCCTGAAAGCCTAACAATAAGAAATGAGAGATGGAAAAGAGAGATCACATTAGGTTACTTGAATACATGATCAACTCACTAAGAATTTCTAACGTCTTTACTGTCTGCAAGAAGACCAGCTTCTATCAAAGACATGATCCTCTATCCAGAGGCATGTTCCTTTGGAATGTCATCACTAAGACTCCCTGGAAGTGCTCATAGTATTTAGCTAATTTTTCTTCAATGTTTTTGCTGTTTAATGATGCCATCTCCTACTGCATTTGGTTACATGCTCTGTTCTATCCTATAAAAATATTCATGGATTTATCAATTCAGTATTCAAAGGCATAAGGGAGAAAGGGTGAAAAGGAATGGAAAAAGCAGAATAGAAAAGCGTGAAGACGAGAAATAAAATATTAAAGTCACTGTTAGAAAACCAATTCAGGTAAAAAAGTGTAAATACGTTTTTAATGTTGTTGCATACTTACCTTAGATTTTTAAGTTCAGTAAATAAAAAGTTATTTTTAAAACAAATTTTAATAAAAGGAAGCAAACAACATTGTAGTGTTTAAAATTAAAAATTTAAGAAAAAAATGTTATTTTCAGTTGTTTAAAAATAGTTCACTAATAATCAGGCTTTTTCTATTTTTGAAATGGGAAATTAATATGTGGCACTAAGAAACTTCATATTCTTTATGCTGAGAATAAATAAACCCCACAAAGAAATAACAAAAGGGAAAATATATCTCATGTTTTTTTCTTGCCCACACCACCTTAGTGTACAACTGATTTTAGTGTTTTAATTAAATGTAATTTACTCAGAAGTTTCTTTCTGGTTTATTTCATTTGGATTAAGTTCTAGGTAGCTTTTCATGATCAAAAATGCCTGTCAAAACATGCTAATTCCTTGTGAGATTCCACCCTCCTGAATGCTTAAGGGAAGCTCCTTGTCTGTGTATCCAGCATATTGGGCGCTAACAGCTTAGATGCAGGGAATTTAGCTCATTGGTAGAGCACTGGCCTAGCAAGTGTAAGGCTCAGAGTTCAATCCTCAGCTCAAAAAAAAAAAAAAAAAAAAAAAAACCTGCCCACCAGGGTTCTCCCATTGTGCTGTAAGCCTGTATTTAAGACCTCCCTACTTCAATTAATGGCATTTGACATTCAAAAGAAGGAGGAGGAGGAGGAGGAAGAGGAGGAGGAGGAGATGGAGGAGGAGGAGTGGTCAAGATTATGATGGGGAAACCCACAAAGACAGCTGACTGGTACTAGTTGGAGCTCACTGACTCTGGACTGACAGCCCGGGAACCTGCATGGGACCAAATTAGACCCGCTGAATGTAAGTGACAGTTGTGTGGCTTGATCTGTTTGTCGTGTCCCTGGAAGCAGGACCAGGACTTACCCCAGGTTCATGAACAGGCTTTTGGGAGCCAATTCCCTGTGGTGGGATACCTTGCTCAGCCTTGTTACAATGGGGAGGGGTTAGGCTCTCCTTCAACTTGGTATGCCAGACTTTGTTGACTACCATGGGAGGCCTTACCCATTCTGAGGAGTGGATGGGTGTAGAGTGGGTAGATTGTGAGGGAGATGAGGAGGCGGGAGAAGGGGAGGGAGGGGAACTGGGGTTGGTATGTAAAATGAAAAAAAAAATCAATAAATAAATATATTTTAAAAAGTCCACTTTTAAAAACTCTACTCATGATTTGATTGCTTCTTAGCAATCTTAAAACACCAAATCTAAAAATAAAAATAAAAAAAATGGAGAAAAAATTGCTTGATCAATGTATTCCTCAGAGAAGTTCACACTGCCAAAACAGATTTTCCAAACAGGTATTTCAGACTTTTACAAACGAAACTTCAATAGCCTTTATTTCATTGAAGGCTAGAATCAATAAAATAAGTTTAATCTGAAGGACAGTACTCTTTGATTTTGCTATTTCAAAAGATGCTGAAATTATGCAGGTGAAACAGTTTCATGCATCTTAAAAATATTTTCAGAAGGATCAGTGCTTTGGGATAATCTGTTTCTTATCAGAATATTTGGACTATTGACTAAAAATATTCATTTATCTTTATCTTTCATCTATGTATCATTACACCATATCATGCAATGAAGCACCTGGTCCAGGCACCACACCTTTCTAGCTCAGAGGCCCCTAAGGATTAGTTGAGACTTGACAACCATGTTTTTTTTTTTTTTTTTTTTTTTTATTACAGCAAAAAACAAAAACAAAAACAGAAAAAAAACCTAATCCTTGTGATGAATGTGTGCATTCCTTTAAAATGTTTATCCAATTATTCACCAATACAATTGAATCACGTGGGCACATTGAAAGTCTTACATTTGCTATGATTGTGCTATCTTGTTCTTCACAATATATATTGTACAATAATTCAAAGGATCTGGATATGTGAACAATGAAATTATATGGAAGTTAAGTATCAGGTTTATTAGCAAAAGGTACAGTGTATGTAACTACCACAAAATCCATCACAACATAATTGAATTACACACAAACTCACTGAAAAGTAATACCAGGGAAATAAACACAAATGTTGCAATGAATTTTACTAAAATTTTCACAGATCCAAGGCTCAATGTTTTTAAGCAATAAGCAAACAATTATGGAAATGAGCAGAAATTAATCATGCATCATACTCAAGGTGAACATAAGATGTCTACACAAATATTATCTTGGGTAACTTGCCAGTAAAATTCATATCCACCTGTTATTTTAAAGTCTGCAGAGTTTATATTATAGACTACTCTTCAGTTCATCTCTTTCCTAGATCAGTGGCTTCTCTACTCAAATGTCATATCAGCTAGCAAGACATTCATCAAAATCATTCAAAAATGTATTAACAGAAATGTAAGTTTACCTCGCAGGAACCATCATGTAAAAAGCTCCAGTGTGAATGCACAAACTCAGATAATACTCACAGAACCAGAGACACACTATTTCTTCATTCTAAAATTTTCAATATTTGATGATTTGCCCTGCTGTTTTCTAATTCCATGGGAGCAGCCATACCTAAAGGTACATTAACCTTTGATCATACTCAAAACACAGGCAAATGGGAATAAGCATTAGAAGTTGATGCTTCTAATAATACTTCAATTCTCAAAAAATGTTGTACTGAGCACATCGTAGTCACACAGGCACACTGGATATAAAGAAATCTGGAACTATGAACACAGTGATTTTACTTTAACCAGGCAAAATAGATCATAGCATAACTTTTTGATCCAATATTTAGGGGCTAGAAGCAAGATTAGAGTTTATTGTCAAAAGGGGAGACTATCTGAGTATTCCCAAAGCAAATACTTTTCCTTAGAGAAAACCACATGCATTTTAGTTTTTGATACTCATGTTTCCTTATATCCTCTAAACCAACATTTAATGAGTCAAAATGCTGCAATAGTTAATTTTTATAGAACTTCAATAGACTGTGTGAGAAATATCCTACAAAATCATTATGAAATATCCTCACAGTTTTCTCTTGATAAAGAGATAATAACAATGCAGTCTATAAACATTTTATTGAATAAAAGTAAAGGTTATTTATCTACACTCACAATTTTAGAGCTAATATGAGAATAATCATCACATACATTTCATGTAATATTATCAAAATAATTGAAATCACAGAAAGCATTTACACATAAATAAACTAAGGGTTAGAAGTGATTAGTAGCTCATGAAGTAACTTAGTAGGTAAAAGCACATGTGGGCTATGGCACACACTTGCCTGCACACAAACACGTGGAAACAAATGAAAGAATAAAAAAAAGTAGTATACTTTGTAATGTTAGTATATATTGTATTTATATTTTATCATGTTAGTATAAAGAGAGGGAGAGAAGAGGAGAAGGAAGAAGGGAGGGAGAGAGAGAGAGAGAGAGAGAGAGAGAGAGAGAGAGAGCGCACACCATCTCTGGTTTTGCTATGAATTGTGGCTACTTATATAAGAGGAGTGTGTGTGATTTTTCATATAAAATATGAAAGAGTGAATCTGTATAACAGTGGTTGATGCCATAGATATATAATCTTGGCAAATTATGTGACCTTCGGAAATGATAAGCAGTGCTCATAAAATACAATAAAAAATTACAGGGCTTGGTAATAAATCAATAGTAAATAGGCATATGCTTTTCAATAGGTATGCAGGATCTAGCACAATGGTTAAAAACTTTGTTATATCCAAGGATATGTAGTATTGTATAACTAAGCCTCATTATTTTTGAATATTAGATAGAGTGTCCTTGTTATATAGTAAGACACTGGCTCATGGTTAAAATGAATTTTGTCATGGAGACCAGTTATTGAACATTAGAATGGACTTAATGAATTGAGATATGGAAATCAAATATTTGAGAAATAGAAGCATGGTTAGATTTTCATCAAGGAAGTGTTTCCAGATTATTGGGTAATCCAGATAGCTCTCTGCAGTTCATCTATAGTTATTATCACCTAAAAATATATACTGTATTTGCGTTTAGAACTTCATGCCGCACATATTTTATTGTTCCTTCTCTTGCCCTAGATCAATAGTTCTGATGAGGCCTTTGTGCTTTCATGCTGAGCCTTCCATGGCAGTTGGAGAGCTTCTCTCCAGGTGCCACCAAGGCCCTGCAGTACCATAATCCACATATAAAATAATCACTCAGATGCTTATATTACTTATAAACTGCAGGGCCGTGACAGACTTCTTGTTATCCACTTCTTCTATTTTAAATTAACCCATTTCTATTAATCTGTACTTTGCCACATGGCTTGTGGCCTACCAGTACCTTACATCTTCCTTGTCATGGCAGTGGCTGGCAGTGTCTCCCCCTCCGCCTTCCATTTCCCTGAATTATCTTCTTCCTTGTCCCGTCTACCCTATCCTTCCTGCCTGGCTACTGGCCAATCAGCACTTCATTTATTTTACCCAATCAGAGCAACACATTTGACATACAGAACATCCCACAGCATTCCATAGTCATTTATTTCGGCAAATGTCTGAGCACCTAATTCTGGGAATGTTTCTGCTCACTCTGTCACTCTAACATTCCTATAGAGCAAGTGTTTAGCAAGGCTGGTTATAAGATGTTTCCACTCATGCAGTACAGTCAATATATAAGCATACTGTTTCCTTAATTCAGTGTACTAGGATAAGCCCTGATTTTATTTTCTTAAAATACTTTTGACTGTTGAGTATATATTTCAGGATTATTGATCTTATCTTTTAGCATTTGAGCTCTAGATAGTTCAGTGAAATTTATAAGGATATTGGCTTCCTAACTTTTAGCAGGAACTTGACATGACAAAGTTTGGTAGTATATAGTACAAGGACTGTACTCTCTGCTATTTCAATGAGGTGCATTTAAAGTATGCCATGTTCCAATTCCTTTTCTGTTTTCCTGATGGGAGGCTGTTATAATATATGAAAGCTGGTATTAAAGTGGTTCTTTTTTATTTTTAGTTGTAACTTTTTACATACTATTATAATCTATTGTGTCTTATAGTAATATCAGGGGCTACTCCCATAAAGTCTCAACAACATAAACTTAAAATGATGACACCAGTGATTGTGCCACAGTGGACTGCAAATAGCCAATGAAGCCTCAGTCCTACTTGAAGAACTATAGTCAGCTGAGGAAAGGTGGGATTGGACTAGGTGTCTTCCCCAGAGAGGAGCAGCCCAATTGATTGTCCAGTGCCAAATGGTCAGTCTTGAAAACATACTTACAAATAATGTTCAAAAGACTGAAAAGGTTGTATTTAGGAATATGCATTTATTGACATTCATATATAAATATGAAATAACAGTTAATTAAAAAAAAAAGAGGCCATGAGTTTGAAGAAGCAGGGAGAGTTGTATGAGAGGGTTTGGAGTAAGGAAAGGGAAAGAAGTGACCTAATTATACTATAATCTCAAATGAACCTTATGTTATACTAATGGTCATGTTTCTTTTGGGTTCTCTAGGACATTGGTAGTTTTTCCTTGTAGTGTATACTTCAGAACCTGTAAAATACCTCAATCCCTTCTTTCCTCTTTACATATAAACATATAAGCACTTTACTTGACAAATAAGTACCAGAGGACACAAAATTTCAGTATTTGGAAATGGAGTCAGGAGTGCTAAGAATCTAACATCAGATTCAGCTACAAAATGAGTTCAAAACCAATGTGATCCACATGAGAAACTATCTCAAAGAAAGAACAAAAAAGGCGAAGAAAAGAAAATAGAAATGTAAAACAAAAGAGATGAAAAATGTCTATAAGTCCATGATCATTGTGTCCTACTGCTGAATTAACTTCTTTGCAACAAAGAGAATTTTCTGGTGACACTCAACAGAAAGTCAACACAAATTAGCACAAGTTCAATATGAACTTTATTGGTCCATGTATCCAGGAAGGACAAGGGTGAATCTGAGGTTGAGTGGAACCAGGAAATTGAATGTCTTCAAAATACTTTATATGTCTGTCTCTTCTTGTATTCTTCCTAGATGGATTCACTTATATTTTAGTGCAGCAAGGCTAACTGGGAGTTGGGTGGTTGACAATTCTATATTCATGCTAACAGTGTCATGGTCTAGCAGATAATACATCCAAAACAGCTACTGTCTGTATCAAAGTGGAGAGTGAAAGAGTTGTTTTATTTTTCCCCTAGTTGGAGTCTTTATCCTTTATTGAGTCTTTCATTGTCTGTGTTATGCAATATGATATATTCTAAATAAAAATTAAGATATGAAGTAATGCTAGACAAAACCAAACATCCACACATGTGTATAAACATGTATGTGTAGAAGTGCTAGTTTATGGCTGTGTTTGTGGCCTCTGTAAGAGCTTCTCTAGAGATACCTCGTCTTACAAGTCTCATTTTGCTCTGCTGAGTAGTACTCCATTGTGTATATGTACCATGTTTTCTTTATCCATTCTTCAGTTGAAAGGCATCTAGGTTGTTTCCAGGTTCTGGCTATTACAAAACAATGCTGCTATGAACATAGCTGAGCATGTGCCCTTGTGGTGTGATTGATCATTCCTTGGGTATATGCCCAAGAGTGGTGTAGTTGGATCTTGAGGGAGTTGCTTCCCAGTTTTCTAAGGAAGCACCATACTGATTTCCAAAGTGGCTTTACAAGTTTGCATTCCCACCAACAGTGTAGGAGTGTTTCCCTTGCTCTACATCCTCTCCAACATAAACTGTCTTCAGTGTTTTGCTCTTAGCTATTCTGATTCACCAGAAAAATCAATGGCATCATGAGGTTTGCAAGCAAATTGATGGAACTAGAAAATATCATCCTAAGTGAAGTAACCCAGACTCAGAAAGACAAACATGGCATGTACTCACTCATAAGTGGATACTAGATGAACAACAAAGGATAACCAGACTGCAACTCACCACTCCAGGGAGGCTACCTAGTAAAGAGGACCCTAAGAAAGACATAGGGATCACCCAAAGACAGAGAAATGGAAGAGATCTACACAAGCAAATTAGGGGTGAGATGGGGGGTAATGGAGGGCAAGGGTCAGGGGAAAGAGAGCTTGGGGGAGTGGGAGCTCCCAGCAGGATCAGGAACAGAGTAGAACAAGTTAAGAGATACCATGATAAATGAAGACTTCATGGGAATAGGAAGAAGCAGAGTTCTAGAAAGGTCCCCAGAAATCCACAAAGATACCTCCACTATAGACTACTGCCAATGGTCAAGAGAAAGCCTGAACTGACCTAGTCTGGTGATTGGATGGATGAACATCCTAACTGTCATGATAGAACTTTCATCCAGTGACTGATGGAAGCAGATGCAGAAATCCATGTCCAAGCCCCAGGTGGAGCTCCAGGAGTCCAATCAGCGATAGAGGGGAGGGATTACATGAGTAAGAGATATTGAGATCATGATTGGAAAAAGCACAAGGACAAATAGCCAACCTAGTGGAAACACGTGAACTATGAACCAATAGCTAAGGAGCCCCCATGGAACTGGACTAGGCCTTCTGCATAAATGAGAGAGTTGATTAGCTTCAACAGTTTAGGAGGCCCACAGGCAGTGGGACCAGGACTTGTCTTTGGTGCATGAGCTGGCTTTTTGGAACCTGAGGCCTATACTGAGACACTTTGCTTATCTTTGGTGTAGTGAGGAGGGGACTAGACCTGGCTCAACTGAATCTACCAGCTGGGCTTACTCCCCAGGGGAGACTTTGCCTTGGAGGAGGTAGGAATGGGGGGTGATTTTGGGGAAAATGCTGGGGGGTGGAAAGAGGTAGGACATGGGAATATGTAGCTGATATGTAAAATTAAACTAATTATAAAATAAAAATAAAAATATTAAAATAAAAAAATAAGATATGAATTTACAACAACAACAAAATAAACAAGTCTAATTTTGCACCTTATACTTTCTGAACTGAATGGTGTACAGGAGATTTGTGGTTTGCTTTTAGTAAAATGTAGCTTTTAATAATACTGTCAATCAGATGTGGGGTTGATGAAGAACTTTTCCCATTCTGTAGGCTATTGCTTTGTCTTGTTGACTGTGTCCTTTGCTCTACAAAAACTTCTCAGTTTCAACAGGTCCCATTGATTGATTGTTTCTCTCAGTGTCTGTGCTACTGGTGTTGTATTTAGAAAGTGATCTCCAGTGCCAATGCTTTCAAGAGTACTTCCTACTTTCTCTACTATCAGGTTCAGAGTAGCTGGATTTATGTTGAGGTCTTTGATCTACTTGGACTTAAGTTTTGTGCATGGTGACAGATATAGATCTATTTGCAGCCTTCTACACATTGACATCCAGTTATGCCAGCACCATTTGTTGAAGATGCTTTCTTTTTTCCATTGTACAGTTTTGGCTTCTTCGTCAAAAATTATATGTTCATAGGTATGCAGGTTATTGTCAGGGTCTTCAATTCAATTCCATTGGTCCACATGTCGGTTTTTATGCCAGTACCAAGCTGGTAGCTCTATAGTAGAGCTTGAGGTCAGGGATCATGATGCCTCCAGAGGATGTTTTATTGTACAGGATTCTTTTGGCTATCCTGGGATTTTTGTTTTTTCATATGAAGTTGAGTATTATTCTTTCCAGATCTGTGAAGAATTGTGTTGGTAATTTGATGGGGATTGTATTGAATTTGTAGATTGCTTTTGGTAATATCGCCATTTTTACTATGTTAATCCTGCCTATCCATGAGCATGGGAGATCTTTCCATTTTCTTTAAATTCCTGTATGTTAGGTCACTATATTTCTCTTTAGTTTCCTACATATCCTGTAATTTATTCAGAAGAAACTACTGAACACAATTTTTGAAATTTCAAAAAGAAAATATCAATGAATAAAAATATTTTCTCAATTTCTTCATATTTCTGTGATCAAAACACTAATAATGTTACATGCAAATTCTAAGGCTGTTTCCCCTTCTCGATGACTGAGTATTCCTTGACTCCCCTAGCATTCAACTTAAGAATTGGCTGTTGTAAGTTTTTTGCTTGTTTGTTGTCTATACTGGCAGCCTAATTGTTTGTCTCTGCTACTTTATCATCAGAAAGTAACTCAGAGAACACATCTCCCAAACACTACTCCTCTCTTTTCTGTCATTTTTTTTTACTTAGAAGTTAAGTTAGATTCTAGTAACTATGAAGAGATTCACCTCTCCAAATATATCCACAAACTTTTCTTGTGTTTTCCAGCTTTATAGTTCCTGTTGGTGCACAATATAACAAACCCTTTCTGTGAACTCAGAGTTCCCAAACTGGAAGTTCAAATGCTCACTGCTTTCTGCCTAGTATCTCCTAAGCATGAAATCAAGGTAAGTTAGGCAGCACTCCCATCTGAAGTGTAGAATCTCTTCAAAGCTCCAACAACAGTGGACTGACTCAATTTCATCAACGCTCCTTGGAGGTCCCTGTATCCTCTCCTGCTGCCAGGAGAAGATTTTCTACCCTCACAGAAGCTTCTGTATTCTGTGATATATATCTTAAAACCAGTAGGAGAGACTAGGTCATGCATCACATCCTGTTCCGATGTTGAGGAATCCATCTCCCCCAAGAAATATACCCAAGGAATCCTCAATCATACATCAAGGGCATTTGCTCAGCTATGTTCATATCAGCATTGTTTCTAATAGCCAGAACCTGGAAACAACCTAGATGCCCTTCAACTGGAGAATGGATAAAGAAAATATTGTACATATACACAATGGAGTAATACTCAGCAGAGAAAAACAATGACATTATGAGGTCTGCACGCCAATGGATGGATCTAGAAAAAATCATCCTGAGTGAGGTAACCCAGACTCAGAAGGACAAACATGGTATGTACTCACTCATAGGAGGATACTAGATGTAAAACGAAGATGTCTAGACTGTTACACAACTCCAGGGAGGCTACCTAGAAAACGGGACCCTACGAAAGATTCAAGGATCACCCAATGACAGAGAAATGAATTAGATCTACATGAACAACCTGGACAACAGTGGGAATAATGAAGGGCAAGTTTTGAGGGAAAGAGAGCTTAGGGGAGCAGGAGATCCCAGCTGGATCAAGAACAGAAATGGAGAACAAGGAATAACAGACCATGATAAATGATGACCACATGAGAACAGGAATAGGCAGAGTGCTGGAGAGGTCCCCAGAAATCCACAATGATATATCCTCTGTAGACTGCTGGCAATGGTTGAAAGGAAGCCTGATCTGACCTAGTCTGGTGATCAGATCGCCAAACACCCTAACTATCAAGCTGAAACTCTCATCCAATAGCTGATGGAAGTGGATGCAGAGATCCTCAGACAGGCCCCAGGTGGAGCTCCAGGAGTCCAATTGTCGAGAAAGAGGAGGGATTGTAAGAGCATGAATTGTTGAGACCAAGATTGGAGAGGCACAGGGACAAATAGCCAAATGAATGAAAGCACATGAATTATGAACCAAAGGCTGTGGATCCCGCAGCTGGATCAGGCCCTCTGGATAAGTGAGACAATTGAATAGCTTGAACTGTTTGGGAGGCATCCAGGCTGTGGGACAGGGACCTGTCCTTAGTGCATGAGCTGGCTGTTTGGAACCTTGGGCTTACACAGGGACACTTTGCTCAGCCTGGAAGGAGGGGACAGGACCTGCCTGTACTTAATCCACCAGGTTTAAATGAATCCCCAGGGGAGTCTTGGCCCTGGAGGAGATGGGAGTGGAGGGGAGGGGATGGGGGGAAGGTGGGGGTGAGGGTGGGAGGGGGGAGGACAGGGGACCCCATGGCTGGTGTGTAAAATTAAAACACAAATGTAATAACAAAAGAAGTAAAAAAAAAAGGGGGGGGGCAAATGTGGTAGGAAGAAATAAAAAATGTTCAGTTTGAAGAGAAAAGGACACTGGGAATGTTACTATTACTGCCAAGGCTTTTTCTAGAAGAGAGGCTGGAATGATTAAGTATAAGAACTGACAATATGATAACTCCATGTTATGATGTAATGGAATGTTGTTTATTGTATATATGAGATATGAGAGAGAGAGAGAGAGACAGACAGAGAGAGAGAGAGAGAGAGAGAGAGAGAGAGAGAGAGAGAGAGAGAACAGCCAGAGGCATCTGGAGAGTCCAAAGCAAAGAGGTAAACTAGCAGAGTATAAGGAGCCAAAGCAGAGAAGAAGCAGAGCTGAGACAACAGGGTTATAAGTTGAATGAGTAGCTGTGATGTGCAGAAGTCCTTGAGCTGGAGAAGTTTAAGGTAGGGGAGGAGCTGAGAAGGGCAAGATGCTAGCATGGACTCTGAGGTGTGCTTACAATTACAAGTTACACTTAACAGGCACTTGTAATACTAAGGGAACCTGGGGGCCAGCATGCATGTTGGTGTGCTAATATGCATCACACATAGCCATTTGTTCCTTCTGTCTTTTGGAATTTGGGGAAGTGGCATTTCCTTTGGACCTGACATTAATGAGATTGGCACTATTAAGGAGAAGCCTGATCTCTATGTTGTGTACCCTAATAAAATTTGCCTGAAGATCAGAGGACAGAAAAAGTCACTAGATCAAACATAGAGACCAGGCGGTTGTGGCATACCCCTTTAATCCCAGCACTAATAAGAAAGTGATATGGTGGGTGGAGAAAGGTATATAAGATGTGAGAAGATGGGAACTCAAGCCTTTTCAGCTGAGGAACCCTTTTCAACTAGAAAGCTTTTTCAGGCTGAGGAGTTGGTGAGATAAGAGGTGGTAGCTATGGCTTTCTCTGCTTCTCTGATCTTTTAGCTTTCACCCTGATATCTAGCTCTGAGTTTTTCTTTAAGACCATTTAAGATTTATCTTACATCACCTTACCCAGCTAAGCTTCCAACTTTTGAAAAAAACCATTTTCTGTGATTAGAGTGGACATATAATGAAAACCTGCTCTAACTGTGTTTCAAATGCCCCAGGGACAATCCCACGCTCAAATTATATTTTATTGTGTCTTTTACATGATGCTGGATTTAGAGTCATGAAGCATATGAGAGTAAGGGGATTGTGGTGGTATTGTGTTCCCCAAAATATTGTGCACCCTAATAAATTTATCTGGGGTCAGAGAACAGACAGTCACTAGATGCAGAGCCAAAAATGGTGGCTAAAAAATGGGTCAGAGCAAGCCATATCAGAAGCTGTGTGGTGGTGGTGGTGCATGACGTTAATCCCAGCACTTGGGAGGCAGAGCTAGGCAGATCTCTGTGTGTTCAAGGATACAGCCAACATGGAGACACATGCCTTTAATCCCAGGAAGTGACGGCAGAAAGAGAAATGTATATATATAAGGCTTGAGGACCAGAAATTAGCAGCATTTGGCTGGTTAAGCTTTTAGGCTTTGAGCAGCACAGTTCACTGAGATTCATTTGGATGAGGATTCAGCACCTTGCAGCCTAAGGAAACAAGTCCAGCTGAGGAACTGGCAATGTATTCTGTGTCTCTGATCTTCCAGTATTCACCCGAATAACTGTCCTCAGATTTGATTTTATTAATAAGACTCTGTTAGATTCATGCTACAAAGGATCAGGGATTCCTTCTCCATGTTTTCAGAGAGATGCTGAGGCCAGACAATCCATGTCATGGTCATCCCATATGAAGTCCTTGAGAAGGCAAGAGGGCCTGAGAAAGCATTATGTGAAGAAGTGGAAATGAAGCCTGAGTTGTGTTAGAGCCCCCAAGATAATGGAGAAATCAGAATGGTGGGATAACTTCCAAGGAGAGCTTCACACAGGAGCTGGAACCAGCCTAAGAAAGGAGTGTAGGTTCCCAGCAGTAAACCTTGAAGAAAAGAAGTCTAGGAATATTCTCATGACATTACAAAATTTTATGCTTTCCCTGATGAGTTTTGACATTCTTTGACATTCCTCTGGTCCAATAAGTCCTCTCTATGCCCCTGTTGTTACCTTTCTTAATGATAATGAATATTCTGTGCCATTAGAAGGTGAAGGGTCATAGTTTTATAAGGCATTATAGCCCATAGATTGCCTTGAGTCTCAGAAGAAACTTTGGACTTTTCAGCAATGTTGAGCTCGTGAAATATCTATAGACACCTTTAAAGTTGTGAAAAAATGCATTTGTACTATATGGATGTGGTGGTTTGAATGAAAATGGCCCTCATAAGCTCATAGGGAGTGGCATTTGAAATGATTAGGACATTAGCCTTGTTGGAGTAGATGTGGCCTTATTTGAGGAGGTGTCACCTTGTTGAAGAAAATGTGTCACTGAGAGTGGGCTTTGAGGTTTCAGAAGCCCAACTCAGTCCCAGTGGCTCACTTGCTCTTCCTTCAGCCTGATAATCCAAATGTAGAACTTTTGGCTCCATCTCTAGTGCATTGTCTGGCTGTGTGTCTCCATGCTTCCCAGGATGATGACAAGGAACTAAGCCTCTGAAACTTAAGCCAGCCTCAATTAATACTTCATTTCTAATAATTTCCATGCTCTTCATGTCTCTTCACAGCGACAGAAACCTGACTGGTGGTGTGTGGGTGGGGGAGGGACAGCAGAATGTAGTTGTTCAGATGAGAAGTGTCACCTGTAGAACTGGGCATTGAGGCACTTGGTTGTCTATTTCTGGCATTGTTTGTGAATGCTTAGGACATGTGGCCTTGGTGCTGGGAAGGGCTTCATTAAAACCTCTCCCTACTCCCAGTTCACTGTCTGCTGAGTGCTTCATGCTTTATATATGACCCCTCAGCATCCAATTTCTGTAGACATGCCTAAGACTTGCTGCCACACTTCCTTGCTATCATTAGTCCTAACTCCCTAGAATCAGAAGCCCAAGTCAAGCCTTCCTTCTACAAGCACTTCAATTGTGGTGTTTCATCACATCAAGGAGGAAAGTAGCTAACAGAACTATATTTTATGTGAAGCATGTTTAAACAAAATTATGGTTTAAAATGTTCAGAGCTACAAAAGAAATTAAAAAGCTACATGAAAAACTATTTCGAATGACTGTAAAAATTTCATGACTGGAATCACGCAAACACTATGAAAGTGGTGGTTGTTAAGTACCCATCATTATACAGCTTTGGTTTTTTTTTTTTTTTTTTCTCAAGAAAATTGATGACTGACAACCTTGTTTCCATCTGGAAACATCTAACATCTGTGGTTGTAAACATCAAAACACAGCTGCTGCGGGTCTGAGTAAGCACTCCAATTTATTTATTTTTGACTTTAAAACATCTTCAGTTTTCATCAAACATCACGTTTGTTAACCAAAGTTCTTACAGCAGGAGAGAAACAATGAAGAGGAATCACCGTGTCAAACAGTGAGAAACAATACTGTCATCCAAGAATTTTGTTACATGGCATACAATCTTACTTCAATTAAAAAATATGTCATGATATGGCTGCTTGGCTTTTAGGAAAAGACATAATTTCTCCCTATTCCCATGGTGCCTACATTTATCGTGGCATCTCTTGCCTTGTTCTCCCATGTAGTGGGTAGCCATTTCAGCTTTGACCTGGAAGTTCCAACCCCCACTGAGGCTTAGGCAACAGTCAAGCCTACAAGGTGGGGCTGAGAGAGGATGCTGAAGACCCAGGATCTGGATGTGGGGACTCTCTTGGTTCCTGGACCCTGGACGCTAGAGGTAGACCAGGCAGAGTTCTGCAGAGAATACTGCCAGACTTTGCCACACCTTTCTCAGACCCTATAAATTATCCCTTCATTTGTAAGTTACTCCACAAAATAAACCTCCCTTTTAACTACGTGGAGTGGCCTTAATAATTTCACCAATATTCCCACTTTGTTCCTGTTCCATTTAGAACCTCCCGATCCCCTAAGTTCTCATTCCCCTATCCCTTGCCCTCCATTACCCTCTCCCCTTACCCCCAGTTTGCTCATGTAGATCTCATCCATTTCTCCATCTCTGTGTGATCCATGCATCTTTCCTAGGGTCCTTCTTACTAGTTAGCTTCCCTGGAGCTGTGGATTGCAGTCGGGTTATCCTTAATACTAGGGAATTTCCCAGGAATCCACAAGGATGACTCCATCATAGACTACTGCAATGGTCAAGAGGGTGCCTAGGCTGACCTACTCTGGTGATCAGATGGCCAAACACCCTAAATGTCATGATAGAACCCTCATCCAGTGACTGGTAGAAGGAGACCCTCATCCAATGACTGGTAGAAGCAGATGCAGAAATCCACAGCCAAGACCAGGAGTCAATTGATGAGAGAGAGGATGGATTATATGAGCAAAATATTCGAGACCATGATTGGAAAAAGTACAGAGACAACTAGCCAAACTAGTGGAAACATATGAACTATGGACCAATAGCTGTGGAGCCCCCATAGTACTGGAATAGGTGCTCTGGATAAGGGAGAGAGTTGTTTATCTTGAACTGTTTAGGGGTCCCTCAGGCAGTGGGATCAGGACCTGTCTCTAGTGCATGTGCTGGCTTTTTGGAGCCTAGTGCCTTTCATGAAACACTTTGTGCAGCCTTGGTGCAGGGAGGAGGGGCTTGGACCTGCCTCAACTGAATGTACCAGGCTCTGCTGACTCCTCATGGGAAACCTTGCCTTGGAGGAGGTAGGAATGGGGAGTGGGTTGTGGGGGAAGGCTCGAGGTTGGGAGGAGGGAGGATAGGGGAATCTGTGGTTGATATGTAACATGAATAGAAAATATCTTAATTAAAAAAATTAAGAAACTATACAATCTAAAGCTAGGAGGATGATCCATATTCCAGACTTCATTTTATTAGAAAAATATAATTTATAAAAATTTTAAAAATTCAAGGAATAAATTGAACTATTCAAAGTCAAGATAAAGACATTTTTCTACTCTTTCAAATGTGCTGTTAGACATTGACTGTAATTTGACTTCTTACTCTAAAAGTACATCTTAGATGATATTAAATTTTAATTGTAGTTGATCTAAAGAAATATTTCATATAAAACATGTCAAAATAAATTCACATAGTATAACCATCATTGACTATGTCAAACTATTATTTTCCCAATTATCCATCATAGTTCTAATTAGTTATAATTAGTTTAGTTTACTTAAATTTACTTCTTCCCATCTAAACCCAGGATAATATAGAGGAAAGAAATCATCCTTCCAGGTTTTCTGAGGATGCTCATCATATTTATTTATTACTGTTATTTTGTATGATGTGGTAAATTCTCTAGTTGTTTCTGTCATTCTGAATTTGTGTGTGCCCACATGTATAAGCATGTTTGTGGAACTGAGAGACTAATGTTGGGTGTCTTCCTCTACTTATTTTCCACCTTATTATTTGAGACAGAGTCTCTCAACGAACCTGGTACTCATCTATTTGGTAAGACTAACTGGCCAGCAATCTCCAGGGATACTCTTGTTTCCATGTCTCCATGGCTAACATTATAATCACACAGTCCCATTCCTGAATTTATTCTTTCCATGTAGTTTTATGCAACAATTTCCTCTGAGACAAAACCATCAATCTTGGAGGAAAGCTCCTGAAGACAAAGGGTTTTCTAACCTAATAGGAGGTGAAACATTCCATCTGTGGTGGTTTAAGTAACAATGGTCCCCATAGGTTTATGTATTTCAATATTAAATCTCTAGCTGGGGCCAGGCAGCAGTGGCACACATCTTTAATCCCTTTATTTGGGAGGCAAAGCCAGGCAGATCTCAGTGAGTTCAAGGCCAGCCTGGTCTACAGAGTGAGATCCAGGACAGGCACCAAAACTACGCAGAGAAAAACTACCCTGTCTCAAAAACCAATTTTAAAACATCTCTAGTTGCTAGAACTGTTCAGGACAGACTAGAAAGTATGGAATCATTAGAAGAGGTGTGTCTCTGGAGGTTTCAAAAACCCATGTCAATCCCAATTAATTGTTTCTGCCTCATGTTTATGGATCAAAATGTAATCTCTCAGCTACTGCCCTAGCACCTTGCTTACCTTCTTGCTGCTATGCTTCCCATCATTGATAGTAATGTACTCCAGTCCTCCACAAACCCATAACAAACTATCCTATAAAGGGATATGGTGCTTATCATTGGCTTTGGTGCCTTATAACAACAGAGAAGTCATTAACAAACCATCCTACAAGGAAAAATGTTAAGTTATAGGATATTTTAGAGGGAGGTAATAATGAAACTGATCACAGTTCTAGATCTCTCCCTCCACAAGCATATATAGATAATAAGAACTATGGAGAGACACCAAGACACTTAGAAGAAGCAAAGGGTAGACAAGCTACCCAGAAGCAGCTGCTATCAGCTAAGATGCATGACAGAGACACACACCCCCACCCTGAGTTTCCTCAAAGAAACAGTTTACAACTTTTGAAGTGCCTGCAAGCTGTTCAGTATATTTCATATTTCTTAGCTTATTATAGAAGATCCCAATTCTCAGTCTAAAGATCACCTGTAATGTGTTTAAAGCAACTACCCTGCAGCTTGTCAAAAACTTATGATCCATTAAAGAATGCCATTGTGCTTTCCTGAAAGGCCTCAGTCGACTTCAGTGTCTGTCCTCATTTCCTATACTTCCCAGACAAGTTCTCTATGGTTGGAGTAGATATTTATTAGAGAAGAAGAACAACAATAGGATGTGATATTGGAGTAGATATTCATGAGAGAAGAACAGTAGTATGTGATGAGCTATCTTTGTAGACATTCTCTCTAACACTCCTGTAACATCCTAGAGCTTTGCCAGTTTACAGCCACAATTTAGTGTTTTCTGATACAAATTCCACTGTAATAAAATGAATTTCTCTCTTAAAAACAATGATTACAAAGAACAATTAAAAGTAATATGAATTTAGCATTTTACTCAATGTTTATTAAAAATAAGTTACTTCAATTAATTAAACTAAAATACTGAAAATGTATCTTTGACCTTTGTCAATTTAAGATAGTTTAATAATTTTAAAAAATTAAATAAAATTAATTGTTGATTAAAAAATATTGTCTTCCTCACAGGTAATTTATTTTGAAATACACTGAAATAAAGATAAGGATTTCAAAGTAACATTCTTTGTAATAATTTAACAAATGTGTGTTATGTCCTCCAGTTTTCAAAACCAAAGATCAGTGATGTGTGAAATAGAAACAGATGGCAGATATTAAAGAACAATCCATGATATACTTTGAAAGGAAGGAAAAATATGTTTATTGAGGGATTATATTGTACCAAATAAATAGTAGTGTCATTTACAGCCTAGAAAAATCTGTAAACCCATAAATCTCTCAAGTCTTCAAGTAAAGTAATGAAATGCAGGGAATGTGTAACTTATGGTTACTTCAAGTTCATAAATTAGTCAATAGATGCCTTCAATAGAAACTTGCCTATATGCCAAGTAATAAGTTCTAAATTATACTCAAAATGAATGCTGTTTCATTAGAAAGTACCACAAAGAAAAACTGAGAACAATTTTGAGAAATATCTTTAATATATTGCATGTCACCAGAAGTCACTTATTGGCAGTATATGGCATATGTTTTGCTGGGGCCATTGCTAGGGTTGGAAAGTTGTTTCCAGATTTCAATAGTTACTAACCATCATCCTATTTTCAAAGGATCTCTATGAAAATCTTGGAATTAACTTCTATGTTTATCACTACTCAAATGTATGCCTACTAGCTTTATAGCTAGGAAAAGATTTGCAAACCTAATTTGCATTTTATCAAGTATTTGATGCATAGACTTGGTAAACTCACTGAACCATTTCTAGGAATTATGAAGGATGTGAATTATCAGTCATAAGTACCTGAGAAATATGCTTCATTGTGGATCTACATGCTTATAATCTATAATGGTGGCTTTATCTCTGAAGTATAAAACTCAGATAAAGAGAACTTCAAAAAAGTATCTTGGTAAAAGTGTTTTAAATGATTTCTCCAGAGAAAAATGTCAACATGCAAAAATTTGATGTTAAAAGAAAGATGTATTGACAGCATAATATTTCTAAATTAAAGATGTACAACAAAGCACAATTAATATGGAATGGCAAATGGGGGAGATGTAATCAAGTTAAAACTAACTCAGATAAAATTTTCAGTATTTGTACTGAAAAGTGAAAGAATTAAAAAGGTCAGAAAAAAGAAAACTCTGCACAAGTAAACACAGGAAAGATCTTAAAAAGAATTCTAGCAAAACTGGAAAACTAAAAGCATAATTTACATGAAGGTATTTCTGAGTCTTAATATCAGCAATGAAATTCTACCCATAAAAATAATTAGAAAGGTACTAGAGATTATAACTGCCCAATAAAACACAATTTGATTATATGATATGATTAAATTAAATTTTAATAAAATATACAATCAATAGTTCTATATTAAGAACTTTTAAAGTCTTATAATTTTACTCATATTTAAAGGAAGGAAGCAGCCTGGCACAATGCTGTCTAGTTTCTTGAATTCTTTATATATTTTGGAGATAAGCTCTCTGTCAGATGTGGGGTTGGTGAAGATCTTTTCCCATTTTGTAGGCTGCTGTTTTGTCCTATTTACTATGTCCTTTGCCTTACAGAAGCTTCTCAGTAATTAATTATTGCTCTCAGTGTCTGTGCTATTAATGTTATATTTAGGAAGTAGTCTCCTGTGCCATTGTGTTCAAGACTATTTTCTCTTCTACAGATTTAGTGTAACTGGTTTTATATTAAGGTCTTTGATCCACTTGGACTTGAGTTTTGTGCATGGTGATGGATGTATTTGCAATCTTCTACACTTTGACATCCAGTTATGGCAGTACCATTTGTTGAAGATACTTTCTATTTCCATTGTACAGTTTTGGCTTCTTTGTCAAAAATCAGATGTTCATAGGTGAGTGTGTTAAAGTCAGGATGCCTGAACTGGTTTACCCCAGTAATCAGATCAATGAATACTCTAACTATCATCAGAGAGCCTTTCTACAGTAATTGATGGAAGCAGATGCAGAGATCCACAGCCAAATACCAGGCTATGCTACAGGAGTCCAGTCGAGGAATGAAAAAAAATTCTGTGAGCAAGGAACATCAAGACCATGACAGGGAAACCTACAGAGACAACCAAATCAACCTAGTGGGAACTCATTCTAGATCAACAGCTGTGGAGCCTGCATAAGACTGGACTAGGCCCTCTGCATAGTGAGACAGTTGTATAGCATGATCTTCTTAGGGGGGCCCTGGCAGTAGGGTCAGAGTCCATCCCTGGTACATGAGCAGGGCTTTTGGAGCCCACTTCTATGATGGGACTCCTTGCACAGCCTTGAGGCAAGGGAAGGGGCTTGTGCCTGCCACTAATAAATGTACCTCCTCATGGAAGGCCTTACCTTCTTGTAGGAGAGAATAAGGGGGGGGATGGGAAGGGAAGGCTTCAGGAGGGAGGAATGAGAGGGATCATTGGTATGTAAAATGAATTAAAATTTTTTTCTTCATTAAAAAAAGTTAAAATTTCTAATGCAGTGCATTTATTACTTAAAATAAATTAATAATTTTATGGCCAAATAAATTATAATTATAATTAAGATGAATTTTTATGTAGGGGTGTATATGTGTATGCCTATGTATATGCACTATTTAATTTTATTTAAATTCATATGAAATATTAAAAAATAAAACATGAGAGCATATGAAAATAGATATGTCATTTCAGCAACACAATATCCTCTGCCAGGGATCTGCACACTGATGAAGAAAGAATGTCTCTTCAATACAAAGTGACAAATAATTACATAAATATTACTCTCTCCCAACAAAAAAAGAAACATTTAAACTATGTTGAATATGTATACTCAAAAAATATCTCAGAGAACTTGGCATTTTTATCGATTTAACCTTTATTTGTTTCAAAGCTATATTTTCACCGATGTGTTATTCTTTCCTCTTTATAATGCCTCAATTAGATAACATTTTCACATGAGTCATTCCAGCTTTCACCTCTATTTAAAGTATTCCACTTCAATATATTATGTCTTGCTATTTATTCAGGTCCTCATTTTACATTTTTAACTACTATGATTTCTTCTACTTAAAATTTAACTGGAATTGCTCAAAATGACAGTCATCATTATCTTATAAAATATGCCCTCACCTATGGAAGCCATGCAGAGAGATATATGTGAGCTGGGCTCCAAAGATGTAGAAAAAAGTCAATCTTTTTTATATTCAAGAAGTAAGAAAACAAACTTGCAATGCTGAAGACAATACAACTAATACTGTAAGTAACAGTGGCCATTTAAGAGCAGTTTAAACATTTGTAACTCTGATATGGTAATTTCTCAATCTTATGAGCAAACTGGAAAGTTCAATATTCTTCATAAACCGAGGAGTTTTAGAATATGGAAATGTATAACCATTTCTAAGTTTATTCTCTAGTTTTCTGTAAAAGAAAATGGCCTCTCTACTCTTCCTGTCATTTTTTTCTCCTGTGCCTATTTCTTATTTTCTTGTTCATATCTCACTCTCAAGATAGGTTCATGGAGGCACACCACCACAGAAGGACTGTGCTGTAATAACAAAATCCTTTACATGCTCTGTCTCTATCAAAAACCCTAACTTAAGTATCAGTTTAGAGGACTGGGCATAAGTGAACAAACTTTCAAACAACAGCAAAACCTTTATTATTCCTTGTTTTCTTTATAGTTTACTACCTCCTCTTGTCTCCTATGCTTTGGCTGGTCTTATAGCTTCATCTGACACAAATGGTGACTATAAATGCATAGATGAATAACTGTCTATTTCCTTTTATTGTTAGGATTTTTCTTGCAGTCTATCAGAAGCCAACTTGAAGTTCAGTGTGTGTTAAAGGATGTCAAACCATAATGTTCTTCATTCTCCAGTTTCCTTTTGTGCTCTCTAAAGCATACATAAAAGCTGCATGCTAATATGCACTTTGATATAATTTGTAGTTTTAGATTTAAAGCAGTGAACACAACTTAAACCATTTGTGTGTGTATGTGTGTGTGTGTGTGTGTATGTGTGTGTGTGTGTGTGTCCAACAAATTAGGTAATTAACAAATTGTGTTGGAAATACTTTGAGTAAAGCTTACTACCAGTTATGTTGGGTATTGGGCAACCAATTAGGAGGACCATCCCTGGGGAAAACTATATCTCCTGCTTTCAGCATTCCATAGTTTTCTGTAATTAGTTATTCACATTTTCTTTAGACAGAAGTTTTGAGGAATCATGGGGGAAACTCCTTTGTAGTTTCCAGGAAATATAGTCTCACAGCATCATTCTAGGTTCTGTGGCTCTAACAATTGTTTGCTTTTTCCAGAAATTGCATGAGCTTTAGGTTCAGGAGATGTGGTGTAGGTAGTAGGGGTATATCCTACTCCACAGATCTACTCAGCAGGGGATGTGCAACCCATGATCATTTGCTCTTAGAATTTTGATTATGATTATGCAAGGATCCCCTTCTTTGATGAGGACTAAGAACTACACTTATCTATGTGCCAATATTTAAAATGCAGTTATAAATTTCGCTGCTTTAATAGATTGACAGTAATAGGTTCTTCTCTAAGACTGATGACCACACTAGCCCCAGGTGGTTACCTATGTTTCCATTATCAGTATGATTTCCCTCTTGTTGACTAGGCCATATTTTGGCTGGAGAGCTTTTTGTTACAACCAAGATACACATGCCACTGTTGCCTCATTGGGAATCTCATGCTGCACTCTTCATCATTTGTGCTGTGGATATCGCTCTGTACAAATAAAATGCTGTTTGGCCAGTGGCTAGGCAGGAAGTATAGGTGGGACAAGAGAGAAGAGAATTCTGGGAAGTAGAAGGCTGGAGAGAGACACCGCCAGCCGCTGTCATGAGAAGCAACATATAAAGACACCGGTAAGCCACAAGCCACGTGGCAAAGTATAGATTAACAGAAATGGGTTAATTTAAGATAGAAAAGGTAGATAACAAGCAGCCTGCCACGGCCATACAGTTTGTAAGCAATATAAGTTTCTGTGTGCTTTCTTGGTTGGGTCTGAGCAACTGTGGGACTGGCAGGTAAGAGAGATTTGTCCTGACTCTGGGTCAGGCAGAAAAACTCCAACTACAATCCACAGACATTGCAGGTAAGTAGGGATATTTGTTGCATTCTGTTCTTATAGGAATGTACAGCAGCTTGTAGTCCCATGATAGCTAGTCCTCTAAAAGGAGGTTTTCCCTTCAGTACTGGCTAAGATTCTCCAGGTTTCATATCCCAAGCACATGCTGTGTCCAACAACTGACAATGTAGAAGACCCAAAAATGAGTACACAAAACTACAGTACTGCTGTGGATATTGCTATGTACAAATAAAATGCTGTTTGGCCAGTGGCTAGGCAGGAAGTATAGGTGGGACAAGAAAGAAGAGAATTCTGGGAAGTAGAACACTGGGGAGAGACACTGCCAGCTGCTGCCATGAGAAGCAACATGTAAAGACACCTGTAAGCCACAAGCCATGTGGCAAAGTATAGACTAGCAGAAATGGGTTAATTTAAGATAGAAGAAGTAGATAACAAGGAGCCTGCCACAGCCATACAGTTTCTAAGCAGTAAAAGTTTCTGTGTGCTTTCTTGATTGGGTTTGAGTGACTGTGGGCCTGGCAGGTGAGAGAGATTTGTCCTGACTGTGGGCCAGGAAGGAAAACTCATAACTACAAATGGCGCCCAACATGTTGGCAAGAGTTTCCACCTAAAACCTGAGAAAAAAAGATTCTAAAATGGAGCTAAAAACAGCTTCCTAGTTGTCTCTCTCAAATTAGTGGCAGCCTGCTGGTTTGAGCTATTATGGCGGGTTCCTGGCATGGGTGTCTGACCTGCAGTGAGGCGGGAATGAGGAGTCTACAAGCGGCACTTTACTCTGCTGCATGGTAGATTTAGTCTTTGCTAGTTAAAAAAAAATAAAAAAGTTTCTGGGCTATGCGTTGCTTTGATAGAACTGCTTCTGATAGTTGATGGTACACATGGCTCCAGACCCAGAGTTGGCGGTAAACTGTACCACCACCATGTTGGGAAACTGAGATGGGCGGAGCCAGCAGCTACAACAGTGTTTCAGTCTTACAAAGATGGATATTACACAGAGAATCTGGTTTATGTTGTCTTTGTGATTTTTAACTGCAGAAAAAGATTTGATCATAAAAGCTGTGGAGTTACATAAATATGTAAATTTTAAAGATACCTTGACTTCAAAATTTGGACATAAGGATATGATGCTTTGGAAAAGAGTCTCTGCTTTTGTTTCCACAGAAAACCAGAGGTTGTGGGTTTGTTCCAGATTAAGATACATCAGGTTTGATCAGCCAAGACCACCTGAAAGGTCTCTGATGACACCATGGCCCAGATGATCCAACATCCAGAATGGTTTCAAGGCAACTGGCTCAGAGGTTTATTCTCACAGACTACTCCATAATCCTAAAATTTTCTTTGTGTACCCATAAGACACAGCAACCCCCTCCAGCAGGAAGTAGTAAGAGAAACTACCCCCAAATTCCCAAAAAATATCAAGCTGGTTTTGGAGGAGGAATTGGCTCACTCCTTCTCTAAACCCAGACATATTGCTGAAAGAAAAGGTTAAGAGATTTTTATGTCCCAAATCAAAAGAGCCCTCTGGTGTGGGACAGAGAAAAACAAATATTTTTATTTAAAGCAGGTTGTGATCTCTTTCTAAAGAAGAAAAGGGGATATGATATAGATATAATAGGAAGAAAGGGTAGATTAAGGAACTTACTTCTAAAGAGCAACAACTTGTTTAAAATGTTTTACATTGGTATAGATTTTAGTCTATTGATACAAACTTAAAGTTAATTTTGTATATATTTCTACTCTTGTTTAAGGTATTATGTTTATATAGCTCATTTAAAATTGTAATGGATGATTAAAGATTAATAATTAATCATCTATGATAATCATACTCATAGCCATGTTAGTCAAGTCTTCTAGGTATACATAGAGATATTTCAGATAGATAGGTAATCTTCAAATACTTCAAAGACCTTCAGAATATGGCATTTAAAATATTTTTAAAATTTAGACTTTCTGGACAATGAGACATGTCTGCTCCTGACAACACCGATTTACTTCAGAGAGGAGGATGGGCATTGAAGACACTTCATATTTTATTTTCACCTTGGCAAAAATAGCCATTTGGACAAGAAACTATTCTTGCCTGGACTGCTTGATCGACTGGACATGCAGGACCCATAGAAAGGTGACCACTGAACTTTGCTTGACAAAATGGTCCTTCAGGTTCCTGCTTTGCAGAGTAAACTGCCAGCCATTCTACAGGACACTGAGAGAAGTGACTGAGAGACTCTAGCCCTGTAGGCTGAAGACAAATGCCCCAACTTTACAAAGGAACATTAGGTGACTGTCCAGGCTGCCAGCTGTCTCTGTCTACCCTGCAAGACTCCTGAAAGTTACTTGCATCCTTCTCCTGTTTCTCCCAGGTAATAATATATCCTTCTGAGGTATTTGATGTGGTTGAAGACTAGATAGTTATAATTTTTCTTAGTTATGATAAAAGATAAGTTAGATAAAACCTTAGACTTGTAAATATAGGATAGATAAACTATTTTATTTAATTTTGCCAAAACAAATAGACTAGATATTATAACTATAATTCTTACTTGATAATTGTTTTGTTATATGTAATTTTCCTATGTAAAAGTTAAAACCTTACTTTAAAAAAAAAGAAAAGGGGAAGTGCTGTGGATATTGCTCTGTACAAATAAAACTCTGTTTGGCCAGTGGCTAGGCAGGTAGTATAGGCAGGACGAGAGAGAAGAGAATTCTGGGAAGTGGAAGGCTGGATAGAGAGACACCGCCAGCGGCTGCTATGACAAGCAACATGTAAAGACACTGGTAAGCCAAAAGCCATTTGGTAAAGTATAGACTAACAGAAATGGGTTAATTTAAGATAGAAGAAGTAGATAACAAGCAGCCTGCGATAGCCATACAGTTTGTAAACTATATAAGTGTATGCTTCCTTGGTTGGGTCTGAGTGACTGTGGGCCAGGCAGGAAAACTCTTAACTACACAGTACTCATAGATTTCACAAAAATGCTTTTAAAAAACATACTCTGAATTAAAAAAACAAAAACAAAAAACCCATGAATATTAAGTAAATGGTGCTTAGAAAACTGGATCTCTACACATAGAAGAATGAAATTAGACCCGTACCTATTACTTTGTTTGAAAGAAAAACTAATTACAGTGCATCAAAGACTGAAAATATAAAACCTAAAATTGGTGGAAGAAAATATAGGCAGGGCCTTTCATGCTGGAGTTCAGGGAAAGAGAACTCTCTCCTCTCTCTCTCTCTCTCTCTCTCTCTCTCTCTCTCTCTCTCTCTCTTTTGTTTTTTCGAGACAGGATTTCTCTGTGTAGCTTTGCACCGTTCCTGGAACTGGAACTCTCTTGGTAGCCCAGGCTGGCCTCAAACTCACAGAGATCCACCTGGCTCTGCTTCCAGAGTGTTGGGATTAAAGGCGCACACCACCACCACCCAGCATGAGAACTTTTTTAGTAAGACACCATTTTCATAGGAACTGTGGCCAATAACTTGTAAAACTGATGGGCTTCTGCCTGGCCAGTGAAATAAGAAACTGAGTAAAAATAAGCCCTAGAAAATGGGGGAGAATTTTCGTCAGCTGTACATCTGATGGAGATTGTGTATTTGCACAATACATAAAGAACTAAAATCAATTAACATATTCCAAAACACATGGGCTTAGGATCTGAACAGAAAGTTCTACAATCAAGAAATAACAGTGCGAATCTTGCATGATACCACTACACCAGCAAATGGAAGCACATGAATTATGAACCAAAGGCTGTGGAGCCCCCAGCTGGATCAGGCCCTCTGGATAAGTGAGACAATTGAATAGCTTGAACTGTTTGGGAGGCATCCAGGCAGTGGAACTGGGACCTGTCCTTAGTGCATGAGCTGGCTGTTTGGAACCTTGGGCTTACACAGGGACACTTTGCTCAGCCTGGAAGGAGGGGACTGGACCTGCCTGGACTGAATCCACCAGGTTGAGCTGAATCCCCAGGAGAGTCTTGGCCCTGGAGGAGATGGGAATGGAGGGGAGGGGCTGGGGGGAAGGGGGGGGACAGGAGGGGGAGGACAGGGGAACCCATGACTGATGTGTAAAATTAAAACACAAATATAATAAATAACAAAAAAAGATTTAAAAAAAGAAATAAAAGTGACTCAGTAATATCTCAAAAAATTTTTTTTCTCCCCTAGCAGTTAGGAAAATGCAATTCAAAACAACTTTAAGAATTCATCTTACCACAGTCAGAATGATGATTAATAATATAATTGACAGCATTTGCAGGAGTGGGTGGGGAAAGGTAACACACATTCTTGACTATGGGTGGGGTTGCAAATTAATGTAGCTACTATGAAAGTCAGTGTGGAGAATTCTCAAAGGGCTGAGAGTGAATCTTCCATATGGCCACCTATACCACTCTTTAGCATATGCCTAAAGGATTCAACATCCTACTTCACAGATGTTTAGCCATGTTCATCGTTGCTTTATTTACAACAGTTAAGAAATGGAAGCAATTTAAATATCCTTCTACTTGCATGTACAGTGCATACAATAGAGAAGACTATTCCTCTGTTTAAAAGAGGAAATCATAAAATTTGAGGGTTAATTTATAAAGCTAGACCATACATTGAATGAGTTAACCCAGACCCAGAAAGAAAAATGCCTCATTTTTCACTCAAATATTTACAGAAGTGAATATATAACAAAAAGAAACCTCAGAAATCAGGAAAGTATAAGGATATTATGGGAGTGCACAAGAGCAGGTAACAGAATGATTAAAGTTATTTGGAGGGAGGAAATATGAGGAACAAGTGAGGTCCCATTGAGGTTGGGGGAGGGAAGCCTATGGTAAAATAACACTTTGCAGGTTTGGAATAACACAAAAATGGATTATTATTTTTAACTCAATTTCAGATATAGAACATATAAGTCTATATGTTTAGATAAACATATATAATTCAAATTACTCACAAAAATGAATTTTACATTTTTGGTCAAATTGATACTGAAAGTAAATATTATGACAGAACTACTAAATTACACTATGATATAAAGGCATCATAAGATTCAAATGAAACAATAGCTCATTAATATAAGCAAATTCCAGTACAGGACATTGCAAGATATTCTAATTTTTAATATTGATAATATATAAAATCAGGAAGCAAGTGAATGCAATTGTGGCACTCAGGGCATGTTGAGAAAACTATACAGAAAGGCTAGGAGATGAGAGGTGAGATTTCAAACGATTCTTGGTTATAGGGAGAATGCCTGGACAAATACCTTTCTCTAGCTGTTTTAATCTATATTTTTGTATATAATTATTTCCCAGGAATCTGTTCATTTTTAACTAAAAGAACACTAGTCTGAATAACATGTTGACCTCTTAGGTTGAAGGCCATAGATTATGCATGGGCATTTCTTTAGAACTGACAAGAATTCCAGGTAATAAACAATGCAAGAATTGCTGGTGTATATTCATAGACTATTTTTTTATTTAAAATTATTGAGACTCAATATCATTTTCTAGGATGCATATAAGATGTATGTTATTTTCAGTGTATCATTGTGTATTTGCTTTGGGGGTCTCAAGAATAACATTGCACACAACTTTCTGGAAATTAGTTTTTTGAGGAAATTCTATACTCTCTAGTTTACTATTATTCTGAAGTGCAATAGTATACATAAAATTGCTTATTCATTTCATGGGTATTATGAATCATTATAATTTAGCAAATGCTGACAAGTCCTGCACATATTCCATGTACTGAGACAGTAAACCATGACTTGACCCACTTTACCTTCCTATCATTTGTATCCAAACCCTTCCAGTGTTAAGAATTAGAAAATTTTTATAAGGCCAAATGTAATGCTGTGTCACAACATTCAACTAACTGATAGGGCATTTTTAAACATAGGCTACTCTAATATCATTTAGCCTAGCAGCCAATATTCCACACAGGCTGTGCCAGGGAAGTTTTTCATTCAGGATGTTTTGACCAGATGGTGTTCATCCAGCCATATGTTGCAGAACCAAGATGAGCTTAATGATACCCTGCCTGCTACTTTCCCACAGCAGTGAAAATTCTAAGAATAAATGAAAGAAACAAGAGATAAAGAAAATAATGCTACACACTCAATTGGTTGATAAACTTGATAACCTTTATCCATGCAATAATGCTTTGTATAAGAGAACTACATCTTAAAATACAAATTGGGCTAATAGATATTATTTAATGCTTTGGTTAATAGTATGTTATGTGAGTTTTTTTTTTTTTTTTAAGAAGTCTGTGCCTCAAATCCTTAATGTATAAAATAAAACTATATATTATATTTACCTTATAGTGTTTTGAAATTTGAAATGTTGATGAATTTCCTTGACAAAGCTCCCCAGCCTCTGAAATGACTACATTTTTTTTTTTGCCTAAGGGTATGTTTTTTTGTCTTCTTTTCTCTCTTGTCTTAGTTAGGGTTTTATTGCTGTGAAGAGATACCAAGGCCATGACAACTCTTACAAACAAAAACCATTTTATTAGGACTGGCTTACAATTTCAGAGGCTTAGTCCATTATCATCATAGTGCGACATGGTGCTAGAGGAGCTAAGATTTCTACATCTTAATCCAGAGGCAAAAGCAGTGAATACTATCACACTGGGCATGGCTTGATCATATAAAGCCTCAAAGCCCACCTCCACAGTGCCACACTTCCACCATCAAATCCATACCTACTCCATATTTATTCAAACCACCACATTTTACTCGCCCATCTCATAGTCTTAGACAAAACATAATGGAAAATGCACTGAGTCCAACTTCAAAAGTCTCATGTTCTATAGGATGAAACGCATGTCTGGTACTGCAAATCTAGGTAAGAACCAATGTTTGGAGAGCTCTCTAGCCCCAGATATGAACCTACTGTTAATTGGCTATGGATATAGTATCAAACTGTCCTCTAAATCCATGGTATAGTGACAAGCTCATAACTCATCAGAGAGGTTTCTTTGTGTAATAGATGGTTGTAACTTCAGAAATACACAATGGTCAAAATGTAAAAAGTAGCTCATTTATAAATGGAATATTATATCACCCCTCAAGGCTCAGAGATCACTGTGGAAGAAAAGACAGAAATGTTTAAGAAGCACGAGGTCAGAGGATCATTCCCAGTGAAGCAGCTTCTTCCGGAAATGGCTAGACTGGACTGCTACACTCAAGAACTAACAACAGTTTTTATTGCCTGCAAAAGATACACACATGACCAAGCCATTGAAAATCTAGCATAGAGTGGGAAGGGTTCCATGTGTCATTGAAAATCTAGCATCGAGGTGGGAGGGGGTCCATGTGTCTCTGATCCTAGCTGAGCAGCAATAGATAATGGCTTGTGGTCCAAGGAGAGTCAGTTCTCTTTAAGAGTGTGATCCTGGAAAGTTCTCCTTGCCCCAGTGGATGATCCCATACCACAAGTATATGAATTGCTCAAAAAATGGTAGGTTATTAAATTTAAAAATGGAGGACCTGAAGTTGAGAGGATAAGAAGGTGGGGGTGGATGTGGGAGAAGTTAAGTGTGAACATGATCAGGATAATAAATTAAATTCTCCAAGAACTAGTAAAAACACAACTTTTGTCTGTTATTGGCTTCTTAAATTGTAAATAGGTGGTTCATTTTCAACATTTTTTTTTTTTTTGTATTTTGAATTGGCCCCATTAGATTTTCAAGCCACTGTAGTGCATTTTATATATTCCTAAAATGTAATATAACATTTAATAGCAAATGATACAGATTTATCATTACAAACATGTCTCAAGTCAATGTCCTCAGGCTGAGTGGCAGACTCCCCACATCGTTTCATGCCTATTTAGGGTTTACTCCTCTGTGGTTTTGCTTATGCTCTCTTTAAGATCTTAAAGTCAAGACATGTTTTTCTCATTTCTGTTCTTCTTACTTTGTGATGGCCTTTTGCTTCTCACTGCCCCCATTGCTGTGAAATTCCTTCAATATCTCAGAACAGACATCAATACCTTTTCTAAAACTAGGGTCTGTCAATCCACATATCAGGGCTGCTTATCTACAATAACTTCATTCTTCACAATTAGGGTGAAAAAGTAAGGAGTTTATGTTCATGCCTCTACCACTCTTTATCTTTATCTTGAAGCCTTTACTTGTTCCATGTAGACTCATCTCTTGAACTTTGATTTACAATAAATGGTTTCTCTCACTGTAGTCATATCTTTAAAATTTCATTTTGTCTAATATCAATCCTGGCAAAGGGCTTTCAAAGTGATCTTTTGAGCTAATGTTGGGGACTTCATGTGCTTGGTCATATTTAGTGAGTTGTTTTTCAGAAGATAAACATGATTACACATGCGTCGATTTGAGTTTGTAAGTCTGCGTCACATAGATAAAACTTAAAAGTATAAATATGATTTATAGACATCCAGGAAGGTTAGTTTAGTCAACTCACATAATCTAGAATCACCTGATGAGAGACTACATGAGGAAATTCCTTAATAAATTGTTTTGTGGATGTGTTTATAAAGTATTTTCTCATTTAAGTGAATTAGGCCATAAGAACCACCTTAATTAAGTGGCCTCATTTCATAGGTTTGGCCTGCTACTGAATGAAAAGTATACAGTTAGCTTGTTGTGGGATATTCTGTATGTTAAATGTGTTGCTATGATTGGTTAATAAATAAAATACTGATTGGCCAGTAGCCATGCAGAAAGTATAGGTGGGACGAGCAGAGAAGAGAATTCTGGGAAATGGAAGGCTGAGTCAGAGAGACGCTGCCAGCTGCCATGATGAAAAGCAGATGTTAAGATACCGATAAGCCACAAGCCACGTGGCAACTTTTAGATTAATAGAAATGGGTTGATTTAAGATATAAGAACTAGATAGCAAGAAGTCTGCCACGGCCATACAGTTTGTAAGCAATATAAGTCTCTGTGTGTTTACTTGGTTGGGTGTGAGCAGCTGTGGGACTGACAGGTGTGAGAGATTTGTCCTGACCTTGGGCCAGGCAGGACCAGAAAAACTCTAGCAATAGCTGAGCTTTATCATGCTTGCATTCACCTTTTCTTGGCATTTGATTATAAATATGACACACTATTGCAATTTCTGACATCTTTTCTCCACATCTGGTTTAGAATATAAACTGGAATTGTGAAATAGACATGATGCTTTTGTTAGGGCATTTTATCAGAGCTATGACAGGAAAGTAAAACCAAAATGATATTTTATTAGTGTTACTTTGTGTTCTTCACAATTCTCTACCTGATACAAAAATTTACCCAAACATTAATAACCTGTAATAGCATGCTAACTTATTCTAACTGAGATATCCATCTATATTTTCCAAAATTTTCAAATTACACATGTCTTTCTTCCTAGGTTTCCCTATGTCCTTAGTGTTTTCAACAGGTTTGCTGTTTGTTTGAACAAGCTTGCACACTGTTTGGTAAAGATTTTTGCCTTTGTAATGCCTCCTTGTTAAGACTAGACTCTTCTGTTGGTAGTGTTCCATCACTCTATCCCAGGTGTCTGTCTGGAGTGCTTAACTGCTTTGAGGTCCACAAGGTTGTGACATTAAAAATGTGTCAAAAATTCTGCTTTCTTCGAACCCTTGTAGATAATAGGGGTTGTATCTCCTTGATCTCCATATGTTGTCTTATTGTTCTGGCTATTCTATTAGTGTTTTTGTTTTGCTTTTTAATTTTTCTCTGTTCTGTTTATTGAAGTAAATATATAATCAACATTCATGGAAATATTCAGTCTTTTCATGCACTTTTAGTTAAAAAGAAAAAAATATTTCTGATACAAAGGAAAAAGTAGAAAGTTAAACTAGTTGGATACTTTGGTACATCATTCCACTTTGTGGTTCTTTGGAAGAAATGTGTATTAAATAGTTCTGTTAATAAAGATAATCTAGAAGAAAGACATGAAGATTCTCTAGTTTTTACAAAAATTGAAGGTTGTGGTTATGTACATATCTTAGGGGAGGAGAGAAATGAAATTGACTGACAAAGAAACTAAATTAAAATAAGCTTGTTTGTGATATTTTTCTTATTTAAAAGGATTAAATCACAATGTGTTTAAACAGTCAAAAGGATACATTTAAATAAATAAGCAAGAAAAGGAAATGTAGATGAGAAAGAACAGTGTGTTATTTTTGAACCAATGGAAAAATGGGAATAACCATAAACATTGTATCCAGAATGGAGTACAAGCACAATTAGTGACAGGAGGGGATGTGTGCTTTATCAAAGGATGTACCTATCATCTTAGGTAAGAAAGCACTGCAAACCTATAGATTTTTGCTTAATTATGTGTTATCAAGTTATATAAAATAGTGAGTTCATTACATTTTCTTATGTATATAGAAGATATTTCAGTTGTGACTGCTAAATATCACATCAACATTGATTTTTGAGGGTTACTATAAATATGTGTAATGTCAGTGTAGATGGATGAGAGGCTTTTGAAATCATTGTGATGCATGTGTATGAGGTTTGAATGAGCCATTTCTGATTTATCTCAAGAGATTGCCTTTTTATAATTAATAAAGTGATGACAGATTTGTTATCAGCAATAGCCTTATAAGACTTGTGAAATTTAACAAAACAAAATGTGATTTTTATGACATTAAATGCTTTTATTATTTTATTCATGGCCCACCTATTGGAAACTAAAATGAGATGGGAATAAGTCCATGGACTTTACAGCTGGGTTTCTAAGTTCTTGTGGAAATGAGGAGGAAATGCAAGAGAATGGGACTGGCCCAGTATGGTTACTCTCTGTAGTATTCTCCCTTGAAGGCAGAGGTATATGCATCTTCAGTTTCCTGATGCACAATGAGGGAATAATCATATTTGGTGTGAGCTACAGTCAGGTGTGGGCAGAAGATCAGAAAGAATTGGTGGGACTTGACAACAGTTAACAACTAAACATTTGAAACTAAATCCTGCTTATACAGACTTTATCTCCAGGTACTGCCAGATATGTGATTAGCCCAGGAAATATATCATTATTTAGCTTTTTGTCTTAATTAAAGAAGAAATGTGTAGATAAAGATATTTCAGTATATTAACTTGTATTTTTTGATGTACTAATAGTGATATTGAGACATAATGAATTAGAATACTTTAATAATAATATCCTGAAAGAAATTTAGTGTTTACAGTGAATGTGAATCCTGAGATTAAATATAACACAAAGTTTAGAAAGTACAGTAATAAGATAATAATCAAATAAACTTTTCAGTTATCAAATACAGGTTTAAAAATGGAAGTGTTATTAAAATAGAACATATCAGATGCATAAATGTGAATAAGATTATATATATATAATAAGATTGTATATATATAATACAAACATATTTGTCATGGTATATACAAAGTAAGATATTTTATTGAGCTTAGAGGAGTTGAAAAAAAACATAACATGGCTAAAACAAAAACAAGTTTTTGCCCGGCAGTGGTGGCACACGCCTTTAATCCCAGCACTCAGGAGGCAGAGGCAGGTGGATCTCTGTGTGTTTGAGGCCAGCCTGGTCTACAGAGCGAGATCAAGGAAAAGCACAAAGCTACACAGAGAAACCCTGTCTTAAAAAACCTAAAAAAAAAAAAGAAAATTAGTTTTGTCATATTCAAAAAAGCTCAGTTAAATAACTCCCCATTCATGTTCATACAAGTGACTCTATTTAATCTGTCAGTCTCATGCAAGAAGACATGGAACTACATAGTGGGAGGATTGTTGAGCTTTCCTTTCAGAGGAGAAGGAGTTTGAGAAACACCACTACATGCCTGGGTATGTGAGAAAATGACCAACACTAACTATTTGTGTGTTTGTGTGTGTGTGTGTGTGAGTGTGTGTGTGTATGTGTGTGAAATTGTCAAAGAATTAGAAAATGAAAGAAAAGAGCATGTTCTCATTTGGACACTGCTATGATTTGATTTTTACCAATATATGTTTTGGAAATCACAAATTGATATCTATTTAAGTGTATTAGTTACTTTTATGTTCTTATGATACAATACAAAGACAAAAACAACTTCCTGAACATATATCTTTGGGTTTTTTGTTACAGAGTTTATTTATTCCTATTATTAATATTATTATTTTCCTTATATATTTAATTCTGTACTTTGCTTGTCATGACTTATTTAACATCCTTTTGAGCATGTTTGTTTTATCTCATTATAAGTACATTACTTAATTTTAGTACTTGTAACTATGTATTATCAGTTTCATGTAAGAATTTCTATGAAATAGAATTTATAAAATTTACATCTAATTAAAATACACTTACTTATACATTTGTTTTGAATTTATGATCTAATAATTCTAGAAAAATAAAGTAATGAGAAAAACATGTGAGAAGATAGATTCAGTGACTTGCAATTTTTGGTAGTCACTGTGGGGTTATAAACAGTGTTTCACTGCATACTGACTTGTATGCAATGGGTTTGAAATCACGCCTTCCTCAGGACCTAGAGAACAAGCAAACCAAAGGGTCTGAGTAGGTTTCACCACTAAAATATTATGCTAAGATTTTTGAAGTTAATGAACATCAACTCAGCAACTAAATGAAAATATAATTAGGTAAATTGTGGAACAAAAGGTAAAACCAACCATTACTGACAGAGAGTCAAGTGAATCATTGTAGAAATCTGAGGACATCTTATATGCTCAGTGATTGTAATATAGCCTGCAGAGCATTCAGGAACTGCCAAGGCCAATTTCACTATAATTCAGTATAGTGGATAGCCATTCCAGCTTTGACCTGGAAGTGCCACCCCCATTGAGGCTTCGGTAACTATTATGCCTACAAGGCAGAGCCAGAGAGGATTTGCTGGCTCTCTTGGTTCCTGGATCCTGGATGCTGGAGGTAGACCATGCAGAGTTCTCTAGAGAACACTGCTGGACTGCTCTTTACCTTTCCCAGACCCTGTTACCTATCCCTTCACTTGTAAGTCACCCCACAAAATAAACCTCCCTTTTAACTACGTTTAGTTGCCTTAATATTTAAATCAATAATTCAGTCTCTTCATCACAGGAGACTTATTTGACCAAAAAACAACTCATTTAAATGTTGCTTATGTAGAAAGTCCTCATATTATGTGACATGAGAAATAGTATGAATCTCAGCATCATAGAATATGTTAATATTTTAAGTACAACCAAGGCAAGGCATTATATATTTCTTGTTGAATAGACTGTTTAACATATGGTGAATATCTGTATCTGTACATATATATGTGTGAGCACATGTATACATATATATATAACACATATAGAAATATAAGAATAAAATATGTTTCTAGAGCATGTATCTAGGTGTTTGCACACTGTGTATGTTGTATAGGGATATGCATATGTTTAGTTTATTCTAATATTATTTTAAGTTAGCTTTTAAATAATCATATGGAATAGTTTTTCAGCTTCTTATTGTACAATGACATAAATATTTATCTGAGTTATTAGAAGAGCATTGATTTTTTAAGTTAATTATTATTTTCTTTTCCTTTTACTTAAAATTCTATTTTTATAGATGCTCTCTGCTTGCTTATGACTGATTTTCTGAAGTGCTTTCCTTACAAGAACAACTATTCATACTTAATTGTCAATAAAACCCTAGACTTATTCCCCTTGCTGCTTGCTTTATTAAAGCTTCTGTCGTCCACATTATGTAAAATATTTGAAACATATTGTATTCTATTCTGCTGTACTTCCAACAGATGTCTAATTAACTAGAATTACTCAGAGTTTGTCCAGTTTAGTTTCCCAGAAATGTAGAACTGTTTGAGGCTGTGGCTTTTATTAGAGCATCCTTTATAGTGTCTTTCTCAACTGAATGCATTATTTATATGTGCATATTCTCTTGAAGAGTTATTGGTTGTTGTCCTGTAGTGATGTCTTGTTTCTGCTCTAACAAATACATCTCTCATGGAGATCAGTGGGCAGAGCTAGTCAGTAGTTAACCATAGAGGCCAGGCAGTGGTGGTATATGCCTTTAATCCCAGCACTTGGAAGGAGGAAATAGGAAGTAATATAGCTGGGCAGAGAGAAGAAGTGCTAAGGAAGGGTGGAGACAGGAGCTCGGTGGCCTCTTTCAGGCTGAGGAGTTGGTGAGGTAAGAGGTGGTTGTGGTTTGCTCCTTTGTCTTTTTGATCTTTATGCATCTACTCCAATATCTGGTTCTTTGCTTATATTATTAGGATCAATTATAATTCATGCTTCAGTGTTCTTCACATCCGCATAGGGAGGCAGGGTACAATTTTAGAATCCAAATTGCAAAATATAGAGAAGAAAAATAAAATGCAGATCAAACACTATGTGATCCCATCAAGATAGATTTGGTTCCTGACAACTGATACACAATGACCAGCCCATTTAGGTTTTCTGCCATGTTGAACTTCTATTCAAATGTGGATTCAAATGTGGATACTTTAGAAAGAATGTTTGAAGAAGTAAAGAAAATTGTGCCTTGTTGGGGATTACAAATTGCTCCTGATAAGATATGAAGAGAATTCTACTTAATATTTAGGAAATAAAATAAGTCTACAAAATTTAGACCCCAAAAGGTACAAATTAGGAGAGATCAGTTATGGACTCTTAATGAATTTCAAAAATTATTTGAAGACATTTCCTATCTATGGACCATTGTTGGGGTAAAGAATGATGAACTGAGTAATTTGTTCAAAACCTTAGAAGGTGACCGGGACTTAAATAGTTCAAGAGAATTATCAGCTGAAGGTGAGACAGAATTGGCTTTGGTAGAAAAGAAAATATGGGATGCACATGTGGATCATGCAGATCCAAAGCTTGATTTCATTTTGGTTATTTTACCCTCTAAAATTCTCCTAAGGAATTTTAATATGAAGGGAAGATACTATATTGGAATGGATATTTCTACCAAATAGAGTAAATAATTTAAAAAAAACTTATGTGAAAAAGATCTCTGAGTTAATTTTAAAAGGAAAATTAAGACTTCATCAATTAGCAGAAATAGACATAGCAGAAATTGTAGTACCTTTAACTAATGTTGAAAGTGAACATTTGTAGATGAATTTCTAAATGGTCTTATTGAATAAAAAAAACACAGATCCAGATATAGGGGTTAAAACCTGAGCAAGATCAGTGGAATAGGAACAGCTACAAGCTAACCTCACTTCACCAATAACTCAGTTTCCAAATGTGAGATACTTTCTGTTTACCCACACTTATATGCCTTGCTGTTCTGCTATCTGATTTGCATCTCTGCCCAGATTCATCACTTCCTCTTTCTGCCCAGCTCTGTAACTTCCTGTATGTATGTGCAGACCTCCAGACCTCCCTGGTTAACTAGTGTTGGAATTAAAGGCAGGTGCCACCACACCTGGCTGTTTCCAGTGTGGCCTTGAAATCACAGAGATTCAGACAGATATCTGCCTGCCAAGTGATGGTATTAAAGGCATGTGCTACTGGTATCTGACTTCTTTGTTTACTTATTAAAGCACAAATAAAATATCACCACCCTTTCTTTATCTAATAAAAAATTAAAATATATAAGAAAAACTATATACAGTAAGTATATAATATATACAAGCAATAAATACATCAACAATATCTAGTCCAGTTGCATTGGACAAATTCAGAGAAAATATTCCATTATCTATTCCAGTTTGGTGAGTTCAAAATGTACCTAATTCACTTTCTATTTTATCTTGTATTAGCAACAGAAAAACTATCTTACAATGTCTTTCAAACTTATACACTTAATATCTCTTCGTTTCTTTTCTGAATTTCTTAACAAGGAAAACTGTAACTACAATTATTTAATCTTCAATTCCCTCAGAGACCCAAGAAGTAAATAATATTACCTATTCAAACAGGAAGTATAAACAGGAAGACTTCCAAAAATTGTGAGTTATGACAGAAACAGCCAGTTTCTTGGACAATCACCCAAGGTTTCTATGCATGTTGGGGCATCATCTTTGGTCTACAGGCTTAGCTTATCTGACAGAAATATTTGTGAAGTAGAATGTACATAAAACCTATAGCTTGACTTCACATTCAGTGTGAGTATTCCATGTACCAGATAAACTTGAATTCTGCCAGTATCCTGTCATGATTCAGGATTTTAAATTCTGGAAATTGCTGGTGTGTTTGGAATTCAGCTTTCTACTCTTCTCGGCTTGTGAGTAGCTTCATCTCCTTTATTAAATGCCAGTCTACTAATGAGAGGCCAGACTCCAGCAGCCTAGTTATTAATCCAAGAATAACTGTTCCAGCTACTGTTCCATTGCACACCAGCAGCCATTGGCCCACTGCCTGTTCAGCTGCCTTTGAAGGAAGGGGTGCTGTACCTTTTCCAGGTTGCAAAGCCATTTCAGCAATGGTGCCATATTGTCCTGGCCTCAGAGGATGTCAGTTGCCAAAGCTGCAACCACACTTGTCTTGGCAAGGATTGGCAGACCCCCCCCAACGTGTGTGTGTGTGTGTGTGTGTGTGTGTGTGTGTGTGTGTGTGTCCCCTGCCTGTCCATTTGGGACAGAATACTGTCAGCAGTCGATGTGAGTGCACTTTCTTGTCCAGTGGCTAACTTTTGCCACAATGAAAATTAACTCCATGTGGAGGCTCTTCAATGCCCATATATTCTCTGAAATAGATGGATGCTAATATGAGCAGACATGCATCATATTCATAAAAAAAGAAAAAAATGTATGTTATTAAAGTATCTTAAATGCCATATTATATAGATCTTAAAGATTGCCTGTCTATCTAAAATATATCTCTGTTTGACCTTGAAAACATACCTAATATGACTACAAATTCAATGTAATGTCTAACTACCAACTTTCATTTCTTAATATCATAATAATTGGTAACAATAACTTTCAAGGATTAGCAATTTGCATTACATTGTTAAATAATTTGAATAGATACAATATTATGAACAAGATTAGAAATATATGTATGATACATCAATCTCAAATGGGTATCAATATACATAATTTGTATATAATATACAAAAATCCAACCCAATGTGAATATTTAAAACTAGAAGTTGCTTTCTAAAAGTAGGTTCAACAATCTACCTTTTTATTTATCATATCTATATCCTCACTTTTTTCTTTTCAGAGTAGATTTAATAATCTACCTCTTATCTATATCCTCTTTTTTTTCAAACAAAAACCTTAACTCTGATCTCATTTGTGTAGTCTTTTTCCTGACCATTAACAGTAACAACTTGTAACCAACCATCCTAACCAATGACAATTATCCAAAACCCAAAACCCATTGAAAGAGCAAAAACTACCCACTCCTCTTTTTGGGAATATGGGCATTGTGTTCTTAAAATTACTTCCTGCTATTTGGGGGTGAAGTCATCTTTAGGGGATTCTGAAAAAATGGGAGTTAATTGTCAAGTTCCTGGAGAGGTAGCTGTATTGTTTGTTGTCTAGTCTCTGCACAATGCCAAAGTGCAGGGCTTGTCTCAAATCCTTGTTTGAGTAGTCTGTGAGGCTGCATCATCTCAGCTAGCCAACTCAAAATTGTCCTGAGAAATTTGTAGTCCAAAACTGATCTGTGAGTGATATTTGTCAGCTTAGTGGTATTATTAATGTCCATGTGGAATCATCATTGTTGGATCCCATCATCTTTTTAGAGACTTCAAATTTGCTGTTAGGCATGGTCATGATTCCCTGCAGAAAACTGATAGAGACTCCAATACAAAAACACGTATAGGTAGCTAAATAAAGCCTTCTTTCTATAATAAGTTAGTACTTTATATTACCATCAATATCATAACAAAAGTTTAAAATATATATATTCATCAATGATAAATTTTGATATAAAATTCATACCTAGAGAATAGTTTAAAGAATCAAAGCAGAATCAAATAATTATGAGATTAGTGGCAGTAGAGCCTCAGATTTCTTAGCTGGATGCCTTCATTCTCCTGGGAAGACAAAAACAAAACTCTAGATGGGTGGTGGTGGCACACTCCTTTAATCCCAGAACTCAAGAGGAAGAGCCAGGTGGATCTCTGTGAGTTCAAGGCCAGCCTGAGCTACCAAGTGAGTTCCAGGAAAGGTGCAAAGATACACAGAGAAACCCTGTCTCAAAAACCAAAAAAACCAAAAACCAAACCAACCAAAAACCAAAACCCTTTTTCACAAGTTATATCTGATTATTTTTAAAAACATTTGTGAGTCATATAAGTTAGTTTAGATTGAATGACCATGCTGTTTAATGAACTATTACCTCTCCTAATCAAGGGATCTCCTCTGTTCAAATCTAATTTTTATCAATTTTGACTGTATCCATAGTTTTTCTTCTTCTATGGAGTCAAATAAAAATCTCTTTCTGAATGTAACACATATCCTGCCTTCCGTTCTGAGGTCTACACATCTTTAATGTATAAAGGTAGATTTAATTCAGCAGTTTTTTCTATTATCCACTGTCTCTTTGCAGCTGTCTGTTCTTTCTAATTAGCATTTAGAATTTTAAAGTTAATAAATCATAGTGCAATCTATCTCTGGGGGTCTTTATTTCCCTTTTCTGTTTATTAAGCATATCTTTTAGAGTTCAGTTAGATCTTTCTGTAACTTCTTACCCTGTAAAATTGTGACTTATACTTGTAATATGTTTTATGTGTTGTAATATGCAAAAAAAAAAACTTTTAGTAAAGACATATGCTGAAGTATTGTCAGTTTTAATTTGTACAGGCATCCACATGATGCCTATAACCTCAAATATATGTATAATTTCAAAATCAGCCTTTCCTGAATATATATGTATGGTATGGTATACTTGTTTTAATTTGACAATTTTGCATAATGAAATACATCCTACTTCTTTAATTCTGCCCCAAGCATTCAAGGCTGACATTTAGCATAAGGCTAGAGTGTGGTCATCATGTAGAGATTGTCTTTGTATATCAGCATAATAGTCGATCTTGGGAGATTTCAAGACCTCTATCCCTACTCTGTTGTCCAATGAAGCTAGCCTCATCCTTCCACCAGGTCCTCCATTGTAATTGCCACCAGCCTTTTAAGACAGCTGTAACCAAATCTCTCCAGTCATGAAGGATGATTCTATTACAAGTTGACTACAAGTTTACTGTAGCAGGAGAGTTTTCTCACTGAGTCCTGCCAAGCCTTGGCAGTCCAACAGCACACTTATAAAATAAACACACCGACACTTATATTATTTAAACTGTTTGGCCTAATGGCTCAGGCTTCTTGTTATCTACTTATTTTATCTTAAATTAACCAATTTTTATTAATCTATACTTTGCCATGTGGTTTGTGGCTTACTGGTACCTTACATCTTTCTTTTCATGGTGGTTGCTGGCAGTATCTCTCCACCTCAGCCTTCCACTTCCCCCAATTTTCTTCTCTGCTTGTCCCACCTATACTTTTTGTCTGGCTACTGGCCAATCAGTGTTTTATTTATTAACCAATCAGAACAACATATTTGACATACAGAACATCTCACAGCAGTTTATAATATGCTTCACAAAAGGTGAATGAGACTACATAAGATTATAATATATAATGAGACCAGATGAGGTTATAGCATCTTTGAATCGCCTCAAATCTAGCATTTGCATAGCAGTCAAATCAGCTTATACACAGTTTGGGGAATATCTATCATTTGGTAGTTCCTGTAAGTTTAATGGATAAATTAAGGTTGGCTATTTGAAAACATTAGGCTGTCTCTCTATAAGCTTTTGATGCAATTCTGAAATTGCTTCTCCCTTAAATTCCTCTGTCTGTGTCTGAAAATCTTTATGATATGTTAAAACAAGTTTTTCTAAAACTTTTATCTTGGTACTCATATTAACCAACTTTTTTAATGATTAATTAGAAATGATTGAACAAATAATATCTATAATTGACATTACATAACACTCATTAGCATTAATTACCCTCTCATTTATTGTTCCATTTTCAGACCATCAATCATATTATCAATAAGAGACCAAATGCTCTCCATTGTAAAAATATTTCCCATTTTTAACATGGGGAAAATACTCTCTTTCAACTAGTTCTTTTCTTTAAGAAACCCCAATTGACTCACTAAATCTGCTGACGATGATTCAGATGATGGTGTGGCAGCAGCCTGAGAAGGAGCCCAGATAAAGCCAAAAGGAAGAAATTAAAGAGCCAGATGTCTGCATGGGGGAGAATATGTGAAAGCAGCTAATTCTGGCATATTTGGAGCCTGAAACTGGGTCTGGGCTTGCACTTATACCTGAGCTTGAGCCTGGGCCTGGGCCTGGGCCTGGGCCTGAGTCAGTGGAGTTTGCTGTCTGCAAAGAAAAATGGGTGAAAGTGGCTAATTCCTGTTGTTTTTGGAGCCCCAAATCTTAGGGAGTTTGTTGCAGAGAAGCTGCAATAAAAACTTAGCCAATTGGATACCAAATGTTGCACAAATTCTAAAATGGTCTTTTAATTAAAAACCTGGTGTCAGATATTGGGGTACATGCTAGAAGATCAGAGAGACAAAAGAACAAGTCACTAAAGAAACTTCTCACCACTACCAAACCCTCAGGCCAAATAGTAGGTGAGATCTTATCTCCACAAATCCTCTGACTGAATGCCTCTCTGTCCTCAGCTGAAAGGCCTTAGTGTCTGTCTCCACATGTCTTATATACCTTTCTCCACCCAGCCATAACACTTCCTTCCTAGTGCTGGTATTAATGGAATGTGTGCTTCCCAAATACTGGTAGCAAAGGCATGAGATCTCAAGTGCTGGGATTAAAGGCATGTGACTCCCAAGTACTGGGATTAAAGGTGTGTGTCATCACTGCCTGACTCTCTTTCTCTCCTAGACAAAATTAATCTCATTTAGTCCAGGGTGGCTTTGAAATCACAGGTATCTATTTGAATCTCTGCCTCCTGAGTGCTAGGATTAAAGGTGTGTGTCACCACTGCCTGGCCTCTTTGTTTAATCTAGTAACTGGTTCTGTCCTCTGATCCTCAGGCAAGCTTTGGTACACAATAAATCACCATAAAATATGAAACTTCAGACTCACAGAAATAGGACAGATAATAAAATATTTTCTTTAATTTTGCTAAGTATAAATAGTCTAGATATTGTAACTATAATTCTTGCCTGACAACTGTTTTGTTATATATAATTTTACTGTGTTAAAATGAAAATCTTACTTTTGGATTAGACAAAAAGAGGGGAAGTGCTGTGGATGGTCTTTCTCTACACTGTGAATACATGTTGCTACCATTGGTTAATAAAGAAGCTGCTATGGCCTATGGGGAGGCAAAATAGAGCAGGTGGGGAATCCAAGCAGAGAGACAAGGAGAAGGCAGCATTAGAGGAGACAGTGCTGCTGAGGAGCAAGATGTAATGAAACACAGGTAATGCCATGAAGCCACATGGCAAAACCTAGGTTAATAGATATTTGCTGAATTAACTTTTAAGAGCTAGTTAATGATAAGCCTGAGCCATGGACCAAACAGTTTGTAATTAATGTAAGCCCCTGTGTGTTTATTTTATAAGCTGCTGTAGACCAGGTGGAAAACAGAAAATCTTCTGGCTACAATTGGCACCCAACTGTACAGTTTCCCCACTCCACACTTGTGTCTTCTCTGAGAAGAGTACAGGCAGAGGTGGGAATCCCATCTCCAACCTGTGTGTAGCTTACAGTCCCTACATACACATTTTCATTTGCCAGGCTTCCCCATCATCCAGGGCCTCACTGTCCCAAGGCACTGTACCTCACTGCCCACTGCTTTTAGCCCACTAAGACCCATGTTCCTCTGCTGTGTCCCTTACACCCTTACAAAACACAAAATTGCCCATCCAGCTTCAAGAGCAACCGTGATAGAAACAGTATGTTATCTGATAGTTCTCTGGCCTGCACAGAAGGCTACAGCACTAAATGTTCATCAGGTCCTTGGGCTGCATGACAGCAGGACACAGTTAACCCAAGACTAGGGTGACTAAGAGGGCCTAACGAATATGTGTCTCCTGTTCTCTGTTAATCTCTGGGCCTTCCTTCTCCCCCAGGCAGGGCAGGGTTGTTTGACTTTGGCACAAGCCTGGTTTCTATGCACCATGCAAAAGGCACCAGTTCTAGGATCAAGTATCAGCAACTCGGGGTCATACAGCCCACTTGACAGAGCCCTGACATCAGGAAAATTCAAGATACTAGTACTCCTCTGTGATAGCCTGGGGTTGGTTGAGTGGTGGGAGTTGGAGAAGCCTTTGGTAAGGACGTCTTCCATCACAAAGATCCCCTGGAACAGAGAATGTCTCTGCTATGGAAATGGATCAGGTTTGCCCTGGTGCAGCTGCAGGAGATCGCAGGGCTCCTGGACTAAAAAGAGGCATCTGGTACCTCTGTAGGCAGTGGCTAGAAACAGATGACTTATCCTGAGTTGAAAGTCGATCATATCTGTTAGAGAGGAAGATACAGGGAAAGGAGTGGCCCCCAACATGGCTGGAGGACCCTGTACAAAGAGCAGGAAGGCTTGCAGGTAGAAACCTCTTCACAAAAGATCAAATTAAGCCTTGACTGGATGATCCAAATAGCTAAGGGTTAACAGTCTAACATCAACACCTACTCTAAATATGCCTTTTAGTATCCCATACCCTTTGTCTTTTAGAAGCAGAAGTGCTTCCTCACTGCCAAGAACTCTCCCAATGGACCACTTATAGCCAAGCTCTTGGAAGCCCTCCAGTTTCCTGCAGAGGCATGCTGTAGTGGGGATTCACTCGACCCAAGACCTTGAGTTATCTGGCCTTCCTGCTTGGTGTACAAAGTCTTCTAACCACATTTTTGGACAGGAAAGCAACAGCCAAATTTGAAGGCCCAAATAGGGTTGGGCTAAAATTCCAGTGGCCACTCCTACATTTTCATCTGTAAAACCGTGGTAGGGGAACTTGGACTCCAGGAAACCTGGGGTGGGGACTGTTAGAATCAGATTCTGCAATAAAGAGAAGTGGTAGCAGATGGCTTGGTGGGTTAGGGGCTCCATGGGGATCTCTCTGGCTGCCTCATTCAGGGGGCTTGGCTGTGATGGCAAAGATAGGGATCTAGTGATAGAAGAATCCCATTGGTCCCCAAAACAAGAGAATCTGGTTCACTGTGGTCAGTGGCTATAAATCCTGCAGGGCTTGGACTTGATCAGATGAGAAGATCATAGACTCCAGGCTGAGTTGAATGCCCAAATATACAACAGTGGGAGAATACAGCAGAGACTTACATGGGGAAACATGGTATCCCAGGGAGACAAGGTAGTTTAGGATCGAAGAGGTAGCCCACTCAGATACAGATAGGGAAGAACTACGAAGTAGGTGGTTATCTACACACCAGGTAAGTGTTCTGGGATTGAGTCAAAAGTGGAAAGATCCCAGACCAAGGCTTGGCCAAAGAAATGGGGGCTATCCTGAAATTGCTAAGGCAGAACAGTCCATTTGGGCTGTCTATCAGACCATGTATCAGAGTTCTCCCTATTGAATGCAAAGAGAAAATATTAGTCAGGGTGTAGAGGGACAGTAAAAAAGATGTCTTTTAGGTCCAGGATGGTAAAGTGGGAAGTTGTAAGAGGAATGTTAGAGAGCAGGGTACAAGAGTTGGTGACCACTTTGTGGAGCAGGATAACTGCCTCATTAATGAGACAGAGGCCTCAAACTAACCAATAAGCCCTAGAAGTATTTCACATGGAAAGAATGGGAGTGTTACAAGGCAAGTCAATATAAATTAATAGCCTCTGAGACAGGAGGCAGGTAATAATGTGTTTGAGGCCTCAACAATGGGTTTCAGAAATAGGAAACTGGTGTCTGGAAGGGAAGGAGGAAGTATCAACTAAGACTGACTGGTAGGGAGTAGCAACCACGAGAGTGGAGATATAGCATACTTGACTGGATCCAAGAGGGTAGGGACAGGGCAGTCTGGGGTAGGGACGTATGAAGCAATCAAGGGAAGAAGACAAGAGTCAAAAGAGAGTGTGGGGGCCAAGGAGAGGGTGACCCCAAAGCAGCTAAGAATATCATGGCCAAGTAAAGATATTGGACAAATTGGTATGACTAGAAAAGTGTGTGATAAAAATCATCCTTCAAGAATGAAGGGAAGTGGCCCCATCTTTTAGGAGAAGAGGGAATCCTATTTATCCCAGTGACAGAAATTAGTGAGGGAACTATGCGATCTGAGTGAGAGGTCACAACAGAAAAGGTAGCCCTGATGTCAACCAGGAAGGTAATGGACTTACCTGCTACTTGGAGCATTACCCTGTGCTATAGATATGTTCTGTATGCTGTGAATGTTTTGCTCTAATTGGTTCATAAATAAAATGCTGATTGGCCAGTAACCAGGCAGTAAGTATAGATGGGATAAGCACAGAAGAGAATTCTGGGAAGAGGAAGGCTGAATCAGAAGTCACCAGCCAGACACAGAGGAAGCAAGATGTGAAGGCAGAACTGAGAAACAGTACCAGTAAGCCACAAGCCATGTGGCAACTTACAGATTAATAGAAATGGGTTAATTTAAGGTATAAGAACTAGATAGCAAGGAGCCTGAGCCATTAGGCCAAAGGGTTTAAGTAATATGTCTGTGTGTTTATTTGGTTCTGAGTGGGACTGGAGAAAACTCCAGCTACAAATGGTGCCCAATGGCTCAAGTTTCAACTTAAAATCTGAGAAACAAGATTCTAAACTGCAGCTAAAAATGGCTTCCTAGTTGTCTCTTTCAAGTTATCAGAAGCCTGTGGGCTTGAGCTACTCTATGGCAGGTTCATGGTGTGCAGGATCTACCTATGACATATTACACAGAGGTGTCTCAAGCTGTGCACTATGCTGCATGGTGGATATAGTTTTTGCTAGTTAAAAAAAAGTTTCTGGCTTACACATTGCTTTGATAGGGGAACAGACCCACTGCCCCCAAGAGTCCTTCAGTGAGCATGGTTCATCCAAATCTGGAGGTAAACATAGTTCTGCCATGTTAGAAAGTTGAGATGGGTGGAGCCAGCAGCCACAGCTGCCATTTCAGTCTTAGTAATACTGCAGTTTAAAGCAAGAGGTTCACAATAAGACAGATTCAGATCGAAAAGTTTACAGTGTTTGTAAAAGTGTACATAGGCTTGGAAGAGAGAGAAAAAGGAAAATATGCAGTTATATAAAGGAATAGATAGTTTTAAAAATAAAGTTTTTAGAGAGACAGTAAAGATAGTATAAAAAAATAAGCCACATAAAGATGGATATCACACAGAGAATTTGGATTGTGTTGTCTTTGGGATTTTTAACTGCAGAAAGACTTTTGATTGTAAAGACTGCTCAGTTAAACCAATATGTATATTTTAAGAACACTTTGACTTCAAAATTTGGATCTAAGGATATGTTGCTTTTGAAAGGAAGCTCTGCTACTGTTTACACAAGCAAGAGGCTATGGATTTGTTCCAGATTAAGATACATCAGATTTGATCAGCCAAGACCACCTGAAAGGTCTCCACTCCAATGACACCATGGCACAGATGGTCCAACATCCAGTATAGTTTCAAGGCAACTGCCTCAGATGATACACCCTCACTGACTACTCCATAATTCTAAAATTTTCTTTGTGTCCCCATAAGAATACAGCATCCTCATCCAGTAGGAAATAACAAAGAAAATTTACTCACATTCCCAAAAATTAGATTATGGATGTTTATCTTTGTTTAGATCATTGGCTACAAATTGTTATTGGTCATAGCCAATATCTTTCTAAAAGGAAAAAGGGGGATATGGTATAGAAATACAGGATATAGATATGATAGGATGAAAAGGTAGATTGTTGAACATACTTTCAAAGAGCAACTTGTTTAAAATGTTTTACATTGATATGGATTTTAGTTTATTGATACAAATTTAAAGTTAATTGTGTTATATTCTATGTATATTTCTACTCTTGTTTGAGATATTATGTTTATGTAACTCATTTAGATTATAATGGATAATTAAGAAAAACAGATTAATAAATAGTCTTCTATGACAGTCAAACTTGTAGCCATGTCAGTTAAGTTTTGTAGGTATAATTAGATATATATAAGACGGATAGATAATCATCAAACACTTCAAAGACCTACGGAATATGGCATTTAAAATGTTTTAAAAATTTAAACTATCTGGACAGTGAGACATATCTGCTCCTGGCAGCACCAATTCACTTTAGAGAGGAGGATGGGCACTGAAGACACTGCATATGGAGTTTATCTTCTTCTTGGCAAAAATAGCCATTTGGGTAAGAAACTGTTCTTGCTTGGACTGCTTGATTGACTAGATGTATAGGAACCATAGGAAAGTGACCACTGAACTCTGCTTGGCGAAATGGTCCTTCAGGCATCTGCTTCACAGAGGAAACTGCCAGGCATTCTACAGGACACAGAGAAGTAAATGAGAAACTATTGGCCTATGGGCTGAAGACAGATGCCCCAACATTACAGAGGAACTTTGGATAAATGTCTGGCCTGCCAGTCTACTCTTGCAAGACTCCCCAAAGGTGCTTGTGTCCTTCTCCTGTTTCTCAGGTAATATTATATCCTTGTGAGGTCTTTGATGTAGTTGAAGACTAGATATATTTTAATTTCTTTAGTTGCCAGGAGGTGGTGGCACATGCCTGTAATTCCAGCACTTGGGAGGCAGAGGCAGGCAGATCTCTGTGAGTTTGAGGCCAGCCTGGGCTACCAAGTGAGTTCCAGGAAAGGCGCAAAGCTACACAGATAAACCCTGTCTCGAAAAACCCAAAATAAATAAATAAATAAATAATTTACTTGGTTATGATAAAAGATAAGTTAGATATCAAACCTTAAGTACACAAATATAGGACAGATAGGATATCTTCTTTAATTTTGCCAAATACGAATAGATTAGATATGTACATAGAATAGATATTGTCATAACTATAATTCTTGCTTGATAATTGTTTTGTTATATGTAATTTTACTGTTTAAATTTAAAACTTTCCTTTTTGAAAAAAAAGGAAAGGGGAAATGCTGTGGACATATTCTGTATGCTGTGAATGTGTTGCTCTAATTGCTTAATAAATAAAATGATGATTGACCAGTAGCAGGCAGGAAGGATAGGCAGGATAAGCAAAGAAGAAGAAAGCTGAGTCAGGAGTCACCAGCCAAACACAGTGGAAGCAAGATATGAATCCAGAACTGAGAAAAGCTACCAGTAAGCCAAAAGTCATGTGGCAACTTACAAATTAATAAAAATGGGTTAATTTAAGATATAAGAATATATAGCAAGTAGCCAGAGCCATCAGGCCAAACAGTTTAAATAATATAAGCATCTGTGTGTTTATTTGTATCTGAGTGGCTGTGGATCTGAGAAAGACTGGAGAAAACTCCAACTACAACCCTGGGCCTGGCAAGGGTGATTAGAGTGATCAAGTCTGGGTGGCATCAGTCCTCCACCAGGCTAAGGAGCTTAAATTCTGGAAGACTCTCAGATGCCTGTGCTGGTAGGACTGGACCTCCATGGCATGGCATAGAGAAGCCCATCGAGGTGGAGGCATTCTGACTTCCAGTGGCCAGACTGCTAGCAGTAGGGCCATGATTTTGTTTGTGGCCAAGGGTTGGAGCAGCAGTGGGACAAATGGCCTTCCTGGCTGCCTTTGAAGGGAGGCCCCTGGCAGAGTTGACTTTGGCTGGGCCCTTGTGGGATGGAGCCTTGTGGACTTCCATTGTTCCCTCTGTGGGAATTCCAATGGCCTCAGAGCAGTTTCCAAGGTGTGAGATTGGAGCATAGCCTTTGCAGCTGAGCCTGCCAGCCAATAAAACCTGCATGCTGAACACTGGATACAAAGGGAGGTGTGGGAGCACAGAGCTCAAAAACCCTGGATAAGGGAGCCCAAACCATTCGTTTTGTGCATATGTTACGAGACAGCCCCATTTTGAATAAATTTTACAGCAGACACCCCAAGGGTGAGTGAGGATTGGGTTCAGACCCAGAGTTGCCTGTAGCACAAATCTTAAAAAGTCTTATTAATAAAATCAAACCTGAAGCCAGTTATTGGGGTGAATGCTGGAAAATCAGAGAGACAGAACTCGCCAGTTCCTCAGGTGATCCTGTTTCCTCAGACTGGAAGCCTCTGAGTCCTCATCCAAATGGGTCTCAGCTGAACTGTGCTGCTCAAAGCCTGAAAGCTTAACCAGGCAAATGCTTCTAGTTTCTGGTCCTCATTCCTTATATACCTTTCTGTTTTCTACCATCACTCCCTGGGATTAAAGGCTCACTTCTTGGGATAAAAGGCCTGTGTCATCATGCCTGGCTGTTTCTAATGTGGCCTTGAACTCAGAGATCCAGAGGGATCTCTGCCTCTGGAATGCTAGGATTAAAAGTGTGAGTGCCACCATTTTCTGGGTTCTATGTCTGTCTAGTGGCTGTACCATTCTCTGACCCCAGATAAATTTATTAGGGTACACAATATTTTGGGGAACACAATACCACCACAGTTGCCCATTTCCAAGCCTGTGCCAGAGCCAGAAGGCTAGGGTGATGCATCCCCTGTAATAGCCTGGGGTTAAGAGTTGGAGGTGAGGGTAGCCTTTTGGAAGGACATCTCCTAACACAAAGGATCCCAAGAACAGAAAATGTCTCTGTTTAGGAAATGGATTGCTGCTGTAGTTCAGCAGCAGATTCCAGGGCTTCTGGACCCATGGAGAGGTACCTGGTGATTTACCTCAAAAGTTAATCCTATCTGGTGGAGAGGAAGACAAAGAGAAAAGAGTAGCCCACCATTTGGTCAGAGGACCTGGTCTACCTAGCAGGAAGGCTAACTACTCCCAGGTTTTCGACCCCAAGATAGTAGGTTTCCTGTAATTGTTATGCCCAGATTGTGGGGATCCCTAAAAGACCACCATCCTGTAGTTGGTCCTACCCCACAGACCCAAAACTACCTATAAAATAATCAATCAGAAGCTTAATATTAGTTATAACTGCTTGGCCATTAGCTCATACTTATTACTGACTAGCTCTTACACTTGAATTAACCCATAATTCTTATCTATAATTAGCCATGTGGCTTGATACCTTTTCTTGGTTCTGCCTTGTCATCTTGCTTATTACTAACTAGCTCTTATACTTAAAATAACCCATAATTCATATCTATGTTTAGGCTTGTGGCTTGGTACAGCATTCTCATCTTGCTTCCTCTGTATCTGGCTGGTAACTTCCCTGCCTTTGCTTTTCTTCTTCCTGTCTCTGTCTTGGATTTCCCACCTAGCTCCAAGCTGCCTTGCCATAGGCCCAAACAGCTATATTTATAGCCAATAGGAGCAACACATATTCATAGCATACAGAATACCATCCCACAGCACTTCCCCTCTTCTGTCAAATAAAAAAGGTAAGTTTTAACATTAACACAGTAAAATTATATATAACAATTACAGTTATAATATCTAGTCTATTTCTATTTGGCAAAATTAAAGAAAATGTTCTATCTATCCTATAATTGTGAGTCTAAGTTTTCATATCCAATTTATCTCCTGTCATAACCAAGGAAAACTATAATTGTAACTATCCACTCTTCTACTACATGAAAGACCCCAGAAGGATATATATTATCGAACTAAATAGGAAGTGCCTTGTAAGCAATTTCCAAAAATCTAGAATGACAGAGAGAGCTGGCTGCCTTTGCAGTCACCCAAAGTTCCTTTGCAACTTTGGGGCATCCATCTTCAGCAGAATGTCTGGCACTCTCCTCTTCGAAGGAGGAATAAGAAGTAACATCTCCCTGTGTTTTGGCAAAATTCAGTGGTCATTTTTCCAGGGTCCTGCATGTCCAGTCTATACAACATTTTGTCAAGCAGTCCAGGCAAGAACAATTTCCTGCTCAAATGGCCAACTTTTGCCATAAAAAAGAGTAAATTCCATATGGAGTTTCTTCAATGGCTATCACCTTCTCTGAAGTAGATTGGTGCTATCAGAAGCAGACATGTCTCAATGTCCAGAAAGTCAAAGTTCTTAAAACATTTTAAATGCCACATTCTGTAAGTTTTTGAAGTGTTTGAAGATTACCTAATTGAAATATTTCTATGTATACCAAGAAAACTTAACTAACATGACTAAGTTTGATTATCATAAATGACTATTAATCTATATTTCTTAATTATACATTATACTTTCAAATGAGCTGCACAAACATAGTACCTTAAATAAGAGTAGAACTATACATAAGGTACAACAAAACTTCAAATTTATCAATAAGCTAAAATCCATAGCAATGTAAAACATTTTAAATAAGTTGTTGCTCTTTAAAAGCAGATTCAATAATCTACCCTTTTATTCTATCATATCTATACTATCCCCTTTTCTTTTTTAGAAAGAGATTGTATTTAAATACAACCACCTTTAAATAAAAATAAACATTTATGAACAGTACTTTTGAAATTTGCTTGTAGCTTTTCATACTACTTCCTGCTGGTTAGGGGCTACATTATGGGGTTTCTTTGAAAAATCTGGAGTAGTCTGAGGCAGCTGCCTTGAAGCTGTTCTGGATGTTGGAACATCTGGAGACTTCTCAGGGGGGGTCTTCCTTGATCAAACCATATTAGCTTGAAAGCAATTCATAGGTTCTCTTCTATGGAAACAAAAGCAGAACCTCTTTTCTCCAAGGCAACATATCTCTAGACACAAATTTTGAAGATACCTTTATTTATATTTTTTATATTACTTTTACTGTCTCTTTAAAGTCTTTTTGAAAACCATTTTTCTTTATATAACTGTTTATATTTCTTTTTCTCTATTTTCCAAGCCTATGTATATGTACATTTTTACATATACTGTAAACAGTTTAGAGTTTTATTCTATCTGAATATGTCTTATTATAATCTATAATCCTTCTCTGACCAGGAGAGATTTTAAATTGTTAAGCTGCTTGGCAAGGATGAAACTCTGCCACCCTCTGCTTCCCAACATGGTGGTGGTATGTCTACTTCAAACTCCAGGAAGCAGTGTGTCTATGTCTCCAAGAAGCACCATGTAGCCCAGAAAACTTTTTTTTTAAACCTATACTAGCAAAAGCTAAATCCACCACACAGCATACTGTGTGGCTTGGAGACACTTCTGTGTACTGCAGCAGGAATTGGCCATGCTTTAGGTCAGGTCCAGACACTGTGAGGTCAGTCCTATAAGCCATGAACCTGCCATGGCCAAGGGACATGTCATTGTACTGTGGCCTGCTATGAGTGACATGAACTAGGAAGGTGCTCTTAGCTACATTTATAATCTCTTAAGATCTCTCAGGTTTTAGGTGGAAACTCTTGCCACTACATCTGGGTGCAATTTGTGTAGTTTGAAGGTTTCTTGTGTTCCTCCTGCCCCACTGTGGGCCTGCAGCTGCTTATAAAATAATCACTCAGAGGCTTAATATTATTTATAACTTCATGGCCATTAGCTCAGGCTTATTACTGACTAGCTCTTACACTTACATTAACCTATAATTTTTTATCTATATTTAGCCATGTGGCTTGGTAACGTTACTGAGTTCTGCCTTGTCATCTTATTTACTCTGTGTCTTGTGACTCCCCTGCCTCTGGCTTTCTTCTTCCTGTCAATGTCTTAGATTTTTTGCCTTCCTCTAATCTGCCTTGCCATAGGCCAAAACAGCTTTATTTATAGCCAATGGGAGCAACACATATTCACAGCATACAGAAAGCCGTCCCACAGCAGAATCCCATATGTAATGGCAAAGAGCTTTTATTTTTCAAGCTCAGAGCTTGAACTTTTTATCCCATACATCAGTGAAAAGAGAGCCCTGAGCCTAGGCACACTGGAATTTTTATCATAGCAGAGGTTGGGGTGAGGGGATTTTCAGGGTTCAGTACCCTGATTGGCTGACATTTGTCTATGGTTATAGGAAATGTATGGAATGTCAGGTATTTCCTCTTAGATGCAGACCCCACTGGGTGGGGTCACCTTATGGCTTTTCCTGGGTCCAGGTATTGCCTTCCAAAAGCTGTGTCTGGGCCTCTAAGCCTGTCATGGCAACTGTGTGGTCAAGCTGTTTTGCCCGTCCTCACATTCTTCCCTTCACAAGTATCAGTGACAAGACTCAATCATAAGTCCTACCTGTCCAGGGGTTCAAGGGTATTCGGACCTAAGAACCATTATTTAATAGTTTTTTTCCCCCCTAGGGCCATTATTAAGGCCCTGTAGTTCCAATCTTTGAGTATAACCAGATTATAATTGTATATAATACCTCTTTGGTTCTGCAAAAGAAAGTCAAATGTCTTATCTTACTGCAGAGCAATTTTAGATAATTAATTTATCAAATGAAAATTATGAACCTATGGTATGTCAATAGGCATTATAGTTGTCCACCTTCCCATTATACCAGGGAGTTTCCTTTTGACCCAGCAATTCAACCTATTTTGGGTGGGAAACATGGGACAACATAGTCTCTTCTGAAACTGTTTTGAGCTGGTATTGGGCCCCCAAAAGTCTGAAAGGCTGGTCAAAAGGCTGAGCAATGGGGCATCTGTCAGAAGCATATGGCTCTCTGACCTAGCTGTAGAGACAGGGAACAATCACATTGGTTGGACTGGTCCATGTCAGCATTAGCAAGTCCAGAGCTCATAGTGTTTGGATCAGGTAGTAGTCAGCAACTAAAGCTTGAATGTGTCTGCCAGCCAAGTGGAAACCTTTTTAGACAATTTCAATCTAGGAACAGAAGTTAAAATTTATGTACTTATTTGGAATTTTTAGGCCCATATTCTTAGTAATTGGGAAGAGCAGGAGTCACTAGACCAAGAGAGAAAAAAATACCATCCTTAGGAATAGACAAGTGGGTAAATTTTAAGCTGTACTTATCTGGAGTCCTTTCAACCCCTGTGAAGTAGATCCAGATTTTGTGACTCTTTTAATCCTCTGAGGCCTATACAAACTATCTTACAAAATGACATAAAAGTTTAAGCTACATTAGTATTACCAATAAGGACAGGCCCATACACTTGAAGAAACTGGCTCAAACAGTTGCCAAGGCATGCACATAATGTACTTCCTTATAAGCCAATCTTGAGTCTGTCTAAAGGCCTAGCACCAGTACCTGTCAGAGTTTCTGATTATGCCAAGTCTGCCTGAGGGCCCAGCAACAAGCAATGTCAGAGTTCCTGATTGTGCTCAGTCAATAAGGGACAACCACACACTGCCACCAGATTGCGACACAGACTGAGTACTGAGAAGAGGATATATAAGGCTTTACCTGTTATTAAATAAATGATCTTGTTGTCTGCTTTCAACTGACTCCTGGTCTCTGTGCCATTGATGCTGCACCTTCTCACCCTGCTCCCCAAAGAAGCCATTAGAAGCAACAAATCTGTACCAAAATCCATACCATAGACAAAGCAGGTGATAGGTATCTGTGAAATAGCAGAAATTGACTCATACATAGAAGACGGGCAATATTCTGAACCATTTCTCATAATTTAAATTATTTATTTATCTCTTTACAACTTGCATTATATCTTAATCATTTCCTGAGATCCTCAAAGTTTATAAGCTTTCATAATCTCAGACCTTTTTTAGGTCCATATTTAAATCTTTATGACTTATTTAAACTTTTATATCTTAAAACATTTTTTTTTGTTTTATTTTTTGGTGTTTCGAAACAGGGCTTCTCTGTGTAGCTTTGCGCCTTTCCTGGAACTCACTTGGTAGCCCAGGCTGGCCTCAAACTTACAGAGATCCACCTGGCTCTGCCTCCCAAGTGCTGGGATTAAAGGCAAGTACCACCACTGCCCAGCTAGAACATTTTCTTAAAAATGAACTAACAAGCTGGCTATAGCCTTGTAGTAGGATCTGATTGTCTGATGCTGTCAAGCTGACAAAGTTATAGCTAGCCTTAGTGTCAGTACTATCAGAGATCTGAGAAGGATAAATTACATATGAGTGCAGACCAAGAATCTTCCAATTCTATAAATGACGGGGACCAGAACATATCCAGATCTCCATAGCATTGGAGGCACAAATATCAGAACAGCCTCAATCTTCCTCAGCCATCAGGCACATAAGACAGAGTTTTTCCTGTGGAAGAGGTACACAGGGAAGATAATTATTTACTTATGTTCTCTAACTATCTTAAAAAAGTAGCCTTAAAATAAATGATTATAAATTGAAACTCTTCTAGTATCAAATATGGGTTCAGTAAAGAAACCAAAACAAAATATCAATACAAAACATTTATATGATTCAGTTTATCCAAATAACTTAAGATTAACAAATCTAGCAAAGACAAGGAGGCTAGACACATTCTTAAACCTGAACATTACCAAAGTCTTTTCCCAATGCTATTTCATAACTGCAATATTGCCATTGTTATGAATCTCAATGCAAACATATGACATGCAGGTGGACCTAGGCTACCCCTGTAAAAAGATTTTCAACTCCCAAAGGGTGGAGTCTCATGGGGTCATAAGCTGCTTCAAGCCTTTTGCCTAGATCATTGTTTTGCTGCATCTAGTGACCATCACCTGGATGACTCTTAAATTACAAAGTTTAGCTGCAAGAGCAAAGTACGTTCTTGTGTATAAAAGCACTGAGGTACAGCTTTAATATTTATCAAAAACCTTATTTATTAAACACATAAATAAATAAAGCCATCTATTTAAATTTTCTAGAAGCTTTCTGTTTTACATTTGGCAAAGACATAAAAGTACATATGTGTAAATCTCCAAATTAGCTTTTGTTAACCTGAATAGAGCTTTATAATCTTTAATAAAATATGGCTGCCAGCCATTTGGTTGCCTATGACATCACCAGCAAGATGGACGAAAGCCAGGTGGTTGCTGTTTTAGTCAGGTTTTGCAGGAAGCCACAGGGCAGGTATTCGGGCCCCACTCATTGGCATGGAAGAGAACAGTACACAGCATGGGGACAAAAGATTGTTAACCCCAGAGTCTCACATGCACAAGAATGTCAGACTGGAAGTGACTCCATGTCTCAGCCAGGCCTCTCCAGAGCTGTGACCCCAGAGGGGCAGTTCTCCTTCAGCCCCAAGTCCCACAGTGAACCTGGGTCAGGAGTGCTCTGAGCTACACCAGGACCCTCTGGCAGCTCCCTCCTGGTCGGAGCCACCATGCACCCCTCCATATGGAGGCTGACCTCAAACCTGCTATGACTGGGCTCCTACGGCTCACCCCAGTGACTGGCTATGCTGAGTCCCCACGGCTGCAGCCACACCACACTGCACCACAAGGCCCCCCACCTGGTCCCCGTACCCCCAGCTAGAGTGCAAGGAGACAATGTGGCAAGAGCACTCTTAGTCTGTCCCAAGCCAACTAAAGGGACTCTTCAACCCTTCTGCTAGCCACTTGGCCCCAATGACTGTCCATGCACAGCTTCCACTAGGAGTCACAATGTAGGTACAGAAGCCCAGGCATAAAACACACATATGTGTGGCCACATTTCTCACACATTCATATAGGCAGGACCTTCCAAGAGAAAGGCATATAATTTTCCCAGGGAAACAGTGTCAGCTGACCACAAACAGATGTGGAGCTCTCTGCCCCACAACAGATCTGAGCCCTTCTTTCCTCAATCAAACAGATATGGAGGGTCTCTTCCCCACTACAGATAAACAGATGTGGGGTACTCTGTCCCCATTTACTGGAGTCTGCAACATCTTCCAGGCTCTTGAGATCATGGTGCTCTGGTGCATCTGCCACTTCTGATCACATCACCATCTTAGGCTAGCCACAGAAATGAAACTGAACACAGACAGGACAGACAGACAGACACTGGTCGGCTTCAGACTCTATGGGCGGTGGTCCCAATGGGCTTGGTGGATCTGGAATGAACCCCCAAATGCTATGCCCAGATTGTGAGGAACCCCAAAATATCACCATGGAGACCAAATCTTGTATGTAAAGGCAAAAGGCTATTGTTTTCTCCCAGGGTCTGTGGAAGAGTCTATCAATCAGCTGAGGATTTAATCTGAGGGATATCAAATGAATCTAAGCACACTGAGTTCTTTAGTCCATTCTCTTTATTCTAAGTCAATTCTATCTACACAGTTTCTTTTCTGTCCTCATACTTAGCTCCTCTCAGTCCCTTCTGCTCTTCTATCACTTTACCTAGTTCATTCCATCTCCATCCTCATCTTTGTCCTTCTAAATCAATTCCCCTAGTGTTGTGGGGGAACTGGTATACATACACAAGCAGTAATTCTTTGGCAATGCAATGTGAGGTTTGAAGGTTTCAGGGTCTCAGAGAGAGGTGATAAAGATCCACACATAAAGCAATAATTGCCAGCTTCCAATTACAACCAAAAGAGGGAATAACTAAAGAGGATTTCTCTGATAGGGTCAACTAAAGGCTAAGATCAATTAGGGGATTCTCAAGAGGAATTTATGTGCTCAGCTTTAGAAGTGGCTAGGTAAAATGTTAGGGGTCTATAAATGCCAATAAGTCACTAGTAAAATAAAATTGTCTTTTATTCTTAGGTGTTATGCTGTGTGATGTCTTTCTGTATGCTGTGAACAACTGTTGATTTGATCGGTTGATAAATAAAACACTGCTTGACAATAGCCAGGCAGGAAGTATAGGTGTAGTAAGCAGACAAGGAGAATTCTGGGAAGAGGAAGGCTGACTCAGGAGTTGCAAGACCGACAGAGGAAGCAAGATGACAAGGCAGAACCAAGAAAAGGTATCAAGCCACATGGCTAAATATAGATAAGAATTGTGAGTTCATTGAAGTGTAAGAGCTAGTCATTAATAAGTCTGAGCTAATGGCCAAGCAGTTGTAAATAATATTAAGCCTCTGTGTGATTATTTTATAAAAGGCTGTGGGACTATGGATGAGAAATTTGTCCCAACCACCATCTGGGTGGGACACAGAGAAACTTCCAGGTACAGTGCCACTTCCCTCTCACCCCACCCCCACCCCTGTCCCAGCTGCAGCTGCTTTCTGGTAGGGTGGGGGATATATGCTCAGTTGCTAAGCAAACTATGCCAGAGCATGTAGCATTTGGTTAGTTAAAGCACTTTTGCTCAGAGTAATTACTAAGGAGGGAATCTAGGAACAGCAACTGGCTAAGGAGGATTAAAACTACATTTGTACAAAAAAAAAAACAAAAACAAAAACAAAAACAAAAAACAACGAAGCTTGGCATCTATTGCCTGCCTGGCCTTGATGGCAATCTCCTTGGGTCAGTGGGAAGTAACTACCTTAACTCGGTAACTAGCACCTGGATAAAACATCATCTCAGAAATATGAGCAGTAAATCTCTTAAGTTAGGGTCTTTTGTAAATAACTGGGATGAAGGTAAAGAGTTGAGGATTTAATTGTTAGTAGGTATTTTCTCTATCTGTGAGTGAGGTGAGCTAATGTTTATCTATCTGCATTTGTCCTCAGATAAAAAGGTATCTTAGCTGAAATACTTTTGTCCAGAGAATGAATGTTAATGAAAAATAAACACAGCCAGGGAAAAGTTATCCAGTCACCCCAAATGTATAAGGAGAGTTGTGCCCATAAGATTGAGATGTAATTATGAGATTACACATAACACAGAAATGCATGGTAAATGGGGAGAATCATAGCTGTTATTGCACAAGAAGTTTACAACAAGAGACAGTCAATTCATTTAAAAGGCAGTAATTCCTTAATGCTTTGCATGATGGTTTCCTCTAACAGAAGCCTTAATTCTGATAGTTTGGTCTTCTGAACTCTAGTTGTTACTTGCTGTATATTCCCATGGTCTTTTGCTACCAACAGCTCTCAATAAAGAGCCTTTATTTTCAAGCTCAGAGCTTGGATTCTCTGTTCTACTCAGCAGTAAGAACTCAGAGCCCAGAGACTAGGCAGAGAGGGATTTTTATCATAGCAGAGGTTGTGGTGAAGGGATTTTCTGAGTTCAGTACCCTGATTGGCTGACATTTGTCTAGGGGTATAGGGAATGTTTGGAATGTCAAGTATTTCCTCTTGGTTGCAGGCCCCACTGGGTGAAGTCAGCTTATGGCTCTTCTTGGGTCCAGATGTTGCCTGTCAGAAACTGCCTCTGGGCCTCTAAGCCTATCATGGAAGCTGAGGTTTTTATAAAAGGGTCTCAAACTTTCTTCTAATCCTGTGTGATGGGGCATTGCCTTTAGAACCAGTACTCAGGAGGTAGAGGCTGACATTTGTAGTTCCAGGCCAATCTGGTCTTCTGCCTGCCTTCATCATGGGTTCTGACCCTGTCCATTGGATCTGATGCTTCAGATCTGGGGGATTGCAGCTGAGCTGGCTGGACAGACCCTTTGCACACCCCATCCCATACCTGTCTCACTGAGGCTTTCTTTCAGTTCCCCAAAATGTAGCTCAGGTCCTTATCCTAGGCCTTTCCCATTTTGTTCTGATAAGTAATCGTTAAATAGAACCTGTTCTTAGAAGGCATTCAAGTTTACCAACAAAATGCTCTCTTTAAATTGTAACATATGAGTTGAGAATTTTTACCTGTGTAATTTTTCATGTCTGTAATCCCAGCACTCAGGAGGCTGAGGCAGGAGAATTGCCTCAAGTTCAAGGCCAGTCTGGATTCTGTCTCAGAAAGAGTGGTGGTGATGTATTCAAGGGAGGAATAAACAGCTCTGTATCTAATTTTAGTAATTTTTGAGTAGTCTTGTCCTTACTATGTATTTATTTTTGAGAAGGAGTCTCATCTTGTATTCCTGACTGCCCTGGAACATGCTTTGTGGCTCAGAATGGCCTGTAACTCAATTAAGATCTTTTTACCTCTGGTTCCCCAGTGCTGGAACTAAAGGTATTAAAGGTATACACCATAACTTGCTGAAGATCTTTTTTTTTTTTTTTTTTTGAGACAGGGTTTCTCTGTGTAGCCTTGGCCATCCTGGAATTCACAGAGGTCTGCCTGCCACTCTTTCCCAAGTGCTGGGATTAAACCCCAAGCCATCTTCATTGGGCTCATGTCCTCATTTTAAATTACTTGATCTGACACAAGATAATGTTGGGGGGGGTGTGCTGGAGCACGGAGAAGGGAAACTAACAAATGTCCAGATTGTTTTTCTATAGATTGTTCTTTGGCCATCTGAATTTGAGCCTTCTCTGTTGTCACCTTGCTTAGCTGTTTCTAAAGTGGCCTTGAACTCAGAGATCCACCTGGCTCTGCCTCCCTAGTGCTGGGATTAAAGGCATGTGCTACCACCACCCAACTTCTGTTATGGCTTGCTCTGACCCATTTTCTAGCCACCATTTTTGGCTTTGTTCTAGTGGCTGTCTGTTCTCTGAGCCCAGATATGTTTATTTTGGGGAACACACAATATTTCAGGGAACACAATACCCACCACATTTCCCCTGTTTTTGTCTAAAATTAAAAAAAGGTTATAACTAATACAAGAAAAATCATATCCAATAAGTATATATACAGTATACAAGGTCAAGATTAAATTAATGATGTCTAGTCCATTAACATTTGACAGATTCAGGTGAAAAACTCCATTATTTATAACAATGTCCAGTTCAGTAATATTTGATAAACTCAGACTAAAAATTTTTCAGTACTTATCCTATTTAAAACAAGTAGTTCCTTTTTTAAAAGTAGATTCCATAATCTTCCTTTTTATCTTATCATATCCATATTCTCTTTTTTCTTTCCATAATAGATTCAATAATTTACCCTTTGTCATTTTTATATCTTCTCCTTTTTCTTTTTAGAGTAGATTCAGTAATCTATCCATTTTAGAGTAGATTCAATGATCTACCCATTTATCCTATTATTTCTTTATCTTTTTTCTCAGGGTAGATTCACTGATCTATCTCATATCTATATTCTCTTTTTCCTTTTCTTTTTTTTAAACAAAACCTCTGAATCTAATCTTCATGTTCAGCTCTTTTCCTGACCATTAACAATTAACAGCTTGTAACCAACCATCATAAACAATGACAATATCCAAAACTCATTAAACGACCGAAAACCTCCCATCCCACTTTTTGGGGATGTGGGCGTCATCTTCTTAAAATTACTTCCATCTTTAGGGGATCCTAAAAAGAAAATTTTTGGATTAATTGTCAAGTCTTGTATCATTTGTCCAGCCACTGCATAATGAGAAAGTGCAGGGCTTGTTTCAAGTCCTTGTTCAAGTAGTCTGTCAGGCTGGATCATCTCAGCCAGTCATCTGGAATTGTCCTGACCAGTTTGTAGTCCAAAGTCAATCTTTCCGTGGTGCTAATGGCTTTACCATAGTCCACATGAACTCATCTTTGTAGGGGCCCATCATCCTTTTGAAGTTTTCAAAGTTGCTGTTAGGCATGATCATGGTTCCCTGAAGACTTTGTGTGTGTGTGGGTGGGGGGGGTTGGAGTAATCACAGTCTGATAAATGTCTGTCTCTTGGAACCATGAACATTTTTCCCTAGAAGAGAATATTTTCACAGCACCCTCCTGTCGGCCACCAAGTGAGAAAGTGAGAATCACCCAAGAACCCTTCAAGGCACTGGAGCCAGATGAAGGGGACATGTGTCTCGGCATCAGCATTTGCACACTCTCTTCTCCACTGGCTTTCATGGGATATATGATGGGAAAACTGGACTCTGGGTTCAAACGTTGTTGTTGTTATTGTATTTTGAGACAGGATTTCTCTAGCTTGTCCTGGCTGTCTTGAACCTCACTATGTAGACCAGGCTGGCCTTGAGCTCACAGAGATCCTTCTGATACGGCCCCCAGGTGCTGGGGAAGGCATATGCAACCACACCGGGCTCTGAGTTCCATCATCACATGCCAGGCTTCCAGCAAGTTGTTCTGGGAATTCTTACCCTGTGGTGGATCCAATTATCAACATCCTGGAAGTTGTTGGACCCTCTGTGCTCAATATCCCAGCCAGAGTGGAAAGGCAACAAGAGAGACTTATCAATGACTTGACCTCAAAGTTGGGTGTCACCTTTCCTGAAGGCATATTGGAGTAGGTACCACCCAGCTTCTATTGCCTGGCCTAGTGAGGGTTCAAAGAAAGTAATTGCAGGGATCAGAATCCCCCTCCCATGCATCTGAGGGTTTTAGTTTCTGGAACCTCCCTTCCTCCTCAAGGGTGAAAGATGCTTGAACTCTGTTACAGGATACCCTGCCTTTCTGCCTGGACCCCATTCCCTGCAAAATAAAATATTCCCCCAAACACAGATAATTAAGTTCCTGTAACCAATGCCCAGTCCTGGGCAGACTTTCCTCTTCCTCTTATTGGTCCTTGGTGGAGGGAGGAGGCTAGCTCCCTCCCTTATGAGACCCCAAACTGAAAGCTGAGTTCTTTTTCCTGATGAGCACCTGGGTTCTGTTCTCTTCCAAAGGCACCAGGAAGTTCTTGGCCATCTTCTGATACATTATCTAGCTCAGCGTTCCCATCCCTCTGCCAGGAAAGAGACAAAAGACAGATGTTTCCGGTTCCCTCTCATCCAATCAGAAAGATCTAACTTCAAAAATCCCTACTTCCAGGCATGGTGGCCAACACCTTTAATTTCAGCCCTGGAGAGGCAGAGGCAGTTGGATCTCTGTGAGTTCAAGGCCCACCTGGTCTACATGAGTTCCAGGACAGTGAAGACTGTTACACAGAGTGCTTTCTTGCAAAACCAAAAGAAAAATAAATTCTGTCCTCATGTTTTTATACTAAGTAGGCCCAAAGGGAGCTTTTTTTGGTTGTTGTGTGTTTTGAAACAGTCTTGAATAGCCCAGGCTAGTCTCAAACTCACCATACATGCAAGGCTAACCTTGAACTCAAGATTTTCCTGCTTCTACCTCTGCAGTTTTAGAATTACAGAAGAACATTTTTTGGAATGACTGATTGTATCCCATGGGCCTATGGGTTCTGATCCTTGCTTTAGGTCTGGATCTCTCAAGCAGAGAGGGTAAAGCACTAAATGAGGAGGTAAGGCAGAGTTGGATGCCACAGAGGCTGGGGAGGAACATCAATCAAGGTCTCAGGATGTGCCTGGGGCTCTGGTCTCTTTCTGCCTTGGGACCCACCCATCTCTGCCCCAGGATGCCAGGCTCCACCTCTCTGAGGGCCCTGGCCTCTATTTCAAATGAATGTCCTTCCTTAGATCCACCTGTCTAAAAAGCTGAAGATCATATTTCAGGTAAAGGGGCCCTTGTGGAGCAGGTGTCCCTCTCTCCGTGCCTACCTGGAGGTGCTTTAGAATCCTTTGGACACACCAGTCCTCTAGTTCTGCATACTTCTTGGACATTTCTTCATCTTCCTCTCCAAGCTGCTCCACCTGGTGGAGCAGCATCATGGGCACCACCAAGTCCTCTGCCTTATAGGTCCTTGAGAATCTAGTCCGGCCTAGCTCAGTTGAGTCCACCTGTACCCAGTAGACAATTGGTCCAGAATGAATTGACTTCATTCTGTGAGGAGACCAGGCAGAGTCTGCATGCCTTGTCCCATTTTTCTCCCCCAGGAAGGACTCAGTACTCAGTTTGCTCTTCAAGGACACCTGCTCTTTCTGCAGCTTTCCAGGGCCAGCCCTCCAGCCAAGCACCAGAGGCCAAGTGAATCCACCCAACATTGTTTGTGAGGTGGGGTGGGGAGCTCTGGGATTTAGTTCACTTTCAGACAGAAGGGCCCTGGGAGGAAAGACAGGACCTCTTCTACCTGGAAACAGGGCACTGATAGGTGGTACAGGAATTGGGAAAGATCTGAGGAGTGAAGGTGGTCACAAAAGGGTAGGACAGGAGGAAATGGGACTTGTGACAAGCTCCTATGCCTGTCTTCAGAATGCACTCGTGCCCAACAGCCTGTGACCATCCCTCCCACACACCTGATAACGTGGTGTTTCCTTTGTCACTCTCTAAAACTCATTCATGGCCAAGGTGTAGTAATTCTCGCTGAAAATGGTGCACTGCACCTTCACTGGACTGCCATCCTTAGTCACCGAAAAGGCACACTTCTTGGCAGGCAGTTCCTCCCAAGCAAAATGAATAAAAAACTCACCACCTAGTTGTTGGAAAGTATGCATGCTAAGTGAGGGCTCGGAATATACTGCCTCTTGGAACATAGTCAGTCCCTTTCCTTTTCCAGGCTGCTTTGGATCCTCTGAATAAATGACCCACTGAAGCTCCCAAGGAGGTGGATACCTGATTTTGCTGCATCCAGAAGCTCAGCATGGCAAAAGCACTCAACAGTGCGGTATAAGCGATAATACATCCATACCTGTGAGGGAACACAGTTTAAAGAGGAGCAACTGGGATAAGGGCTAAGTATTCCTGGCCATATCCAATTGTGAGACAGTCTTAAGTATGAAAACTGACCTGCTTCCCCAGTGGCAGGAGATATTTGAGTTCATCATAGAGCTTCCCATTGCGGAAAAGGCATGAGAAGAATCCCCTGTGAGGCATGTATCCTTAGAAAAAGAGGGAAGGAAACGTTCACATTTCCCACAGCTTCATGACTCTCCTGAAGCCAGTAGATCCGTGAGGCCTCAGAGTGAAGTAAGGGATTGGGAAGAGCAAAACCATCATGGCATTACTGAGGGGTAGCTAACCTGTATTCCTGGTCATGGGAGTAATCCGTCCAGAAAGAGATCACAGTATCCAGCTCCTTTGCCATACACGGTCCTTCTAGGCCTGCAGTGTCTCCCGTTTGTTCTCTATGCCCTGTGAAGTGATTCAGGTCAGGGCATGGGAGCACAGCTCTTCACAGGGACTTCCTGAACCAACTCAAGTGGACCCCAGACCTGCTTGATCACACTGCACCCCAATAGGGCCTTGAGTCAAGGATCCCTCTCACCTCTGTGATGGGCTTCTAACCCCACCCTCTAGATCAGCACTTCCCCTGCCAACACTACCAATGACCGGTAACACTGGCGCCATTAAACATTCCCCTCCAGGTAACTGCATTGGTTTCTGGCCTGTGATATCACTTAGCTTACAGAGCAGAGCCAAGTTGCTTGCACCAGACAAGTACATAGGAATTTTATTGACAGGTTTGAAAACTCCAAAGGTTGTTTCACTCTTGGGAGCTGTTGTGCTGTGTGACACTGCTTCTCTGAGCTTGTATCCACAACAGGTGAAATATAGACCCAGTCAGAGTGGTAATGGTAGTCAAGATTATCTGGAGGCAACAGGAACCTCAGGGGGAAGTTAGATGCTGCCTCCTTTCCTGTGCAAAAGTTACCTACCACACACACCCTGAAGAGGTGGTGCTGTCAGCTAAGAACTTACAAAGCTCATTTTGCCAGCATCCAGAGGTCTAATAGTTTAAGGCTGCAAAGTCAGCATAACTGAATTTCTCTAACCCACGTTCAGTCTTCCAGCCTGACCCCAGGCCAACAACACTAACCAGTAAGCGACTTTAGTGCCAAAGGGAGGTGAAGGAGCTAAGGATTCATGGACTCTAGTGGTGTTAAGGGTGAGTTGTCAGGTGAGCAAAGTCTAGGTGGTCCATCACACTCCAGCTAGAAAGCCACCTTCTCAGTCTGCCTTTCCCTCAGCTTACCAGTCATTGTAGCCTGAGTGAGTAGCAAGCCACCCAAGTTGAATAGAAAGGCAGGAGGGAGGGAGGGCGTGAACAGGCAGTTGAGGCCAAAGAGGTTCCAAAAAGCAGGGCCTGGGCTCCCTCCTCAACCTCTTTCTGGTGGTATCAGAGGGTCAGCATTGGACATTCAAGGGTCTCTGCAGTAAACCAGGCCTGAAGCACCCTTTCACCTTTCACTTGTGCCTCATACTCAGCCAGCAGGACCACTCCCTCCATATTTTCCCAAGTGCCACCATGGCTGAGAGCTGAGTCCCATTGCTCCCACACTGCAGTGGTAAGGCCAGACCACAAGAGGGGCAGGGTACCCTGGACCCAGTGCTGCCCACTGCCTGGGTGGGCCTCATAAGGACAAAGCATCCCTTCCCCGACACATGACTCTTGAGGAAGGTTGTCTCCCTCCTTCCTCAGCTCCTCTACCTAGATAACCTTGAGTCTAAAGACTCAGCACCAAGCAGCCAATGTAAGAGAGCCCTAACATGCTTGAGACCACCTACTGATGCCCCTCACTCACCCACTGTAGAAAGCTATCTGTGGTCCCCAATGTCAGACAGCACCTCTGTGGCCACTTGCCGTGGGCCAGCCTCAGCAGTCCCAGGGTCTCAAAGGGCAGGAATGGCTGGCAGGTGCAAGAAAAGACTGGGACACAGGAGTTGGTGCAAGCTAATGGTGTTGTCAGATCTGGAGATGTATGTTTTCTCTGCCTTTTTCCAATCTGACTCAACTCCAGTCTTTTATTATAATAATACAAGGAAATAGGGGATGAGAAAATTCAACAGGTGATTGAGTTCTTCACAATAATTTCAAAAGTTCCTTTTGTAAATCAGCCAAGTGTACCCATGCTCCTTGATTACATATAGAAGTAGCCAAAACATACCCACTCATCCTTTTGCAGGGTAATAATTATCAAAACATCTGAGGTAATCAATCACCCCAGAGGCCATCTACTTGAAGTTTCTTAGAAAGCATAGAAGTACAAACAATGGCTTAAAGTGTCAGACTGCCAGCTTCCTCTCAGCCTATGTCCTTCTTCACCTCTCTGTAATTCATCAAGTTGTCTTCTAACTAGTTCTGGACAACTCTTGTCTTCTATCCCATCTATGTGTCTCTCCATCTACAGTTTTCTACCACCTTCTGGATTTTTCCCATGACCTGCATAACAGTTTTAACTCCTGCCATTGTGACAATCTCAGTATCATTTCTAATTTCATGGAAACCACTGCAGGAGAGAGAGAAAGAAAACCATAAAGAACAAATAGAGTAGGAGGATTATAAGAACAGTAACAGTTGGATGGGTGGGAACATGACATGCATATGCCATAAAGCCTGCCCTTGGGACACAAGGGTTGTTTTCTCGCTGGCCCACAGAAGGCAGGCTTAGTAGAATATCTGGTGGGGCAGGCCCAGAGGGATTGATGTACTCATTCTCAGGTACCTCCAGCACAGATTCCACTGACAACATGTCAGGCTTTTCATATGCCATCTCCGGCAGCCATTGGCTCCCAATACTAATGGTCAATGGCACCATAGCTGCTTCAGGCCCAAGACATCCCCTAGGCAGCCTGCCTCCCCCAGCCTTCCTGGACATCAAATGGCTCCTTCCAGAGTTACAGTCCTGAGTGAGGCCTAAGGGAGTTGAGACAGCTAATGGGAAGTTCCCCCAGAGAACTGCAGGCCTGTGTTCCCTCTAGGACCTCTAAGGGGGAGGAATAGGTTTCAGCTACAGTTTCCCTTCTACTCAGCCCCAAAGCAAAGAACTAGCCTCCTTTCCCCATAGGTAGTTACCACTTCCTGCTGCCAGAAGAGACTCTTTTGGTCTCTTTTCTCTTGCATCTTGCACCTATGGAACCTATACTGGTGGGGGCTCTGAGACAGCCTGGAAGCAACTCCTATTGCCTCCTTTATCCAAGGATAAAGGGGATTTGCTCAACCATCACCAACTCTAAGTCAGAGGACAAGACCTACTCATAAGTCAATTTGTGATGTTTTGTATGGTTTTGAGATAGGGTCTCATTCATAAGGCCTCACTCTGTAGCCCTGGCTGACCTGGTACTCTTTACACAATCTAGGCTGGCCTCAAACTTGAAACAGTCTTTCTGCAAGGATTACAGGTGTGTACAATCACAACAGGCTTTTCTACTCAGTTTAGAAGGCAGGAGGCAGATGACAACCCTGACGCATCTCATGCTTGGTTCCAATCCCTAAAAGCTGAACATTTACCTCCCGAAGAGGTCAATTTGGATCCCAAGGTTTTGGTGCACTTATTAAGTCTACCCCTGTGTCTCCAAAACCCTCAATTACAATGCCATTAATCCATATTTTTTTTTTATCCTGGTCTTTGATCATTTATAGAAGTTTGCCAAAATATTTGCTTTCTAATTTCTTCCAAAATTTGTTTTTATCTTCTCAAACTGCTCCTTCATCCAGAGAAGTATAGTTTTTCATAATAGGTATTAAGTCTTTTAATTTTTCTGTGGAGGAATTCCTCCAAGGCTGACAGGGAATGAATGAACCAAATTTAATATGGGGGACTGTGAGAGACCCCCTGTGATGTTTCCAGATAACAAAGGGTTACCTTGTCTGTCCCTTGTTGATCTGCATTCATTAGTACAATGTCAGCCTTTGCCACACCTTCTGCATATTCCTGAAGGATGGGGACTTTTGTTTGGATTCTCTCTAGAAAAACAAAAACTAAAACAAAAAAACATTGTTCCTAGGAATGCTTTGCCTGCTATCCCTTTTCAGATGTTCTGTTATACCACAATTAAAACATCTAACTTTTGATTTTTCTTAAAATTTTTAGTAGTCGCTTATCATATATAAGTATCTTCATAAGCATAAGATCAACTGTACTTCTAATCCACTCATCTATAATGCTGATATTGCCTTTAAAGGCTTGATCACCATTTTATATTCTGAATTAGCATTTTCCAAAGCCAAAGATTCAATTAATATTCATCTAACTTGTGGATCTGATATTATTCTATTTATTATGTCAATCTTTGTAAAAAGCCAGTGAAGTCTTATTTTTGGCCTTGCATAATTTTAGTAAATGGCTCAATCCTCTTTCCTGATTCTTTAATCTTGTCCCAAGCATTCAAAGCTGCTGTATGGCATAGGGTGAAGGTGTGATCATCAAATGTAATCTGTATTTCCACATCAACATAATGGCTCTCACCGAGGATTTGATCTTGGGAACTGTCATAACCCTAACACTATCTCACTGTTTGATGGCACTAGCTTCATCTCTCCACTAGGTTCTGCACTGTAGTTGAGGACCAGCCCCCAATACTGCTGTGTCTGAATCTTTGCAGTCTTTTGGAAAAATTCTGTTCTGAATAGCCCATAAATTTAACATCCAGTTCACAAAAGGTGAATGTTTATCATATGAAACTATTGCTTCCTTAAATCTCTTCAAATCTAACATTTTTATAGGATCCCAGTTAATTTCTGAATAGCTTTGGAGATGCCTACTATCTGGTGGTTGCTCTTGAATGGTAATTGGATAAATAAAGCCTGGTTTTCTAATCACCTTGGGACACTCCTCTTCAGTTTCATAATGCAATGGTGTGGTAACTCCTGTTCTACTGTGTCTCTGTGTGAATATTTTTGTTACTTTCATTAGTATGTCTTTCTAAGTATTGTATTGTATTAGCCAATTTTCCATATTTGGCACCAATATCAAACAGCTTTCTTAGAAGGAATAAAACATGAATTACCAAACTAATAATGATTATAATTGACATTACATAAATCGTAGCTAAGTTAATTGCCCTTTCATTTAATTGTTCCATTTTCAAACTATACATTATGGAATCATTCAGAGACCTTACTTCCTCTATCATAATATTGTTTCCCATTTTTAATGTGGGGGACAATTTTTAACTAATTTCCCTCTTTAAGAATTCTCAATTGTCTCACCAAATACATTGCTGATGACAGTGAAGAGTGAGACTGTCTGTCTTTGTGTAGCATAGTTGGTCAGAGAACACAAACAGCCTGGCTGAGGGCAGCTGCATCTGCATCACCTGTAGCTGTGAGCTAATACAGTATGGCAGTTGCAACAACAACACCAGCCAGAGGGGTGTTGAGCAGCTAACCTAGTGTGGGCAGCAATCTGAGAAGAGGGTCCAGGGGAAGCCCACAACACATGGGGAGAATGAGACAAGGATCCATCCCTCACAAGGAAAGAGTACATGTGGTAGGAGCTGCCTGATGGTAGAGTCAGCTGATCATGAGCAGCAAACTCCAACCTTTGGAGCCCAGGCACCAGTGGAGTTTGGGTGGCATCTGTAGGCTGTTGTAGAGAGGCTGCAACAAGAAACCCCCAGACTCATTCAGAGGGTTTGGAGCAGGAAAGGAAAAGCCAGATGGTAGTATGGCATCTCTGGCACTGGTGCCTCAGGCAGTTCCAAAGTCAGGGTTGACCAGTTATCTTGTGGTTTCATGCCCCAAGTTGGGCACCAAGTGATGTGGTGATATTTTATTTGTGCATCTCAATAAAACTTACCTGGGGATCAGAGGACAGAGCCAGCCACTAAATTAGACATAGAGGCCAGGTGTGGTGGCACATACCTTTAATCTCAGCACTTGAGATTTCATGTCTTTGCTTGGGAAAGACACATGCCTTTAATTCCAAGAAGTAATATGGCAGGACATAGAAAAGTATATAAGGCATGAGGAAATAGGAACTCATGCTCTTGAGGGCTGAGGATTTCAGTCAGAGGATTCATGGAGTTAGTGAGGTAATAGCTAGTTGCTGTGGCTTGTTCTGCTTCTCTAATCTTTCGGCTTTCACCCCAATATTTGGCTCTGGGTTTTTTATTATAAGACCTTTTAAGATTTGTGTTACAAAATGAAGCCTTTATCTAATTATTTTTTATCAATAAAAATTCAAGAGTCAGATATTGGGGGAAAGAACCTGAATGATCAGAGAAATGATGGAGATGCCAGAAGTGACTTCCTTGCTCTCTCTTTAGCTCCTCAATCCAAGCTGAGATCCTTCCTCAGCCCTGACTTAATACTTTCATTCTCTTATCTGCCTTCAGTCCTCCAAGATCTCTGTGGTTAATTTTGGTCATCTAGTGGCTAACTCTGCCCTGTGATTCAACTTTGTCAGAATGCAATCAAAATATCACACAACATAAGACAGGGTTTCTCTGTGTAGCCCTGGTCATTCTGGAACTTGCTCTGTAGACCAGGCTATCTTCAAACCCAGAGGTCCATCTGGAGTGCAGGGATTAAGGTCTGTAGCACCATTAACAAGCATGTCAGGATATTTTATGATATAAACAGAGTGACACATCCCACTCACACTATGCAAATATTAATCTTCTCTTTAAACCATATAATAGCTAATATCTTTACTTTTTACTTTATTATGGGGTAAAATGTATCCCCCTTTGCCTAAACAAATGTGTTGAAACTCTACTCCCCAGTATAACAATATTAAGATATGGAGCCCTTAGCAAGTAATTAGGTTTATGAGGCCATAAAAACACAGCCTTCATTAATGCAATTTGTGTTCTTAGGAAAGCTCCCAAGACTATTTTCTTACATCTCTCCTATGCCATATGAAGATAAAAAGAGGTAGCAATCTCCATCCATCAAAAGGCCCCTCCACACATGGAATCATGCTCTTATTCTCATCTAAACTTCCAACTCTCAGAACTGTAAGAAATGAATAATGTTGTCAACAAGCTATTCAATGTATAGAATGTTGTTATGGCAGCCTGAAATAAGAAAACTCCAAGTAGAACCTGTAGCAAAATAACCGTGTTTCATTCTGGATACTTTCTATTTCTGTTACAAATACTTGATACAACAAATAGATAAGGTAAAATGTTTACTTTGCTCAGAGTTCAGCCAGGTTTCTGTATATAATTAACTTTTTTCTTTTTGACTTTTGGAAGGAAACATCATCACGGAGAATTCGCAGAGGTTCAAAACATTCACATTATCACTATGAAGCAAAGAAAAAAGAAAAGGGGACAGAGGACTGATTCTGTCTTAAAAATACCCCTTTCCACTGTTCTTAAACATCCTACAACATTCAATAGGAGTGGTAAAGACGGAGATTAAGCCTTGAATGTCTTGCCCTTGAGTGGACATTGCTAATGTGAATTATGGCATGCTTTGTGTGTTTGGGTTTTTCAACAATGTTCTTTATTTCTCTCTTTATACTATACCTAAAATTCTGTAATGTATCTTTTCAGCAGCTATCTTTAATAATAAAAATAACTTAAATAGTGTTAAACTGCAATGAGACAATAAAGCCCCTACTAGGGACCAGATGGTGATTAATAAAAATCCCAGTGTGGATTATGTCTTTTGAAGTTCTTGGCAAGTGAAGATCCATTGACCCCCTTTGTAGGACAAAGTGTTAAATGGTCTTATTAATAAAAACCTGGAGCCAAATATTGGGGTAAAAAGCTGAGAGATCAGAAAAGCAGAAAGAATCGAGCTGCATTCTTATTCGCTTGGAGATCCTCCACCAAAGAGAGGTACTTCCTGTATATCCACACCTATATGTCTTTCTGTTCTGCCATTTTATTTTCTTTCTGGCCAACTACATCACTTCCTCTCTGTCTGTACAGACCTCCAGACCTTTAAATTAGTGCTGGGATTTAAGGCATGTGCCACCACATCTGGTCTCTGTTCCCAGTGTGGCCTTGAACAGAGATCCGGACAGATCCCTGCCCCCTGAGTGATAGGATTAAAGGCATGTGCTACCATTGCCTGACTTCTATGTTTACTATAGTGACTGGCTTTTTCCTCTGGTCCTCAGATAAACTTTTCTTTTTTATTATATTTGTATTTTATTTTTACATATCAACCATGGGTTCTCCGCTCCATTCCCATCTCCTCCAGGGCCAAGACTCCCCTGGGGATTCATCTCAACCTGGTAGATTCAGTCCAGGCAGGTCCAGTCCCCTCCTTCCAGGCTGAGCAAAGTGTCCCTGTATATGCCCCAGGTTCCAAACAGCCAGCTCACGCACTAAGGACAAGTCTGGGTCCTACTGCCTGGGTGCCTCCCAAACAGTTCAAGTTATTCAACTGTCTCACTTATCCAGAGGGCCTGATCCAGTTGGGGGCTCCACATAAACTTTATTGGAGGACACAGACAAAATATCACCACATCCCTTAATATTGTATATTATTCTTAGTACTTTCGGTTACCCTTCAGAATTTGGGGGTAAGAAGCTATTGCTAAAGACACCATATACCTGAGTCATAGAACATGGACAACTTAAGCAGGCACACACATAGAAGCTTGCCCTTTTATGGTTAACTTTCAAAGTGCTGGAACACCCTGTGTAAACTACCAGTGGTGAAAAGTAATCACCAAACTGACACAGCTGTGAAGATTGAGTCTTGTAAGCTCAAACAATAACTGACCTAACAAAACATCCTACTGTCACAACAGTGCAGGAATAACAGGGAAAGTCAATTACTTCTAAGACATGGCCCCTTTTGGTTTACCACTCTCTAGCATATGCCTTGTATCCAAGAGTTTATGGGAAACACAACTGGACCTGTAGATGTAAAAAGAGAAAAGACAGCACAGTTTGGTGGGCTCAGAAGGGAGGGTAAATCTGGTAGGAATAGAGGAAACTCATATGTAATATCAAAATGCATTTGATGAAATTTTCAAAAAATTCATATAAATGAGAAAAGAAGCAAATCTCATTTTTTTTTCTGCATCTGGTTTGATCATCTTATTTCCTTTAACTTGCTAATAGTGTATGCCTGGAGTAATAGTCTACCCATAGATCTATGTTTTTTCATTTTTTTTGTCATTTCTAATATTTGTGTCCTCACATGAATAGAATTAACAGATTTTCATATACTCGAAGAACACATGCTGAAGACACTGTAGAGCTGTATATAATCATCCATGCTACCATGCTATAAATTAATAATAATAATAATTTAATGATTATGTTAGCAATAATAATCAAATTAATAGATTCATTTACAATAATAAATACATTTAATAGATTCATTTACATGACTGACAGCTAAATGAATACACTGAAGGGTCTAGCTCAAATGCTCACGGTCCATTCAGATAACCTCTCACACTTATAACTAATAGAAATGGTAATTGGTATAAAATTAACAATGGAAATTTGGTTTTGGTTTGCTTTGCTAGTCACTGCTCTTCCCTAGATCTATTGTGTAACAGGGAGATCATTGTGGATAACCACACATTTTATTTCAGTAAGTATACATAGACATCATACATAAGTAAGGTGGGTGTCATTTCTAAATATTATAGCCTAAGAACTCTTTATATAATATTTATGTGGTATTAAATTTTACATATAATCTGGAAAAATCTAAAATAGAGGAGCCTATTGTCAGTGAACTGTCGTTGTAATGAAATATCTACATTATTGAACTTACAAAACAAAATGAGCAGTTTTGTACATGATAACTGACTCTTTTGCTTCTGGCCCAAGGAAGACACAATATGTGGGATGAAAACTTTAAAGCAAAGTTGCATATCACACAGTGGTCGAAGAGCTGAACAAATAAGAAGAGACTTGTACCTGAATTCACCTTAACTGCGTACCTTGAATAATGACTTATACTACCCTCCAACTTCACAAAAACTAAGGACAAAACATGTAATGTTTGTCATTTGGAGTCCACTTTAGTTCCAAAGACATCCAGGAATATACAAACAAATATAAGAGATACTATGAACAGATACTATGACATTCAGACATGGGAGTACACATTTAGATTGTGGTTAATGGAGGTGGCAGAACCCATTACAGATGTGTGCCAAGTGGTGACTCACAAGAAAAGCACAAATGCATCACATTTTATCCCATAAATAGACACAGATATGATCTGTCAATTAAAATGTTATTTGTGCTAAATGTCTGTCTTAGTTAGGGTTTCCATTGCTGTGAAAAGACACCATAACCATGGCAACTCTTATAAAGGAAAACATTTATTTGGGGTGTGTAAGCAGAGATGGTGCTGGAGAAGTAGTTGAGAGTTTTACATCTTGCAGGCGACAGGAAGTCAACCAAAGGTGACATTGGGAAAAGCTTTAGCAGAAGAGACTTCAAATCCCTCCTCCACAGTGACACACTTTCTCTAAAAACGCCATACCTACTCTGACAAAGCTATACCCCTGAATACTCTCTGAATAAAGCTTGAATATTCCAACTTTACTAATAAGGAAAAGTTGAAATATAAATTATTTAAGTTTTGATACACATTAGAATAACAAGAACTAAAATTTCATGATAAAGGTTTTTGTTTTTCATGAGTGAACAGGATTGAAGCCTGAAGTTAATGTTACTGATACAGACATTCTAGAAATCA